>NC_041063.1:22608050-23241800 GCF_900634775.1 Gouania willdenowi | reverse complement strand
CTGAAGTCATTGCTCAGGGAAAAAGAGAGAGAGGAAGACCTATTTCAAAATCTGGAAGGTGTCATCTTTAGGTCATCTCAAAGTGTTTGTGTGTGTTGTGTCACTTTTTAGTTCATTCACAGAATTTATGTGTTACATTTTAAATTGTTATGACGAAACACAAAAAGACACTATTTGCACATTTGTTATTTTTCTTTCTGCTGTTGTTGTTTTTTTTTTTTTTTTTTTAATTTATTCATGTCCTATATTTTACATTTTGCACTACTATCATATGCGGGCTCTCAAGTTTTGAACTCAGTTCAGAGTGAGACTTTCGCTGCAGCGGCGATTAGGGTACAATCTGATAAAAGACATGAATTCGTAAAAATAAAACTATTTAGCATTTAACATTTTAACTGCAGGTGTGCTTAGTGTGTGTGTGTGTGTGTTTATGGTTAGTGTTGTTTAATGTAGATGTTAGTGTTTTGAGGTCGTCAGCACAGGGGAAATTACGTCATTGCCTAATTTGATTAATTGTCCATTTGTATGTGAAGAATAATCTCATGGGAGAGATGAAAAGTTAGTATAAAACACCATAAATATGTTTAGAACTACAAATGAACTTTCTCCTGTTGATTCTTGTTCTTTATTTTCTTTATTTTGCCATTGAAAGAGGCCATTACGTCTCAAAATAACTTCACTAATCAATCAATCTTTATTTGTATATTATTATAGCGCCAATTCATAACATGTGACACTTCACAGAAAGCAGGTAAAAGACCTTATACTGTTTGTTCTCTAATTATTTCATGACTTCGATGCTTTAGACCAGAGGTTGGCAACTTTTATCACAGCAGGGCCATAAAAATGTGTTTGTTTGTCTGAGAATTTATACAGGAAAGAACAAACCGTTGTTATAGTAATTTTGTTTTTTGTTGTTGACATACTTGTTGTGAGGCATTTCATGCATTTCTGTAGTCCTTTTCTGTATTTTTCCTGTAAAATATATGTTTTGTGCAGTCACATTGTGTATTTGTGCTGCCATTTTGCATTTTATTTTGTCATTTTTGTGTATTTCTATTGTCATTTTGCTTGTTTGTTTGTACTGTGGATTTGCAGTCATTTGTTGTGTTTGTCTTGTATTTTTGTGTACTTTTGTTGTCATTTTCTGTAATTTTGTGTATTACTATTGTATTTTGTAAAAAAATAAATGCCTAAAAAGGAACTAGGAGCATTACTTACACGTACCCCTGTTTGGGAACCACTGTTCTAGACTTTTCCAATAATTAAAAACTGCTGCAGTTGATTGAGCCAGTCATGCTCTTACTCACTTTCTCCAGTTTGTGTTATTAGGCGATTTAAATTGGTGAATCATGCTTTGGCAGGGTGTGAACATGAGTTCATTTCTGACAGATGGCTTTCTAATGTCACTCAAGGAACAGATGACGGCCGAGAGCATTGCAACAGCTGGTGCTTGACCTGATGTGTTCAGTAACGCATCACTCTGAGTAGGCAGAGGAGAGAAAGGTCATCACTAGATGTCAGATCCACACACACACACAGCTGATGACATCAATGGGACTAAATTAGAAGCACAATTTATAGTGAAAAAACAAGTTTACAAAAATATATTGTGATTCATGAAGTTGGAAGCAATAAACAAAAAACACAATATAACTAAAAAAACACAATATGACGACATAATTCAAAATATGTCAACAACAATACACAGTCAGAAGAAAAACACACAAAAAGATTCCAAAAATACACAAAACAACACATGAAACGACAACTGAACCCAAAAACCCAAAGGAACTACAAAAACACACAAAAGATTCCAAAAATACACCAAATGACTGAAAAATACACAAAACCAAAACAAAATTATGATGATATAGGGTATATAATATACTGTACATATAATATATATACTACATATATAATATACTATAATATGAAGCCCAACAGAATACACATTATAACTCAAAATAACACAAAATGACAGAACAATGCAGAGCAAAACTACAAAAGCTTATTCCAAAAATATACAGAAAAAAATTACACATGAAATGAAAACTTAAATACCCCAAATTAGAACAAAACACACTAAATGACTGAAAAACACAAAAAACAAATATAAAAAGTTGTTCCAAAAATAAACAGAACCAGGAAAAAATACACAAAAATACACAAAAACCTAAAGGTAAAAGGCAAGTGTGTGATTATGCGTTCCTTGTTCAGTACAGCGGCACATATACAGTATATGCTCAAACCCCGTGTGTCGCTGTAAATCAGCAGGTAGACGTATCACCCCTGCTTGGCAGCAAACCAACGACCTGCAGGGAGCTAAACAGTCCCGGAAATGGATGAAATGGAAAACAGCAGACCGAGTGTCTGGCCTGATAAGACGACAGCAGTGAGCTGGGACGTGATACAGGCGGACTGTAAGGAAAGGGCATCCAGATCAGCATTTATTGTTCATTAGCTGAAACACATTAGGAGGAAAAAATTATTAAACTTTAAAAAAAAAATGTAGATAGAAGCACAATCTTCAGCTGTGTTGAAAATAACTAACATACCACTCGTACTAAGTAGGACGTTATATAGTAATTAAATTCAAGACGTTTTAAGACTTTCTATTGCTGTTTGAAGTCAAATTTAAAACCAACTTCACAGCAAACAAATTTATTACATTTTTTTCCAGTGAAGACGTGCAACTGGAGGCCCCCGAAGTAAACACACAAAAATACACAAAATAACAGTAAAAAAAAAAAAAAAAAAAAAATGAAAAAAAGGATTAAAATAATCAAAATTATTGAACAAGGAAAAAAAAATAAATAAAATAAAAACCATTAAGAAAAGCTATTAAGAAAAATCTTCGTTGGAAAGGCAATTTTCGTTAAAATTACATTTCCCCATGTTGAAAATGTCCAGCTGCAACCACGTCACTGTTCTGCTATGTTGTGATTGTGCGATGTTAAGGTGAACTATACATTCTTTTTAAAATTAACGTTAACATTTATTTTGAAATGTGAGACTAATTACAATCATAAAATCACACTTAATTTAAGACTTTTAAATTATTTCTAGCCTGAGATAGTATAGAAAGATTGACTATGTAAAAAATATCCAGATGTATACTATTTTTGAAGTATGCACGGTGGGCACACTAGTCATACTCAAATGCCCCGTGATGCATTGCGAGCAGAATGTTAAAAAAAAAAAATCATCCTGGCACCAGCTTCAAGCTAAAAGTCGAACAACATCTTTTCAAAATAAAAGCATCTCTTCTTGTTTTCCCTTAGTTTTTAACGCTTTTGTAAATAGTTTTGAAGTTAACAGAATTTTTGTCAGTAGCACAATGAAGGGTCTCGAAAAATCTCCAAAATGTTGGCATGAAATGTGTGTTTTTTTTTGTTTTTGTTTTTAAATCAAAAGAATTAAATATATAGACCGTCTCGAGATTTGCGCCAACCACCCACATTGCGTCAACGTGTCGTTTAATTTTGTAAATTCCTAATAAAATCAGGCCAGTGGTTGCCTTCTGCTTCATTTTTGCTACAGTACTAGTACTATACATGAACTGCATGAACTTACTGTATCAGTGTATATGTGCAAGTAGAAAATGGACCTTTAAGGGCCAATTAAAGCTCAACACTTAATTTAATAATGCAATGTTTCATCAGGCGTTAGCTTCCCTGCCCAATGTAATTGATGGTTAATAGAGTAGAAAACCACTGTGTACACACACACACACACACACACACACACACACAGTAGTCACATTGAGGCACATAGTATCAATAAAATATGTTCCAATAAACAAAGCCCATTCTCATCATCAGGGATTTTCCAACAGTCGTGATATTGGAAACTCATTTGGTGAAATAGTCACTTTGGCGCTAAAGGAAAGACTCCCGTGACACAAATCCTCGGGGCTATAGCCAGAAGCGTGTTGAAAATCCGGATCTTGACGTGCAGTAACACACGTACACGAACAAAAGGGATAATGAGAGAGGTGAGAGGTCTGAAATTGAAGCGAGGAACACCGAGGCCTGAACATGGTGGTCTCATGTCACTTTAACTCCAAGAATAGATGGCGAGATAGAGCCGAGCCCCTCGAGAGCAGCACAAACACCTTCATTATTTTGAGTCTCTTCTTCTCATTGTTCTAATCTTTCCAAATTATCTCTTCCTTTACTTCGGCATTATTACGAGCTTTCGCTATTTGATCCCGAGCTTAAGTGTGTGTGTGTGGGGGGAGGAAAAAACACTGTGACAGCATCATTTATCTTCCTCCGCTTCTTTAGGTTCTCACACACAAACACACATTTAAATTCCTGCAAACAGCTCGTGAGCCAGAAACAAAAAGTAAGACAAATACTTCAAAAGTGACAAAAACTTCTGGAAGCATTTGTTTTATTGAAAATATTACAAAACCTGCATCTCTATATATTGGTGGAATTATGAACTAGTTGCCATATGTAACCACTAGTGTGTACATATCAGGCATGGGTAACTGGTGGCCCGCGGGTCAAATACGACCCTATGTCTAATTTTGTGCGGGCCCCAAATCAAACATCCCATATATTGTAATTCATGAAGTTTGAAGCAATATAAAGCCCAACAAAATACACAAAATAACTCCAAAAAACATACAAAATTACGTAAAAATACCAGCAACAATACACAGTCACAAGAAAAAAACACAAAAAGATTCCAAACGTACACAAAAGAACAAAACTATAAAAGCTTATTTCAAAAATAGAAAAAAACCAGAGAAAAACACAAAATAACACATGAAAGACAACTAAAATACCCCAAATACACAATTAAACTACAAAAACACACAAAAAAGATTAAAAAATACAACAAATAACTGAGAAACACACAAAATCAAGAAAAAATTATAAAATCTAATTTAAAAAATACAAAGAAACAGAGAAAAATACAGAAAACGACCACATGAAACGAGAAATAAAATACCCCAAATACACAAGGGAACTACAAAAACACACAATTTTTTTTTTTTTAAAATACACAGAATGACTGAAAAACACAAAACAAAGACAAAACTAAAAATAGTTTTTCCAAAAATACAAAGAACCAGAGAAAAAATACACAAAATGACACATGAAACGACAACTGAAATACACCAAATACACAAATGAATAAACACACACAAAGAATACAAAAATACACCAAATGACTGAAAAACACAAAACTATAAATGGTTATTCCAAAAATGAACAGAACCATGAAAACATACACAAAAATGCTCATATTAAGTCCAAAAATGTCCCGATACGACCAAAAAAAAAAAAAAAAACAAAAAAAAAAACACAAAAATGACTTCAATCCCAAACAAAAAGACAGCAAAGACACACACAAAACCTTTGTTGTTTCCTGTGTTAATGCTCAGCCTGGTCATTATTCTAAATGCTGACATTAATGCTGATAATGTGGCCCTCAGTTCAGATACAATCACATTTTTTGGCCCCTGGTGTAATAAAAGTTTCCCATCTGGTAGAGATGATGGATACATTTCAATAATAGCTTCCAGTCCATCTCCCATTCTAAATACAAACTCATTAACCAACAGAGTTTAGGACAGGGTCAGCTGAGTTTATCCACTGTTAATGTTTGGCATCTATCTACACACGATTGATCGTTGCACATTTTTAGATTATCTGGATTAGATCTTGAGCAATAGAAGCTGTTATCCATCCACAAACATATTTTAATATCATATATTGAAAAAACAACATGGAAAATCACCAGTTATGTCAGCACTGCTCTGACTCATCCCAACACTAAACAAGATAATGTGTTTCCCCCAGTGTAAACTTTAGCGCAAACACAGTTGTTAGTGGAGCGATTAGATTAGTTCAGGTGTTTGTGAAACTGCAATACTGTGTATAATCATCTTGTCCTGCAGACCCCCGAGGCAGAACACTGAAAACAAAGAGATGGAGCTGCCTAATAAAAAAACAAGAATAAAGTTTGCCTTTTCCTTGTTTGTTTATGCCTCTTATGGGAGACGTGGCAAAGCAAGTGGAAGAACCATTGCTTCAGTCTCTGACTCCCTACACGCAACATAGCACTGCTGTGGCTTTAAATGTTTGATTAAAAACAATGGCTGAAGCATGAGGTAGAAATGTGTGTGACAGTAAAGTAGAAAAATCATTTAGCAACGTCTCCCAGGTGGGACTGGGAATATTTACTGGATTTATGAGTTCATACGAACCCAAAAAAAAAACCGATGGAGAAAAGAAAGATCAAACAACTGCAGCTGTGGCTACAAAAATCATCATCCATCCATCCATCCATCCATCCATCCATCCATGCAGCCAATTCTTATCTAAATACTCTGAAGTAGATGATCTGTATTTACAGAACTCTCTCCTGGTCAGACTGTCCAAAGCAGGCCAGATACCATCGTACACTGATAGCGTTCACCAAGGTCTCTGCCAGAGGAGGCTCTGCCATGTTATGACTACCGCTATCAGCAAAATACATAACACTGAGAGCATACACATACACAAAGATAATCGGGCTGATTTTGTCCCAATTTTCCCTTTTTCCGAACAAGGACCACAAACACCAGATTGTTTTATAATTTATGAGATTATCCTGTGGTCTAAGGTGTGATAAGATTGAATTTCTCCATTGGTCGAGTGCAACAATCGTAAATATGAAACCTGTTCAAATTTTACGATCAAAACTTCACTTATGTGTGGAAAGCCGACGACTCCCGACTCATGACCCCGAGATTTGTGAAGGAGCGCAGAAAGTAGCCAATCAAGAAGTGAGCTGACTGAGAAACACGTAACGCTGCTTTCAAGACACCTTAGAACTCTTTAATACATTGAGGTTTCATTTATTCAGACAACTTTGTTTCAGGAGAGTTACTTTGATCTCCTGACATGCTTCGACTATCAACTGGCAGTCTTCTTCAGAGGCATCTGCTGATTGCTTTGATGTTTTCTTGACTCCCGCGTAATAATTCCAGTAAGTTCATTTTGTCTTCTTTTTAAATAATATGTTAAGGTTTAATTTATTCAGACAACTTCGTTTCGGAAAATTTATTTTGATCTCCTGACATGTTTCGATTATCAACTGCCAGTCTTATTCAGAGGCAGCTGCTGATCGCTTTGATGTTTTCTCAACTCCCGCGTAGTAATTCCAGCAAATTCATTTTCTTTTCTTTTTAAATAACATGTTAAAGTTTCATTTATTCAGACAACTTTGTTTCAGGAAATGTACTTTGATCTACTAACATGTGTCGACTGTCAACTGCCAGTCTTCTTCAGAGGCATCTGCTAATCATTTTGATGTTTTCTTGGCTTCTGTGTAATAATTCTAGCAAGTTCATTTCATTTCTTCTTTTTTAATGTTAAGGTTTAATTTATTCAGACAATTTTTTCAGGAAACTGACTTTGATCCCCTCGTATGTTTCTATTGTCGACTGCCAGTGTTCTTCAGAGGCATCTTCTTTTGTCTTCTTCAAAACGAAGATAAAATTAACTTGCTGGAATTTAGAACTCTGCATTCACGAGTTGAAAATTACAATCTCCGAGTTCTTATACATGGTCAACAGCTTTTAATAATACTAGAATTTCATCCTCCACACTTTTTCAGGTAGAAGATAAGAAAATCCAGACTTCCAAGTTACCTGGAACGCAGTATTAGATCCCGTAGTTAGATCTCGTTTGATCATATGAGATTTCTGGATTGTAGCAAGACAGAACATGCAAACCACATATAGTGACAGAACAGGCCATGAAGTAACATTTAATCTGGTCCTGGTGACAAAACTATGATCCTATCGCAAATCTGTTCTTCTACAATAAGTCTGGTCCTGGAGAGCTCCTGTCCTGCATGTTTCAAATGTCTCCCTGCTCAAAAAAATGAGCTACCTTTCACAATCAGTGGATCAGTGTTGTTTTATACTTTTAAACTGATTACCTTTTTATACCCATGAACCTTTACACCTATGCAATTTTATACAGATGAACTTTTTATACCCATACACTTTTACCGTACCTTATGTTGTTTTTATGATGATTGTGTCCGTTTGGCTTGAATCTTTGAATGGTAGTTTAGTTTTGTGCAATTTCATTGTCCTTGTGCAATAAAAGGATTCTATTCTTCTTGTTGACAAAAGTAGAATATAAAACATGCAGGACAGGGGCTCTCCAGGACTGGACTCGGGCCCGCCTGTTCTAAATGTTTGCTGCTTAAACACTTTTGTTTGCACACGATTTAGCACCTTGCACTCGAGTCCCTGTTTCTACCGCCTGCAGAAAGGCTTTGAAATCCCATTGAACAGCTGCAGATAAACATTGAACGCGGGCTTGTGAGGACGCTGGTGTGAGGCTTAATCCACAGGCTGCTGGAGGTTGATTGAGTGAAGCTCAAAGACGGATATCCAAGGGTTTCTTTCTTCTTCCTTAACCGTTTGAGGCCATGGTCGCCAGCCCCCCTTCCATTGTGATCAACCTGTCTGTCTCTGAGACTCTACCTGCCAAACTAACAATAATGACTAATAATTACACCACTTAATGCCTGATTTTTGTGAGTGTCACTTGAATCAACTCAAGCACTGTTTTGGCTGCGTGAGCAATAAGAAAGGTCAGATTACAAGTGTCTGCATAAATATATATATATATATATATATATATATATAAGAACTGTACTATAATATTAGTTTAATTTTGTGCTCAATAGAGCTGGACAAGAAGAGAAGAGGAAAAATAAATAAAACAAACTTGGTAGCATTTTATAATAAATATCCATTATCAGTAAGTAATAGATCATTAGTTGTAAATTCCGTATTGAATATTTGCTAACAGTTTATTAAAGATGTATAACTGTGCCTATAGATAGCCAATAAGATCATTTAAAATTAGACGATATTCTAAAGTTGCAACTATTCCTCACAACAGTCAGGAAATGAGGAATAGTTGCAAATTTAATAATGTCCCGATAACGTATATAAAGTTTTACCTGATACTTAACAAGTCATTAGTAAGTAGTTTACTAATAGCTTATTAATTATGTATTAATCATTTGCAAGTTATTATAAATCAATAACATTAAGTTAACATGTAATTTATAAATTGTTATAAATCCCTAATAAACTGTTGGCAAATATTCAACAGCAATTTATAACTCATTAATAGTTTATTAATGATCTATTAACTACTTATCACAGATAGTTATTATAAAGTGTTTCTTAGAGGTTTTTATTTTTTTTACCTATTCTCTCAATTTTATTATGTTTATTTTGTATATATATATATACATACATACATGCATATATTGTTCCTTTCTTCCACATTATTATAATTATTATAATATCACACCCACACGACACACACACTTACAGTATTATAATGTGTGAGATTTGTAAATATTTTTCTTCTCTTTTTGTGTCATTTGAAGAAGGAATGAGTTTCGCAACATTTACCACGTCAGTCAAACATAAATAATAGAAATTTGACTGAATAAATTGACAGTGTTTTAGGTTTCTCAATTTTATTTTCTTCGAATTTCACCGTTTATGTGATTCGACTTCACGTTAGAAAAAAAACAAAAACACTTTTAAAGCAACAAAAAGTGGCATCATTACCTACTTTATTTTTTTTTTGTTGGACTTTTTCACTCAGTTTTAAGGGAAAACAGAATTTGTTTGTTGACTTCCATTTTTTAAATCCTATTTACGTTTAATTCCTAAGAACAACTTCATTCACGTCCCATAAAGACTTTCCCAAACCTTCTGTGACGACGGATTGAAAACTCCTGTTGACCTGCTGAGAACTTTCATCCATTACTTCAGGCCTATATATACATAACAACGCACCAAGTCATCACCTAAAGACTCTGACAAGTACTTGAGTTGTTGCTATGGCGACTGGTGCATGATGTTTTATAGAAGAGAAATAAGGAGAGCAGAAATGAATCAGTGACATGCAGGATTAAAGTGCACATAAAGGTGATGTTTATCGACTACTTAGTAATAACAAATGTGAACACAAACCAGCGTTGGGGTTCATTATAATTGTAATTGCGTAATTGATAATGAATTACAATTATGGCGTAATTATTACTGTAATTTTACCAAATCTGTCTGTCGTAATCGTAATTAAATTGTAATTTTATTTGCCATGATAATTCTATAAAAATCTTATGTAATAAATCATGATTTAAAAAATGGGGCACCATGTTACAGTTCTATGTACAGTGTTTCATATCAAGCTTTCCCACATTTAACCATTTCAAAATAACCACACCAAAAATATTGAAACCTATATTTTCATTGATTAGGAAGTCTAACAAGGTAACAATAGATAGGAATAATAGATGATAGATATTTGTTTTTAGTGTATTTTACAGCCTGTTAGCATAAGAGATGCTAACAGAAAGCTAACACAGGAGGAAGTTTAACTTATTAGGTCATTCATTTCAGGCTCAGTAAGTAATTGTGATTAATTGTAATTGACTTTTTGAGGATAAAAATAATTGTAATTCAATTGTAATCGGGGAAAAAAAAGGTGGTCACTGTACTCCAAATTTAATTGTAACTGAAATATGTAATTGATCCCAACCCTGACACAGAGATTGTGTGTGTGTGTGTGTGTGTGTGTGTGTGTGTGTGTGTGTGTGTGTGTGTGTGTGTGTGTGTGTGTGTGTGTGTGTGTGTGTGTGACCCTTACCTGAGACAACCGGTAGCATTACGTAACACCTGGGAGGTATGGAGGTGGAGCTTGCGGTCGTCGTGGTGATTGGGGGAGGAGTCCCAGTTGGAGTGGGGTATGATGACGCTATTGGTCAGAACGGCCAGGGCATCCTGGATGATGGGCATCTTCAGTGCATCACATGACGACAAGTTCCACAGCACGCCTGTGCACATGCACACAAGCAAGAGCAGAAATTAATCAGGAGCTGGGACTTTAACTTGTTAATTGCAATTAATTAATTACAGAAAAATAAAGCACAAAAAAAAAAATGTATGCAGTTAATCAGGTTTTTTTTTTTTTTAAAAACTCCAAATAGTGCGAAACCTTTCTCCTTGCACGAGTTCCTGCTACACCCATAATACTGATGCACCGGCTACAACCGGTGAACCAGAAGAGAAGTCATTGCTGTGTTTTGTTGTTAAGTTAAACAACAAAAAAACATCGGATGGAAAAGTTTACAAAAAATCCACAAAATGTATGAATGTAGCTTATTTAAATGTATGTTTGTGCACAATGTAGTCATAATAATAATTAAACATACGGTACATACAAACATGAACATTAGCATGCATACAAAATAATACATTTAAAAACAACAACAACAACAAAAAAAAAAAAACATTTAAACTAGGGTTGCAAATTTCTGCTAAATTTCCACAGGAATTTTGTGAATATTCAAAAATATCAACTTTTCATGGGAATTAGTTCCAGTGGAAATTTTTCGGAAAATTTCTGCTGGACTTTTTACACATAATGGACAGTTTTTGGGGTCTTTTTGAATTAACACCAATAGAAACACAAATAGAGTGGCTCAAGAAATATTACAAATAAAAACAATAAGCATAGAACAAACAAAGAAAGAAAGATAAATATACATAATTAAGTAAAACACTGTTAATTAAATAAGGATTAAATACAAGTGCACACATTAGCACACAATAAAATAAAATAAGATGAATAAATAAATCGATATTCATATTCAGGATAGAGCTGGAACATTAAACCACTAAATTATGATTATTTTCTGATTAAACGACATTGCAATGGTTATCTTTCTTGAGAACTAATGATGGCATTTTAGGAGATAATTAAAACGCACAATGGAAAACTTACTTAACTTGCTCTGAGAGGGAAAGTAGAAAGAATGAAGAAGAATGCAATTACAAGACAAAGTGCATAGTTTAAATTTAATAAGCTTTCTTTAGAAGAGTGAGGAAAAATAATAATAATAATGACGTGGCAAAATCCGCGTGAGGTAGGTAGAAAGAGACCGAGATTAAAACGATTTTCAATCGAGATGGAGAAAAAAAAAAAGCAAGGTAAGCAAACTGCAATGTAGGCCACCGATTGCTCAGCACGTGGGAAAGCAATGAGTCGGAATATCTCGTTTTGGCTCCTGGAGAACAAATGCAAACGGCTGCTCCTGGCACAATGTGTAAATGCATTGTCCATTAAGAACACGTCTGAGAGACACGGCTAATTCAATTTTAAACACAACGCTTGGCGAGCGTTCGCAATGTGCTTTAGGAAAAACAAAGAACAGCAGAACTGCTGCGGAAACACAGATGTGTAATGCTTTGAGAAGCTCATTGTTCTCATGAGAATTACATCAGGTGATCAGGAGATAATGACATCACACTGGAAACCATGGTTGCGTCTGAATAGTCCATCCTATCTCCATTCCTATCCTATCCACTTTTCCTTAACCTCCGTGGATGACGTTGCGGAGTTAAGGATAGGAATTAGGATAAAAATTAAAAAAATATGTAAAAATTTAATTAAAAGGAAAGGAGTTAGGGAAAGGCCATCATGTTGTTTTGACAATGAGACGCACTTCCACTAGGTGACGTAATAAATCTGACAGCAGCGAAGAAGGTTAGTGACGTCTGCCGTGGTGAAAAAACTACAAATTTCTGAAAATGTAAAAGCATTAATAACACTTTCCCTGTCTCTAACCGCTGATATAATCTAATATATCATAAGGTTTGAATGTAAATCAAAGGAAAAGAGGCTACCAGGCAACAAGGAACAAAGGTGAAACTAAAAGAACGTCACATTGAGAATGGTCAATCACACTCACCTTTCACTCACTAATCAACATTAAACCAAAATAAATATGATTTTATAAAACTGTAACAATTAGGCAAGATATAGGCCTACATGCAGTTGTATGCAAACACATGAACAACCACACAAAGCATTTCTAGGTGAATGAAATATGTTGAATAAAACAAAATGTGGAATAAATAGTCTCTAATACCTTTTTCTTGAACCACAGAGGGTCTGTTTTATGGCAGTTATAATCTGATGATATGTCTTACATATAATAAGTTTTAGTTTTACATTATTTAGAGTTGTTCTAGGCGTATTATTGCGTTGGTAATTTACATTGTGAGTTGAATTGTGGGTCAGCATTATCTGGTCTCCTTTGGTAAAAGATGCATCAGTGTTTCCTAGGCTAAAGGAGGTTATAAAGGAAGCATTGAGCCTAATTTCCTGAGCTTTTAGAGGAATGGAACACTCCTTATCATGGCCTCAATGCTTCCTTTATGACAAAATACATTAATAAACTGTTCTTTCTTTAAAAATTAAATAAATAAAGTAACAGCTTTCAAAATACACATACGGAAGAAATACACATGACGTCATCAATATGTGCTGCTTTGGATACGAGAGTGAGTTGATAGCTGTTATTTCAATCATTCATTTTTAAATGTTATGATATATCAATGTTTCATTTAACGTATTTATTAATCAAACAATACATTGATATATCTAAACTTTAAAAAACAAAAGGAAAGAATGGCATACTTTCAGTTCCTTCAAAACAAAACGCCATGTCTTGTTTTAAGGCCTGTGACTTTGAGTCTGAGGACTTTTATTTTGAAGCCTGTGGCCACAACATTTAACGACGCTTGTTTTGATAAGTGACGTCGTTAGATTTGACGGAGGTTTTGCTGAGTCATGAGTCTGTTTGGTCAAACAAATTGCAGAGGTTTACCTGATACCTTACTCTGGGACCTAAATATGTCCTAAAATGTACACCGTACCTAACACCTTTCCTTAACCCTGTGTGTGTGTGCGTGCGTGCGTGCGTGTGCGTGCGTGCGTCACCGTCTCATCCCTCTTAGACATTTGACGGACAGTTTCCGGGTTGCTAGGTGGTTTGGGGGGAAAAGGGGAGATGATTGCATGAATTCATGAATAAATGAGAGTGTGACATGCAAGGGGAGACTGAGACCTGTAAGGGCCTCAAGTGGCAATGTTTTATTAAACAGTCTTCATCTGTGCAGCTCGCTGTGAATTAGTTAGACGTCAGGTCAGACTCCAGTGACGAGCAATGGCACAGGCGACAAATTACACAGCCGGTATGTATGTGTGTGTGTGTGTGTGTGTGTGTGTGTGTGTGTGTGTGTGTGTGTGTGTACAAAAAAAAAAAAAAATCTGTAAATTGAAAAGAAAAACATTATTTGCAGAACATTCCAGGTGAAGGCAGGTGTTAACAGCAGAGGTGTTAAGAGTACCGATATATCCTACTTAAGTAAAAGTACTGTTACTTGATTGAAATTGTGTTACTTTCACCCCCTATGTTTATTTTTGGTAATACATCTAGCAACGGTTCTTTTGCATACAGTAAACATCTCATGTGTACAGTCTAAGACTTTACATTTGGTGACCAAGTGGAAATAAAAACTGCACAGATTTTATACAGAGCAAGAAATAATCAACTGCCAGAAAACATCCAAAACATGTTCTTCGGAACAGAGGGGTGTAACAAATGAAAGTGAAAGTTAAATGTGAAGGCTTTAAGTGTCCGAACAACTTTGAAAAGCTTTTGTATTTGTGGAGTAACAGAATGAATGTGGAGCTAAAACAATGTTCATACATAATTCAGTTTAAAAACAGGTTTAAAAAATATATTTTCACAAGGTAAAGGAATGAATCTGATCATTATAGACCAGTTGTTTTCTGTTTTGATGACTATTATTATTATTACTATGGACTATTTGTGAATATGTAGATTGTTTGTTCAATCATATATGGGTATATGATCGTATCATCTGTTGTACTTAAAAAGTCCAAAATGGTATTAAATATAGGGGTTGGATTAAATAAGTTTACATTTCTTCCTACTCCATTTTGCACATGTAAATTGGGAAGTTTGTGGATCATATCAATAGTCTATTTCTACTGTTGTAATGCATAATTTTTTCATTTTTTGTTTTCTAAACTACTGTTCTTTTTGTCATTTTACACATTTGAAACAAAGACATCAATCAATCAATGTAAAAACTTAAAAAGGAAAAGACCAAATATTGCACTTATTTTCCACAAAGGCATCTGTATGAAATAAAAGGTTTGTCAAATGTACATTTCTTTTTTTCCCCCAAATAAAATAACACCAATTAATTCAATTTAGAAAAATAAAAAAACATTATCAGGCTCCAAGTATAGCTACATTTATAAACTCTAAAACAGTGCCATTCCAAATGTGCCATGTGGGTAACAACATAATAGGTAGAAAGCACAACCTGAACCATAGCAAGTGGCTGAGTGTTAATCAGAAATGGCATGACTAAGAACATATAGATTATGTTAAATGACCATGAAATGAAAATTAAAAAAATAATCATTGGGTTGGGTGTAGAAATATAAATGTAACTTTACTCCATTAAAGGAGCAATATTGTGAAAAAAATCACTTTATAATGGTTTTGCTACAGTGATATACATTCCTTTAACCTCATTCAGAGGGTCAAAGTTGAAAAGTTCTGTTTCCTCCCTCCCTCGTTACTCCATATTTTATAAAAAGTCAGCTCCAAACGGGCAAGTTGGATTTTTCTCATCTTGTGACGTCACAATCTTGGCTCCTCCTACCCTATAACAATGTGAGCTCCTCCCTCTCAAACTACTTCACAGGTAAAACAAACATAGCGATATCTTTACATTCAGTATACACTGTAGATCAGGGGTGGCCAATCCTGGTCTTCAAGAGCCACTATCCAGCATGTTTTAGATGTTTCCCTCTTCCAACACAGCTGATTGAAATGACCAGGATCGTTATCAGGCTTCTGCAGAGCTAGATGATGAGTTAATCATTTGAATCTGACGTGTTTGTGACCCAATATGATGCAGTGGTCAGACTAAAGAATGGACGATCGTCTTGAATGGACTAGTTCTGTGGTCAGACGAGTAAGGAGGAAAACAAAGACTATTAATGATTTACTGCTGCTGTGATAAACACACACGCTGAAGTAGCGCCTACTCATGCATATGCATGACGGCCCAAAAAACAGCCTGTTTTTAGGAGCGCTCTGAAAGTCAGTTTTCAGACGGTAAAAACTCCAGAAAAAAGGTGAGTTTGGGAAAATAAACCTGAAATACTATGTTGTTGGGGTTCTTAGAACAAATGGAGATGGTGAAAAATAGCATCTACTCAATAGCATATACTCAAAAAAGTACAAGTACCCTTAAAAGCAACTCAATTACAGTAACGTAAGTACGTTACTTTCACCTCTGGTTAACAGTTGCCGACTTAACCCAAGGTTGGAGGAAAACTTTGTGTCTGGCAATTAGCTTTGTTGAGAAAGCTTCTGTGAGGCTCATGGGAAAGTAATTGATTGTGCGTAAACTGCCACTGCCAGCATTGGAAGCTTCATTGCCATCAAGGCTTCCCACAGCGAAAGTGCTGCAGTGAATTTTCTGCATGACAGACAATTTCACGAGAGTACATGGAGAAAGGAGATTTTGGAGGGAAGCCAAATGTAGCTGAAAATGAGGAATTATCAAGAAAACAAAAGTGTTCAGACTTGGTTTGTCTGAAAGGAGAAGAAGAAGAAAAAAAGGCAGCATGAAAACATGGCTGTTGGTGTTGGCTGTGCCTCATGCTCGGAAACTCAATCTGCGACACTCAGCCAGCATGTCTAAGCAAGTTCTTCCTTAGGCTTTAAAAACAGTTACACAAGTGATCATGAGTAATAAAAAAATGCATTGGTTTTAAACAGCAATTTCATGAATATTTGAAAAGGAAGATAATAAAATGAATGAATAAAATGAAGTTTGTCGTGTTTACTCGGAGAGAAGTGGTCATGTGACCAAGTACATCATGTCCTGTGATGTGTATTTGTGACACATTTTAATATCAAAATGTTTGAAATACCTTCTCTTCAAAGCGTAAAAACTTTGAGTGTTTTTTCATAATTTAGGTGTTTCCATTACCAGTTCTTATTGCGCTATTTAAATTTTGCGCATTACCCAGGGTAATGGAAACGCAGCTAATGTTAAAACTAAATGTTAAATATTAAATCTAAATGTTAAATCTAAATGTTAAATCTAAATGTTAAATCTAAATGTTAAATCTAAGTGTTACATTTAAATATAAATGTTAAATCTAAATGCTAAATGTTAAATCTAAATGAGCTTTTAATTGGTTCCTTTGGGTGAATTTGCATATTAGCTAAATATTTAGTTTGACCCGTGATATCTAGATTTAACATTTAACATTTAACTTTTAAGTTTTAGATTTCACATTTACATTTAACATTTAGATTTAACGATAACATTATATTTCACGAGAAAAAAAATCACAATTTTCACACATATTGCTGTAAATCTGGTCAAAAGTAAAATCACATATGTTTTAAAACGTGGTTTGTTGCTAAATGTTGTGAAAAGTTGCTGTTTCTTTAAGCACGCGCAATTTTACAATTATAAAGCTGACATTACGCTGTCATAATCTGTCATTAACATGAATAAGGTGTAATGAAGGCTGTCATTAAATGTCTTTCGTGAAATTATGACACCTTTGGAGCTATGTTGGCATTTTTTGGTTAAGTGGAGGGATCTAGTGGGTTAGGTAGGGTTAGGGTTAGGGTAACGAACAACACTTAATGACAGCCTTCATGACACCTTGTTCATGTTAATGACAGGTGTCATGTCATCATTTATGTATAAAACCAAGTAAAGTTACCATAAGTATTAAATAGTTGCAGCCTTTTCTGAAATTGCTCTTTTTTGTGGTTTGAAGGAGGCAGCAGCTGCACCAACAGTCCAAGGTGAGCGAGGATAGCATCTCCATCTCCTATTGACATCCGAAGCCTTCACATCGACCATATTTGAGTGACAGGCCCAGAGGCTTGGAATTCGTCCTTTCTGAGTCCCGAGAAGCCAATAAAGATCGTCTAAATTTAAACTTTAGAACCAAGGGGGAGAAAATGCAAGAATTTCTCAGACACAAAGATAAAAATGCCATAAATATTTTCTTAGAGCTAAAGAGGTATATTATTAACTAGGGCCGGGAATCGATGAAAAAACAACAAGTAATTCATCGCAAATCTGAAAAAATGCCAGAAATTAATCGCAGTTTATTGCAGCTTCTAATAAACACGCAAAAATGTAGAAAAAAAAGGCTTATTTTAACCAAATATTTGCATAGAAAGTGCATAACACTGAGGTGTACCAAAAAATAATCTAATACATCTTTAAAAGTTTTCTTGTGATTCAAAACATTGTTTGTGCAACATTGTACTATTCTATAATGTAAACAATGAACATAAAATTAGCTGTAAAGCTGGCACAATTAGCTTATTTAAAACTTTGTTTGAAATGCAATTATGTCATGTAAACAATGTGCAGTAATTTTTCACAGCAGCAGCAGAACATTAGTCACAAAAATTAATTGGTTCCTAACAGTAAATTCATGCAAAGACTGGAATTTAAGGGTCTTAAAAAAAAAAAAATCACCAATCCAACCAACCATTTAACCAAAAACCAAGCAGGCAACTATCCATCCATCTATCCATCCAACCAACCAAGCATGCACGCAACCATCCAACCAACCAAGCCAACAAATATCCAACCAACAAAGCAAAGCAAGCAGGCAACTATCCATCCATCTAACCAACCACTTAACCAACCATCCAACCAACCAAACATCCAAGCACGCAACCATCCAACCAACAACTACCCAACCAACCAACCAACCAACCAACAAAGCCAAGCAAGCAGGCAACTATCCATCCATCTAACCGACCATTTAACCAACCATCCAACCAACCAAACATCCAAGCACGCAACCATCCAACCAACAACTACCCAACCAACCAACCAACCAACAAAGCCAAGCAAGCAGGCAACTATCCATTCATTCATCCAACCAACCATTAAACCAACCAAAAAGGCAACCATCCAACCAAGCAAGCACACAAACATCCAAGCAAGCAAGCACGCAACCATCCAACCAACCAAGCC
The DNA here is from genome assembly GCF_900634775.1 of Gouania willdenowi. Classification (NCBI taxonomy): domain Eukaryota; kingdom Metazoa; phylum Chordata; class Actinopteri; order Blenniiformes; family Gobiesocidae; genus Gouania; species Gouania willdenowi. The sequence continues at coordinate 23,222,830 of NC_041063.1, read as the reverse complement.
AACAACTATCCAACCAACTGACAATTTAAGCAACCAACCAACAAAACCAAGCAAGCAAGCAACTATCCATCCAACCAACCATTTAACCAAGCCAAGCAAGCACGCAACCATCCAAACAGCCATGCAAGCAAGATACTATGGATCCACAGGTGATGTGTAGGTGGATTGACCTCCAGCCAGTTAATAGCAACACATTTTAGAGCTGTAGTTTAAGAGATTTGCCATAAATACGCTGCAGCTCTGAACCCTCATTTGAGAAACAATGTCTTAGATAATACATGTCTTAAGAATTCAATAGTACCTGTTACATCGAATCCAGGAGCTTCATTTGGACACACACACATAAACACATCATGTTCATTAATACTACCTGTCCACAGGCGGCAGAAGCTCCAAAATAACTAGAGCAGTTAACTGAAATCACATGTATGTTCGGGATAGTGAATGTTTAATAATGCAAGCATCTGTGTGTGCATTGCAATCGTGCCAGTAGATTATAAATATCATATTGGAAATCATAGAGCATAATATTTCAGAGGGTCGAGGTATACCAAAGCATGTGTGAGGTTGTGAAGGTGCTAGAATTGAATTCATACATCATTTACTCATGCTCAGGCTCCTCACATGTATATGCATGAGTGGAGCTTTGCTGCAATGCATGTTTTGGGAATTATATATGAGGTAAAAAAGAAAAACCAAAATGTTGTAGACGAAACTCTAAAGAAAATTTAACTTTCTGACCATAAAAAGTAGAGGACGTGACATAAACAGTGTAGGCTAACAACATCTATGTCCGCAATGCTGCCTCCTCTGCATTTTTGCTTGAAAATGAATTTAAATGTAACTTCAAATACGATTTATAAATATTTGCTGTTTGGAATGTAAAGAAGCCTGAGAAGGACAAACTGACCTCACTACAATCCAAATGCAGGTGAACTCCTAATATGCTGCATTGCAGTTAAAAAGTTTAATATAAAGGAAAAACAATGAATAATAAATAGGGTGGTTCACAATATGATGCTATTAGTAAAAGTTTTCCAAATTTTGCCAGATCCAAAAAAATTTTTTATGGCAAATTACTTTACAATGCAGTATTAAAAGATCGACCTACTGCTTATTGGCGTGAAAAATTAGGACAGAAATAGAAATACAAAACCAAACAACCAACCAAGCAAGCCAGCAACCATCCGAGCAAGCACGTAACCATTCAACCAACCAACGAACAAATTAAAGCCAAGCCAACAACTATCCAACCAACCAACCAAGCCAAGCTAACAACTATCCAACCAACCATCTATCCAACTAACCAACCAAGCAAGCCAGCAACCATCCGAGCAAGCACGTAACCATTCAACCAACCAACGAACAAATTAAAGCCAAGCCAACAACTATCCAACCAACCAACCAAGCCAAGCTAACAACTATCCAACCAACCATCTATCCAACTAACCAACCAAGCAAGCCAGCAACCATCCGAGCAAGTACGTAATCATTCAACCGACCATCCAACCAACCAACGAACAAATTAAAGCCAAGTTAACAACTATCCAACCAAACCAACCAACCAAGCCAAGCCAACAACTATTCAGCCAACCATCCATCCAACTAACCATCTAAACAACTAAGTCAACAACTATCCAACCAACCAACCAACCATCCAACTAACCAACCAAGTCAAGCCAACAACTATCCAACCAACCAACCAAGACACGCTAACAACTATCCAACCAACCAACCTTCTATCCAAGCCTAGCTAACAACTATCCAAACAACCAACCAACCAACATGATACTTTGTATTATTATTATTACCTCCGCCAAGAGCAAAGCGCAGAAGCGGAGCAAAGGGAAGAGCGGTAAGGTTATGATTTACCCTCCGTTTATCTGTCAATTTGTCATTCTGTTTGCAAGATAACTTTTTGTTATGAATGAATTTGGATTAAATTTTCAAGAAAATTGATAAATAGAATAAGGAACAGGAGATTTTTGATGATGTTCTGGCTACCAAAACATTATATATATAAATACCATTTATTTTCCCATCCACACTGAAACTTTTGTTAAACATTGATTTAGAACACTAATGATAACATCAGTGTTCCATTTGGAACCGTGATGATGTCATCAACAGTGATGTCATCAGTGTTCCAATTAGAATGTTCTAACTGATGATGTCTTCAACAGTGATGATGTCGGAATTCTATGCCATACTAATGCTAATGCTAAACTAATGCAGTGCAACGCTGTCAGTCAGTCTGTCAGTTAGCAAGACAACTTGAAAAGTTATAAACGGATTCGGTGAAATTTTTAGTAAAATTGATTCATTTTATTTGCAATATCAAAACCTGCATTGCTGTCTTTAAAATATTGCACTTGTAGTGTTGACCTTCGACAGCATGTGCAGACAAAGTAAAAAAAAACATATATATACTGTATATTATTACTAAATGAACAATATACCGTCAGTAAAGGGTGGCACACTTTGTCATTGCTAAACTGAAGAATGCACAACTTTCACATATATCAGAAGTTTTAATGATAAAAAGGAAAGTATGGTCATTATTAGTCTCTCCCTGTAGTCATACTAAATGAGTAAAAACATTAAAACATTATTCCTGAAAATAAAAAAATGTCAACATTGGGAAAGTGTGCCTCCTCCCTTAAATATGCAGGAATTGACTACAACATCAATTGAAACAAGGCAAAAAGCAATCTGACAAAATTTGATGAAAATCACTTTTGTGAACCAAACTAATACAGAGGTTAGCAAGAAGGAAAATTACGTCAAGTACAAAATCTGTGCAACAGGTTGAAGAATGAATTACCTGTTACTAGTTCTCTGATCTCCGCGTCTCCCGTCTTCCTAAGCAAGCGGACTAGGGCAGGAATCCCCCCACAGTTCTTCAGGGTCACCTTGTTCTCATCGTTGGCCTTGCCATACACCAGATTCCTCAAAGCTCCACAGGCGCTGCGGTGAACTTCAGTCATCCTGTGATCCAGGAGGTCAACCAGCAGCTGGATTCCTCCCTGTCTACGAATCTATGCAAAGAGAGAAGAAAAAAACAATCAAATAAATCAAGATTTAAAACCCTTGAGATTTCTTTAGTAACCGGCGTGGGCAAACACGGAGCTGTCATCAATAACCAACACTTGGGTACACACTCAGACCCAAAAGCTCCTTTTTCTCTATTGTGCCAGTTTCTGTCACACAATATAAAATGGGGGTGATTATATGTATGTCCTGACAGTCAGATTAATAAATCAATGGGTGATCATTAGACATACTATGACCATTTATTGCTGTGCTTGCACAAAATGACAGATATTCACACTGATCAGAAAACATAGGAACAGGATACATTTTTTGAATTTTCCTGCCACATCGCCACTGGAGCTAATGTTTGTTCATGTGAAGTTGTTTATATATATATATATATATACATACATATATATATATACAGTATATATCAAGAATAATATATTTTGATAAGTGCTAATTAGGGAACAGTAATGTTGAAATTGCTAATTTTCACGCCAAAAATCTGTAGCTAACTAGGATATATTTGGCCCCTAAACAAAAATGAGTTTGACGTCCCTGATTAAGAAATGAACTTAACAATACCTCTGTTGACATGCAGGGACAGAGACATCAACAGCAGAGCCTTTAAACTTATTCAGCCTTGCCCACAGATCCTTAACTGGCATCGTTTGAAACTATTATTAAAAAAAAAAAAAAAAAAAAAAACTTGATAGTTTTGGCTTCTAAAGGTTCAAACCCACTTAATGTTTGATTAGCATGAAAGTGACATCAAATAAAAATCCGGTTTCAATGCAATGTGAAATTCAGCGTTTGAACATAAAACAAAAGCATTTAGGAAGATTAAGAAAAGACGCATACGCATCGCACACAGTACGATAATGGATTTAGAACAATGGCTCCACTTTGCTATAAATAGCAAAAACAAGCTCTTTGTTGGTTGTCACCAACTTCACTCAGACGACAAAAAGACACCCGAGTGTGTGCAAAGTGAAGGAAGTAAACAAGCCAATCAGTGCAGATTTATGATTATAGTCTGATTCTGGGAAAAGATGAGAAAGTCGGGGCCATTAGCCCAGTGGGGATCACAATGAGGGCATTCTGCTGTTACACATAACACCCTCCCCCCATGGTGCTTCGCTTCACATATTGCCTTTTTTCCCTGATGGTGTGACACACGCTACCTCCTTTCTGCACTGGTGCCTTTAAAGAAGCCCTCCCACATGGCCTCACCACTGCAGGGATCACCGTCAGCCTCAGGGAGCCAAGACGCTTAAATCAGCCGTGCTTGGGCCAAATGACTGAGGTAGCACTAATCACTAGACCTGGACTCCTGTGATCACCAGCATTGGTACAAACATGAACTAAACAACTAATGAGTGTGCAGAGCTTCACGCTATTTCTTTGTATTGTGTTGCAACAAGTGGACAAGCGTGAGAATACGTTACATTACTTCCTGTTTTAACAGGAAATGACCCGAACTGTCAGGTCAGGTCGGTACACACAAAAAAAATTTGTTTTTCACTACGAGTTAGCACAGTAACACCATAAACAAAGTAAACACAGTTACACAAAGCTTGAGGTAGAACAACAACACATAGACCAGAGGTGGGAAACTTCTACCAGCATTTAAAATAATGACCAATCTGAGCGTTAACACAGGAAAGAACGAAGAGTTTTTGTCGCAATTTTGTTATTTTTTGTGTTTTTCTTGTCTCCTTGTTTACTTTAATTGTCATTTTCTGTAATTTCTTTTCTTTTTTTTATCGTTTTGTGTATTTTTGTTGTCCATTTGTATTGTTTGGAGTAATTTTGTGGATTACTCTTGTCATTTTGTTAATTTTTGCAGTAGTTTTGTGTATTTTTGGAGTATTTTTTGTGTCTTTTCTTGTCTTTTACTGTGTTTTCCTGCAATGTTGTAATTTTTGTATTTTTTTTATGTATTCTTGCTTTTGTTTTGTGTATTTTTCTGCACTTTGTACGTTTACTTTGGGGGCCATATAAAATTAGACCTAGGGCCGTATGTGGCCCCTGGGCGCCAGACGGTATTTCAGTATCACTGGAAAAACCGATACCGATGTCAACCGATTTTATGTCAAGTATTAGCCAATAATATCCATGGGCCAATAATATCGGCCAACACTAATGTTTTGCATGCGTTTCATTGTGCATTCAACCAATAAAGCACGTATTGCCTTCAGACATGTTGACAGGAAAAGTAGAGTGACCCAAATAGACTCACAGGGCTTTTACTTTGGCACTTCTTGTCCACTCTTCTGGTAAATGTGCACTGTTAAGTCATCACATTGTCACAGTCCGATTGAAGTTGTGCTTACTTCATTTTCAGAGACCACTTCAAGGTAAAAGTTGGAAAGTTAAGCAATCGTCTCTATTAAAAAGGCTTAGGAAAGCAATGAATGGCGTAGTCAACCTTGCTCAAATGGCCACACAACCTCATTGGTAGTTTATCCCTTCCCTTCCAGTTCCTCTCTCTAATCCTCAGTATCCCCTTCCTTCTCCCTCTGCTGATCTCTACGCCTCTCCCCTCTCCCTCTTTATGTTTGTGCCACAGTTAATCTACTATTCCATAAAGCCACAATGCCATTACTCTGTATTGCCTCTGAGCTACAAAGCTTGCCAATACCACCACCGCCTATTCCTCTCTACACCATGTAAAGAAGATTAGAAGTGCAGATTGATTTGTCTTTGTCTGCCGTCGTTCTGTCACGGCCATGGCTATTGGTAACCCTTAGCGACAGCATTGCCGTGGTAACAGTTAGCGGAGGTGACAGCGGGGACTGTGTGAATCCAAGGTGATGCTGGCATTAAAGCTGGCAACAGGATACACGGGTGACACATACCTGGGATAGAGGCATACAGAGCTTAATGAGCCTGTAGAGTCATCACATCTGCATCAGCAACGCTAATCTGCAGCTGAACGTTAGCGAATTTGGATATGATCGTGGAAAATGGTGCGAAAATGCGCCACATGTTACAAAGTTAATCCGTGTACCCTTTGTTCTTTGATTATTCTGTTTTAAAACCAAATCAAAATAACAAACAAACGTGATTATTTTTGTTTTACAGACTTAAAACAAAAACAGAATTACTGAAAAATCAAAAACCAGACAAGCAGTGTTTTTCTGTTTTAAAATGAAACCTTGCTCTGTTTGTGTGATATTTGGATATTTAAGTAGAAACTAGGGCGAGAGCTTCATGTTTTAAGCTCACTACACAAAAGGGACCCACACACAGGGGGGCAGACTTTTTCTCCTGGATTCATTACAGGTGGTGTAATGAATCCACTGGCGCTCCTTGTTTCTTGTGATCAACTTTCGTGAGTGTTGACGGCTGCCTTTAGTGGCTCATGGTATTAAAACATGCAACATAAATATTTTACTGCCCTCAAAAAATCTGTAATTGTTTTTGCAAAAGTGTCAAATCATAGAAGTTCTAACATCTACTATTCCTCACACCAGCCTCACAGTCACAAGTTTATTTGCATATCATTTGGACCGTAACAGCGCAAAACAAAACATAAAGGTGAGCAGCTTTTTACGAGCTCAAACATCCACAGACTGAATGAAAACAGGAGCAGAACCAGAAAACTGCTGAAATAAATCCTTAACAGTCCAATTATTTGCAGAGACCTGGTCCAGGACCTAGGGAGGGAAACAAGGTACAGTGAACTTCAGGTCTCGCTCTAATTTCCCCGTGAATATCCAAATATCTCACAAACAGAACAATATTTTAAAAAAAAAAATAGAAAAATGCTGCTTATCTCTTTTTTTTTTGATGTTTCTGTATTTTTCCAAAGAACGAAGGGTACATGGATTAAATTCACACAGTAGTGCAGCCTTTTGTTTTTGCCTGAGGCTAACTACAATGTAAAGCCTTTCAACCTTCGGCTAATTGAGTTCCCGGCCTGGGGCTAACGTTTCCCTCCTGGGTTTTACAAACTGGGCAGAACAGGGTATTAACCTATGACTTCCTCCTAATGTATGGAGGCAAGGACACGGCTCGTTTTTAGTGACCGACACTACATTTCATCGCATGTGAAACTCACCATTACTTCATATCTGTTAAGTCTCCCATTTTTTACCCCCTTTAATTATCCCTTATTATAATGTAATAATAAAAAAAAGATAAATAAATAAAAACATTCCTCTGCCTCTCCAAACTGAACGCTGTCACTAAACTCGCTCGCAAGATTAGATTAGATTAGATTAGAGATTATAGAGGAGCAGGATAAGGGACAGTTATGCGTTCTGTAAGATTTGTAAGTGAGATTTTAGCGTCTCCCACACGGGAAGGAACAACGTAAGTCAGCATGAAAAATACACCAAGCACAAGCGCCACAAATAGACACTCCCTCCAAAAAAGTGATAAAAGGGTGCAAAGTCAGCAACAAATGTGTATAATAAGTCATTAATGAATACCAGAGAACCACAAGTACAACAGTAAACATGCAATGTGTTGACTTGTATATGAACTAAGTATATTGAATTAAAAAATGTACTTCATAACCCGATTTATGTTTTCATTTAGGCTGTATTATAATGTTGGCATATTCACAACCTTTCAATGTCAACAAAGGTAGGCCTACCAGATTCTAATCACCTAATTGTATTTAGTAAGTGGTTGACAAGTGGGTATTTTAAATTTCTTAATTCTTATTTATTTCTTAAAATATAAGGGATAATTACTGGTGCGTGGTTGGGGATGGTGGGAGGCCACGTGGCGGGCGTCAGGAAATTTCCCATATTTTCATATCCAAAACTTGACAGGTATGATCTTAGCTTGAAAGTTGATTGTGCTTTATTTTTATACTGGGCACTTTATAGATGTACTGTATATGGTCACTTTTTTTTTTTTTTTTTTTAAGAATTAAAAAACATAGCACAATCAGTGAAATCAAATGTTAAACTTTTTTGAAAAATATAATTTGACACTTTGATAACCATTTTGTACTTGGAAAGGTGAAATTTGTGTGGCTACTGATGTAGCTTACCTCTACCACTGTGGCTATGGTGTGAATGAACATGGGCTAAAGCACTTTAAATGAAAGCGTCATAAAGTTTTGTCTGAATATACTTGCAACAAGTGCATCAGCCACATAAATGTGGGCTATTTAAAGCGATTTATAATATATAAAATACATGATAGTAAATGCAGGCACTACAGCAGCTGCAGCTTTTGAACTTATTAAAGCATAAAAACCTACTTTTTATTCAACATCGACTTCACCTTTAAAGCCACTGTAAAATACAGTTCGAACTGTATACTTTGCGTTGAACATTTGTAACAGAATAACCTGAATGCGATGTTTCGAACAAAGAAAAAAAGAAAGAAAGAAAGAAAGGAGAGGTGTGAGATGAGTGAGAGAAATGACAGAGTTGGAGGTGCACGTTACTCCCCCTCCAACTGGTCTGTTGGATAAATGGATATCGACCTGGCTGCTGCTGAAAATGAATCACTGATGTAACAGAACTTCAGTCTGACACTGTGTACGACTGTGTGTGTAGAATATATAACTAGTTTAGGTGTGTATCCAGCCATGTGTGTGTATGAAGGCGATGCTGTGGGTGTGTGTGTATCTGTCTCCTGCAGCATAAATGATACTGAAGATGAATTTGCAGAGCTGTCTCCGTGGTTTAAGCAGTGCCCAGACCTCCATCTGCCCAGCCACCCACACACAAGTACAACAACATGCACACACACACGCACACAACGTCTCTCTTGCTTTTTCTTTGTGTGTGTGTGTGTGTGTGTGTGTACATTGGATCTGACAGCAGCATATGTGAAGGTATAAAACATAAGTGCATGCCTGACCCTGAAAGTCACATTTCACCTGAACACAGGTGCAAACGCTACAATTTTATGTGATCTTTATACAAACAGAAAGAAACCTTTCTTTTTCTACCACTGTTTTTCTTTCCTCCTCTGCCCTTTTACTCACTCTGTTTTCACCCTCCTTCTCTTTTAGCCTACAGAGCATCTCCTAAGTGATGAATAGCAGCCCTGCTGTGGCAGTATTTGGCTGCTCAATGTGTCCCCTGCCATCTGTGTCTGCGTACACGACTCAAAAATAGGAGAAGAATCTTTTGATCAGTATCCCAAAATAAATAGTTGCCATTTAAACTTGTTTCAAATACAAACTCATCATCGATCTTTTTCTAACTTCATTTCAAAGCCCAACATTTGGTTGAAATTACAAGTTTATAACAGTTTTGAGGAAAAAAAAAGATGGAAATAATGTTTTCCCTGACAGATTGTTAACCCTCCTATTATCCTTTAGGTCAATTTGACCCCATTGGATGTTTATCATTCCAAAAAAAATGATAGATATATTTTTTTTCAGAGCCAGCAGGGACCGGACCCCAGGCTAGAAGCACCCGGAATAGAAGCAGCACCAGCAGTAGCCCGCCCAAGGAAGATGGCCACATCCCCAGCCGCCTGGGGGACCAAGGGGATGCTGCAAGTCGCTCCACCGGCCCCCAAGCGCACCGGCCGAGCCCCCCAGAGCGCCCCATATCACCCTTCAATAATGCCGCCCGCGCGATAAGCCTTAGTTATTGTCAAAGTCAGCCCTCCCCCAAGAGCCCCAGCCAGACCGTCATGACTTTTCCTAATTGGATGGGTACAATTGAATAAGCATAAAATTATGATGATATTTTTTCAATGTACTCAACACATATTGCACATATTGGTGTTCCTCTAGGGTCAATTTGACCCCAAGCTGTTTTAGTTGCATGGAACTTGTCTGTGTGTTACAATCTGCAAGCTTTCTCTCTCTTGAAAATGTCATCTAGGAAAAAGTTTACCATCAGTCAGGTTTTGGAACAGCTCTTTCACAGTAAAAATGTAGTAGAGGATGATGTGTAATAACTCCAAGTATGTTGTAAAAAGGAGATAAAAATAAGTAAATAAATATGTTTATGAGAGGAAAGGGGGTGTTCCCAACATCAATCGATCTGGTTCATTCTGTGAGAGTGCAACGCAAATTCGAAAAGATCTGGATAAAAGATTTTTAAGATACACTAACTCTAAAAGTTTGACCTGATGGTGGCGCTGCAGGAGAGCTCATATCACCACCACAACCAATAGGGTTCATACTCTTGTGGTCATTAATGTTGTCAGTAAATGTGAGAAGATTTGGATGAAAACTATTCAAGATAAATGAATTCTCATTTAAAAGTTTGGTCTGATGGTGGCGCTAGAGAACAGGTCAAGGTTTCATTATCAGGGAGTTATTTATGTATTCAACAAATAAACAAAGTGCCTGACACAGAAATGTGGTCAACAATTTTCTGGAGGCAAATATCCCTGGGGTCAGACTGACCCTAAGGTAAAATGTGTTAGTAATAGTAGTAATAATAGTAGGTTAAAGCCAGCAAAGAAAAGACTAAGTTCATTACTAGTTCATTGTCTTATGGAAAGTTATTGAAAGCTGAATAATTAAAGAATTGTGTAAAACCGAAGGATGAATGCAGCCTAAACTAATTTTCAGTCAAGGTTTAGAAACGCTTAATTTTCATGCATTTGTGTTGGAAAAAAAACATTTAAAAGTGAAGTACATGAGCTACACAAACACACTCACACTCAGTGAAACAAATAAAAACTCGGTGTCAACCTTGAAAGAATGCTCAAAGGATTCTTGTTTTGATCAGAAGTAGTGAGAGGAAGAAACTCTGGAAGTAAAACACATTTCAATGTGACCTTTATCCTTAGCATGGCGGTCCAAAAAGTCAACGCTCACGTCTGTGAGTTATCTACTCAATAAAATAAAAGCTAGGGAAATATATGATTTTGGTGCTGTGAACATTCTGCTTTAAAAACTCATTTTCATTGGTAATAATAAAATATACTGTATATTTTTGACACCGAGATCAGTCGTGCACTGTTGTGATGTACCAGATACTGTTCGCAGAGTGTGAAAGTAAATGTGCTTTATTTTTTACTGAATACCTAACCTTACAGATCATTGGTGGGTTACATTTTTGACATACGTTTTTCTTTTGTTTCTTCACACGAGTTAAAAACTAATATTTTCTGAAAAAATTAATGTGGAAAACATGGAATTTGGAAAAAGAAAAAAAAAGAATTTTATAGGGCCCTACTTTCTTCTACTTTCTGTCCATCTTTTCATGACTTCATCTGTAGTTCTTCTTGTTTTCCCCTCAGCATTGACATTCTAACAGACATTTTTCATTTACTGTACATTTTTCTCCTTCTTAAATTCACATTATCATCTACGTTGGCAATCTTAGTGAATCACACACAACAGCTGAATAAACAGCGAGGACAAACTCTTTATTATACTATTCTCTCTCCGTAAAAGACGCAAAACTGTGGAGACTCGCGACAATGCTTTTAACAATGGACTCAAAAAATGGCTAAAATCAAAACAAGTGTTCACATTAATAGTTTACCGGGTTTTATGCTTGTCTGTGTTGTCTCTGCCCTATAACTAACTGTATTTAACGTTGAATATATGCTGTGTACAGTGCATATTCCCTCCTTTCTTTCTTATTATTTCTGTTACTTTTAACCCTTGTTGGTGTTGTAAATTAGCACATATACAAACACACTTAAAACAATACATCTGGGTAACTAATGTAATTGTGATGTCCACATAAAATAAAAGGAAATGAAAGGAAATAATAAAATAAAATATAATACAAATAATAAAAAATTTAATTAAAATTAAAATTAAAAAAATAAATATGTTTGGGATATTTGCAAATCAGGCCCTGATGACAGAATCTGTGGATAGCACATGGAGAACATGCAAACCACAGTGAAAGGTGCCTCTGGGAATCAAAGTGAAATGAATCTTGCTGTATGAGACAAAAGAGCCAAGCATGAAATCCTACATACTGTATGTACACACTGTTGTGTAGGTAAATATTGCGATAATAATAATAATAATGATCAAAAGCAACTCTGAGCTTCCATCAAACACCCTCTAATACTGGACTAATAGATGGTTTCTTAAATTCACTTGCTTTTTATACTGCATGTGTGTCATTGTAGATTTTTGTCTCCATAATTACAATAATTTTAATGATTACATTATTCGCTTTAAAGTATCAATATTAAACATTGGTAGCTACAGTAGTAGTTAATAACAGTCTCTTGTGCAGGTCTGATTAGAAGTGCGCCTGCACATCAGAGCGACACTGGCTTTATTAAAGGGGCGTATTTGAGTGTTTCAAAGGGAATTCTAAGCAAAATTGCTTTGAAATTGCCTCTCAGTTGAAAGCTCTGCCTAATAATGGTGATTCCAGCAACTTCCAGCATCTGGAACCTTATTTTACAATTGCTTCGGAAATGCACTACTTTACAAAAGTGAAAAAAGGTTATTTTTGGGAGGTATTTTTTCAAGTCTATTAATACATCACTATATAGAGTGCTTTACACACAACGGGAATGACAAACCTCGGCTTTGATCTTGTTGTCTCCAAAGCAGAGATGCTGAAGGTAGGCTGCAGCATTGGACTGCACCGATGGGAACTGATGCTGCAACATCTGGATTACCTCTGGCAGCTCCGGATCTCTCCATCCAAACTCTCTGCAGAGAGAGAGAGAGAGAGACAGAAAGATGGAGGAAAAGGCATGACAAGTTCTGCTTTAAATCTGTGAACAGACCCTCATATTAAGATGGAAAAAAAAATCACAATAAAAGACAAAAAGCAAGATTATTTTCTTACTTAAACACACAGAACACTGGTTGAAGATATGGAGACACATTTATTCCAATAATGTACAAAAAACAAAAAAACAAAAACAAAAAAAGAGGTCAGCAAATTGTATAAAAATAAAATAAGTATAAAATTTACTGTTCTCAGGTGGGGATAAATTGTTAAGCAAAACGTTGAATTGTGATGGATTTATCTGATGAAATAAACAACACAGTATAGCAGTATGTACGTCAATAAAAATTTTTTAAAAAAGATAACATTAGAACACAGGGTTCTACTAAAATACCACCTTTGGACAAAAACATCAACGTTTTTTTTTAATTTTTAAGAATTATAGTTCTTCAGTGTGATTATTTTTTTTAAATGATAAAGTATTAAAATGCATAACAAAAATAAGATAATATTGATCACATCTAACCACAGGCATGTGGCAGGTAGTATATGCCAAAACCTCACAAACACATAAAACAAACTGTTTTATTCAAGCCCAATGATTTACAAAACAAACTCAGCATCGTTTGCAAATACAAAACATCATTCACAAACTGATGAATTTTGTTTTGCAAATAAGTGGTATTCCTGCATGTTTTACTCATACGAAAAAACGTCTTGACAAACAGTATGAAACTGGAAATTTGTGTGTTGATCTTCAAAATAGAAAATTAATGCAAAATATCATTCAGTCATTTATTAATTACAAAAAAAAAAACGATTCTACAACAAAACCTTTGGCACAAATTTTCCACCAAGATGTTATATGTATTTTTGTTTTAATTTTATGTGTTTTTAGTGTCATTTATGCATATTTTTTGTTGCACCTTTATGTAGTTTTCTGTCATTTTGTGTGTTTTCAGAATTTTTCTTGTGTTGTTTTTTTTAGTTCTTTTGTGTATTTTTCTGTCATTTTGTGTGTTATTGGAGTCATTTTGTGCTTTACTACAGCGGCTCCTTTTTGCAGCTAATGTTAGCATAAATATGCTACTTCGTAAAGTGTTCCTGTACATGCGATGATTAAAAAATCAGAAGCGGGGGAGATGATTTTGTGCTTCTGATGTAGATAAAAATCTCTTCCAAACAAGGACCTCAGCTTTAAAACATGAAACAGACTTTGCAGCATGACTTCCAGGGAGCATTTACTCCCCTTTAGGGACTGGTGTCAAAACAACCTCCCAGTTATGTTTTTAACTTTACCATCAGAACTTTACACTCCTCTGAGCAAACTGGACAAAGTGAAATAAATGTTTTGTCCCTTGGTGATCCTTAGAAAACAGGCTTTTTTATTGTATTATCCCCTGATGAAAACTGTTTTTGCTACAGTGCCCAAATGAAGGAAACACAAGAAACTGTGGGCGAGTGTTACAGTGGTTTTCCTGTACACGCCGGTCCCTGAGCAGTTCTCCCTCCTCTCTTGTTCTTTTATTGGATGTGTTAGTGAAACTGTAAAGATTCAGTGCGCGCTGATGAAAACCATTTTTTTTTTTTGCTCGAGGATGGATTTTGTTGTTTCTACCTTCGTGCACAAAACGCAGCCAACTGTATACAAACAATGTCAAGGTATCATGAAAACTTCCATCCTGCAAACTTGGCAGAGCTCAATTAAGTTCATTTCTTGCCCTGACTGAAGGGTTACTAAGGTTAAAGGGATCCTCCACTGTTTTTACAAATGTGACCTAAAACCTTTGAAATGTCCTTATTAGAAGATCTATGATTAACAAAATGCATTATTTTGCACCATATTTGTTTTATTAACTTTAAAAAATGCGACTACTTTACCATTTTAGAGTCACAGCCCCATTTTCCTGTAAACATCCCATTGTCTCCTATTGGAGCTTTTTTGATCAAAATGCCAATTTCTTCTTCTTTTGGTTGCTCTAAACAATTAAGAAAAGTTAAATTTGTCGATGTTTTGTTTAGCGAAAGAGGATAAAAACTGTTAACTTTTCCTGATTATTTAGAGCTGAGGTTCTCAACTGGTCTCACCCTGGGACCCACATTTTGCCACGGTCATTAAATCGCAACCCACTTTTTTTCAGAATTCAACCAACCACAGTATTGTGAAAAAAATCACTTCATAAAAGTTTTACTAGTGCTATACATTCCTTTAGCCTCATTCAGAGGACCAATGATGAAAAAGCTCAGTTTCCTCCCAAACAGGCCAGTTGGATTTTTCTCGTGTTATGACATCACAATGCAGAAACTCCTCCTCCTGACAATCCTGGCCTTTTCTATCCTATAAGAATGTGAGCTCCTCCCTCTCAAACTACCTCTCAGGTAAAACAAACACTGTGGTTTAATACAGAATAAACATTATACTTTACTGTCATATATGTAAAGCTGCATACACAAAATGCATTCTCTGTATTTAACCCCTCCCTGAGGAGCAGTGGGCAGCAACGGTGTAGCGCCCAGGGAGCAGTTACTATCAGTTCCATTTTTAGTACCCGTTATATCGCCTCGTATGGTCTTTGAGATGATCTGTCGTGTTTGTGACCCAATGCGACACAGTGGTTGGACTGATACCTTGAATGGACTATTCCTGTAATCAGTAGTGGTGAGGATGGCAAGAAAGCGATGTAGCAGCGTTTGTCTGACTCACAATCACAATAACCCCTTAAATAGCCATGTGTTTTACTGTAATGTGCAGTTTTTTGGCTGAAAACAAAAAAAAGTGTGTGTGGATAGCAAAAAAAATTGCAATAGTAATAGTATATATAAACACACCCACTCACGCATATGCATCAAGGCCCCAAAACAGCCGGTTTTTAGAAGCGTCATGAAAGTGACTTTTCAGAGGGCTAAAACTTTGGAAAAAGTTTGGGAAAAAAAAACCTCAAATACTATGTTGCTGGGGTTCTTAGAACCAATGGAGAAGGGTGAAAAAAGCATAATACTGGACCTTTACGTAATTATTTTTGACCAGCTGTTTGCGACCCACTTTTGTGTCCTAACCCACCAGTTGAGAATCGCTGATTTAGAAGCAGCACAAATTATCATTTTGACTAAAAAAGCTGCTAAATGATCTAAAAATCCGGCTGAATGTTTCACTCCAATAGAAAATAATGGGATGTTTACAGGAAAATGGGGCCGTGTGACATCATCAATCACATGATTGTAAGATGGAGGAACACAGGCTCGAAAATGGTAAAGTAGTCCTTTTTTTAAAAGTTAATAACACAAATGTGGTGCAAAATAATGTATTTTGTTAGGCAATGTATTTAAGTACATTCTACAGATTTTAGGCCACATTTGTAAAAACAGTGTAGATTCCTTTAAGATCTTGGCGTTTGCGTGTTTGGCAGCGTGGTCTCATCTCTGTCAGATCAGGAGAGCACATGAATCCATGAAAAGCAAGAACATTCATTGGGAGCAAACATGGCCCTCAAAGATAAAGCCGGCCCCAGCGTGGATGGCTCTTTATCAGCGGGAATGATAAGTGTTCATTCAGCCAGAAATCTGGACTGAAGGAGGGGAGGCAGAGCAGAAGATGGAGTAAGAAGGAAGGAGGGGATTCCCAAGGCGTTCAGGAGATTTTCAAAGAGAAGACCCTCAAACAATGTTTCTTAAATCACAGAGTCTGATACTATCAGTTTGTTTAAGGGTGCGTGTGTGTGAGTGTTAAGATTAGGATAGGATCACAATTTGTGCGCATGTGGACACAGGGGTGGACTGGCAATCTGGCATATCGGGCACGTTGGCTTTTTTGACGAGCAAGTGGCTGATGACATGGTAACAGGTAGCCAAAAGTGGTCCAAAAGTGGCAAGAAAAGAGTGAAAAGTGACTAAAAAGGGACAAAAGCAGTAAAGACTGGCCATAAAATGGGTATAAAGAGGAACCAGGTGGTATGTAATGGCAAAGGGTAGTTTAAATGGGTATAATGTGGCAAACAATAGTGAAAAAGACCAAAAATGAGGAAGAAAAAGAGGCAAAATGTGTGGGGAAAAGGAAAACAAGTGGTATTTATTGGTAATTATATCTTATTTGGATGAAAAGTGGCAAAAAAAAAAAATAAATAAAGAAAAGACAAAAATAGGATAAAAGTGTCAAAAAGGGGAAAAAAGGGATATTTTTTGACAAAAGGTAGCTAAAATCTGAAAAAAAGGGAACAAAGGAAGTTGCAAAAAGGTCAAAGAAAATAGGGGTTAAAAGGTTTCCCCCTTTTAAAGTTTTCTGGGGTAATAATTAAAATGAAGACATAAAGAGCCACATTTGTTAAGCATTAGTGTCTTAATAACGGACACCATTGCTCCATGCATGTTAGTGTGCATCATTGTGTGTGTGTGTGTGTGTGTAAAACCTCTATGTATGTGTGGACTATCTCTCCCCTCCAGCCTCTGTGCAGCTCTATCAGTGTGGGTAATAGAAAGCAGGGGGATCTGCTGATAAGATAAATATCAAGGCTCGCCATTAATTAAACTACCACCCCCCCACCCCACCCCCCGTTAGGAAGAGAGACAGGGAAGAACGAACAAACAAGGGAGACCAAAAATCAAAGGAAATCAGATATAGATCTTTCTCTACGCCGCTTTAGCTAATTTATAACCTGGCGGAATCTATTAGAAATAGAATAGTAGATAAAACGGAATTAAACAAGCTTTTGGTGAAGATGCCTGTCATGTTTACACAGGGGCTAAAGAGAGCTGTGGTAATAGAGATGGTGGAGGTAAATTGTGCCAATAACATGAGTCAGTAGCGTGCAAACAGAGACAAACAGAGCTTGAAAAATAGAATTAATCAGAAAGGCAACAATTTTAAGACTGGAACTGTTTAGAGCAGAGATGGGTAACTTTTACCACAGTGGAGGCCACAAAATGTGCCAAATTATCAACATTCATTACAATGTTTAGAATAATGACCAATATCACCATTAACTCATTCAGTGCCAGCCATTTTAGAGCATTTTGACAGATTTTTAAAGACCCACAGAATATTGAATAAAGATTAAAGTCTCTACTTTCATCACAAAAAAATAAAAAAATGTTTGTAGCTTGTTTAGTTCTTCTGTAATCAACAGTTGAATGGAGCAAGTTTTACACTAATGGCCAGTTTCAGAGCAAAAAGCTGAGAAAACAGGCTTTTTCTAAAAAAATCTCTTTTTTTTGCTTTATTGAAAACTATAACATCTGAACTATGGTTTCCTTCTAAAAAAAAAAAAACAACACCAACACTGAAACAAGGCTTTTGACGGCAAAATTATTATTTTGTTTTACTCACGATTGCAACATTATTAACAGGTCCACACATGTTCTGTGTTAGTATGTGGTGCTATGAGCTGCTGGATTCTTCACAATAACACTCCGTAGCGCCATAATCTCGCACATTGCTGCTTCTCCCTCCTCAGCTAATGGTAGCATCAGTGGCTAATCTCTCATTTAAAGGTGCGCTCCTGCCTTTAGATGAGATTATGTCATTTTTGTTGTTGTTATGTGCATATTTTTTTGCCATGTTGTGTTTTTTGCTGTAAATGAGATCTGTGCTCGTATTCACAAAGCATCCTAAGCTCCTAGGGATGTCACTCTTAGAAAAACAGACAGAAACAGAGTATGAGAGGATGGAGAGATTTAATAAGACACTACACACTACTGGCTTATCTTTATAATAATATTAATAATAATTATTATTATAAATATTATTATTATTATTATTATTATTATAGTGTTTCTGGTTGTTTTTTCGCACCATCCACCAAGTCACATTCCTTGTATTGTTTTAAACTCTAATTGGCAATGAAACTATTCTGATTCTGACACGTAATAGCCTTGTATTGCTGCTCGATTTGTTCGCACACACAGGAGAGGGAACAACACACTAATTAGCAGGACAATGAGCTCCCAGCGTTGCTTCTTTCCTTGTGATGTAATCCCAGGACCAAGTTTCCCACTTAATACTTGTATTTCACTTTTTAAAAGAGCTCCATCAATCACAGTAATCACTGACAGCTGTGTCTGCTCCACCATTAATATCAAATACATAAAGCGGTAAAATTACCAACGTGGACAGTTAACGACAGTAAGTAAATCAATATAATAATCGGCATGTGAATGAGGTTCAGACATGTTAAGCTGTGCACAAATTAATTACATTTTGCTGAATTAAATTAATTTCATGATTACACATTTCTTAATACAGTCCAAGTATGATCAGTTGATTTCATTCTCCATTCTTTACTATGAGCACAGAGCGCTTTTATTTCCTTTTCTTTTTTTTCCCTCTCTCTAACAACCAATCACAGCTTTTAGCAGACTGCATCATACCCAGCTACGAGGTCAACCACACCTCCTCACTAAGATAAACAATTCTGTCAACTCCTTGCTCAGAGTTACTCCCAGAAACTTCCTGAATCACTTTTAGGCTAAGATTCCTAGGATTTTTTAGGCTAAGTTACGAGCTCTCTGAGAAGCTTCGTGAATACTGACCAACCATTTTTGATGTATTTTAATACATTTTCTGTGTTTTCTGAGTCATTTTTGTGTATTTTTGATGCTGTTTAGGGTTTTCAAACTATTTGTGATGTGTTCTTGTTGTTCTTTTGAATTTTCTCTGTCATGTTCTGTCTTTTTGGAGTAATTTTGTGTATTTTCTTTGTCTTTTATCTGTTTCTTTTCAGTAATTTTGTGTTTTCGGATTCATTTTTATGTATGTTTGATGTTGTTTAAGGTATTCAAACTCTTTTTTTCATGTGTTCTTGTTGTCATTTTGTAATATTTCTGTCATATTTTTTTTTCTTTTTGGAGTAATTTTTTTATTTCTGTATTTTTCCTGTCATTTTGTGTGTGTTTTTTTAGGCATTTTGTACATCAAGGCCATATGTGAGCCCCGGACCTAATTCCGACCCTACCCCAGGCACAAGGTACCTCGAAAAAAATAATTGCGCACTTCTCAATTCAAACTCCATCAAGGTATTAATACCCTGAAGCCACACACCGAATTTGGTTATCCAATCTTAAACAGTTTCTGAGAAAAACTGTCCCCCGCACTTACGCACGGAGCTCAAACCGATATCCCCCTTCCACACATTGTTGCGGGAGATAATATGTTGCTGTGACTTGGAACAGCACTAATATAAATTTCTTCTGGTCTCCTAGAGCCTTTGAAGAAAATCAAGGGTAAAACACAACATGTTAGTGGTCCATGGATCAGAAGGCTGAGATGAAGTAGATGGGGAGGGTGAGGCTGGACTGATCTCATCTACAGCAGTGGTTTAAAGGTCCCATATCATGCCATTTTTCACTCATCTTCATTTGTTCTAAGAACCCTAAAACATAGTATTTGAGGTATATTTTCCCAAACTCGCTTGTTTTCCAGAGTTGTATCCTCTGAAAATTGACTTTCTGAGCAACTCTACACAAACAGGCTGATTTGCGGCCTACTTATGCATAATCATGAGTGGGCGTGTCAAGCAAATTGGACACTGACTTCCTCCTCCCCGCATGGTGACGCGTAGGACCAGAAGACCTACATCACTGGTACATACATAGACTGTAGAAAATACATACATAACACTGCGCAAAGGACGTTGAAATGCTCACCTTTGTGGGCGTGGCTGTTTACATGTCAATCATGGCAGAGAGCTTCCTGGAGGAGCGGCTTCTCCCTTCTCCAGCTCAGTGCCGAATCAAATTTGTCATCAAAGTGAGAACGCGTCATCAAATTTGAGCGAGGTGTTTGGGCTCGCCCTGCAGTAAGAAAGGAGCAAATCACCCTCTAACTAACGATTGAGAAAATCAATAAAAAAAAACACTTTGGGCATGTGTATGAAGCCCAAATAGCATTTTATGATGTTTAAAGCACAGAAAAGTTGATTTAGCTTAACATGGGCCCTTTAAAGCAAGGTGGAAGGTTTATTCTCTGTCTGTGTCAACTTTGCCTTTTTGGGACTGGGGGTATCGGGACAGAACCATGAGAACTGATATGTTCTCTCTTTGCCTTGCACAGCTGCTCCG
The DNA here is from genome assembly GCF_900634775.1 of Gouania willdenowi. Taxonomy (NCBI): domain Eukaryota; kingdom Metazoa; phylum Chordata; class Actinopteri; order Blenniiformes; family Gobiesocidae; genus Gouania; species Gouania willdenowi. The sequence continues at coordinate 23,202,149 of NC_041063.1, read as the reverse complement.
GCAAACTGCAAATCTTCTGCCTTTCATCTGTCTTATCGTTCTCATACCTGCATGAATGAGTTCAATTTGAGATCCAGACTCCACGACTCAACACACCACTGGACAGCCCTGACAGACATCAAATATCTTTTGGGTTCATGTAATCAAACTTCATCTAAACAGATCATTGAAATTTCTGCTGGTGCAAATAAACGAGGGTTGGAGGAAAAAAATCAATTCACATAAAAATTGTGATTCTAATCATCCACAATTCTGAATCGATTAATAAACTTCAAATATCATTGTTTTTTATGAAAAAAAAAAACTCTGATTCAGAAGATCTGCTTAAAGTCTTTACTCAGGAAACACTGTAAACTGAACATACAAATACATATTAGTGTTCTTATAAATAGAAAATACCACCATACAAAAAGTCTACTGGCTTTACACTAACGTCTATGGGAAAACCCATGAATATGCTCATGCTAACATTTACCGTGATCAGAAGTGATTCAAATAACACACCGTTGATGCTTAACTTTCATAAACACAGTTTTAGGACTGTTATCAAACAGTACACTAAAAGATACTCACAAGCATATGTTTTTTCAAGCCGTAAACTTAGTTAGTAGAGACCAGTAGGCCATGAGCTTTCAAGATGGCGACTTCTGACTACTACGGCAACAGTGGTAGGTCAATACACACAAACTCACCCAGAGTAAAGAAAAACGGAACAAGGGCAATAACGCCAGAAATAATAATTGCACACTTTTCATTTTCGAACTCCATCAAGGTATTGATACCCTGAAGCCACACACCAAATTTGGTTATCCTATCTTAAACAGTTTCTGAGAAAAGCTGTCCTCTTTAACCCAAAAATATAACAACTAGCTGCTAATCCAGCTTTAAACACGAACAATGTCATGACAAAACAAATTGCACAGAGCATTTTTATAACCAAAGGTCATGTTGGGAGCTTCAGTGGTACCATCAGAGGCCCAATGATGGACAATCAGTGGGAGAGAAAGGCTCAATTGTTTGATTGATTGATGGTTGGTTTATGAGAACCAGCAAAACGGCAACTATAGAACTCTTGATCCTATCATTGTCCAGTGTTCTAAATCTCACTGTTTGTGTGTGTGTGTGTGTGGCAGCAAAACTGCTGACTCATTTAAAAATGAAGGCAGACAGATTGAGTGCATGACCCAGGATTTTCCTCTCTCTCTTTTTTTTTTTTTAACATGTGATGAATGTGTGATATTTTCCCCCTAATAAGATAAAGACAAGTGTTCGACAGAAGAAGGTACGATGTCAATGGTAATTGATGCTCTTTAAAAGGGAACCTTGAGTCCTGCAATCATGTGGATGTCACCTTGACTTCCACCATCGACTTAACACTATTTGAGACCAAACACATCTCCTCCTGGCTGCAGCCTTCAGTGCCGGCCTTGACCTCCTCACCCCAGCTGTAGGTAGGGCTTCCATAAACAATGGATCACCACCTGCTCACGGTAACTGATGATGATTCTCTGCACAACAACAGACAAAATCCAAAGACTGAATCTTTAGTTTAACGGTCCCATATTTTTCACCCATCTCCATTTGTTCTAAGAACCCCCAAAACATAGTATTTGAAGTTTATTTCCCCAAACTCGTTTGTTTTCCACAGTTTTAACCCTCTGAAAAGTGAACAGTTCTAAAAATGGGCTGTTTTGGTGCCTGCTTATGCATATTCATGAGTGGGCGTGTCTACAGAGGCTGACTTCGTGCCTTGCTCTTACGAGGTAAATCAGTGATCACCAAAGCAATTTTACTTTGCTATGCACACACTGTTGTTATTGTTTTCAGCCAAAAAACTGCACATTACAGCAAAACACATGGCTATTTAAGAAACATTTTGATTGTGTGTCCGTCTCAGCGCTTCAGGCTGTGTTGATCACAGCAGCAGCACCAGTAGTCATTCAGCCATTTCAAACTGTCACCGGCGTGTTAAGCTGCTAAGTCACTTTCTTCTCCTCTTCTATCCTTCTAACCACAGGAATAGTGCATTGAAGGTGATAATCATTTGTTTTGTCAAAACACTGTCGCATTGTGTCATAAACACGTCTGATCAAGTCAAAGGCGATACGAGGCGATATAACGGGTTCTAAAAATGTGTCTTCTCCCTGGCGCTACACCCATGCTGCGGAGGCGACATTGCCATTAAAAATGAAATCCAGCCACTTCCTTCTTGTGTCAGCAGCAGCTGGAGTTCAAAGCGAAGCCAAATGCTGGTCTTTGCAACCTAAACCGAGCAAGTTCTGTATTTTGTTTTACCGGTAGCCATCACTCTTTCGCTAGCAAGAAAAACAATGGCGGACTTTGGCAAAAGTTTTCTTCAGGTTGGAGCTGGAGTTAGAGGGTATTTTCTTTCCCGATTTTGCTTCTGATGTCACAAACTTAGAAAATTTGAAACTGAGCACTTTTCTCTGTGTTGTAAGACTTACACAGACCGCAAACAAAAGACTGGATGGATTTGTTTCACATTTTGTGTGCCGGTGGACACTCGTTACCTCATATGTGCAAAAACACTGCAAAAGTGGATTTTTCATAAAATGTCCCATTTAAAGCTGGTTGGGACAATAATTTTAATCAGATAAAGACATAGGATGTGTTGTAAATGGCATACTCCGTCCTATGCACTACTCAATGAGTATACTATCTAGTATATACTATAAGCATGGTTAGGATTATTAGAATGATGAGCGTTTCCAATTAAGTATACTTCCAAGTTTCCCAAGATGCATTTCGAAACCTATGACAAAAACCTAAAAAACATTGAGGCTAAATATCTGCATTAATTCTTCACCTTTGAAAGTTCTGAAAACATTTTAAGTGAGAAAATGACCAAGTAGAATATCAACATGTGCTCATTTGATCCATAAAACTCACAGAAACACATTTCATGCTGACATTTCTGAGATTTTCAGAGAGCCTCCATTGTGCTACTGACTAAACTTCTGGTTAACTTCAAAACAAGAGCCCTATTTTTAACAGGGTTAAAACCTAATGGAAGACAAGAAGAGATGATTTTATTTTGAAAAGGGAATGTTTGACTTTTAGCTTGAAGCCAATGTCACGGTCTGAGTTTACCTACCTAACATTAACATAATCCAATAAACAAATAAAACACGTGTCCGTTCACTTTGAAAACAAAAATAAACAAAAATGAATTATTTTTTTAGCAAAAATTCCTTTTTTCCGGTAGTTCGCGTGTGCGCATATACAATCTCAGCACGATGCGCACTCAGGACACCGGTCCCAGGACAATTTTGAATTCTGCTCGCAATGCATCATGGGGCGGTTGAGTATGAGTAGTATGCCCAACGTGCATACTTCAAAAATGTTCCAATATAGTCAGAAGTGAAAGTATCCATGCAGACAATTCTTATCTAAATACCAGAGGTGAAAGTAATAGATTACAAGCGCTCAAGTTACTGTAATTGCGTTACTTTTGTGGGTACTCTGAATCAGTAATTTTCTCTTGTACTTAAGTAGTTTTAAAATAATTAATTTGTTACATTCCTACACCCATCCGTTACTGAGTAAATTGTTGTTTTTTGTTTTTAAAATGATCAACAAACATTGTGTATACCTACAGTATTTTTGCAAGAAAATTATGAGTAGAACCACCATTTTTGGGTCATTTTTGTTGAATCTTAGCAACAGTCAAGTACAACTGATGTTAATTCAACTGACATATATTTGATATGAGACATATGATATGATTATTTCATAAATTTTTTATTAGTAGAAGTAGCAGAGATGGAGTGTTATAGTATCTGCAGGGAGGGAGTTCCAGAGGGTCAGGGAGCAACACAAAGCGCGGTCCCCAAAGGAATGGAGGTGGAAGTGTGGGATGGAGTGTATGGGGTTAGTCATTACATATATTATAGTCTTAATTAAAGTATAACATTTCCAAATTATTGTTGCAAAGGGGCGGGAAATTTCTACGGGAACTTAAGCTTTCGAATTAAGGGAATATTTATAAATACAAAATTTTCATGTAATTAATAATTGGAAATTACCATAAAGTTAGGGAGCAATTTTAAATAACTGATTCTGATTTTTATGATGTTTTTTTATACCTTCAATTTTTCTAATATACAGTTCATGTCCATGGAAAGTTTGCAACTTTGAAAATTTCTTGTTGAAATAAGTTGTTTTTTAAAATTGCATTTTTTTTAATGGACGCTCATCTTTATTTTTGGATATGATACGATTATTTAAAATGACTCCCAATTTCTGGTTCATTTCAATAAATGTTTCCCATTAAAATATTTTATTTTTTTGAATATTCCCAAAATTCCCAAGCTTCAGTTCCCATGTAAATTACACCAAAATTTCCCACTTCTTTGGCAACCCTATTCCAATAGATAGTATGGATTACCTAGACATTAGCTGTCATTATTAATAGACACAAAAAAGAATAATCTTTGCTTTTTAATCAATATTTAATCAAATGTAACATGTTCATTATGAAGTACCACTTGGATTATCGTCCACCACATGAATCAACATTAATTTCTCACTGAAGAGCAGATTCACTGATGGATGACATTGGTTTTGTGCAGTCAGATGCGGTTGAGTCTACATTCTAGTGCTAATAATGTTGTGTGATAGAGTTTGATGGTGCAGGTGACCTCTTCCTCTATCAGCAGCACATCTAATAAATGTTGGTGTTTCTCCTCAGCATTGTTTGGCTGCGTGCACGTCCACTTATTGAAAGGAAATAGTGTAACCGTGCAGGCTGGAAACTGCTGAAACCAGCAAATATCTTTGTTAGTTAGTCCGTGTGTGTGTGTGTGTTTTGGCTGCTTAGTAAGGAGGAGAATGCACGCATGCTGAATGTGTGTGCGCGTGCACGCTCCTCTCTGAGTGTGCATAAATGAACACCTGTCTGTCAGCCTAATGCTCTGTTCGATTAGGCCGAGAATTGTGTGTGTTCAGCAAATTACAAGGACTATTGACAGCATTTGCATTTTTCACATCCTGGCAAATTGCTCTACGGCCTTGGCGCCTTATGTTCCTCTTAACCGTTCTCCCATACCTGTACTTAAACATGCACGCACAACCATGCCCCCTGCCATGCTACTTTCCTAAACAAGCAAAGCCACAAAAGTGGAAATAGGGTTAGATTTTGACTTAAAAAAGCTACAATTCTGATCTAATTGAGGGACTAATTCATTGTAATAAAATCACCCAGTTGAGGCTTCTCTTTGCACCAGTTTTATACTAGACACAGGGAACTGGTGGGCACATGTGCCTCCAAAGTAAACGCATAAAATGACTGCAAAAAGAACCAAAAAAGAAGTTAAACCTAGCATAAATGCACACAATGACTCCAAAAAGACACAAATCTATAGATAAAAACACAAGAGGACAACAAAAGTACACAGCACTACAAAAATACACAAAAATCAAATAAAAAATATGCAAAACAACAACAAGACAAAATGACATCAAAAGTACACGACAACAAAAATACAGAAAATTATACAAAACAAGGACAAAAAAAAAGCTAAAATGACTCCAAAAAACACACAAAATGCGAGATTTACAAAACGACCTCAAAAACACACAAAAAGAACCAAAAAATGACCCAACACCAGCATAAATACACAAAATGAATCCAAAAACATACAAATCTATAGATAAAAGAAGTATACACAAAATAAATGAAAAACAAATGGAAAATCATGAAAAATACACAAAAATTAATCTAAAAACACACAAAATGTGAAAAATTTACAAAATGACTCCAAAACTCATAACAAAATAACAAAAATATACATAAATGACTAAATACTAAACAAAACCAGAACAAAGATGTACGATTCAAAGAAAAGTGAATAATGAATATAATCGTGGTGTCTGCCTTGGACCATTTATTTTGTGTTTATTAGTGATTTTTAATCCAATAGTTTTTGGGGCCATCGTCCGTTTGTTTTCTAGTATCCAGTTTCATTCAGTGTCATTCAGGTTCTCTCATTCCTCTCAGTCAGGCCTTTGTTCTCTTTCATTCAACCTTCTGAGCCTCCTATTCCCTGCTGGCCCATGCCATAGAGAAAGCATATTGATTTTTCCTGCTGCTGTGTGTGTGTGTGCGTGCGTGCGTGCGTGTGTGTGTGCAGCAAAGAACAACAGAGTGTAAGAAAGAAGAGAACGAAAAATAGACGGTGCTGCAAGTCACAGAAGCTTCCTAAAGAACACATCTACACTTCCTTTATCTATTCCATCCATCATTTCCTACTTTTGTCACTTTAATGTATGGATTCCCATTTTCCACTATCAACCACTCTTTTTTTATTGATTTATTTTTATGAATTATCATTAGTGTGGAATTTAACTGCTGACTTTTCACTGTCAGTGCAGGAAATGGGATGTTTTCATCTAGCTATAGTAGTGGAGGCAGCAGCAGGTACAGTAGGAAGAAAGAAAGAAAAGATGAAAGAATATGGTGTGTAATGGTTTATATCTGAAAGGGTTTCATCCCACACTGTGTCTACTTACACTGGCCAGACTTTAAAAAAACTCATTCTAACCTTTACACACTCCTTCTCTGCTATACTCAGAAGCTGCGTTTATTGTTGCAGTTTGTCACATCGAAAGACTTTAAACTAGCCATGGTATTAAAGGAAAATAATGCATCTTTTTTGGCTTTGCAGTGCAGTAATGCACTGGGTTTTTTTTTTTTTTTTTTCTGCATAGGTTCAGAAAGACTTTCCAGTACTTTCAACTATTGACCATTAATAAGTTTAACCATTTCTTATTTAGCAACTTTGTTTGATAGATCAGGGGTTTTCTACCTTGGGGTCAGGACCCCCAATTTGAGCACATTTTTGCTTATGTAGCTGAGGTCATGTCCTCCTAATTTTTTTTTTAAACCATTTTTCATCAACTACACCAAAATTTGCCATATTTTACCCTATTTTCACCACTTTTTCGAGTCATATTTTTGCTCCTTTTAATGCACTTTTCTCCCATTTCTGCCACTTCTTCATTAAATTCCAATGCATTGTTTGCACATACATTATGTTGACCCATCGTTGTCACTTTTAACCTCTTTTCACCATATTTCATGTGTATTTTTGCCAATTTAATCACATTCACAATTTGTCATGGCCATTATTTGCCATTTTATGCTAATTTTTCCAATATTGACACTTTTAACCCATTTTACCATTTTTTTCTGTCAGTTTTTGATAATGTAGCCATTTCATTTTCTACTACAGTTTATATGACAAGTTGTTGTTTCAGAATAAAAGACATACTAAATTATTTTTTTTCTTAATTCTTAGAAAGATAGTTACGTATTGTACTATTGGTAAATAAGGAATGTTTTCATCTAAAGTTTGATCAGATTTTTGTATAATAATAATAATACCTGGTTTTTGATAGCTAAACCATCTATTAAGATACTTTTTCATTCATAAAATGAGTCATCGCAGTCTTTCTTGCTTTTATCATTTAAACGCTCACTCCTACACATTGCCCTCTTTCACTCCTGTCTGTTAATTACAAACGCGGTTATGAAGATTGATGTTCAAAGCTTAATTACCATCTGCTTGATTATTCACACAGCCAATCAGTTAGTGCACATGACAGGAATTGTCCAATCAGATTAAGGCCTGGAGGAAGAGTCTTCCTGTGTGGTTCTGTCGCTCACCCTGTGCTGTGGCTCTGCAGATAAAGTAAGATTAGTCTGTGTTTCATGCGACACAAGTCAGACTTTCAAGATGGAAGATTTGGTCTCTTCCCTTTTCAGTTTATACATGAGATGTTTACTGTATGCAAGGGAACTGTGGCAAGATGCATTCCCAAAAATAAACGTGGGGGCTGAAAGTAACTAGTAGAGGTGGCAAAAGTACAACTCTTGTACTCAAGTTAAAGTATGGATACTTGAGTTAAAAAGTAAAACTATTGAGGTTGCCCCCTTACTTGAGTAAAAGTAAAAAAGTACATGCCACTAAATTTACTTAAGTAAAAAAAAAAGTACAACAAATGTCCCTTTAATAACAAATAAGACGATGTTTTTAAATCAGCAAATTCCATATTTTTAGGAACTTGTAAAAAACTGGTACATGGAAACAAGTTAAATCTGTCACCTTTGAACACCTGAGAATTTAGCACTCAATAAATAAAATGTGTCAAGAAAAAAAGCTCAAATGCTCAATAAAACCCAGAGCATTAACATTTTTAAGAACTTGTAAAAAAACTGGTACATGAAACTTAATGAAATATGTTACCCTTAATCAACACCTGTAGAATTTAGCACTCATTATACAGTAGATACAATTTTTAAATAAAATGTTTCAGGCTTCCTCTCTAGCTTCGCAGTTGTTGGTTTGCATCTTTAAATCATGGCGTCATCTTCAAAGGTCGTAAGGGGGGGAGAGCCACCGACGCCCCACTTCACACCCCAGCCCGACCGACCCAGCCCTTAGAGCCAATCCTTATCCCGATGTTACAGGTCAACTACTGTCTGCATACACAATCAAAAGACAAGGGAGGCTGGCCCGAATGACTGACTGTTGATTTTTGCGACAGTGCTGAGATGCTTGTGGCCACAAGGGGCACTTGACGTGAAAGTTACAGGTCTCGCGCAACTAGTGGCCAACAGTTACACAGTGTGCCTTAGCATTTGTACTTTGTTACTATCACCTCTGGTAACTAGCAACTTTTACTTTGAGTACTATTTAATTGAGCAACTTTTTACTTGCACTTGAGTATTTTATGTATGACTTACTTGCACTTGTAGGATATATCAGTGCTCTTCACACCTCTGATGATTTCCTAAATTATCGTCTTGAGTTCTACAATCTACAACCAAGCAAACCTTTGTGACTTCACCAATTATAAAGAGAAACTACAACTGGCCTTTTTCTGACCTTTATACCTCCTGATTCTGACTCCTTCCAAAACAATTCCTCAAAACAGCTGCAACGTCTGATAGCCCACCAGGATATCTAATACAAAATGGCATTATTATTCACATTCCCTCCCCTTAAGCATTACAGGGTAATTCACAACTTAGCTATCAGTTCACCTTCAGGTGGGTAAAATCTCCTTGGGTGCTGTGAGAGTTTTGGCGCAGGCATATTAAAATCTCCAAAACTGCTTTATGTGCAGTGTGTGAGCGGGCGAGCGAGGGAGAGAGAGTGCAATCAGCAAGGAAAAACTAATAAAGCCGTGATTAGCTTTTGCACCTGCTATCTCATTACCTCACACCAACCGGAGCAATATTACACAGCAAAGTGGGACGGTGGGTGTTGGCCGCAAGCACAACACATAGAAAAGTAGGATCATTTAATATCCTTAACATCCATGAGTCATTGTTTTTTACCATCTATTCTATACACTATCAAATGAACAGCACAAACTCACAGGGATAGTGAAACTATCATGTTAATTTATTGCTATCGCTCTGTATTTTGTGATGAGCACTGTGAGATGGCCTATTGTAGTAATTGGAACTAAATAAATAGAGTTGAATTGAATTAAATTATTGTCTTGTGCGTGTCAACACAATATCCCTCATTTTCTTCATGCTGCTTTTCATTATTTCAAACAGTGGCATTAAGCAGTAGTAGTGTTAACAAGTAGCAATTAGCCAAAATTATGGATAGCTACAGTTAGTCAGCAAAAGTTAGACCTAAAGTTTACAAAAGTTACAGCTGACGTTTACAAAAGTTCTGGCTAAAGTTAGCAATTTTAAAACTAAAGTTTGCTAAAGTTACAGCTGAAGTTTACTGAAGTTACAGCTAAAGTTAGCAATGTTAAAGCTAACTTTAAAGCTAAAGTTTGTAATGTTACAGCTGAAGTTTACTTAAGTTCTAGCTAATGTAGCATTTTTAAAGCTAACAGCTAAAGTTACAGCTAGTTTACTGAAGTTAAAGTTAGCTAATGTTAAAGCTAAAGTTTACAAAAGTTACCGGTGAAGTTTACTAAAGTTCCAGTTAAAGATAGCAACGGTAAAGCTAAAGTTGGCTACAGTTACAGCTAAAGTTTGCTACAGTTATAGCTAAAGCTTAAAAAAGTAGCAGCTGAAGTTTACCAAAGTTCTAGCTAATGTTAGCATTTTTAAAGCTAACGTTTGCTAAAATTACAGCTACAGTTTATTGAAGTTAAAGTTAGCTAATGTAGAAGCTGAAGTTTACAAAAGTTGCAGCTGAAGTTCACTAAAGTTACAGCTAAAGTTGGCTAAAGTTAAAGCTAAAGTTTGCTACAGTTACAGCTAAAGTTTAAAAAAATAACAGCTGAAGTTTACTAAAGTTACAGCTACAGTTAGCATTTTTGAAGATAGCGTTTGCTAAAGTTACAGCTAAGGTTAGCATTTTTAAAGCTAACGTTTGCTAAAGTTACAGCTAAAGATTACTGAATTTAGAGTTAAAGTTAGCTAATATTAAAGCTAAAGTTAATGCCGAAGGCTGAACTGCAGCAAGGCCTGCTTTAACATGCTAAAAAATGTTACTGCAGAAATAATTTAAGCCAAGACACTAATATTACACTGTTTTTTATTCAATTATTTAGTGTAGTGAACATATCATTTTTACATTTTTTACGAAAGCTTTGTGCTATCTAAAGCTGAATTTAAACCTCTGAACAGTTTTAATTCAAGTTTTATTATTAATATTATGTAGATCATAATTAAGCTAAAAGAATACAAAGTAGGCTACTGTGTTATAATACACAAGCCCACCAGTGGTACAGTGGTACTCAGAAAGGCCAGCACATTAGCAGAATGTGACAGATGTTGTTGGCTTTGGTCACAGTTTTAATAAAGTCAGAACATTAGACAACGTCAGGATCCATCAGCTGAATAGTCAGACATATTTAGCAGTCACGCCTACAATAAAAAACAGCTGATAAAATGACAGAGTGACACATCTGACAAAGACTGCAGAAGGCAGTATGGCAATGTTTTTTTTAAATTTTTTTACTAGTGAAGTCATGTTCTGAGGTACTTTATTCACTGTTTACTTCAAAAATTACACTTGTAATCATGGCACTACCTTCGTAAACACTGCATTTATAGAGATAGGCACTAGTGAGGATAGCAAACACCCCATAACAAGTTTTAATATGATTTTAATATGAAACAAATCTGTAATTTTTTTGTTTTGTTTTTTACCCATCACAAGCGTGCAAACAAATGCAGATAGCCTACACCCTTGTGTCAAACTCAAGGCACGGGGGCCAAATCCGGCCCTTTAGAGCATACAATTCGGCCAGCAAGATACATTCAAAATGACAGAAAAAACAGTGCATTGTGTAAAATCACCTAATAGTCCAGTCGTAGATATCGAAAATTCACCAATTTAATAAAACTGCTATATTTTTAAGGGGTTGCAATTTTCCTTTGTTTATATCACATGAATGCAGTCATTTTTAATCGTAAATTGTGGAAAAAGCTGTCAGTTTTTGCACAAATCTGGCAATCTCTCAGAAAAAATTCCTCAAATTACACTAAAATTGGTTACAAAATTTAGAATTTCTAAAGTGACATGAATTGAATTTGAAAACTAGGGCACAATGATGTTAAAACGTCTCATTTTAACGCCTAAAATCTGTGGCCCACTTGAGATCAAACCGGTTGGTGTTTGGCCCCTGGACTAAAGTGAGTTTGACATCCCTGTCCTACACATAGACCTGCCGGAATCATCAATTTCTAATAATGCTTAAAATAAGAAACAAACATAAGAATAAAGGACTAATCTAAGCCTAAGAAATACCATCTGCTGTATAGTAATTCAGACAATATGAGAAGGGAAATAAAGTGTTTCAATTTAGGCTGAAAATTTCATAAGACAACGATAGAAACACTGACTCACGATGTGATATTACATTTTCCATTTCCATATTTTTATTCCTATAATCCCAGGTTGGGTTTATATTTGCAGTGGTATATTGAGTGAGCAACATTTCAATGACACAGATGACTGAATCCTCTGAAGTGATCTAATTTGAGAAGGGAACTTTTTATTTTCTCGAAAGTCACCCATCCTTGAAAAATGAACGTTGCTATGAATTTAAAAACCCACAATGGAAAGGAAGTGGAATTATTACCCAGCATGAGCGGGATTTGTTTGACAGCCCCGACAGCTTGTTTGGAAACTATAAAACAATAAAAAGAAACCTTGCAGCCGAGACTCCTCAAAAATAAAGTCTTCTCTGTGCTCTATCCTCCTGAATTATGAGTGTGCTTTTCTTTGTTGAATATCTGTAACACAACACCAGTGTTACGTTGGAATTACAGCAAGAAGAACTTCACTTCTAAGTGATGCTTTCCCAGTGAATAACTGTTAATGAATAATTCACAAAGAATAAAGCATTGACCTTTGTAAATTCAAGGCTAAAACGTATAAAAGTTTGCCAGATATACTTTCTTCTGAGCTTGTAGAAATAAAACTTAATCACACATAAATTCACCTATAATTCCATATGTGTATTTGAGCCTATTCAAATAACCTAGCTCTTAATTTTCCCTTTGAAGCTATAAACCACATTGATATTAATTAGCTGACAAGCTTTAGAATTTGGCTAAACAGACTGCATGAAAATGATCAATACATCAAAGATCATTTGCTAAAAAGAAAGATTGAAAAGGTTGAAATTGCCACTCGAAGGCTTGTTTCATCTCAAATGTAAACACTCTTGGAAAAGTTTCACCAATTGCATTGTGGGATGTGAGAGAGAGGAAAATTAACAAATGAAAGCATGAAAAAAGGGGTTTTATTATGTTTTTTTTTTTTTTTGTTAAAAACAGAAAATCATACTAAATATTACCAGAAACTCACAAAACAACAACAAAAACACACAAAATAAGAGAAAAAGATACTGAATAATGAAAAGAACAGACAACAAAATACAAAAAATGACGCCATAAACACATGCACTGAGAGAAAAATACTTCCTATTACCCAGCAACACACAAAACGACAACAAAAACACACACAGGGAATAATTTCAATAATACCAACAACACACAACTATGACAACAAAAACACACAAAACGACAACTAAAAAAAACACACAAACTGACACAGAAAACACAAACTGATGATAGAAATGATCTTGATTAAAACATGAACGGAAAATATAAAGGTCAGTCTCGTGACCAAATCAGGAGGGAGATGCCCGTAAATTATAAAAACCATAGAAATAAATCTATTCAGGAGGCACTAAATAATGTTTCATTCCACTTATTTACAAAATGAGATTCTTTAAAATGTGTGTTATCACTCGTTTATTCCATCATTATGCTCTATAGTTGTTTAGTTTCACAGAGTTCTGAGCAAAATGTTGTAGTCAGACAAAAGGGGGAACTTAATCAGAAGTAAGAGGAAGTGGGTACTTGAGCCAAAAAAGTGAACGGATGCATAGAAGTGTTTTTACTTACTTCTTACTGTGATTTATTGTGTTTTTCCCTCAGATATTCTACCAAAGTGAATTCCCAACACATTTCTGCTGTTTTCGTGGACTGAAAGTTGTAGCAAAAAACGGCAAATTTGGTCAAAATTGAATGTGTCGCAGAGTGGAGGTGATAATGGGAACAAAACTAGAACAAAAATGATTTTCATTTTCCAATAAAGGTTCAAAAATCACCTATCATGCAGTGAAAATGGGATACATATTGTATTTCTGCCATTGTATCATTGAAAAAGAGTTTAATTGAGCAGTAGATTGATACAGCCCACCTTGGAGACCTCAATGATGTTATTACGGTGATTGTCATTAGTATTATTACACTAGCATGACTAAGCAAGTACAACAAAAGCAAAAATGAGTGGGCATGTTTGAAGCTAGAAATCATTTTTAAAAGGTAACAGGTAGCAAGAGCTAGTGTTTCTACAGCCCGAGCACGGGCGGTAAACTATAGCCACCAGAGCATGAAACTCAGCCCACAGGACCATTTTCCTTAAAGTATTAAACATTAGTCCAGGAATGGCAGCCTTATTTTAGTTCTGGGGCCATATTCAACTTAGTTTATTTTCAAGTGGACCACAGCAGACTAAGCAAAGCAGTTTTTTAATTTGATTTTTTTAAAGGAAGTAACAACATTTTTACCACGTGCCCTTTGTTATCATCAATTGATGTAAATGACGACTTACAAATCAAGGAGAATCTGCACAAAAGCAAAGCAGGGACTCACAACATTACTCTGGGAGCCACAAAAAAGTCATCGTCTGATTCGAGGGCCACAATTTCCCAAATATACATCACGTTACGCCAATAATCTAACCTAACTGAACATTATTATTGTATTTTTTTTGCATATTTTTTTGTTTTTGCGTGTTTGTTGTCATTTTGTGTATATGCTTTCATTTTTTGTGTTATTGTTAGACATTTTGTGTATTTTTGTTGTCGTTTGTGTGTTCTTGGTATCGTTTAGTAAAAAAGCTAAGTAAAATGTATTCTCACAGACAATATGATAAATGGTAAATGGACTTGATTTATATAGCGCTTTTATGACTACTATGAAGTAATCCAAAAGCACTTTACAATATCAACTCATTCACCCATTCACACACCAATTGGACTGAGCTGCCATGCAAGGCGCTGGTCGACCACTGGGAGCAACATAGGGTTCAGTGTCTTGTAGTCAAGTAAATAGTATAAAGTATAACAAAACATAATGCTAGGTCAGGTTTGTGTGTTTTTGTTGTTATTATCTCCACTCCAAGTCATTTTAAACATTTCAATGCATATTCATTCCATAATCCTCCTCCTTGATCTCAGCGCTGCCTTTGAAACCCTCAACAACTTGATCCTTCTTCCCCGTCTACAGTACCTTATCGGCTTCACGGGTTCAACTCTTTCCTGGTTCACTTCCTAACTCACCAACCGTGTCAGAAACTTCAGAGTGTCCCACTCCATCACAAACCGTTTCCAATGTATCTCAAACAATTTCACATTCCGCACCCTCCCAATAATCCACGGAGTCCCTCAAGGCTCGGTGCTTGGTCCCCTCTTTTTTATTATTCATATCCTACCCGCAGGAAACATTATTTGCCGCCGTGGACTTAAAATTCATTGTTACGCCGATGACACACAACTTTACCTATCTGCAAAAACAATCACCCCTGGCACAGTCTCCACCCTAACGAAATAAAATCTTGGATGATCATCAACTTCCTCAAACTCATCATCATTGGTCCTAAATCCCTCCTCCCTGCAGGGTCAAAAATCTTGAAGTCATTTTTGATCCTAAACTCTTTTTCCAGACCCACATCTGCCAAATCACCAAATCTCCTTTCAAAACATTGACGCCTTCGTCCCACCGTCTCCAAACTTGCCGCAGAAACCGTAATCCATAAATCACATTCAACCTTAATCTGATTTTGTATTCTAATCCAACATCAGTATCGACCATGTTTTCCCCTGTGGGAGAACACAAAGAAACTCACTCAGGAAATTCCTGGAAACAGACTCACCCTCGATTATCTCCGTCTCTTGTGGGCCCTTCATTCTAAAGTCCAGACTACTCTAGTCCAACATTTAGTTCCACAACGTGTTTCTAACATAAATTAAAGTTTGAGTTTAATATTATTAAATATTATTCATAGAATTATAAACAGATAAAGTCAAGAAACAAAACAAAAAAACCCCAATATTTTAATAAACTAAATAATTTTAAGCTTATTATGCACGTCATGATAGTGTCATGTCAATTTAATCAATATCACTCATAGTTGGAGTGAACACAACAAACACATGGTTCTTCTTAGTAATACCTTAAGCTCAAATTTAACAATGACACCAAATATTTAAGTTCAAAGTAAGTCCTAATAAAGTTGATTAATTCCTTATTTGAAATACTGTAATTGATGAGACAACTTTTGTTTGGTTTTACACAATATGTATTAAAGTATTTCACGTAAAGATAAATATTGTGAGTTCTTCAGTTAATAACATCTAAATCAAGCCTCATAACACGCGCACGTGTTATTATGTCAGTGGATACTTTTTCTGAGTCTTTGCTTTCATACACGTACCTGGATTTTATAATATACAGTATAAATAATTAGCACAGTCAGTTTCATTTATTCAACATTAAAAATAGAAATTTCAATTAAGAACGATATTGGTTAGGATTTCTGTGGGCGTGTAAGATTGTGAATAACAGTTTTATTATTACATTTCAGAGTCCACTAGCACATTATGTCTAATATCCACAAACTACAAAGTTTAGCACAGCAGCTGCGTTAAATATAATCACATTTCACCACACACACACACACAATAAAACACAACAGCAAAGTGTCCTTGGTAAGTCTACACTATAGATCTCTATAACTTTTGACTTTTTCTGTCTTTTGTCCCAAATCCAGCATGTCTCAGTTCTCTGATCAATGCAATGTCCCACTGGGTCCAATAACAAGGGCTCAATGCTTGATTTATGCAAGAAACTGAGCTCAAATGTAGAGAATTGTCTGCTGCACAAGAAATGTAGTTTGCTGAACTTCAGCAGTGAAGTTCAACTAAAGAAAAAAAAAAAAAAGTGAGAGCTTGACATTAATGAGAACTGAAAATACATTTTCCTGATTAGTATACACAGAGTGAGAACACATAACATACTGTATGTATGGCTTTAGAAAACTCTTTACTTTTAGATATTCTCAAGTGCAGGTATGATGGTGACAGAGCACACAATTATAAAAAGGCAACAATGTAGGTTTTTCGGAGCAATAATCATAGCTTTGCTATATATAATTATCTCTATAAGCGACATGGGACTGTGTGATGTCTGAATATTTTCTGTAGAAACTGAACTCACAGGACATGGTGGGGGAAAAATCCTAATTATCTGACATAGATGCTATTTTTTGAGTCATTTTGTGTATTTTTGTTGTTATTTTGTATATTTGTCTCTTTTTGTGTGTTTTAGTTGCTGTTTTGTGTGGTTTTCTGTTATTTTTTGTGTATTATTGTAGTTACCTGGTGTGTTTTGGGAGTCAATTTGTGTATTTCTGTTATTCTGTCTATTTTTCCTCTCATTATGTGTGTTTTACATATTTTTATGTATTTTTGGAACCAATTTGTGTATTTCTGTTCTTTTGTATATTTTTCCTCTCATATGTGTTTTTTATTTGTTGTTTTGTGTGTTTTCCCTGTTATTTTTGTATTAATCTTTTGTGTTTTGGGGTCAATTTCTTTATTTCTGTAATTCTGTCTATTTTTCCTCTCATTATGCATTGTTGTTTTGTTTGTTTCTCCTGTTATTTTTGTGTATTATTGTAGTTACCTTGTGTGTTTTTGGAGTCAATTTGTGTTGTATTTTTGTGATTTTGCGCTGTAGGAGTCTTTTTTTTTGTATTGATGTCATTTTGCATATTTATCTGTTTTTTTTTGTATTTTTGGAGTAAAATATGTGTATTTTTATGTCATTTTGTGTGTTTACCAGCCCATGTCTAGTATCAAGACGCATGAACTCTAATGACTCACACAATATTAGCAATAGCAAGGTTAGCTCGGCTGATCCGTTATAACAAGGAAATGTTAAACTAGTGATAATGCAGAAAACATTTACAAAAACAAAATATTTTCATATGATTAACAGATTCCTGTGAAATGAATGCTTTGTTTTTAACCAGGCTTGTATCAATGCTGTGGGTAAAGGGTGGAAAAGCTGTATGGCTCTCAAGTACAAGCTGGTGAAGAGCTGAGGTAAGTGAGGCGTGGTGAGCAGAGATATATAGTAATTCTGCTGGTGTGACATTTTCCCATAATCCCCCTCAAATGCCAGCAGTGTCAGGAGACGGAGCGACTCAGAGATGGAGGGAGGGAGGAAAAATGGAAAGTGTCTATTACGGCTGCACTCAGTGGCAGCTGGTGCATTTTTCTCCGGGGGGGGGGCTACAACTCCAAAAAAAATATACACCAAAAACAGGTTTTGTGCAGCTTTGAACAAATAAATAAGGACAATTGCAGTTACAGAACTGCTTTCAAACCAACCACATTTATTGTTATTGAACCCATAAACAAGTAAGAACAAATATAGTATATAGTAGTATATACCAGTGGTTCTCAAACTTTTTTGGCTCATGTACCCCCTTTCTCTCATTTCTGAATCCATGTACCCCCTTATGTCCAACTACCACATTTTGCTCAGAAAACTATATAAAAACAACTATAAATCATAATGATGGAATGAATGAGTGATAACACATTTTAAAGAATCTCATTTTGTAAATAAGTGGAAATAAACAGTATTTAGTGCCTCATGAATAGATTTATTTCTATAGTTTTATTCATTTATGGTCATCTCCCTCCTAATGTGGGACCAGGAGAATGATCCTTGTTTTTTCAGTTAATGTTCTATCAGTATCATTTCTATCATCATTTTGTGGGTTTTCCGTGTCAATGTGTATGTTGCTGGTTTCATTTTGTGTATTTTGTTTTTGTGTGTGGTTGGTATTATTTAAATTATTCCATCTCAGTCTGTTTCTTATGTCATTTTGAATGTTTTGTTGTTTTGTGTGTTGCTGGTAAGTATTTTAATCTCTTAGTGTGTGTTTTTGGTGTCATTTTGCAGATTTTGTTGTTATTTGTCTGTTTTTTTTATTATTCACTATAGTTTTTCTCTTATTTGGTGTTTTTATTGTCGTTTTGTGAATTGCTGGTCAAATTTAGTAGTATAATCATTTTGAACTAAAAAAAATAAACATAAAAACCCCATATTTATAATGCTTTCATTTGTTAATTTTCCTTCTCTCTCTCTCTCTCTCTCTCTCTCTCTCTCTGAAGTACCCCCTGTAGTGCCATCATGTACCCCAACTTGAGAAACTCTGGTATATACAATAGAGGGAGTGAGTGTGCGTCAGGGTTATTATACTACTTGAAATTTAATTTGTTCTTAGTTTGTTTTGTTGATCAGATTTGACCTTTTTTTTCCAGTTTTAGTTAGTTTAACAAGTAATTTAAAAAAAAGCGGGGGTGAAAAATGAAGTGTTAAATGAATATACATAATTTAAGACGTATTTAAGACGTGAAAAAATATAATTTAAGACCTAGTTTACAAAAATATGGACATATTCAAGATTTGAAATCATCAAATGTAGTTTGTTCCTAGTTTGTTCATGTTTCTTTGCCTTCTCTCTCTGAAAGAGCTTTAAATGGTTGTTTATCCATGCTGAGTCAGCAGGTAAGCAGGGAAAATTTCTCTTTATTCATTTTGCTTCTCCTTAACGTCCCACGGTTTCACCTGTCAAAGCCACTTTATGACGGACCACTGTGACGTCAGCCCCTCCCGTGGCGGGAGGAGGGTGTTGTGTAAATGTTCCGGCTGCATTCAACTCTGCACAGCCGCAGAGTGTCTCTGGACGCAGGTAAAACGCGCCCAGACACACTCCATTCACTCGTATTGAAGAGGCGTTACTGTGAATGCAAAACTTTGAACGAGAGTGAACGGTAAAGATTTTTGCGCCCTAAACAGGAAACACGTCATCACCATTCAGACACAGATGAACGAAACAACTTCACACATCATCATTATTATCAATATAATATTCATTCTGATTATTGATATACAGATATAGATTTGTTTCGTAGTATATTTAATAAATTATTATTTTTAGTTATTTTTATGTCTCACTCAAACAAACATGGTAAGTGGTGGGGCGGCGCCCTAGCGCCCTCTATTGGCCAGCCGCCACTGGCTGCACTATTGCTGAGTACAGGAAGCGCTGACAAAAGCATGTATGTAATCACACTTGCTAGGCTATATACATGTGTGTTGGTATATGGTTTCATTGGTTTGTTAAATGTCACCATTCAACACTGATGATAATGATTGAATGAACAAAAACAGGAATGTAATTATTAAGTTGACACATTGTTCTCTCACACAGATCAAAAGTTTAATCACTAAAATCTTTCAATTAGCACATGTTAAACTTGATGAATGTTTATTATAGTGTGTTAAACCATTACATCAGTGGTTCTCAAATGGTCTGGTTTTGGGGACCCACCATTGGTTAGTAGTTGGATGGAGACCACTGAGAATTCCAGGTGCCACAGTGGGGGACAGTCGCTCCAGTGGTATCTGTCATTGTGTCCTTGGGCAAGACACTTCACCCACATTGCCTAGTATGAATGTAGTGTGTGAGTGAGTATTAGTAGTGGTCGGAGGGGCCGACCACTGCCCCAGGGCAGCTGTGGCTACAATAGTAGCTTACCACAGTGAAAGAAAATGCCTTAATTCTGTAAAGTGCTTTGAGTGTCTATGACAAAGCGCTATATAAAATCCAATGCATAATAAAACATGTTGCGTTTGAACCTCATAAAATGACAAGATTCAAGTTTATTGATGAGCAAAAGGTAATGCTAGTGAGGAAAATATTCCCTTTAACCATCAGCTATTTTAATATAAAACCAAAAAAGTGCATGCTGGAGCACAACAATGTCTGTATCGGATCGACCGATATTTAGCATTTTAGGCAATTAATGTGATCGGCTGTAATGTCTTAATTTGCCGACGTCATTGTCGTGATGAAACTTTCTGCTGATGCTCCCATTGCATTGTTTTATCCTTCTAATTTACACCGAAGAGTTGTTTGTTTTACGTGCCACGGCTTTATTTCACTCACATTTGTGCACAAAGATGAAAACCAATGAGCAAAGGGCAAAAATGTCTCTCGGTTGGAGCGAAGCGGTTGGGAGCCAAACGTCTTCCCACATCTACCGGCTCTGAAAGCGGGGACAGCGTCTGCTGTTAGCGTGTGTGTGTGTGTTTGTGCGTGCACACTTGTTTTGTTTATCTGTTTATTATGCATGTTAAAAGGGAGAGTCCTAGAGCATCCCGTATACTTCCCTTTTCAGACACTTCTGTCCATTTCAGGGCGCTGGTGGACACAGAAGCGTGTGTGTGTGGGTGTGTGCGCCCCACCTCCACTGTACACCTGTAAATACGGCAATAGCGGGTTTTGCAAGGCCACAGTCAGGAAATTGTCGTTGCTGCTAATGCTAATGCTAATGCTGATGGAGGTTTCATGTAGTTCCAGTGTGGTCTGCCTCCACAGCTTCATCTGCCACTCTCTGTAGCTGCTTCACATTTAAGCCACGTTTTGCTTCTGTTTCCGTTTTTGTTTCCAAAAAGTTCTACATTCACACGGCAACATTTTCAAAACGATCTCTGTTTACATGAGACCACAGGAAGCATTAAAAAAATGATGTAATTAACATGCCAGGCCTATAGATGGCAGTGTGGTTTTGCAATGAACCAAAATAAGTGCATGCGCAGGGACACTTCGGCCAAACACAAGTAAGAGTGTTCGTATTCCTTACTCTATGAAATTAAACTGAATTTCTCCAACAAAGTGTTGATTTACTTCACTATCACTTGGATCAGCGGAGACGTATCAAATGCTCCTATTTAGAGCTTTATATGCATTATTAACTTCCATCTTTTTAACATGGACTCTGGTTGAACTCGGCTCGGACGCTGCACAGTGAATGAATGTTCAGGTGATGTTTCAAGAAGCGCAAGATGATGCACGTGTTTTCTGAGGAGGCGAGTGGAGGCTTTCCTCTGGTACATGAATAAATTATGTTATGAACTGCATAAATGACTCATTCTTGAGCAATGTTGCTGTGTGTGTCACATATGTGGAGAGCAGGGTGTGTGTTGCAGCAGTGAACCTATACGTAGCGTCTGTGGCATCACATGATGCTGCTTCTCGTGTATACAGTTGTATGCAGAACGAGGGATTATTGAAAAGCTGTTATTAAAGAAACATGCCTACATGTGTGTGTGTGCTGTGCACCGATGTGAATAGCGTCAGCAGCATTGGTATTCTGACGGCTATGGGCCGGGTCGGACCACCTTCAATGGAAACACGTTCAAAGCGCAATTATACTTTGTGGACATTTGGAAATATCGCTTTTATTTTGCGAAAATCTTTAATGGAAACACAGCTACAGAAAGTGTTGTTTCCCTATTTACATGGACACGGAGTAGGAAGCGTTTCCAAAAAATTCCGCTCTGGAACCCATTTTTAAAAAGTTCTCTTTTCAAAACGCTGTTGCCATGTAAACAGAGTGCCAAAACGCAACAAAACTTTTGCATTTTCAAAAGAAAACGTTGTCGTGTAAACGGGCCATTTTTTTTTAACTCTTTTATTCTCCAGTCATAGGCCCGCAACCCACCAGTTGAGAATCACTGCTTTAGATGAGTGTCTCGGTAGCGTGACCTGACAACCATACCGTCTCTGTTTGGTCAACCATGTATTTCTAAGGCCTCTGATTTAGGGTGACGCTGATCGCAGCAGGAGAGATGACACACACACACACACACACACACACACACACACAGCGTTATTATTCCAAGGTCACACACAAACACACAATAATGCACACAAACACTATAGGCCACCTCGGAAAAGGAAAATAACTACAATGGGCAATTTAGTCAGTAAAGGCAGAGATGGCGCCCAGGACACAAACGCATGTACACACACACGCGCACGCACGCACACACACACGCATACACCGAGCTGTGCCTCAGGGCCAAGGCTGTGGCAATGCATCATTACCCGCCCCTAGAGGTAATTCCACATCCCAGCATGCATTTCTCATGTGGAGAGGAAATTACCCCTGGGCCGTGCTAAGAGCCAGTAGAGTGTGTCCTCTCCCGCCACTATCTCTCTCTCTTCTTTCTTTTCCTTTCAATCCCTCGTTCACCCGATGACTACTGGGCCTCTTACATCCTCACATGTCCTTCTGTCTCCTCTCTCTCTCTCCACCTGAGTCACCAAAGCAAACAAACTATTTTCTTTATCTTCATTATCTCTCCCAGTCTGACACTTTATTTTTTCTTCATCAGCCGTTTATCTGCGCCTGATGTGTATGACAGATTAATAACAAGAGGCAAAGGGGGGCTGATGGCCTCTCTGCTTTTTGCCACTCTTGTTTGGCTTTTAGCCGAGCAGATGTAATGATGCACAGTGGTAGGTCGAACACAGTCTGCATTTTGTTTATTCTGGTTTTCTATCACGTCTCCTTATGAGAAAACCACTGGATGGCATCGTATGACACGTGGCTACATATTATAAGAATCCATATTTCTATAGTTCAGGTTTAAATATCATAACATAAAGATGGAATTTAAGAATTGCTTGTACTAGTCATAATACCAAAACATTTTTGTGAAACAACCTTGTTAAAAACATAAGCTCACCTTGATGATGGCCTGGAAATAGGTTAGATCAGTGTTTTTCAACCTATGGCCTGGAATTAAAATGGGGTCACCTGAAATGTCTAGTAAATTGTAAAACAAAAAAAAAAAAAATTTTCAAATAGCACATCACACAATATCAAATAACTGTATCATAGTTAAACTTTCTCATATATAAATCCAATTCAAATAAAATGCAGTATAAAAATAGCTGAGGTGGCACACTTGTCACTTTGTGCACTAATCCTGGCTACTCTGTATTTTTAACACACTTTAAAAAATATGATCAAAAACTAATTGTAGAAAAAAAAAATGTCTCTGAGGTCGCCGGGCATTTGTGATGTAAAAATGTGAAAAAGGTTGGGAACCTCTGGGTTAGATACTAAGAATGTGCGATATAGCATGAGTAAATGTACTCAGATTTGTGTACTCACCAATACGGAGTAATACGAGAATTAAATAAAGCTGATATTTTTTTTACTTCTTCTGGACACCTTAGCTGTGCACAACATGCACACCCCCTTACATATAATAGCAGCGTTACAAGTAGTGCCGTTACTAGTAGCGCCATTACTAATAGCACCATTACAATTAGCAGTGTTACAAGTAGTGCCCTACTAGTAGCACCGTTACAAATAGCAACATTACAAGTAGCAGCATTACAAACAGCTATGTTACAAGTATGTTACAAGATGACTATTGTTGTAATTTGCACAATATAAATAAAGTTGAATTGAATTGAATAAAACATTCCTTTCTTGTAAGATCTGCTTTACACACAAACATCTTTACACAAACACACACACAATCACACACAGGGGAATGGGCTGCTCTATTTGTCTTGTAAGTGTAAGTAAATAAAAGCATGGGCTACATAGAGAATATGTACACACGAACCTCCCACATGAGATACTGTAGTCATAAAGAAATTAAATATCCCTCACTGACAGTGACACATCCCATGCAGTAGATCATATTGAGTAATAGCTCTACTTAAGGTTAGTAGTCCAATTATATTCCAATCAACAGGAACATTACTGACTATTATTGTGCCAGTCCTTTTTAAAACCCCACAACGGTGATTTTCATCCCAGTTCACTATGAGATGTCCTGTGTGATGTGTGAACTGTGTAAATGCACCAGAGAGATCCAAAGTGGTGTTGGCATCAATATCTCTCTATAAAAGCAAGAAATCTCTGTCTGTGTGTGTGTGTGTGCGTGTGTGTGTGTGTGGGTGTGTGTGTGTGTGTGTGTGAGGGACCATGAGCAGGTTCTGATCCAGAGACCTCAGCCTCCGAGGGGGGGTATAATGACATAACAAGTCTCTAATGTAGGAGGGAACCTGAAGGTTAGCACCAGGATTTTAAAATGTAAACGAAAAGTGACTGGGAGCCAGTGAAGGGCTTTTAGAATGGGAGTAATATGAGTCCTTCCGTTTGTGACAAGAAAATCAACTGTTACAGTAGTCTAAACGAGAAGAAACAAAGGCGTGGATAATCATTTCAAGATCATCTCTAAACACAACTGTAAGTTTAGAGATTCTCCTCAGTTGGTTCCCCCTCCTTCCACTGCCTGTAACGGATGCTGACCACTGACGACAGGGAACGCCAGCAGAGTTGCTGATCATAAATTCAGCTCCGTCAAACTCACTCACATCTCCACTTGGTTATCATTTACCCAACTTTTACAGGCAATGGGTTTCACTGGCTGATATATCAACAGAGATGTTTGGTCGTATCAACGTCGCCTTTAGCTGACAATGTGAGCATTGTTTTAAAGCTATTGTTTTAAAGCAAAGGGTTAATATTGTAACACAAACGCTGTAGGAAAAAAGTTTAATATCATTTTCTGCATGATTTTATTAATTACCTCCACTAAGGAGGTCATATTTTCATGTGTTTATATATTTGCTTGTTTGTCTTTTTTACATAATAAGTGCTTAAAAGATTTGGACTAAATTTTGGAGGGGATACAGATTCTGGATCAGGTTGGAAAAATGAAAAATACCTATTTTTCATCATTGGTGAAATTACAAAAATGTATATCTTGGTTTGTAATGGAACAATCTTGATGAAATTTTATTCAGTTATATCGGGTTGGTTCCTGGAGTTTAATCCGGATTGGATCCAGATTGCACATTTCATCGCAATAAACATTTTTTTTCCCCAAGCCTTTAAAGTGATCTGATACTGTTCCTGATCCAGATAACTGAATATCTGGCAAAAAGGAGATGAAGTTTTTTGCTCTCTTTCTATCTCGTTTTATTTGTGTGATCTTTGTGGCTTTTTGTGGACGTTTTGTGTGTTTCCAATGTTAAATTAGCATATTTTTCATCTTGAGTAGTTTTCTGTCATTATGTGTGTGTTTTTTAGGGTCAGAGGTCTGATTGCCCCAGTTGTATTTAGAATTAAAAATAAAACAGAAGAGTTTAATATTATTTATTTGTAAAATACTACCACCTGATTCGAGTGGATTAAGTCTTTGATTAGATAAGGGGAGCACAAGCTCCCAGTTGAGAAAGTGTTTTTTGTTTTCAGCGCAATGCTAGAGTGTGTTTTCTTTTATTCTCGGGTCGATCTTTATTCCTACGAGTGAGTGAACGCCCTCACCTGCAGTATTTCTCCCTTTATAAGCTCTACCATTTACTCTAAATGCTTGTTATGTTTTCAAAGTGTGGAACAATAACAATTGCTCCCACCGACTCAGCCCCAAACTCTCATCTTCCCTGAGTTAATGCTCCTCTCTCTCCCTTCACACCTTCTAGCCATTTGTCTTTCCATTCCTCGGCCCCCTTCTCCAAATCTTCAAAACAATTGAGTGTGTTTTCCCTCTTTGAGGATTCTCTGAATCCTCTTTATTCATTCCATTCTCCATGTCTTCATTATTGGTTTTCGCCCTCATTTCCTGCTGCTCGTCTCTTTATTGGTTTTGCAATTCAGTGCTCAACAGTTCCTCACCATCTTCCTCTCCCTCCACGCAACGGTTTTTAATATTCACATAAGAAATAAACTCACTGAGAGAGACGACTTCTAAACCTGCACACCTTTTTATTTGCTTTTTTTTTTTTAATGTTAACCTGATTTTTTTTCCACTTTCTCTTCACCATCAATAATTTTGTCTCGATGACTTCATTCTCCACTTTGCTTCATCTTCACTAATTCGCGCCCTTTCTTCATCCGTCTCATCTCCCTCTCTTCCTCCGCTCCTCCTCGTCCTCCCATCCATTAGAAGTTATTGAGTTTTCCCTTTGTGTCGCTTTCATCACCTCTTGCCCTTTCGTGCTCAATCTTCAGAGACTGTGATGACCTCTAAACGAGTTACAGGCCACTGGGCCGACACATTTACACATTTTAATAACACCTAATATGAGACCAGAATACGGCGATGAATAAAACTAAACCTGAATATTTTCACATGATGCAAAGTTGACTCTTCAAGGTTTCTCTGTATGCATAAATAATACAGTACATTATCACGAGTAATCGATGCCAACGACTCACGGATCGTCTGCTATGTGACATGTAAGAAAGAATTTGCAAAAATTGCAATGAAAAAGCAATTTGTTATTAGAGTGGCACTGGATAGGATGCCTTCAGGCTCAAAACGCGATTTTAACGTAAGGGACGTGCAAATGGAGTGATACCTCGAGGAACAGCAATGCTGTGTTTAAGGCAGCTCTGGATCTTCTGACCTCCTCTTTAAAAAGTGCATTGAAAGGCCAAAAAATCCCACAAATATTACCGTCTTTACTGTATATACTATCTTGGTCTGCCATTGTTTAGGATTTATTTCGACAAGCTACATCTGGGACGCTTTAAAGTCGGAGATCGGACTTTTTAACGTAGAAATAGGCCTGGGTGATTATTTGATTTTATAGATTCATTCAAGTTTTTTGTTGTGGACGATTTTAACCTAAAACAACCAAAACCTGAAACACACTGAGGCTAAATATCGCCGTTGATTCGCCACCTTTGAATGTTCTGAAAACATTTTAAGTGAGAAAGTGACCAAGTAGAATATCAACATGTGCTCATCCATCCAATCTGCGGAAACACATTTCATTCTGACATTTCAGAACAAAAGCCCTATTTACAAAAGTGTTGAAACACTAATGGATGACCAGAAGAGATGCTTTTGTTTTGAAAAGGGGCTGTTTGACATTTTGGGGCGGTTAAGTATGACTAGTGTGCCCACTGTGCATACTTCAAAAATGTCCCTATATAGTACACATACAGGCATTTCTCGCATACTCAATGTTTCCATCCTATCTAATGTAAACGCACTATATACTAAATTTGAAATCAGACTTACCCGGGGTTTCCACTGGATACGTCTCCGCTGCGCCATGGCACCGATCCGGTATTTCACCGCTGTCCGGTAATTTACACCGGTTGTGTTTTGAGTGTGCCGCGGTGCGCTCCGGTTGAACGACTGTGACGTCACGAGACAGAGCAGTTCTCACAATATTTATATAATCGCGTGAGAACGCGGTTAAATGTATGTGTTATAAACGCAACAATAAACAGGTCAGTTTTCCTAACGAAGGAGAACAAGACGGTTGGACTCTCTGGATTTGTCATAAACACATTTTTTAGCAACAGCCAACAGAGAAGAGATAAAACTGCACCAGTAAAACATGAACTAAATCAAAGTTGCTGCAGCTTACAGTGCAGTTACAGTATGAGAGGAATCAATATAGTGGATGTGAATTTGTTTTTACACATTATGTTTTGGTGATGTATTTACTTGAAATATAATCTGAAGTGCTTTATTTTGAAAAGTAACCCGATATTTTATTGCGGAGTACGTGCTTAATTTCCTGTTTAGCTTCATTTGCTCTGTGCTGATTGATGCGTCGTGCTCCGGTGTCTGCCAGAAATAGAAGCCCTGCGTATATCTGGCGCAGGGCAAAGGAATACCGCATCTGGGAAGGAGCAGACACACACCGCAGCGGACCTGGTGGAAATTAACACATAGAATGAAGTGGAAACCTATCTTCTCTGGTGACGCAGCAGAGCCGCATCCAGTGGAAATATGGGGTGTATGAGAAGTACGCTAGTATGCCATTTCAAACACAGCCCATATGTAAACTTCAAGGTAAGTCTAATTTGCACCCATAGGTGATGCAAATGCATTAAAAATTATATATATATATATATATATATATATGCTGTATATACTGTAGCTCCCCTTTAAATTTGCCATCAGTACAAAAATGTATCTCATCTTTTGGTGTTTATGAACTTATACCAGTGTTTGAGATAAAATAAGAAACCTTAGTCCTGCTAAGTTTACGTGAAATTGCAAAAATGAACATTCATTTTCTCAGGATTGACCTTAAAATAAACTTTATTTCTAATTTCCTAAACTGAAGAAAACTTTAAATTGCATGATTAACATAATGTTCAGGTACCAGACAGGTCAGAACTCACAAGTCTATGTTTCTACTTATTAAACTCAATAAAAAAAAAGGGAGTGAAACAAAGACACGCATTCGCACTAACACACAGCAGCTCTAGCAAAGCCAACCTCTGCCCTCACTTTTGAGTGTTCCTCGTCTCTAATAGCTGCTAACTCATTTAGCGCCTCGTGTTGGCGCAACTCAATCCAATTACAGCAACGAGAGAAGTTAGAGTGGGAGGCTTTTTAACCTCCGCACAAAGCCAAATGTAATGCATAGTTTCAATTGGGTAATACAAACTGAAGCTAGATGATTGCATACACGGGGAGGACGATATTGGCATATTGTAGGATTGAATCATTGCAGAATGATGAACAAATTGGTAACAAAAGCAGAGGTGTAAAGAGTACTGATGTATTCTGCTCAAAGTCAAAATTACTTTAACCCCTCACGTTTACTTTTGGGAATAAATCTTATTACTTTTGGTATTTAAACCTTGCAATCCAGTAAATATCACATGTATGAACTTAAAAAGGAAGAGATGAAATCTTGCACAATTGGAACCCAATTTATTTTCCACAAAGGCATCTGCATAAAATAAAAGGTTTGTATGAATGAAATAATTATTGCTGTCAATAGATTAAAATTATTGTGCGATTAATTAATTATGCTTTGTGATTAATTAATCTAATTGACTTTTTTAAATCTAACCCTAAATTTGCATTCAACTACCATTATCATTAGCTAGCATTAGCACTAACTAGCAATAATATTAACATAAATATTTGCTAGCATTAGGCTAATATTAACATTAACCTAGCATTAGCCAAGTATTAACCTGGCAATACCATTAGCTGACATTAGTCTAGCATTAGCATTTAGCAAGCATTAGTATTTGTCTAGCATTAGCCATCAAACAGCTGAATATTTGATTTAAGTTGAATGTTTGAAATCCGTTAAAGAATGTCTGAACCGCTGAAGTTCAAAGTTGAAGCCGTTAAATCTTAAAACACTAAAATTCCCAATTGAAATTAATGGGTACATTTTTGAACAAAATGTTTTCAAATTTGGTAAAAGTTACAAATCACAAAAGTACAAGCACCCCTGTGCTGAATTTTGGGCATGCTTTGATATCTTAATTGTCAAAATCAGTCAATTGCTGAAGGAGTTGAAAAGCACCAAAATTCTGTGACGGAAGAAAAAACAACAATAGTGAGGATGCAGGAGGCATATATTGAAATATACTAAAAAAAAAAACTAGAAGTACCCATAAAAGCAACTTGATTACAGTAACGTGAGTAATTCACTACTTTCACCTCTGAACAAAAATGAACACAAAGTAATTTGTTAATCCCTGGAGAAAAAGAGGATTGTTTGGAACCTAAAGACGGCCTTAATATCAGTGAATTCATCTCTACCTCGTTATCCGTCTGATATCTTTGATAACTTCACGGGAATGAAAAACTGTTTCATTCCTGCTGCGTATATATCACTTGAGTTTCCTTTTTAATCGCATTTTCTGCCATTGTTTGCCCTTCTCTCTCTCTCTCTCTCTTTGTCTGTGTCATTGACAGCTGCTGCTGAGACTTGATGAGCACGTCTCGGTCCATCTCGCTCTGTAATTAAAGGAATTATACATCAAGAGTCTTGTGAAATATTTATAAATAAAAAAGGAAAGACCGAGCTTTGCTTAATTGCACAGACAAGAGGATAGAAGTGATTGCAGCCCAGTGGGACCAGTTTTAACACAGCGTGACATTAAAGGAGGTGAAAAAGTGCATCCAAGTGATGCGTGACTTGTGGCGAAGTAAAGAAACTCGTAAACAAAGGAACAGTCGATGCTGCAGCTCGAGTTTTTTTTTATGTTTTGGATGAAAGCCTTGATGACTGTAGTGTTTGTTGGCACAGAGGGAGATCGCAACGTTTGATTGGAGGCTTTTGACCTCTACGTTGTTATTGGCAGAAAGTCGGCAGCATTTAAACTCGTCCTTTTCCAAACCAAAGAAACCCATGACATCTTCTAAATGTGTGTTAATTATAGAATTTAAGAAAAGTATCTTAATGTATTTAATATATGTGCTACTTTTTTCATGCAGTCTGTGCTTGTTTCAGCTTAAAGCTGCAGTATGTAAGTTTTTTTTGGCTTCATTTGGTCAAAAATCCATAATCACGTTTGAGCATTTTGTAATTCAAAAATTTCTAAAATAACAGTGTACTTTGGCAGTTTGTCTTGGTTATGTATATGAAAATTAGAAATCCAGGAGTGTGACGCGACTTTTCAGGCAATCAGAGATCTTTTTTACAGACCGAGTGCTCCATGAGCTGTTTCAATTGGCTGCTCGACTAAAGTTGATGTGCGTTTACGTCCTCTGTAGAGAAGTACAATGGTGGACATTCCAGCAGGAGAAGTCTCCATCATAGCATTAGGCACAACAGTTACACGGCAAAGCAAAAGGTAAAAGGAAGACAGATGTGGAGAAACAACAGTCTCAACTAAAATCACAAACATACTTGGACGGAACAGACTCATGGTGGAATACTTTGGTTTCAGAGTGAAAGTGATACAAACGGAATAAATTGCCAAGAAAAGCATATCCAAGGTGGCGAGAACACATACAATTCATTTTGCAGTCTGGATGCGCTTTCATGCGTGTTCATGAGGATACCGGTAATGAACAATAGGTTTTGAAACAGGGCAGGGTCTCACAATTCTACATACTGCAGCTTTAAGTTTTGTTTTGCGGCGTTACAGTCCAAGTAGTATCCACATAGAACATTTACATTTAGATACTTTTACAGAAATAATTACACAGCTTTTGTGTAACAATATTTTTCATGTTATAATACCGAGCACTACCAACGTCAGCCGTCAACACACAAGGAAGTTGATCACAACAAACTAAGAACACCAGTAAATACATAACACCAACTCTGGTTCCTTTAATCATTCAGCATTCATGCTGAAGATGGTGAACGCTGAATGTATTGTCCATTTTGTTAAGTTTTATTTATCTTAATAAAGTATTTCTCTATCCATTAGATTTTGCATTTGTTAATGGTGAAGAATGTGGGTAGGACTTGACAAGCTGAGGCTTTTTCCTATCCCTTGCCCAACAAACAAGTCAAATGTGTATTATATTTAGGTATGAGAATTGATAAGAATTTAGCGATTCCAATTCCATTATCAAGACTGATTATCAATTTGATTCTTTACCAATTCTCTTATCGATTCTCATCTGGTGAGGAAATGAAATAATACAAATGAATTTGTTGGCTTTAACTCTTCTTTATCTTATCTTTGTCTCTTTAATTTCCTGCAGGGACATCAGCTATGTTTTTATCCACCAGGTAAGGCAGGTATAGATTGTTTTCACTGGTTAATAATATATACATGATACATGACAATATATATATGACACTTTGGCTACAAACATTTGAGAATATTTACAGTTCTCCTTTTGAAATTGGACAACTTGATCCAAAACTAATTCAGACATAAAACAAATAATTCTTCTGTAAAAAAAAAAAAAGAACATATTAACCAAAAGTACAGCTGTACTTATCAATTATCAGATTAACTATTTTTGTGCAGAAAAATTAGCACGTTTGCCTTGTAAGGAATGATACGAGGTTGCTCTGGAATTAGGGTTTCTCCAGCTGTGGAGAACACTCTTTCAGATGGTGTGGAGGATGCTTGGACACAGATATTTCTCAGCTAACGATGACACCATTGGCAATGTGTCCCTCTTCATCCAGGGATGGGAGGACGGCTTCTATATAGTTGGACTTCTTGATCCACTCTTTGGACTATATAGTGCACTACAGAATCCACGTTCCTCCCGTCCTGGCCCCTTGAAACAGGCTTCAAACACAGCCTAAACTGCCAAAAAATACGCAAATCATCACTGACTCCTAAATACGGAGCCACCAGTCTATGGTTTTAACAACACGCTACTTGCATGTGACGTCATTACGTATATGCGACGTAAGAGGAACCGATAAGCGGGACTGACACACAGGCAAGCAAACAAACAATTGGATTATTGGAAACTGGTTCTCAGAATGAACCGGTTTTCGGTTTCCATTCCTAATTATGTTGAAATTGACTTTTTTTTTAAAATTGTATAAATATTTCTGTCAAGATTTGTTTTTGGATGGTGGGAGAACTTCTACACAGGAAAGTGTACACCCCGGGGCTTGAACCCAGAACCTTCTTATGGTGATCATACATACTAACACCTGCCCAATAATCATACATAGAGGTAGTCCTATAAAGTACACAAAGTGATCATTTGCTCTTTGAAGCCAACTAGATTTCTCTTAAAAAAATAAAAGCACACACACGTATTGATGCAGCACACACCCTTCATCCATCCTTTCATCCTACCTGGGATCCTTTTGAATGGAGTCGATGGATGGTGAACGCTGAAGGCTGCCTTCAGGCGGCAGGGCGGGTCCAGATTTGCTGTAGGGGGATTCCACCACCGAGGGGCAGTACTGCAAGGTGCGGTAGGGGTCTGCCACGTAGGGATCTGAGCCGTACACGTCTCCACTACTACCGCCTCCGCTGGAGGTGTAGCCTGGTCCCACTGTGGCGTAGTTATTGGTCCCACCGCGGCCATAGTTACCATGACTTCCTGTACGCTGCAAAGGGGCGGAGTCGACACCAGGAGAGGAGGGTGCTATGGTAGGAAAGTAGGGACAGAGGACATAACTTAGGTCATGGACTTGCATGGTTTGGTCTTACAGAGGAGAGTGGAATAGAGAAACGGGAGGAAAGAGAGGAAAAGGCGACGAATAGGTAGAAAGGAAAAAAAAGGTGTAAAAGTAACATTGCTGTGAGCATTATGAAACAAAAAATACTTTTGGTAACACTTTACTTAAAGTTTCATGCATAAGGCTGAAATTACGCTGTCATTAGCATGAATAAGGTGTCATGAAGGATGTCATTGGGGGGTCATTCGCCTTTAGCTAAATTATGACACCTTTGGAGCTATGTTGGCATTTTTTGGGTTATGTTGAGGGATCTGGGGGGTTTGGTAACGAAGGGTCAGAGGTGAAAGTAACAGATTACAGGTACACACGTTACTGTAATTGAGTTGCTTTTATGGGTAAAGTTTGTGTTAAAATAAGTAGGTAAAGTAATTTGTTACATTTCTACCGTTACTGAGTAAATTATTATTTTTTGTTTCAAAATGATCAATGGACATTGTGAAACTACAATTATATGCATCACATCATAGCCGACCAATTAGATTAAACGTAATGCACAGCGCAATAACAAAAAGGAATGCCTGGGAATTTTCTTTATTTTGCATTGGATCCATTTGTGTTATTTTATTTAAAAAATAAATGTATTCTATACAGATGCCTTTGTGGGAAATAAAATAAGTTCCAATTGTGCGATATTTGGTCTCTTCCTTTTTTAGTTTATACATGAGATGTTTACTGTATGCAAGGGAACTGTGGCAAGATTTTTTACCAAAAATAAACGTGGGTGGGGAGATGAAAGTAACTAGTAACTTTTTACTTGTACTTGAATTATTTATGTATGATTAACTTGTACGTGAGTACAATTTTAATGAAGTAACAGTACTTCTACTTGAGTAAGATATAGCAGTACTCATTACACCTCTGTGAAGAGTTAGGATAACAAACAATAATTAATGTCAGCCTACATGACACCTTATTAATGCTAATGACAGCGTAATGTCAGCTTTATGTATCAACTTCAAGTGTTACCAAAGTTTTTTTTTGTTTTTTTTTTACAATCAAGCCAATAATATCTAACAATATATTGCAATTTTCTTTGGTATATGTTGCCAACGTGTTATTTCAGAACTCCTCAAATAGCAAAGTGGCATTGGATGTGCAGAGGTCTTGCTAAATCCCAGTCTAATAACAGTTTCATCAACACTAAAACCCTTCAGACAACATAAGCTTAGTCCCTCAAACAACACATCAACACAGCAATATCAAGTCTAAACTCATAAGTCTGTTTGTGCTGGAGACGAGGGGTCGGCGCGGTGAGAGGAAAAACTCAAGAAAACACGAGGAAAAGAAGATGTATCGTCTATAAAGTCACTAGAACAGGCTGAGGGGGATCCATCTCATCTGTCATTATGTTTACAATGAAACACACGTGTGCAAATACACCATTAATGTGGTCTTTCAGGAGAAAACGATAAATCACGGAGCTTTCCAATCAATAGGCTTCTGTGTGATTTACTAAGGCTTTAACGCAGGTCAATGAGACTCCACTCACAAACCTTTAATGCACGTCTGCAAAGAAAAGTGCACACACACACACACACAGATGCAAATGCAAAACAACAAAGCCAACCATGGAGAATTAACAAAGGCCTGGAGGGTGTGTGTGTGTGTGTGTGTGTGTGTGAGTGTCTCACCCTAACATGCTCTTTAACGCCGTGTTGAATGCTGGCATTTACTTGACCTTCAAACCTTTCGCATCGCTCTAGTTTACATCTCTGACACACACACACACACACACATATTATGGGCGTGCACTGCCATGAATCTGACGATACGATTCATGATTTGTACGTCACAATACGATATATGTTGCGATATAAAACAATATTTTGTGTATCAGGCACTTTCCCTAAATTTAAAAAAAAAAAATGAACATAACTCATCTGACCTGTTGATGGTAACTATGATAAACTATTCAAATCAGAACTTCTTCTAATCACATGAGTGATGGACGTGAATTCTGCCTCATCACTGCTCATCTCTATTTTCTATTGTCTTTCCTAACATATTCCTTTCTACCTTTTGACCAGAGCAAAGGTTCTGAAGGTTTATCCAATTGATCCATTGACGTCAGCATTTAGAATAATGACTGATCTTGGTATTAATATAGGAGAGAAAATCGTTCA
The DNA here is from genome assembly GCF_900634775.1 of Gouania willdenowi. Lineage (NCBI taxonomy): Eukaryota > Metazoa > Chordata > Actinopteri > Blenniiformes > Gobiesocidae > Gouania > Gouania willdenowi. Next base: position 23,166,655 of record NC_041063.1, on the reverse strand, counting down.
CCTTGGCTGCTTTGTATATTTTTCTGTCATTTTGTGTGTTTTAAGGTCAATTTGTGCCGTTTTTTGTTTTGTGTGTTTTTAAAGGCATTTATGTTTTTTTTGCATCTATTGTACACTTTTCAGGTATTATTTCTGTAGATTTGTAGTTGTGTGTTTTTTGAGAAAATGTATGTTGTTTTGTTTTTTGCTGTTCTTGCATTTTTGAAGCTATTTTATGTGATTTCTCTGTGGGCTACACCAAATTAGACTGTTGCCACATGTTGTCAGGTTTAGATCATTTATATCATATTTTCAATAATATATTTGTTGATTAAATGCTTTTTTTTATTGCTGATTTTAATGTTGTTATTGATTTTTAAACTGTTGATTGTTTTCTGTTCCACTTTTTAATCATGTAACGCACAATGAATTGCCTCGTGTATGAAATGTGCTACACAATTACATTTCTCTGGCCTTGCCTACAAGTGATCTTCTTATAGTTTAAAATACTTTTTTGTAACAACATTATCTTTAAGTACCTGCTCCATAAAAGAACCAGAGTAAACAGACCTTTATCAAAGTCAAAAACTAAAAAAATACTAGTCAGTTAATGACAAAAATTGAGCTGTAAAGTCAAGGCAAGCTTGAGCCACTCAGCTGATGTCCTAAATTTAACAAACAGCTAAAGAATTGGACAGAAAAATAACTGAAAAGAGGGAAAGACCAAACTACAAAGGACACAGAGCCCACCAATGACGAGAAAAAAAGACAGCATATAAAGTGACAGTAGAGCCTACAGAGCAAAGGGTAATGAAGCAAAGTTTCTGCCATCACAGGAAGATCCCAGGCTTTTTCTACACTTTTTTTAAAATGCGTCTGTCATTCTGAAAGTCTCATTAGGAGCCTGGGCTTCAGGCGAACACCAGCAGTGTCAGTGCGCCCTCACTAAGAGGTCTGAAACTGAGAAAGGACAAATTTCAAAATAAAAGAAGAAGAAAAATCCCTTACAGATTTAATCTAGCCTGTGTTACAATGACTGAAAATAAACTGGAAGGTTCCAATAAACCAGTGGTTCTCAAACCCCCTTTCTCCTATTTCTGAATCCAAGTACGATACCCCCTTTTATTGACACTGAATTTTTTGGAGGTGAAATCTTTGACACTAAATTATTAATATTATTATTATATTATTATTATTTATTACATTTTTGTTTTTTAATATTGAATTATTCAAAACTTTTTTTAAATAAGTGTCAGGAATACAAAAAATAAGACATGCTAGAAATGTGATGGTTTTGAAATTCAACGTCTGATTTTGAAGTTAAAAAATTCAGCTTTAAAAAAAACGAATTCACAGTCAAAACTATTTGAAAACAACTATAGAGAATGTCACATTATAATTATAAATAAAGTAACATAGTGGAAAGAAACAGTAGTTAGTATATATATATATATATATATTACTACTACTACTATTTACTACATTTTTGATGAACTAGATTTATATTTCACATAGTGAAAGTATAGACATACAGTTGTTTAAAATTGAGTTGTTTTAATTACAAAAAAATACTTTATTATTTATTTCTATTATTTGTTTCTGTTGTATTAAGTTTATATTGCACTATTTTTCTGTTAATATTTATTTTCTTCTTCATTTCTTGTATGCTACTGGACCTGAGAAACAAATTTTGTTTTATGGTAAAATGACAATAAAAAAACCTTGAACTTTGAAATAATAATAATAATAATAATAATAAAAATTAGAACTCTATTTTCATTTTTTCAGAAATTTCAGGTGACCCCATTTAAACTCCAGGTGACCCTCCATGGAGTCCCGACCCCTAGGTTGAAAAACACTGATTTAGTGGGTCCTGAATAGACTTATTTCTATACTTTATTTTTAATAATTTCCAGTTATCTCACACCTGGGGTGGGAACAATTTACACTTTATTATATATTTTACTTAAGTATTTTTTCATTTATTATTATTACTATTACTATTATTATTAATATTTATTATTATTATTTATTTATTACACTTTATTTGTTCATTCTCTCTCTCTCAAGTATTGTTTGTTTAACACATCCTTAAAACATCCAACGTAAATAATGTTTAAATTAATGCTTTTATTTTTTAAAACCTAATGTAATCTCTAAACCACGAGTTCCTTTTTTGCCTCCGTCCATCACAGAGTTTTATTAAAAGTAAATGGTGGAGAACTTATTTGCTGTGGTAATAGTTTGGCGTCTGACTGATGACTTGACCTTTGATGCTAATAGAGTTGAACACAATCTAAACGTGGAGGCCTTTCTACGTGTGTTACAGCATCGCCGTCTTAACATTTGGGACCAAATTAAGCTTTGAGCACATTTTGTAACCTGAGTTGAAACTACATATCAAATTTAAAGGTCAAATTCTGATCTGATGAGTTGGGTAAAAGTCAGGTTTAAACGCATAAAGTTTAGCTTGATGTTTTAAGGAAACTAAATAATCAATAAATTCCATTAGGATGTATTAAACAGTGTCTGCTTATGTGTTAAAGAAAACAACAACACAAAATGATGCTGGCAGCGTGAAATTAATGTGTGAGAGGGAATAAAAAGGAGGGCGTGTCTTTGTATTCTCTCGCTTTACTGCAGAGTAAACAAAGCACCACTTTGCTCCCACCAGCAGATTAGCAAAGGGGAAGGAAACCCTGATAGTCAATTGACATGGTGATACCTCAGTAATTATCCAGCCGGCTCAGGGCCACCTCTCAGAGCAGCAGGGACTGGATAAAAGAGCAGGAGGACGCTTTCCACCCATGTTACAGAGATGGCAACAGAAACATCTATTTTCAGCTGAAAAGCAGCAAAAAGCTGCGGACATTTCAGTCATTTAAAACCTATTTACAGTGATATTATGGATAAGAAAAACAAAATACACACTACTATAATAATTTGTATTTTTAACAAATATTATATTATGATATTATAATATTAGTTGAAAACTTTACTACAATGAAAATGATACTTGGCCACTGTTTTCTTCAATGCTTTGCACTCGTTCTTACAGTCCCAGCCCTAGAGAAAACATGTTTTCTCTAGGGCTGGGACTTCAATGCAGATAAAGAACAACAAAACAATAACGACGTTAATCGCTTTTTTGCCCTCCAAACAGCGCGTAACATTTCATTTCAAAAGTTCCTGGTGTCATGAACTGAGTGCGCATCGTACTAAGATTGTATATGGGCACATATGTGCATGCATGCACATGCACACTACCGGAAAATGTTTGTTTTCAAAGTGAACGGACACATGTTTCATTTGTTTATTGGATTATGTAAGGGTTATAATTTCAGTGCGCACCACTGAGATTGTTTTACAATCTTAGTACGCGACTGCTACGTACTGAGATGTACCCGTGCTGGAATTGCCATGCACAATGGCATACAGAGATTATTGTACTGATTTTAAAAAATGCTTAAAACATCACATTAGTCGACCATCGATAAAAAACTGACCAATGACAAAAAAAAATGTGACTGTCATGATCATTTATATGAATATAACAGCTTATTATTGTAAAGTTAACTGTTAACTGGTTAACTGGTATTTATTGCAATCTACAGTATATATAAGTTTTTTGGAGAATAAACTATTCCTATTCATATTGGAATTGCTGCATGAAACACTATGACTTTACTCAAGTTGTTCACTGAGATTGTCACTCACTCACCATGGCGGAAGTTGCAAAAATCACAGCGGACCTAGCAAAAATTCATTTTTCGTTATGCTCATAATCGATCTCAGTACAAGGTAAACTTAGTCCGTGACACCGGTATACCCATAATACTGATGCACAGACACAAGACAGGAGATTGCTGTGCTTTGTGGGCGTTGATTTTAGTTTATAATAAAAGAAAGTCCAGTTTTGTGCAAATTGTGCCAAAAAGTGTTTGCTAATCACTGGAGCTTTAATAGCCTCCGCTACAACCTAATGCTAAACATGTAGCAGCTAGCATGGACAGCTAGCAAGGACACTCGGGCAGTGCTAGCTGCAACATGTCTCTCTCTCTATATACAGTATATATAGATATATATATTTGGCTCCATTCTTTTTTATCTCAGAAAACAACTTGAATCCCTCCTTTGCAGTTCCACATTGTGCGAAGTATTTGGCTATCATCCTCTCCATCAACCAGTCAAGTGTTCCTTATTTTCCCCTTTAGCCGCTCCATCTCCTAATGTCTCTATTGTGGATGTCGTGGACTATGCGATCAGGACATGTCCTTTCGCTTGTCACGCTTTGCTGCTCAGCACGATTACACAAAAGCCCCTCGCTACAGTCTCCACCACATGCTCATTCTCACACGGACACCATCTCTACATATGCCAGTGATTGACACAAACTAAACATCTAGTCCTGTTACACATTTTTTTTCTTTAAGGTCAGGCAGCAGCATGCGTTCACAACCTTGCCTACAGCGACCAAGAATGAAGTACACACAAACGAGGCGAAAACACACACACTTTATCTTCCTCACAAACACACACACACATTATGCATGAATGTGAAGGACAGTAAGGATTAATTTCTTCTCTCGCTCTCTGTTTTTGTCCCTGGGAGAGCCTCCTAGCCAACAACTGAGCTGAAGACACTGGAAAAGACACACATACACACACACATACGCATGCACACACACACACATACACACACAGTGGCAAACTGTATTTCTCAGCCTCATTAACCATCATAGATAGAATACAAACCCCTTCAGCTAATGAGGAAAGCTATTTTACATTATTGGCTTTAACTTTAGTGCGATTGTAGATTTTTGAACATTGCACAATGCCCCATATCTCACAATGCATGTACACATCAGTGACACTCACACAACACAAGCCCCCAGCTGTTAACCTATCAGCTTTAATGCTATTGGTTAAGATCATTTATTTCTCATCAATCTGGCAGGCTGCATGATGGTATTTCTATTCAGATTTTTTATTTATAAGTCCATGTATAGAATTATGGCTGCTTCGGCCCAGTAAAAAGGCAGAAGTTGGTTTTATGTGTGTGTGTGCGTGCGTGCGTTTGTCTGTCGTCCACAAATAAAAGACAGAAAATGGAACCAAAGTAGTAAATGCAGCAAAATACTTTGTTTATTCTTTGAAACTAAGAGGTTTTATATTTTCATTGATTTTTTTTTTTTTAGTACCATACATTCCTTTTTCTATTAGATTAGTAGCCAAAAAAAAACAAAGGGGTGAACTCGACAACACACTTCTTCACAATAATGATGAAAATAGTTTGAATGCAAAGGATGGATGAGCAGGGATGAACTTTATTTAGAGATAATAAGGCAGTTTTTGTCCCAATTTCACCACTTTTTCCAAGTAGGAGGTCGGAAAAACCTGAGATTATCGGAGCACGCACGTAAGCACACACACGCACGGATCAAAACTATTTTATGCCTGATATTTTTTTTATCAAACTGTTCAGATAAATCCTTGCGTGTGTAACCTGTATTACAGTATTTAAAAATGGCTTAGAACAAGGAAAAGCTGGTTATCTTTTCTTTTCACCTCTTTGTCTGCAACCAAGTCTCGTTGCCTAAGGAACAATGCTAATATAGTGCTAGCATATTAGCAGTATTATGGATAGAAAGGCATGAAGGCAGGATCTAAGTAACATATTTCTTTATAGAAACCCTCTTATCTGGTACATATTTATATTCTTATCAAGAGTGTAACAATTCATCCATTAGATCGATGAATCGATTTATATTCCTTTGATTCAACTACATTGATCTGTGCTGGGCAAGTTGGCCTTCCTGATGACAATAAATAATCAATCTAAAGTTGTTTCAAAAAGTAATCAATCAATTGTATCAATACGAGGAAATAACGCATTGGATTGAAGCCCGGCAGAATTTATATGGATGTGTTTTAAAAGCGCTTTTAATATTAAAGTTATGTATTAAAGTCATTTAACCTGAACAGTATTAATAGTAATATTGTATTATTTTTATTTTGAAAAACAAGCATAACTGAAGTGTTTGTTGGACTTTAAAAAAAAATCAAAAAAGTGAATAAATTGGACATTAAATGTTGTTTACTTGTTTGTTAATGTCCATAAATAATTTATAGACGATTCTCTTACAAGAAACATCAGGAATCTATGAAACCTCACCTGTACTGTACAGTATTCAAGGTATGTATTTTAGTCACACTGGTTGAATTATTATTTTGGCCAAAAAGTTACTGAATTAATTTCAAGTCACTGAATCATTTTGGATTGAATCGTTCTAAATTAACAAATATCGTCCTTGAATCGAATTCGCAACAATGAATCAAATTGAATCGTTGCTAAAATGAATTGTTTCACCCCCTAATTCTTATATACAAGTTTTACAAGTAACGTTCTTATTTTATCTGTGACTGACTCAATGAATCACAGCTAAACAGAGTAAATACTACATTTTACTTTTTCTTTTTGTATTTTATTATAATTTTGATTTAATTATTTTCATTTATGAATTTATTTATTTTATTTATACTAAATATTATAAATTTACTGATTTATATAATTGAAGAACAGTAGAAATTATATATTGTCATGGCATTAACAATGGAAAATGAACATCTGCAATATGCCAAAGATCAAATGTTAAACAATTTGATGAATGAAACATAAATTAAACAGTAATCATCATTCATTTTTTGATTGCGTGCCGACTTAAACCTCAGTAATCTCTAAGGAGAGAAAAGAGAACGTCTTTCCACACATGAATTCATTATTGCAGATAAAAATGATATTATGCTAATCGTGTGCGCTGCGAGTACCGTGTGTGTTACTGTGCAGTAGGAGTGTTATCAGTCTCTTTGGGCGTGTTAGTAATTACCAACACCTTCTTTTTATGCACATGCAGAGCCTGGGAGACACTTTCTGGGCGACTATCGTTAAACTTCGAGGGGAGCCATATGTTTATTGGAGGGAAACCTTTTGTGCTGATCTGTCAACAATTCCGATGCAATGCGGTGGTAATTAAAGCGTTTTAAGGCTCGAGCAAATCTTTGGAGTGCAATGTGGAAAAGCCTCAAACTGAGCTACAAATTGAACTGAGCTCTATGAGACGATGGAACACAATCAACGAGGAAAACAGGTTTTTATCAACAGGACTCAGCAGCTTTGCTGGTCAGTGTAAAGCTTCTGCTGGTTAACCTTGGGTCCATACGTGTGGATTGATCCACCTAAGCTGTTATTGACCACGGAAAGCCTTTCATAGAAACATGATTTCCTGACTCGGCTTATTTACTTCTAACATCTATATTTAGCAAAGGTCAGTTTTATGGAAAGCAAAAATTGGATGTCAGTGATATTAACCGTAGCCCTATTCACATGGGATTAGGTTCACCTATAGGGACTACATGCGATTTGAGAATGTCTGTGACGTTAATCCCGTGTGAATCGACCATGTCAGTAATTTGTAAAGTAAAAATTCCCCCGCAAATTACCAACTATATTTTGCTGAACTCCGAGGTCCCGTGATAATACTAATCCAATGTGAATAGGCACCTCTGTGATTTGAACAGAAATGGGCGGGATCTGATCTGATTTGTTTCCGGGTGTCACGGTCTGAGTTTACCTCGTACTGAGATCGATTATGAGCATATATGCGCATGCGCACGCATGTAACCCTAACCCTATCCAATAAACGTTCACTTTGAAAATAAAAATAAACAAAACTGAATTTTTCTTTTTTTTTTTTTTGGCAAAAATTCATTTTCCGGTAGTGTGCATGCACATATATGCTCATAATTGAGTACAAGGTAAACTCAGACCGTGACACCTGGACGCATGTTTATTTATTTATGGCTAAGAATGGACGCTGCATTGGAGTGTTTAGATAAACATTTGGGTCCCAGGTCAGCAAAACCTTATCGGCCCATAACGTACGGCAACAAAAAGAGGAGGAGCAATATCACAAGCAAATGGTGGATCACGTCCTGTTATGCACTGTGCGGAAGAAGCTTTTTTTGTTTTAACATCAACTCATACACTGTTTCACGTTTTCAGATGTCTTCAGTTATCCCGTGGGAATGCTCCACATAAAAAGCAGACGATGGGGGGTCATTTATTTATTACATGCGGTCCCTAGGTAAAACTATTCCTGTGTGAATAGGACTTTAAACTCTACTCCTTACGAGTGCGTGAGTATACTTTACTAGTAAAACAAAAAGTGTTAGTACTATTACTACTACTAGAAAGCTTTATATGCTAATAAGGGTGGCTTTGGAAAATATTATAAGCCAATCAGGGAGCTACACTTGGTTTTATCTCTCCTACTTCATTTGCAGTAATACTACTTAATATTTTTGGCTTTACTAGTACTAATTGTTAGACTAAATACAGTTTACTGGTACAAATAGTGAGATTGTTAGTGTACTGGTAGCAGAGCTTCCTTTGACCGGCACCTATTTGATTGGATCCAGCACCTCGATTAAAAAAAAAAAAAAAAAAAAAAAAAAAATCCAATACTTTTTTTGCTTTTAGGTGTTTTGATTAAATTTTGAAGTATTATATTTGGACAGCCGCGTCTTTTATTGAGTTTGAAATCAATGGAAATTTCATTGTGAACACAAAATTGAATGTAGACAGAGGAAGAGAGGGGAAAGTCAAGCCACACCCCCACGGGTGATTTTGCGCAAAAATTGTTTCTCTGTCAGCTTGGAAGACGATAGAAAATGGCAACAAAAAAAAAAAAAAAAAGCCAGTTGGATTTAAAGAGCTTTTTTTTTTTTTAAGTCAATAAGTGAAGCTAAGCCTGAGGTTTGGGGGGTGGTTACGAGACTTTTGATACATATATAAATACCAGCTTTTTTTGGACCTGCCTCATAAAAATGAAGAAAAAATATGACCTGATTCTACCACAAATGTAAATCTGCCTCCCACACTATCTGAAACAGAGTGATGTTGGCATACATAAAATCCCTTAACAAGTGCCATAGTTCAGCCTTGCTAGTTGAAGCAGCTGACAAATAGAGGATACACTGCATTAACCCACTCTCGCTGCTTGTGTCTGAGCTACACACCGGCCTAATGTTAAGCTATTAAAAAGAAAAAGAGCCACATCAATCCATACCTGCTGTTATTTGCAGCGGTCCGAGTCATTAACACAAGCTGAGATAACTTTAAGGAAAGGAAGGGAGGATGTAAAAAGGTAAAATTAGGATATAGGTACGATGGGAAGAAAACTAGAGCACAAATCACCAAGCAAAAGACTTGAATTATTTAGATCAGTACATAATTTATAAGAAAGATAAACATTTAAAAACACCCAAATAAATAAATAAATTACAAAAAAGTGAGACAACAAACGGATAATGTTCAATAGCACATAGTCCTTTAGATCAGTGGTTCCCAACCTTTCTTGTCTTGTGTAGCCCTTGAGCCGTTTTGTCATACCATGAGTACCCCCTCACTCATACGTGTTCATGATTCTCCAAAAGTAGAACATAACACAACTGAATATTCAACGCAAGTCATTTTATTTCATCTTCATAAATTGAACAGTTAATATTCAGACATTATTTTCTTATTTAACTCAAATTAAACATTATATAATATCATTGTAAACGTTTGTATTATTAATACTGTATTATTAATACTGTATTATTAATACTGTATTATTAATACTAATATATTATGATTATAGTGTTATTAAAGAAAAATAATAGTTGAAATTAGAAAAAAAATAAGAAGAAATAGAAATAACAAGTAATATAAATACAAAACAAAATTAACCTGCCTGTGTTATATATAGATTTTATGACGTTTACCACAAAAGGAGCTTCTTTGAATATGTCCCCTTTAAACAGGAATTAAAACTTTAAAAACAAGTCATAGCGCACTCGTACCATTTTATTGACAGACTTATGAAATGACTGAGAATATTTTTTATTATCTTGGAAATAAATTCCCAATTTTTCCACGTACCCCCTGCAATATGTTCACGTACCCCTAGGAGTACGCGTACCCCTGGTTGGGAAACCCTGTTTAAAGCATCCAATTTGGCCCACAACAGAAAGCAAAAAATGTCAGTTAGAATAGAATAGAATAAAGTTTATTGCCATATGCACATGCCAAAAAAGAACATGTACAACGGAATTCTTGTGCATGTTCCAGAGTCAAATTAAATTAACAAATAGTTGTAGATATCTACAAAATAATACATAAGTTCAATTAAATTCCACAATATTAGCAGGGCTTATATTTTTTCCATACTTATATCATGTGATCGAAGTCATTTTTAATCTCAAATTGTTAAAAGAACTCTAAATTTTTTCAAAATCCTGCAATTTTCTTCAAATTATTTCTCAAAAATTCTCTAAATTGCCACAAAATTGAATAAATTGAAAGTGAAGATCCTGCAGGAAGTATCTGTCACTTATTGATTTGATATTATCAACACTGTACATATTTTACATTTTTTCTATATGTAGAAGTGATAACTAAAGCACAATAATTATTAAATTACTGAAATTCCAGCCTAAGAATCTGCAGCCCACTGAAGATGAACTGCTCCGTATTTGACAACCCTGTTCTATAGAAACACTGCATTCAAACCACGTTCTGTGCGTGCAAGCATGCGTGTGCACATGTGCATAAGGAGTTCTGCAGCCATGCAGGAATAATGACTTAAAATAGAAGATATTAACCTGCAGTCCTCAGGGGCGCTGGCCTGGTTTAATTCAAGAATGTAACACCATGCTTTGGTGCACACGCTCTCTCTCTCGCACACGCACGCACACACACAGAAAGTGCATGTGTGTAATGTTACCTAGGGCACTCATGAGAGGATGCACGATAGTAAAAAGGATGTTGCTTTTGACACTAACATACTATGCACATAAAATAACTGTAGTTTTAATATAACAGCTGATCCGAGTAGAAGTGACAAATCAAATAAAAAGAACATTTGCTTACAGAGGAATATATGAATGGAATCTACTTCCCAAGCAAATATTTCTGATGAAAAACCATTTTAGATTAAATTTCTTCTGAAAAACTTTATCCTGTTGAATAAATCGCTCCATAAAAACTTAGTAGGTTAGACATTAATTTAAAGCTGTTCCAGAGTGAAGTCTGTACCTTTGTTTTATTGTGATTTAGTTCTGTTTTTATAACGCCTAAGTGAATTTGATGCTTATTTTACTAATGGGGTTGTAGTATTGACTGTTAGATACACCAGGTCATATTTTTATATTACTTATACTACATTACATGATAATAATATTGAAAAATGTTGTTCAAGTTAAGTGTTTTTAAGTGTAATTGTTTAATTTGTATTTTTCTACTGGTTAATGGGGGTCCTAATAAATAAACTAAACTAAAAACTAAACTAGTTAACCCCTGATTCACTTACTTTACTTCTCCTAGTAGAGACTACGGAAGATCAACCAGGATCAGCTAGACGAACAGGTCAGATCCACATTAAGCTCTGCCTATAAAATTTTGTAAGAAATTACAAGATTACAAGACTTATTTTACAATTTGAAGGTAAAAATGACTGCAGTCATGTGATATAGACACGGGAAAATTGCGAGCCCATGCAAATATTCTGGATTTTCTTTGAATTTGTGAATTTGGAGGGACTTAAATACATTTCAGATATTGGAAGTTATCTGGATGTGGGATTCTGATTATGGCACCATGATCATTCACACTTTAAAGGCTTTGAGGATATTTATCCATTAATAACCCCATTAACCCTTTAACACTGAACGTGATAAATATTTTTTAATTGTAAATAGTTTTATACATTCTAAATTGTATATATTTGTTGAAAAATCTGTTATTCATGTGAGCTTTCATTGTTTTCGTCCTACTAAATCTCAAAAAATCTATTTTGTTTTTGTGTTTTTCTTCACTTTTAAAATGATATTACACTGCTAGAACATGTAATGAATGGTAAATAAAAAAAATGAAAAAAAATTACTGCCAATTATTGGAAGTCTAAAGTGTTTTGGAAAACAGACATTTAATGACCATTTTACAGACAAAGTAAGCAAAAAAAGATGTTAATATTACATGTGTTAAAGGGTTAATATATATATAATGAGTTTAAATGTGGTACCCTGTTTATTTATTGATTCATTTATTTATTTTTTAAAGTCACAATAAATTTGTGCAATCCAGTTGCCATCCAGATGAAACTGGAGTGAAACTCAGTCTAATTTCATAAATATCATTACATTACAACCCAAGACATGATTTTTTTTGCAATTTTGCAGATGATGAGAGAAGGATTTGTTGATTTTTGACTGTTCCAGACTCTGAATATTGATCGTGATCCCTCAAATGTAATGGAATCTTCCATGGTTAAGGTCTGTCTTTGGTTAAAATGTTGTCAAAATCCATGAAGTACTTTTGACGTATTAAATAAACGCCAGTAAAAGTATTACCACCTTGGCGGAGGAAATTAAATGTTACACTTTTCTTAACACCTAAACTCTAGGTCTGACATCATGTGTTTTTTCTTTTGTAATTTTTCCAATATATGTTTTCTTCATATTCTTTTCTAATGATCTCAGATGCATGAAATATAAAAAGGACAATCACTATTTAACTAAAGCGAAACATTTATTAAGACCTCTTGTGCTTTTGGATAGGATTCATACATACAGCGCCAACACCAACCGCCATCTTTAGTGCAAAAACCCAAACAAATGTCTCTCGTTTCTCCTCTTGCAATGCTATTACTTTTTCCTGTTAATTATGGTGATCCGTGCCAGAGTAATGAACCAATAATATGCACTTGCCATTGCCAAGAAAAGAAACTATGACATAATTAATGACTTAACGCTCAGTATGTCAGCACAGCCCTTATCAGTTCATTATGCCCTCGCTCTGTACATTATGAATCATTATTGGACGCCCCTCCCTTTTATTGGACATGCCGTTCCAGTGACTTTTAAAACGAGCCATGATGATCAGGATCTTTTGAGAGTTTAAGGTGCCGTTAATCTCGGCTGTGTTGATTTACCCGCGAGCGCTGCGCATCAATGATGATGTCGTATGCGAGACACAAAGCGGGTGTTGATCTCCTGTAATAGAGGATTAAACTCAATCAATAAAACAGGGTAAAATACAGTATCATAGATGAAGCGCCATTGCAATTTCATGCAATCACTGTAATCCAGAGTCTATTGATTTTTGCAGCTGGCGGTGCACATTTCCTTTGTGAGTTTTTCTCAAATCCATCCATTGAAACTACAAATCCAACGCACAGTAAATTATGGATAGCAATAGGTTATCTCTCTCTCTTCAATTTTAATGCACGCTTATTCTATTAACGCCTGGAAAATTCTTATAGACAGAAATCAAAGAGATATCTCACAAAAATGCATAGTCGACAACCTAACTTTGAAAATGAGGTTGAAAAGCTACGCCCGGTGCTTTCAGGCACTTCTCGCTGCTTTAAGGGAGTCATACCGATCCATTCAAACGCTGGTGTATTTACTTGCCACAATTCTGACCCAAATGATAGCTATTAAGGCTGGGTTGTATAATGACATTGGGGGGGAAATTGTGAACGTGGCATGACTGACTTGGGTGTTTTCATGTGGATATGATACGTAAAGGGATTAACATGGCGTACCTAAACCCACACTGAGATAAACTCAATGAGGCCCTATTAAAAAAACACTTCTGGCAACAATGAGATGACTGTGGGAGCGGGGTGAGCGTAAGTGGGTCTGACTGTGCGAGGTGGAGAGAAAACGCTTCCGACTCTGCTCAGTTAAGAACAAATGATGCACATTAAAGCCTGTCCTGAGAATAACAAAAAGCTCTTATTAGTATAGGTCCTCATTAGAACTCACCTTTGTAAATTAGAGGTATTTTATCAAAGATTGCACAGAATGGATGGACCTCAATGTAGCATTAATTAAAATAAGAGAAGATAAGTATGGAGCACTAATTATCTTTTTGCAAATGTTTGTCAAGAGGAATGTCACACATTTAACGCTGCTGGAGATAATATATATATTTTCTTTACCAGATAAAGACATAGTGTAGGCCTCATTGATCATCAAATCAAAAATAATGAGCTCAAACAAAGATGTACAAGGTTGTTATTGCCGCAGGAATGTTTTTGATGTCCACATTATCGAAAACGTGTTTTTACTTCATTCTTACAGTGAACTGGTATTCTCTTGACACCATTTTTGTTCCCAGTATTCCCCGTGTTATCACTTCACTCTGAGAGACATTCAAGTTCGGATTTGGATCTTCCCGTGTCAGCCCCAAAATAAACATCCACCATCATTTTGCCATTACTTTCACTCTTTGAAGCCACTTTGGCTTTGAGTTTTTTGCCGGCAAATGCAGTTCTCGCAGTGAGAATGAAGTAAAAAACACTTTAAAAACACTGTATCCATCTACACTAGACTCCACATCCCACAATGCAATGCTCAAAACTTCTTGGTGACAATTTAGTTGAAGTTTTATACACGAGGCTGTTATTAAGCTGTCATTGAGTGTCATTTGCTAAATTATGACACCTTTGGAGCTATGTTGGCATTTTTTGGGTTAGGTGGAGGGATCTAGTGGGGTTAGGAAGGGTTAGGGTGAGGGTAATGAAGGGTTAGGGTAACAAACGACACTTAATGACAGCCTTCATGACACCTTGTTCATGCTAATAGCATGTGTCGTGTCATAATAATGACATTGTAATGTCAGCCTTTAAAGGTAGGGTAGGTGATTTTCTCCAGATACACTTTTTAAGTGTTTGGTTGAAATTGTCTTTATGTCCTGACAGAAATTAAGATTATATGTGCTCTGAAAATGGAACAAAGAAAATCCATCATCTGTAGCAGCTGTAAACCTGTAATAACTTCCACCAATGGAAAACATTTTTTTAACCAATTTCTCCCTGCTCGTTCTCGACCCCTTGTGTGCACAAGCTCACACTCAAAGTGCGTCACCGGTGACTGAGTTAAAACAGAGTTTTTAGTCACATTTTTTGACATATATAATGAAGTAAAAGTTTGAATAATTATTGAGTAATGAATAAAGTTTAGTGGTTACTCACTGCTGAATGAGACAACAACGTTTCTACACAATTCAGCGATGAGCTGAGGTCCGCTATTGGACAGCAGTGCTTGTGCATGTGAGTGAGACGGAGCACAGGAGGGGGGGGTAAAGGCGGAGTTGTTGATGAAGCTACATTCAAAATCATGCTAGCTTTCGAAAATCACCTACCCTGGCTTTAAGTACAACACTTCAAGTAAAGTCTTACCAACTTTTCTTTCAATGTCAATAAAGGTGGTGTTACATTGTAGATCAAAACTTTGGAGCAGCAATTTCAACCTTTTCCAACCTATTTATCCATTTATTGATCAATGAGGCCTACACTGTCTATCTAATAATACATGTTTTTTAAAAAGCAGCTTTAATCTAAGAGCGTCACCAAATATCTCACCCAATATTGCCAAAAACCTTAAGTTCAACAGCATAGCTCCATTAGTAAATCTTATACTTAGGTACATCTCCATTGACTAAGCATTCACATTACAGCAGATATCATCTTGATCTACTTGATCTCTCACTTCCTTACAGCTTACACCTTGTTAGACTGAAAACCCTGGCCCCAGACGTAAAGGTGCTGATCTACATTCTTGCTACTCCCTTTCAGCTTCAAAGTTTACATCAAAAACAAAGTAGAACGCAAAACTGCTTCCATACAGCTGATAGACGCCTTACCAGTGTTGTTGCGGTAGGGACCAGCGTCCGGCCCCTGGCCCTGGCTCAGGCTCCTCATGGGACCCTTGTTGTGGTAGACTCGCTCTTCATAAATGGGATCTATATGGTGCTCTGGGGAACCCAATGGCCGAAGAGGCTCTTGACTGTGCTGACTACTGTAGGATCCACGAGAGCCTGGAGGACAGAAGAGAAGCAGAAAGAGGAAAAAAACGATGTAAAGAAGAGCAAAGGCGAGATAAGAAAAAAGGCTAAAATTGGGTGGGACACAGGTGGTGGCAGTGATAGAGAAGAATTGGATTTTAAGGAGGTGAGGACAAAAGGAGAAAAGATTAATTGTGTTGTCAGAGTGTGGGAATGAGGGTAACAAGTATTGCGCCACTTTAAAGAATTTTCAGTTAGAAAACAAAACCAACGCTCTGAGCAGTCAGAGATTGAAAATCTCCGCCAGGGGCCAAATCTGTTCTTTGCCAGTTGTTGGCAGTAATCTGCATCAGTGATCCTGATCATGGTCAGAGGCAGACTTACCAAGGGGTCGCACTTGCCTTGGGCCTCCAAGAGCCCACTCCTTAATTTTGATACCTCTCATTTTTTGGCCCAAAAAAACATTTCCCCCGCTCAGCACAATAATGGACCATTCCGGTTACGTCATCCGGCGTTGCTATCTGGGAGTGCGCATGGTGATGGCAGGAAGTGAATCGAGAATTGAGGTTGAGAAATGGAAAGTCTTGGCGGGAATGACAATCAAAAGAATCCAGTACCGATAAAAAAGAAAAAAGCGTAAAAATCAGAAACAGCCTTCAGTTATTTCTTCTTCAGAACATTGGTCGGAGAGTGAACTAGGGCAGAATTCCCAGGATAAACTGTAGATGCACAGCAGTACAAAGTTTTGGCAGTTTGGAGATGGAAAGTGTTAAAAGAAATAAAACATTACCAAACAAATGAGCATAGTAAATGTTGCTTGACCTCTAAAATGCCAAATATTTCATGACCATACCCAAGTGGGAGGGCACTTTAAAGGCTTGGAAGAAATTTCTCTCTCTATTAACAACCATTAGGTTGAAATGTATGGATACCGCAATTTGTCAGGAAATTGCAAATAAATGCACTATCCGCATCCGATCCGGAGGAAAGTCAATGTTTAAATTGAGGAATAGACCAGACAGAACATAGTTAAATTTCATAAAGATCGGCCAATTACGTACTGAGATATGGATTTTTGACGAGTGGAATACACTATTTGATTTTTAAAATCAGAATTACTATATTGAGAAGAACAACAAATATGCACACAATTATTTTCACCCTCATCTTATCTTGAAATAGTACTTATTACATTTGTTCAGGCTGTATTCATCCTTCACTTTAAATGAACCAAAAGATATTTTACAAAACTTCTTTAATTATTCAGCTTTCAAGAACTTTCAATAATAAAATTGACTCGTAATGGACTGTGTTGCCTTTAACCCTCCTATTATCCTCAAATATTACTAACACATTTTACTCTTGGCCCATAAATATTTGCCTCCAGGAAATCTTTATCAGGAAAATTGTTGACCACGTTTTTGTGTCAGACACTTTGTTTATTTGTTGAATACATAAATAACCCATTGATAATGAAACCTTGACCGGTTCTCTAGCGCCACCATCAGGCCAAACTTTTACATTAGAATTAATTTATCATGAATAGTTTTCATCCAAATCTCACATTTACTGACAACATTAATGACCACAAGAGTATGAACCCTATTGGTTGTGGTGATTATATGACCTTTTCTGACACCTTCAGGTCAATGGGGATGGAAGCTCACACACAGGTGGACAAGTTTTACACAGCTAATACAGCTTGGGGTCAAATTGAGCCCCAGTGGAACACCAATGTGTGCAATATGTGCACCCCGAGGATAATAGGAGGGTTAAAATCACAAAATTATAACACGTTTGCACAGTCCGTTAAGTATTTCCTGCTAACAAACAAACAAATACATAAACTCCGTTGCAAATATTGCATAATGAAAGAAACAACTGGAGCAACCAACATAATAACAAATGTTGATTTTAAAGAACAAGATGGATATTTTATTGTTGGCAAGTGAACTCGAATGTTATATTCAATGACACATCTTCCAAGCTGCTTGTTCCAAAGATTCCTGAAAAAACCTAATGCAAGTGCGAGGGGGGTGGTTGGGTTGGGGGGGGGGGGGACATGTAAACTTCACTCAGGAAAGACCAAATAGTCCACTCCTGAGCTTAAACCAATGACCTTCTTGCTGTGAAGCCGACTTTTCATGTGGCATTAAAAGTGTGAGAACCATGGGTGTCGAGTGATGCAAACACATGTAACAATTGACAGATGAAAGACAAAAAAAAAAAAGCCTGAAACAAAGAAATAAAACATGAATTTTGTGGTTTAGGGATAAATGATTGATGTATGATGACACAAAGCAGTCATCTTTTGATTGCCTCCTAATTTCTGTCTGTTCATTTATTTTCTGTGCCATTTCTTTGAATCTCAAAAGTCAGCTTGTGGTCTATCTGTTTTCTTAGGAATACAAATTGTAGGATATTCGACTTGGAATGACAGTAAAACAGAGAGAACGACAAATAGGAAAAGAAGACATGAAAGATTAAGGATGGCAGTGCCTCTCTGTTTTATTTTTTAATCTTCCTGGAACACATTGAGGTTTGTCAGCCATAAAATAATTAGATGCGGTGTCCCCCCTCTTGTGATGTGTTTGGCAGGGATCCCACGGACATGGAGGGGCACGTAAAACACTGACAGCAGGCATTTGTTCAGTACACATCAGAACAAATGTAAGGTAGAGGCGCCTGCCCTCTATATGAAAACATGCACAAAATTGGAATGTGTTGAGGTTAAAAAGAGGAAAACCCTCAGAGGGATACAACAACAAATCATTAAGGCCTGACTTACATGGCAATGGATGAAATGAAAACACACATAAAGATACAAAAGCCTTGAGTGACTGGGAGTCCAGTTGAACTCCTGTCATGGTGCATTAGTTCTCAGCGGATTTCAAGTTGCGTGTTAAGGCTTTTCACAGGGATGAAGGAGCAATGCTTCCTAATCCAAACTTCCCTGTGTAACCAGTATCAGTTTAACTTTGCAGGATCCCATTCCACATATCAGATCATGTCAGATATGGATGCATATGAGATACGTTCTGCAGGAAAAATCAAACAAGCTACGAAATAAAGATAAATCGCTATGAACTGTGGAAAATATTATCTAAAATGTATCTTTGTAAAGAAGCCAAATCCCTGAAGCAAGCACAATCAGACTTCTGCATCACAAGCTGTGTTTCCATTAGCCTTGTAAATGCACAAAATCTAAATACCGCAATACAAAGTTGTAATGGAAACACCTGAATTTTGAAAAAACATTCAAATATTGCTAAAAACGTTTCATTATTGAATTGTGTCGCAAAAGTGCGATGGAAACACTTTTTCCGCAAATACAAATCACAGAACGTGAGGTACATGGTCACATGACCACTTCTCTCCAAGAAAACATGACACGGTACATCTAAAGATACGAGAAAAAAAGAAGAGGAGGCCGAGACATTTCTTTGCATTAAAATATTACTGCCACATTAGGCGTAAACAACAAAGGAATACTGAGTGTTATAACAAGGTTTTGAGCATCCGTCTTAGTTGGTTCCAATTCTATGAAACTACAAAACAACACTGAGACCGGGCTTTTGATGGCAAAATTATTATTATTTTGCTGTCTGGGTCAGAATTAAATGGTTTGCTTACTGTATTTTGGCCATCCTCCAAGTCTCTCCCCCCATCAGTCTCCCCACACGCAACTTCCTCCTCCTCCCAGACATGCCGAGTCTCACCGTTTTCCCTGTTTTTGATCGTCCACTTAGTTCCACACATGCTCTGGTCGAGTGTGCGCTGCTGTGAGCTGCTGGGAGCTTCAGCATCAACTCTCGTAGCGCCATTTTCTGTCTTGTGAACTCCTCTCCCTCTGAGCTCTGCCCATCACGGGTGACCTCTCATCCAAAGGTGCGCTGCTGCCACCTACATGTCACCAGTTGGTCACTACATCATTGTACAAGCTCAATATTTACAGGAGAGCTTCGTCACACTGCCTCCTAGCAATCCCAGCCGAAAGACACAATTGACGTCTTTAGCAATCAACGTTACTAAACCAAAAGACGTCTTTAGTCAATGAGTTAAATATCCTTCGTTTATATATTTTGTGACCAATTTTTATTTATTTCGGGAGGATTTTGTGGAATAATTTGAGAAAAACTGCAGGATTTTGGGTAAATTTAGAGTTCTTTCAACAACAATTTACACAATGATTCATTTTAGCTTTCTCCAACGGGCCGAAACGAATGCTCTGAAGGGCCAGATTTAGCCCCCGGGCCTTGACTTTGACATACAATATGTGGTCTATAGGCTTTCTTTCTGTCTCCCACAGGTGTGCCTCATGTCCTGATGGCCTCCCCTCACTACAAGGAGTGTTTTATCGCTGAGTGAGTGCTGTGTCATTGTTTGTTCTAATCCAACTTGTTTATGTCATCGAGTACGTGTTCTGTTGTTTGACGTCTGGACTTTTTAGAATCTCGGTAAATAATTTAGTTTGAAAGGCTCCTTTTGTGCTTTGTTGGTCTTCTTTTGAGTTTTTGTTATCAGATGGACTGAAAGTGGCATTTTACTCTCGCTGACCTCGCTGGCGTTTGGGTCGTCGACACCTCACTACTCCCTGAGATTTGGTCTTTGTTCGAGAACTCCCTCTGCTTTAGTGTCTTTGTGTGTGGTAGAGCTGAAAAACAGCATCTTACTTCATTCAAACCTTTTTTCTTTTTTTAAAAAAGTCCCTCTGATCTGTAATCCCAAGGTTTCATTTGTTGTACGGAGAAAATAAATCACATTCATCTTTAACTTTTTCTTCAACAGACTTAAAAGAAACTTTGGCCATGTTTAAATGGGAGCTTTAAATCACCTTTAATTCAGAATAAAAGTTAATTCCCTCTTTAAACTGACCTTGTAAACACTTAATTCTGAATGCAAATGTAATTCCAAATAAAACTCAAACTGAAATTGGTGGCTGGTTTATTACAATTTAAATTCCAAATTAAATAATTCCTCGATAATTCCTCAACCTTCCTTGACACTTAATTATGTTTTAAGTTGATTCCGGTCGTTTGTACGTTTCAAAACCCGAAGAAGGAATGAGGAAAAAACATATGGAGAAATAAAACCTCATTAAACCTTTACCATGAATTTTGTTGTGTATTTAGTTTAATTCAGACAAGGTGCATCATTACACAGAATGAAAGCTCAAAAGGAGAAAGCCGAAGCAAGAAAGCTTATAGCCGCCTACCCCATATTCAATTATCATCACAAACATACAAATAGCAACATCAACAAGAGAAAAGCCTTGACGTACATTTTGACATCACACAAAATTATCATAATCTACACACATTTATCAATACATTATATTGGTGTTTATGATATAGCAATTATATGAATTACAAATATTACAGTTACCTACAGTTAAAAAAGATCTATGGTCTAACGTAGTTTGCATATTTTTCCAAAACACTTCTCTTATAATGTATTTTAAATTTCTATAGACAGGTTTTCATCTCAACTATTCCAGAGGTTGAAAGCTTTTTGTGTGACTTTTTAACCCTAACTGTATAATTTTTTTATGTGACAAATCTAAATGATCTGGGCTGTAGAGGAGTGAATACAGAGACAGATGAAGGTAAAACAGATGAACAAACGACACAGACGTGGTCAGAATATGCATGAAGGAGTTCTAATTAGATCCATAGACACACCCATTAACAGCATGACTCATCCCAGCTTGTTCTCCTCCCAAAGCCTTTCATCTTTGAAACTCTTTTTATTTCCTTATTCATTTTCTGTTTTTACATCACTGGGGCCCGCTCATGGAAGTGCTGACCTCTTTCTTTCAAAAAGAAGGGGAAACTTGAAGAAGACGAGATAAAGGGATGAAGACGAGGACAGCAAAGACGATTCCCTTCGGTGACAAAGACTTTGTGAAATATTAAAGAATACAAAATAACATGTAACAGCAACTGGATAGCTGGCATGAATGATGACTGAATCTACTACTTTCAAAGCCATGAATACAATATCATACCATCACAATAATATGTGAGATGGTGTACAATCTCTGTTATAGTTTCACCAACAATGGAAGTGTAGCCGTTCATCCTAATGTGATCATACTTTCTGGGCTAGAATAAAGAACCAAACTACTCTGGACAACAAACATCACATGGATAACTGGCACAACAGGGATTTCTGTGTAAACCAGTGGTTCACTGCTGCCTCTGTATTTTTTCCTGTGCAGGTTCAAAGGTTTCTATGTTAGTCATGTGATCATTGTAATCCAGAGGTGGGCAACTGGTAACAATGTGATTGTCTGATCTGAGAGCCACATTATTATCCCCTGCCACAAAGTGGAAAGGGGAAATAGGTTCGGGCTCCGGCCGTCCGTCCGAGTTAAAGGAGACAGCTTTCCTCAGAAACTGTTTAAGATATAATAACCAAATGTGGTGTGTGGCTTCAGGGTATCAATACCTTGATGGAGTTCGAAAATGAGAAGTGCGCAATTATTTTTTCTGGAGTTATTGCCCTTGTTCCATTTTTCTTTACTATGGGTGAGTTTGTGTGTTTTGACCTACCACTGTTGCCGTAGTAGTCGGAAGTCGCCATCTTGAAAGCCAATGACCTACTGGTCTCTACTAACTTCATGCATTTTCGGCTAGAAAAAACATATGCTTGTGAGTATATGTTTAAGTGTACTGTTTGATAACAGTCCTAAAACTGTGTTTGTGAATGATGAGCATAAACGGTGTGTTATACAAATCACCGCAGACACCGTAAATGTTCGCATGAGCATATACATGGGTTTTCCCATAGACGTTAGCATGAAGCTAGCAGACTTTTTGTAGAGTGGTATTTTTTATCCCTCGCCACAAAGTGTGGAAGTTAAAGGGGACAGCTTTTCTCAAAAACTGTTTAAGATAGGATAACCTAATTTGTTGTGTGGCTTCAGGGTATCAATACCTTGATGGCGTTCAAAAATGAGAAGCGCGCAATTATTTTGGCTTTTAAAAACACCAGATGGAAAACAAAAGCCCAGTTGTGTGCAAATAGTGCAAGAAAGAGTTTACCAATCACCGGAACTTTTGCTAAACATGTAGCGGCTAGCACGGACACATTCATTTGTATTTTCTATTGTTTGGAGATTGACAAAAGTACACATCAATATTTTCCCCTGATGGTCAAAACCAAAGGTGTCAGCAGACCTTGGGACAAGTCTCAAATACAGAGGAATGTAAATGGCTAGACCTGCATCTGTTAAAAACAATAAATGATTTTATAATGCCACTTTATTATCTATCAATCTTTTGATCTGCCACAATAATGTAAATTAAATGAAAATACCTCAAGTTGAGGGATTTTTTCAGCAATTTTAGGTGAGATTAAAAAAGAGATTGATTAGATTAATGAATTAGAGTAGATTAACTTTATTAATCCTTTGGGAAGGCTCCGTCAGGGAAATCACATTTCCAGCAGCATTACAGAAAGAAATGAAAAGCATCAAACAGGGTTGAAATAATATATAAATATGGAAAAAATACAGAATATACGAAACTACTGCTCCTCCTCTGTCTGTCTGTCTACCATTACAGAAAAAGGATAAAAATAAGTAAAAATGGGCTCAAATTGTTCAAAAAATACTCTTAGTTCCCTGAAGGCATCTGGCAACCCCCTACCAATGTCTTGCGACCCAAATAAACACTTGTGAAGCTTTAAAACACTGGAGTACGGCTCGCTCTGACATTATGTGTTGGACTTTTGATGCAGGAATTTAAAGAGTTACTTTAAACAAAGCCAAACCTGGGGGAGAGGATCATTCAACAGGAACTCCGACTGGGACTGTTCATTAGCATAAGATGGCAAGGAGTTTAATTCTCTGAGTCGTTAACTCACACCCACAAGCTCACAAAAGAAAAAACAGAAAACGAAGGATTGACAAAACACTTATAACATGTATAAGGACCAGAGGCACAATCGTCTAGAAAAAGTCAACCTTTTACTTTGGTACAGAAACACCTGTATTAAGTTAACATCAATGAGACACTAAAATACTCATTTTCTACATCAGAAACATCCAAAAATGCAGTAGATTTTTTGTTTAAAAAAAAAAAGTTACACTAAATAGTATGCGATTAACAAACGAGTCCTACCTGCTAGACTTCCAGGCCTCTGCAGTGTAGCTGTAGCATAGAGCTCGTGGGATATCTTAAACTGATCCGACGCGTGATGAGAAGCCAAACGTTTAGGAGACAAGGTGGCATAGCTCCCTATGCCCGAGCTCATCTGAACAGAAGAAAGAAAAAAACATGTTTCTTCTATATGATATTGTTGCATTTCATCCTACATTAAGGTTGAATCGCGACTTAGACCACATGTGTCAAACTCAAGGCCAGGGGGCCAAATATGGCCCTTTAGAGCATTCACACAAGATAAGTAAGCAATAGTCACTGTAAATGACCAAATACATCAGTTGTAGGTATTTTCAGTCACGCCAAATTTATTTATTTATTTTTTCATATTGCATGATTGCAGTCAAAATGTGGAAAGAACTCCCAATTTTATTAAAATCCTGCAATTTCCCACAAACAATCACATACAATGCCCTAAATCACAGAAAACATTGTACAAAGTCGATAAATTTCATTTACTGTTTGGATATTGTCAGTGCCTTACAAACTGTTTTCATCAGTTATACATGGACGTGCAAAATAGGGAACAATAATAGGGAAATTGCTATTTTTTTACCCAAATATGCAGCTCACTTAACATCAAACTGCTCCATATTTGGCTCCAGAGCAAAAATGAGTTTGATAGACTTGACTTACATGTGAAATTTTCTGTTTTTTTTTTTTTTACATATTTATGCACAGTAAAAGTAATATAAAATATAAACATTTAATTAAACAAAAATGGAACATTACTTTAGCATAAAAAAAGTCATAATCACTGTATAATTTCATACCCCCGAAAAACAACAAAAATAGAAACAACATGAATGACTTGAAGCTATAAGTTTATGGCTAAACTGGTTAGTCAATGATCAACTAGAGAAGACGGGAGCATCCACAGAGCATTATTCACTGTGAAGACGTATTTAGGGCAAATAGTTTGTGTGTTGGGGTGGAATGATGTGTGGCTGTGTTTGAATGGATACGTTGCACACGGCTACATTGTTGTTGTACATTTTTTTCCGACAGTATTTTACTGCTTTTAGTTACATCTGGGGAAACCTTTACATTACAGACAAGACATTTAACTTTGACTAATATTGTTTATTGACCATATATCTGTCAAGGCTGATAATTGACATTTGTCAAATCATTTGCAAGAAACTCATTTAAGGTTTCAGAAAATTGTATATTGATTTAAGAAATGTGTGTTTGTCCCACAATTCCATGGAACAAAAGTATTTTTGTTTTTTTTTTTCTTTTGGTTTTCATCTTGTCTGCACAAACTATCCAAGATCAATGCTATACAATCTTTCCCAGGATAACAATGCATGTTTTATTATCACAATTAAATAAATTAATTTCTTTTACTACATAATTGTGACCATCACCAGCCCTCCCTCAGGAATGATAAGAAATACTTTATTAAAGGGAGAATATAAAAAGAGAGGGCAGTGTTACACCTAGGTGAGGGGGGAGGGGACAGGGAAGAGGGAGTCAGGGTAGGTCAATGGAAGGGGTGGGGAAGAGTCAACTATTTTAGGTTGAGAGTGCAATGTGGTGTTACAGTTGTGCATATTGTGCAAAAGTAGTTTTGATTGGACAACTTCCATAAAAGAAACTTAATTCTGATTGAATTTCATCCCAGGTGAACATATATATAGCTTAGTTTTTATTAGTTGTCCAAAATATCAATATATCTTTATACAAATTACATTCACATATATACTTTTTTTAGTCACATTTTGGTTATTGTCAATTAACTGTGGTCTTAAATCTATACACTGTATTTTCCTGTGCAACATGCATTTCACAGCACACCTGCCAAAAGAAAAGTTTCTTTCAAAATAAAAGACAAGTCCAACAAGAGAAATATTAAGTTTTTAATTCATTTTTGACCAGCTGTCCACGACCCACCCACAACAGGTCTGCGACCTACTTTTTGGTCCCAACCCACTAGTTGAGAATCGAGGATAAAGAAAGTAAAAATAAAGGAAAGGTTTAAACTTAACACAGTAAAATAAATGCTAAGTCAGTGAAGTAATGCTAATGCTAAGTTTTATGTACCTGATGAAGAGGTGATGAGGATGAACCGGCCCCGCCCCCTGCCACTGTGGAGTTGGGCGGAGATGCAACCCTCAGGGGAGACCCGCCCCCTCCTGCTGTTGTCACGGCAACACTGGTGCAGGAAAACCAACAAGTATAGAAAATAGATATGTGAAATCTAAATAAAAACAACATATTTAGGCTCTCTCTACCTGTATGATTTGGCCAGTCGATTGGCGGGCTGTTTGCTTGGGGAGGAAGAGGAGGAGGAAGAGGAAGGCAGGCGTTGAGTGGTAGCGTAACCCGGCGCATCCGACGATGAGCCCAGACGCTGGAGTTTGTTGGGGGAACCGGACCCTGAGCCGCCCCCACCCCCAGTCAGAGGGGAACTGACACGCTGGGTAGGCAACGTGGAACTGGAGTAATAGATGCCTGAAAACAATGAAAAACATCCAAAAAATAAATCAATGAATAATAATAATTCAGTAAAAAATCCTCACATGATCTAGAGCTATACTGTATGTATTATAACAGCTGTTGGGTAAAAAGACAAGTAAAATGTTCAAAAACCGATAAAACGTGAGAAGTTGAATGAAGTTCCAGGTATTGTGCCAACAGAACGTCCCTTTTAGAGTTTTATCTACAGTCTTCAACTATTTAGAATTTTAATGGAAGCCTGTTTCCACCACTAAAAAAAATAAAAAATCACCACAGCAAGTCATATTTATGAAATAGAAAGTACAGAAATATATACAGTATAGAAAGGCATCTGACTTTTATGCCTATAAAAATATATTTTGTCAAAATATTATAAGATATTTACATTAACTTTTAGAACAGGGGTGTCAAACTCATTTTAGTTCAGGGGCCAAATATGGACGAGTTTATTCTCAAATGGGCCGTAAATTATAGGCGATAAAATTAGCAATTATCATTAGCATTATATCATTCACAAATCAGCCGGTTTGTGTAGAGTTGCTCAGAATGTGACTTTTCAGAGGCTAAAACTCTGGAAAACAGGCGAGTTTGGAAAAATAAACCTCAAATACTATGTTTTTGGGGATCTTAGAACAAATAAAAATGGGTGAAAAATAGCATGACATGGGACCTTTAAAGTTTGTGCTTTAACTTAACTCTAAACCTCTGATCTTATAATTTCAGTCACACAAAAATAAATCACTAATAAACATTACAAAACAGAAAAATGTAATTCCCATGAAAACGTATAATTATCTAATCTGTACAAACAAGATGACTTCCCTTGTGCATGAAAGTTAGTTTAACATCAGGTGAAGGAACGACTGTTTGTACTTGTGTGACTTGTTTCTTTTTGGCACCGTCTCCTAACGTCACCTCAGTGTAGCAACAGTGCTTCACGCGCCGTCACATTCACTTACCGCCCAGGAACTACGGCAGCGGGAGGGAAGGAAAAGTGAGAGCAGGAAGAAATGGAGATGTTGGAGCTCACCTGACCCTGCTCCGCCGTGCGACTGTTGTTGCTGTGCTGCACGACTGGATGTCACCTGCGGAGATGTAAGGGGACACAAAACAAGTGAGGAACAGTCAGCCACGACTGGGTGAGACACAGGAGAGAAGCGTAGAAAGTCATGCTTTTATGTTAAAGTCAAGCGCAGGAGGAAGTCATCAAATTAACATCAGGAACTTAAGTAATCATTAGGCCTGGAGAATAAATACAGAGTATTTGTGATATAAAAAATTACAAAATCGTTTATAACAATGTATTTTTATTTTATAGCTTTAAAAAAAAAAAATCTAAATCCTCATACGCTACTTGTGACCTAATCCCAGACCTATCTTAAACCTAAACAAGCCACACTACAGAACGCACTCACACGTGCTGTCCCTTATCGGAGAAAAAGCCAAAAGTGACAGATTTTGTTCAGCTGTTTGTTAATAAGTTTAACTATTTTGCATCAGAAAATGTAACATATACAGTAGATGTCTTTCTGGTAAGACTTTATTGAGTTAAAAATATTGAGTTTTATATTGTATAATGCCATTTTGAGGAAAAATATTGAGATATTAATTTTGGTCCATATCGCCCAGCCCGAGAAATAATGTGCTCATAGAAAACAGTAGCACACAGGCAAGCATAAGGAAATCTACTTGTGATACTTTTATATTTAAATGCTAATGGGGGGGGGGGGGGCTAATTCAGGCTTGACATTGGCTTCTTATTCCAACCAATCAGGGAGCTGAATTTGGTTATAATCCTACTTCATTTGCATTAGGTGAACTACAGTTACTAGTAGACCTAGTGGCTTTACTAGCACTACTTTTTGACTAAATACAGACTAAGTACTACTAGTGAGTACTGGGCGTGTGAATTGCCATAAATCTCAGGATACAATTTACAAATTGCACGTCACAATACGATATATCCCAATACTGAAGAATACAATTAAAGTAAATGGTAACTAACTACCGATATCAAAAAGAAGTGGTATGTTTATTAAACTGTCATATTACATTTTTTTCACTGACGCCTGACGTTTTTTGTTAAAAAACATGATAAAAAATGTATTTGGACATTTTTGGATAGATACAATAATTGCGCTGTGAAATATTGCAATATATCACAAAATCAATTATTTATTACACCCTTAAGTGGTACTAGTAAAAAAAAAAACATTTTAAAAGTAAAGGTTTTTGGCGCACTAGTGAGTAGACAGACCTCTCAAAGCAAAAATAATCATGTTACTAGTAGTACAAGCTTTGAGTATTTACATATTTTAAGTGTACTAGTACTACTAGTAAGACCACATGCAAACTAGTGGATGATTTTTGCTTTAATAGTAAGGTCTACTCACGCACTTGTGCACATAAAACATCTACTAGTAAAACAACATTTGTGTTTATTAGTATTACTAGTTGACTCAAAATCTCACTTGTAGTACTAGTAAAGCCAAAATATTCCCTAGCAGCATGAGTAGACCTAATGTAAAGGAAGTATGAGGGAATATTACCACATCCAGCACCCTGATTTTTGAAAGCCATAATTTGATTTCCCCGCCCCCTATCAATATATGAGTATATGTATTCACTAGTAAAGTGTACATGCACACTGGTAAACCAAAATTGAGTACATGTTCTCTAAATTCCTGCACTAAAAATGCACTCACCTCTGATTATATATATGTCGTATGAATGAGATTTATCCACAAATAATTTCAACTGCATGATTAACTTGTATGACTGAGAAGAACTTCAACTGGAAGTGTTTCATGTATCTTAAAATGATATTGTAATTTTATGTATTTTTTTAACCGGTAGAATGTACATAACTTGCGCTGTATATATTGCATCTTGACCCCTCCCCCTAAGGACTATAGATGAAAAGTCTGGTACAAAATTTTGTAACTTAATGTAACTGATAAATGAATGAATGAAATAGTATAGTATAGCGTAACAATAATTGATATGTTCAGAAGGTTCCCATACACCAGGTCTTGATCCCATTATAAATGTATGTCACCATGTGTGCTGTGATATTACAGTAACACACCTTACAGTGTGTACTGGTATCAAGACTTTGATGAGTCAGGGTTTAGCATCATAGGGTACACTACCCACACATGACAAGGTTGTAGAGTCACATGCTATCGGTCATTGTTGCATATAACACAAGCAGCATTCCTTTAAATTATTTCCAATAAATTAGAAATAATTCAAGCCGTATGTGGTAAAGAAACAGTGGTTTTGGAATAACATGAACAAATAATGCTAATAAAACAATAATAATAGACAGAAGAAAAATAATAAATCTGTCGGTATTGGCAGCATGCAGGGGAGTCGGTCATGGGGTTAGGGTTTTCAAAGAGTTAAAGAAGTCAATGTGAAAGGTTTCCATAAACACTAAATTCTAATGTGCTGTTAGTCAAGGAGATCAAACCTACAATGTATGATAAGATAATGTCAATGAACCATACTGTTTAGGTAAGTAAATGCACATTACCTTACTCCTCTCCACCCTGACTAAATAATGTTCCAGTTTCCAAAGTCGAAAGTTTATGTGCTGCTGTGTAACAGAAAAATGATTTTCTTTTGTTTTTTACACTATTTCACACGTTGACCCGTTAGATTAAGATTCCTTTTTTACCTCAGGGATGATATAACCATGTGCAGCAGCAGCACCGGTACAGCATCCTGTTGATGCAATAATAACAACTGTACCTTTGATTTAGATGTGTTTGTTCTAGCCTGTGCTGGCTGCAGTTGTACAAGGCCACATTATGCAAATCCACTGACTCACTTTTCAGCAATGCCATAATACTGTATACTGTATTTATGCACGTAATAAAATTCAGACAAATACTATTCTGTGTTTGAGCATTAAAAGAAAGCTATTTATGGTTCAGGTTTATTTATTTTCATGTATTTCTAGAGGAGAAAACTCAAAAGCTTACACCAAATCTACCTTTTTGATGATTTGGTCATTACAGACTCAACAGTGACAAACAAACAAACACAGACAGTGAACGATAGGCATCATCCCGGTGGTTCGTCAACCCAAAGTGGGCAGGTCCGGTCCGTTAAGTTTTTTTTTTTTTTCGGACTAGCAAGTGCCAAAAGTGGCTAAAACATGGCAAAAAAGCAGTGGGAGCAATAAAAGAGATACCAGGGGGTAATTAATGGCAGCGGGTAGCTTAAATGTAGCTTTACCAGGACTGATAGCAGTGTGACTGGTGAAGTAAAACAAGTTGGATGTGAAAAGTTTCACTCCAGCCTTGTTTAGACACAGTCCATCTGCTCTAAAGAGAAAGGGCAGCACAAACCGAAGACCAAAATTTATTCAAAGAGTAAATCCTTGACAATTTAAGATCTCCTTTGCGGACTGGAGGTATCGGGCCACTGATGAACACTTTAGGCTACAAACAGCTCACAGTTTTCAGCAGATGGGTGAAATCCTGCTTTAAACCTCAGACTCCTCTTTGGCTAAATCATTTAATCCAAAATAAATCACAACAATCTTCAAATGTGGGTAATCTGCAACAAATTGCAAGATTTTGTCAGCCAGGTCTGATACTGTGTCATTAGGGAAGCAGATCACTTTCACGTTGCTGCTAAACATCTTCTGAGCATCTTTAACAGAAACGTTTCCCACTATCAGTGTGTGAGGTTGTTGCTTTGGCCTACCATGTCGCTTTTGTTTTCCTGAAGCACTTTCAGTCCTCGCATTTCCAGAAGGTTGTGTGTTGACGTCATTAATATCACAAATATTGCAGTAAATCTGGTCAAAAGTAAAATTCACACACATTTTTTAATTTTAAGTTGCCGTTTATTTTAGGATGGTCCACTTTCGAATGGTTGCCCCCCTAGCTGAGCAGAGCTGCTCCCTGTGACCCATGTTTTAGTGGTGGCTGCTTGTAGCCAATCAAAAGTGGTTTTTCATCTGCTGCCATCGCTTTGTTACATTTTTGATGAGTCGCTGAAAGAAAGATTTCTTTTTGGGATGATCGTCTGTCTTGTCCTTCAGCTCGGTGTGAAGCTGGAGGATTATCTTCTTGTGTTCCTCCTGTGTTTCCAAGAAGCCGTCCCAGTCTTTCTGCCTCCACCTCTGCTGGTCCTTTAGGGTTTGTTGGACCTGGACCAGAGACTCTTTGAGGACATCCATGTCCTTCTTCTGTTGGCAATAAATATCCCTTTTTTCCTAATTTTTGTCCATTTATTCTAAGTTCTTTTTTACACTTTTATCCAATTGTTGTCTTATTTTTAGCCACGCTGTCATCACTGGAAGTGGTGAGCTCTGCTCCGAGGCTGCTGCTGAGTAAAGTTAAAGCAAGATCCTAGGTCATTCAGCAGTGGGGCGAATCGATTACCCAGTTCTACATGAAACTGGGTTTGTGCTTTGGTGATACTGCTGCCTTTAACAGATGTCCACTTTTGTGCCTGGGCACACAAGGGAGTTGATGTCGAGGCTGCAGTCAGAGAAGGGAGTGCAGGCCAGTCTGTCTCATTACTGATATCAGGGCACTTTGCTCGGCCCTGATAGGTAAAGGTTGCTAAAGTCTGAAAAAGGAATCAGAAATTTTTGAAAAGGGGCAAACATTGGACAAAGGAAATAGGTAAAAAGGGGTTAAAAACGTTCCTTTTTTTTTTTTTTTTAACTCATTGACTGGCAAATACGTCTAAAAACGTCAATTGTGTTTTTCGGCTGGGGTTGCTAGGAGCCAGTGTGACGAAGCTCTCCTGTACATATCTAACTTTTACCATGATGCAGTGATCAACTGGTGACATGTAGGTGGCAGTACTGCACCTTTAAATGAAAGATCACCTGTGATGGGCAGAGCTCAGAGGAAGAGGAAAAGAGTTTACAAGACAGAAAATGGCGCTACGAGAGTTGATGCTGAAGATCTCAGCAGCACACACTTGACCAGAGCATGTGTGGAACTAATTGGACTATTGAGAGTGTCGCGATGGTGAGAGAAAACAATCAAAAAACAGGGCAAGCGGTGACACTCGACGTGTAAGGGAGGAGGAGGAAGTTGCGTGTGTGGGAACTAACGGGGGAGAGACTTGAAGGATGGCCAAAATGCAGTAAGCAAGCCATTCAACTCTGACACAGAGAGCAAAATAATAATACTTTTGCCATCAAAAGCCCAGTTTCAGTGTTTTTGTAGTTTCATACAAGGAAACTAATGTTGAGATGTCACTAATGCAAAAAAAAAAAAAAAAATTGCTTCAAAGTCACTAATAAGTTTTTTTCAGAAAAAGCCATTTTTCTCAGCTTTTTATCACAAACTGGTGATTTGTGTGAAACTTGCCTCTATTCAACTGCTGATTACGGAAGAACAAAACAAGCTGGAAACAAAAAAAAAATTTTCTGATGAAAGTAGAGTCTCTAATCTTTCAGAATCAATCAGATATTAATAGTACAAAATATTCTGTGGGTCTTAAAAATAATCAGTGAAAATCTTCTAAAACACCTGGCAGTATGGGTATGGCTGCTCTGAAAATGGCTGGCAGCGAATGAGTTAAGGTTTTCAGGGAGAATAATGATTAAATAATGATTAAAATTAAGACTTTGCCACATGTTGAGAATCACTGACTTAATAATGGCTTCTACATAGTGTCACTGATTATTTGTCCCACCCTGTTCACTGAGTTTAAAGGCTCTGTTTGTGTGAATACTTGCAGCAAATTGTAGAGAAAAAATCAGTCAGAAAAGGAAAAAACAAGGCAGCCTTCTCGTCAAACTTTACACCGATAAAAATAGCATGTGCTGGCAAACAACCTCCAATTATGTTTCCAAAAGCAGTCTCTGGCAAATGCTGTGCTGTGCAAAGAGCAAACAGAGCGTATGAAGACAGCGCTGTGGTCTCAGCTACTGTTTTGTTTGGTGACGGGTCATGGAAAGAGATTTATCCCTCATTGAGTGAGTGGATTAACACGCTCTTTCTAGAGAAAAAACTGATTCGTAGTTTAGGAACGCAAACAGGCTCAGCTGGAGGGAGAAGAGACGCAGATTAGGACTGGATGAGTAGAAACCAGTGAAATCATCACCAGTTAGCAGGAGCAATGACACTAAACTAAACTAACGTTGAGCATGTCATTGCCATCATCATGCAGGATTTCGCTCTCGTCCAAATCAGAGCAAAATTCTACTACTACAAATATAATGACAACATCTCATTTCAATCATACTTCTGCACCACTATAATATACCAGTTATAACTTATATATATTTATGTTCATATCTGCACACTCAGTACATTTTGTAAATACTTGTGATGTTGATCTGTCTTTATAATTTATATATTCTACATTGTTGTGCTTTTGTGTTAGTAAATATTTCGGGCCGAGGGAACAGTAATGTACATATAGCGGGAATTGACAATAAAGCTGACTTTGATTGTCATAATATAATAACATTTTATAATACATAAAAGGTTGAAAATGATGCTCTAAAGTTTATTTTAATCTGAACTGTGAACACATTCCTGCATTGCATTGTGGGATGTGGAGTCCTGTAGATCAGTGGCTCGTAACACCCTCTTCATATCATAAATACCCACTCCATGATTTCATATACTGTATCTGGAACATTGGTTCCCTACGGTTGAATCTACAAATTCAAAACAGAGTGGAATTTAAAGTGGAATTTATACCAATTTATCACCTTTTATGTGCCTATTTCAAAAGTAAGTTAATACTATCCATCTAAAATGTAGCTAATTGTTGTCCCCTACTGCCAGAAATGTGATAATAATAATAATAATAATAAAAATAATAAAAAAAAAACAGGTTTAAAAAATAAAACAATATTTGTTTAACATTATTTTAATTTATTTTTTTATCAATTACTTCTGAACATTATAGTTGATCCCATTTCAATTCCAGACAACCCCACATGGGGTCATGCGGCGCAAAAGTTGCCTATATTAAAATAGGAAAAAAGTAACATTACCTTTTTAAGTCACTTAATGTAACAGCAGTTTCATTTATATTTTAAGTTGCAGCCTACAAAATTAAAACAAAATACAGTTTAATATTCACAAAAAGAAGAGAGTGCTTGAGCATTTATCTGCTCAGATAAAAAAGAAAACATG
The DNA here is from genome assembly GCF_900634775.1 of Gouania willdenowi. Taxonomy (NCBI): domain Eukaryota; kingdom Metazoa; phylum Chordata; class Actinopteri; order Blenniiformes; family Gobiesocidae; genus Gouania; species Gouania willdenowi. The sequence continues at coordinate 23,132,024 of NC_041063.1, read as the reverse complement.
CACCTGTTGCTCTAATACAAAGGTTTAAAATTTGATTTAGATTTCTTTTTTTTTTTTACATATATTTAATTTTATTTATTTTTTAAATTTATTTAAATTTATTTTTTTAAATATATCTTTTATTTTATTTTTTTTATTTATTTAAAAAAATAAAAAAAAATAAAAATTATTTTGCACCTTCAGCTTCTCCCACATTCCCCATGTTCAACACTTTAAAACGCGCCAAATATTCATTTAAATATAGGTCTCACCTACATCTGCACGTACACAGATTATAAATAGCACTGAAATAAAACCTCCAACGTATTTAAGTATGCATGAGATTTTGCAAACTTTATTTCAGATCTTTAAAAAATATTGTCTTCAAACTAAAAGCTAGTGCATATCGTACAAAGTCTACACTGTGCTTTTTTATATCATCAGTGGTTCCAATTGATCTTGGCACCAATGCAAGATTTAAAGAGTCTTAAAGGGAGATATTATTCTGTCCCCTGTCCCATTGGTGTGTATATGTGAGTGTGAATGAGCGAAGGAGCCAATACTGGAAAGTGCTTTAAAAACTACTTCAGTGGTAATAAAAGCACTATAGAAATCAAGTCTATTTACCATTTTAAAGTCTTATCTTCACAAGCCTGACCCGATATGTAAGGGCAGTGGAGATCCAAATAGACTTAATGTAGTTTCTGATTGTGTTTTACTAGACCAGACATCAATTCTTCCTGGTCCTGGTGATATTATTTTTCTCTGCTAACCTGGAATAAACATAATCGTGAAGGTCAAACTGGACGACTTAGATACGATACAGATGTTTATTTAATGGCCTCTTAGGCATTATAGAATATAGATGAATGGAAGACGTTATCCTAAGACTTTAGTGTAGAAACATTTTCTCAGGAGTCTTGCATCATGTTTTCTATTGTTCTCAACAGAAACTCACCCTGCTCAGCTCATTGCATTGAATTACAGTCTTGCTGCTTTTATAATTACCAGTATAATAGATAAGTCATAATTTATGCCCATTTGATTCAATCAATTGGACATAAAAAAAAAAAGTCTAGGGTGTGAAAATAAAATAGCTTCTCTTTGAATTCATATACAAGTGCTTAACAATAATAATAAAAAAAAAAAAACATGTCCTTGGTGATAGTGATCAGATTATATTATTTTTGTGTTAAACTAATATTTTACAGTAAATAAATAAGTGAAGAAAAGTCTTGAATTCAGCAATTAGCTACTTAGTTTTTTCTGCAACTTGTTTGCATTAATTCCTGTTAGAAAAGAACTAAAATAAAGAAGCTCTTAGATTATGGGCCAGTTTCCATATCCTCTGCAGTGTTATTATTTATGTTTTACATGATATATCATACAACACTCAATACATGTGCTTTATTATGGAAGATGTGCTTTAACATGGAGGAATAGACTTCCTGGCAGTTGTAAATCACTAAGTTAAACAACAGGTAGGATATAATAAAAAGGATACATAAGGATTCAAAGTCCAACAACGTAGATTAAAACATTAAAACTCTTTAACAATGTAACTCCGCCTTCGCTAGGGTGACCATATTTACATTTCCAAAAAAAAGGGGACACTTGGGCCGACTTTGACATAATCAAAATACTCTATGTTTACAATATAGTAGGCCTGAACAATTTTGGAAAATAATCTAATCTTGCGACTTTTTTCCTCAATATTGCAATTTATTATGCAATTCTTTTTTCAAGGGCCTCTTGTCATGTATTTTTCAATGAACTCAAGCAATAAATCAATCTGTTTAATAATAAACCATTTCAGATTTATTTAATCTTTAAATAAATATAAAATATAAATTCTAAAGCACAGATTACAACAATAAAGCAAACATCTGTGGCTTTACCTTTTCAACATATTTAACTAACTGAAACATGTAAACATGTGGACTGCACTTCTTAAACACTCTCTGAACTTAACAGGACAGTCCATAAATAAATAAAATAGACGGATATATATAAAAAATAAAGCTTACTAATATCCAGTCAGTAACATCACACATACTAAAGTGCAGGAAAAATAAGGAGAACTAATATCTGCTTTAACCAATTGGATTTTTTTTAGGTAAATCAAACGTCCAACGAACTTAAAATAAATTATTACAAAAAATAATAATAAATTGCAGCCTTTGCGATTAGAAAATCGTGTTTTATCTACCCTACAATATAGTAAATAAACTTGTTATTGTCCATAAGGTTTAAAAAATTATTTGAAAGAAAGGCTGAAATCAGTGGTGAAGTCAATCACCTTAATTATACATTATAACTATCTATCCTTCAAAGATCTCATGTGTAGAGCCATAATATAAGCAGCTGCTCGCTCGTGTTTTCCTTTGTTAGGATTGGTCTATTGGTACTGGGAGGAAACTGGCAATTAAGCACAGGTGACTTATACAGGTGGGCTGGAAGCGTGGCGGCACATTGAAGGGAACCCCTTGTTGACCCCACCTGAGTGCATTTGAGAACATCTGAGCACATTTGGACAAAACTTAGACACACCTTGGATGCATTGTGGACGCACATTGGGTGCGTACATCGGACATGGAGCAGAGTCGGAGCTACTAGAGCCCACAGAGCAATGCGCTAAGGTGTCAGTCACAGCCCACTGCATTTTTTTGTGTTAGGTGGAGGGATCTAGTAGGGTTAGGGTAACAAACAACACTCAATGACAGCTTTCATGACACCTTATTCATGCTAATGAATAAGGTGTCACGATGACACCTTAATGTCAGCCTTTATGTATAAAACTTCAAGTAAAGTGTTACCCTTTAGTTTGTCTTTTTCCTTGTGTGTAATAATTTCATTAAAAAAAACAGCATCTTTAATATATTCGTCACATGAGTAAAATTACCATAATAACATGAAACTGGCTTTAAAGAGCAACTTCTTAGCTTTCAGAAACTGAGGGAATTTCTCAGATTGAGCAAAAATTAGCAGAGTTAAGGTCTTTTAAATGAACATGTTCTCCCAGATGCGTTCAGGGTCCCTGGGAAACCCGGACGTTTTGATGAGTTTGTAAAATGAAAAATAAATAAATAAAATAAAATGTGGCCGGGCAAGATGTGAGTAAATCTGAACATGTGGACAACCTAGCCTTCGCTGAACACTGAATGCCTGCGCACTTGCAGGGGATGGCTATAATGTCGGGGGGTGGGGTGGGGGGCGGGGTAGATTGGCACAACACCTGCAGAGCTTGGTTGGTTATCTGTGTTATTGGAATGTGAACAAAGCTCCATGATTAGGAAGCAAAGTGAGACATAAGGAAGAAATGAATAGAAAGGTAAATAAATAAATGAAGCTTAATAAAGGATGAGCAGTTGGATGATGTAACTAAAAAGATGGAAAGTCTCTATAGGGAGAGCACTTTCTCCATCCCACTGTTTCATCTCACAACGTCTGAGGTGCCATGTATCCATGCATTATTAAAGCATAGCCTCTCAGGGTTATAAATATCCCCTAAAAGATGATCATCATGCTAGGCCTTTTTGTGCTTCCCCCCCCCCAACCTCCCTAAAAGAGTCCCTGATACAAACTTTAAGAAACAAGACATTTGCAGAGATGCATTCAAAAAACACACAAACCAACAAAAGTGTGCGTTTAGCGTGTGCGTGTGTGCATGCGGGCTGCATCTGTTTTTCATGCAGCGCTGGCAGCATGCATTAAGCTATTCATGAGCAACGTGCCCTGCTGACGGCTCTAGCCCCATTTAACAGACGAGCCAAAAACATCAGAGGGAGGAACACACACACACACACGCACACACGCACACACACACATGCACACACACACACGCACACAAACACATGCACACACACACACACGAACACGCACACATGCACACACACACACACACACACACACACACACACACACACAGACACACACAGGCACACACACACGCACACACACACAGACAGCGATGGTGAGCTGAGCAGGCAGAGGCGTGAGATGAGATAAAAAAAAAACGAGGACAGGAGACACTGCAGGAAGAATGGAGATTCTATTCCCATATCTGCTCATCTACTTTTCTTTAGATACTTTTCTTTTGTATTTGTAACTTATAGCAAAAAATACGTTAGATTGGATCTCACACTGGATGCGTTTTAATTTGGCTGCAAGTAAATATTGTATAAACATGTTTTCTTATTCTAAACCCCAACTCTATACAACCGGTACGTACAGTATTTACTTTATCGTTATGTGAAGGTAATATACTTACAATAAGTAATAAATATGGTCAATTTTCCATCTAAAACTAACAATTCAGACTCTGCTGCAACTTAGAGATTAAACAGATCTGTGGGTGTGTTAAAAAAAACACTTTCCAAGGTTTGTTTTCCTGAGAATGTAAAAACTAACAATAACTTATAATCATCTTTGCAGCCACGCCTCACTGTAGTAGTTAGTTAACCAACTTTATAATGACCCTTTAAAGGGGAAACTGTACTTTTACAGGTTCTTGTCTTTTATCAAAAACCTGCGTAAATGTCGCCAACAAGTGATTTTTTTATTCTCCAGTCGTTTGTATGGAATGTGACAGGTGATTCAGGGATGGGATCTGTGGATTAACGTGCATACATCAATACAGTATATATAGTATACAAAATGACAGCTAAAACATACAAAAAATTAGAAAAAAAAAAATAGATAAAATGACTCCAAAAAAACATACAAAATTACAGGAAAATGCAAAACAACTACAAAAAAATTCTGAAATGTATACAAAAGTACAGTAAAATTACACAAAACGGCTACAAAAAGCATACACAATTACCGAATACACAAAACAATAAGATATAATAAAATGAAACAACAGCTAAAATACAAAAAATTTAGAAAAATATACAAAATGACTAAAAACACATGAAACGAGTAAAAAAACAGACAAAAATAACAGGACAATTTACAAAATGATAAGAAATAATGTTAGAAATATATAAAATGAATCCAATAACCTTATAAAATTACAGGAAACATACAAAACTATAAAAACTACAAAAAAAAAAATACAGTTAAAAAAATACACAAAATGCCTATAAAAAGCATACAAAATTACAGAATACGCAAAACAATACAATAATAATAAATGAAACGACAACTAAAACATAAAATAAATAAATGACTTCCAAAACACACAAAATGAGTAGAAAAACACAAAAAATATACTAACACAGTCGTCAAAGACACTTATCTAGGAACTCAAATGCTAGATTTATTGTGTCACATAAATTAATCCTTAAATTGTCCAGCAGCGCAGACGCCAACTTTTTAGGAACAACTACCAAAGTTAAAAAAAAGAAGTTGCACCATCATCAACAGTCACATCCTTACGTGACGTCTGATTGGTTGTCGGTTCCCTACCTGATTGTAGCTGTGCACGGCTCCTCCGACCTGCCCGCTGCGCTGAGAAGATGCTGCTGCAGAGATGCTGTCGCTATGGGCGAGGAGGGTCTGGTTGCTATGGTAGCTGGCAGAGTACTGGAGCGAAGCCTCCGGGGTGGAGTTGAGCTGCAAGGAACTCTGGGAAAGGAGAGTGGGTCCTACCAATCGAGAGTGGAGTGGAGTGCATTCGGGTGAGAGGGAAAATAGGGAGATGGAGTGTGTGTGAGAGAGATTAAGAGTGGGAAGAGAAGAGGCGTGAGGGGGAAGATTGAGAGGCAAAGAGTGAAACGGGAAAAAGAGATGGAGAGAAATGGAGAGACGGAGAGACAGAGAGAGAGAGACAGAGAGAGAGAGAGAGAGAGCACAATTTAGAGCAGGTAGTGCAGCAGTGCAGCACTCCGTGAGTTGGAGATGGTATACATAATTTATTAGCAAAGGAAGAGAGAAACTGAGGAATGGGAGAACAGGAGGAGGGCTGGAAGAAACGCAAAGTTTTTTTTCATGTTTTTTTAAGATACGAGCCACAACAAGCGAACCCCCCACAAATATGGGGATTTGTTGCAGATACAGGTTCGGTTTGAAGAAAACTTCACTTTAAATCTAAGGGGAAAACGTGAGTTTTCCTATGGATGCTAAAGAAAGCTTCACACAATAAAGATTTAAAGGTTCCCATGTGAAGCTAAATGGAGTTTTCTGTGCTTTAAACATCATAAAGTGCTATATGGGCTTCATACACATGCCCAAAGTGTTTTATTTCATTGATTCCCTAGAGGGTGATTTGCTCCTTTCTTACTGCAGGGTGAGCCCAAACACCTCGCTCCAATTTGATGACGCGTTCCCACTTTGATGATGAATTTGACACAGCACTGAGCTGGAGAAGCCACGCCTCCAGAAAGCTCTCTGCCGTGATTGACATATAAACAGACACGCCCACAAAGGTGAGCTTTTCAGCGTCCTTCGCTCAGTGCTATGTATGTATTTTCTACAGTATATGTATGTACCAGTGAACGCCCCGCCCCCACGCTCTGTCTCGGGTTTATAAAGCTGCATGAGCTCGGCTACGGAGTGGGTGGGAGGAGGGCGGGCCGTCCTCTGGCCCTATGTCACTGTGCGGGGAGGAGGAAGTCAGTGTCCCATCTATAGACACGCCCACTCATGAATATGCATAAGTAGGCTCCTCACTTTAGTGAGTTTATAGTTAGAAATGGTTCATCCATTACACTTATAACACCTGTAGGGGAATAAAACATTATTAAATATGATTACTCACCTGTTTATGCATAGAATTTTATTACGTAGTAGTTTCTGTGACAAACACAAAGATAAAAACTTTAGCACTAATCAAAAGCCCTGAGTGAATGTCACCTTACAGCAAGGTATCAATGGTCCGCCTCCTTTCGTTCTTTAAAATCAGTCCACCACAAAGTTAATGAATCCAAAAAACTTACAAAATTACAGAAAAATACAATGACTTAAAAAAAATTCTGAAATGTATACAAAACTACAGTAAAAGCATACAAAATTACAGAATACACAAAACAATGACTAAAACACAAAATGAAACAAAAATATACAAAATTACTTCCAAAACACACAAAACGAGTAGAAAAACACACAAAAATAACAGGAAACTAAAAAATGACAACAGAAATATACAAAAAAAACATACAAAATTACAGAATACAAAAAACAATAAGATGTAATAAATATTAACAGCTAAAACACAAAAAATGAGAGAAAAATATACAAAATGATAACAAAAACTACACCCGAAAAAATGTACAAAACTACTCCCAAAAAAAACAAACAAAACTACAGTAAAAATACACAAAATTAATCCAAAAAACTTACAGGAAAACACGTAAAACGATAACTAAAACACATGAAAATCAAACAAAAATATATAAATGTATAAAAGAGAAACTGAGGAATTGGACAACAGGACGAGGGCTGGAAATAACAGAATGTCTTTTCTTTTTTTAAATATCAGCCACAACAAGCAAAGATATCAATCAATCTTTCATTCTTATGGACTTTCATGTAGCAAAAGTAGCGACTCCTAAAACAAGTATTTTGATACAAAATAAGCTATAAAATAAAAAATATATCTCTATAGCCGATACTATTATTTTCTATACCGTGATATATCTTGACTCTCGATATATTGCCCAGGCCTAATGTTTAACGTATTGTTGCTGAAGCCTATCAAAACATCTGGAGTGCTTCTTTAGCAGTATATAGCATTAACTATAAAACATTAATGGGCGATTAAGTGAATGCTGTACAAAGAAAGGCTTTATTTACTGTGTAAAAGAACACAGTGAAGCCAAATGAGGAAACTATTAAAAGCCGGTGTGTCGTGGGTGGTGAGTAAGAAGGAGCGTATATATAGGTCAGTGTTTACTGTGTTTATACAAGGTTTGGTTTAATTGAATTATAGTGTGAAACCTGTTCATTTAGTGGTGCATCTATTTTCTTTTAAACTCTGGTATTATATTCAAATGTTCTTCCGCAAACAAACCACAATCAATCTCTTTCTGTTGTTTATTACTTGCCCAAAGCTTTGCTGTAAATATATCCATATATTTTAATAGGCACATTTTTTTAATCACTGCATTTTTCTCCCACAATGCTTTTCTCCTCGTGAGTCTGTGTCAGAACAAAGATCAGCTTCTCTTCTCGCCTCTGCAAAATAACTAGTCCTCCTTTTTTCGTCTTCATTCATCCCTCGCTTCTTTTCTGGTAAAATTTTAAACAGCACACTGCGTTACACAAACTGAGCAAGAAGTGTGCAACTTCTCATCATTCTGCCAGGTTCTGCATCGATGTGTGTGTGTGTGTGTGTGTGTGTGTGTGTGTGTGTGTGTGTGTTTTTGAGAAAATGTGAGGAGAAAAACTGGTTTTCATGAGCTCCAAGTTACGCTGCTTAGTCAGAAGATAGAGAATTATTCAGTTGGTCATAGAAGACATTCAATAACAATATAGCAAGACTTTATATAATAACGCAAATAAAACTATATAAGAAGGGGACAAGGTGGACTCACTGGCTGTGTGTGTGTGTGTGTGTGTGGGAGGGGGGGGTCTATCAAACTCCTATATGAATGCGTACCCTGCGCCTGCACGTCTGTACGTGCACAAGTCACATCTGCATGTGTACTTGCAGATGTGTTAACACATGTGCAGACGCTTTAAAGTGCATACACATTAAAGCGTCTGCACACCAACGCCACACCTGGATCTGCACCTAACAAACATAAATAGATCAGTCACCCATAGACGCAGGTGTGGAATGAGTGAAGCTATAGCGATCAGGCGCGCTTCACTACGTAGCACCGTCTACATGATACGTAAACACTTTAAAAAGCTTTTATTTATTTTATTGCATAAATAAACATTGGTAGGATTTTATTTTCCTTAAACTCCTGTGATACGTCTGTGGTTTCTAACAACTAATGTTATTTATTTTATTTAATTATTGATATACTATATATATATATATATATATGGTGCTTCAGAATCTACACTATCAATGCAAACACAAACATATGCTATAAATATTCTGGTCCTGACATTATGACATATTTGGGTGTCTGTACTCAATATTACATTAGCTAGGTGTGGAATACCCGCCACAATAAAATTCCTCACAATAGGAGTACTATCCATTTAGACACAAGTGATAGAGACGCGGGCGATGCATAGCAGAAAGATAAGAATCCAATTATTTGACGTATCTTCCAACCGTTTTCTTATCAAAGCAAACCAGTATATACTTAGGTTAATCCCGTCCACCCACCCATTGGACACCGTGTTCACATGTGCATACAGTACATAAGTTTGATAAGAATCCTGCAGCAGCCAGCCTATCCCCACAGATATAAAATGATGTGCTCATTGTGCAACACGTCAGCCACTGCAAAGCATCACACACGTGACTTACTTAAAGGCCATCCATTACAGCAATATCAACCAGCAAAAAGGTCAACAGACAATAAGAAAAAGACAATTGCAATAATACAAAACCAATGACCTGCAAAGAAAATGTCAGGCACATTTAGTTCGTACACACACGTTGCTGTTCAAGCACGGTTTAAAAGCGTTTAGAAGAGTTGAAGGTTCAGAACTAGAGTCTAGGTGAGGGTGTCAAATTCATTTTAGTTAAGGAGCAAAATACGGAGCAGATTGATGTCAAGTGGGCCACAGATTTCATGCAAGAAAACGAGTAATTTTAACATTATTGTGCCCCAGTTTGCACTAAATATGTAAGAAACTGACAATATCCAAATAAGTGACAGATATCAGTCCCAACAGGATCTTCACTTCAAATTTCCTAGATGTTGTGACCAATTTCTATTTAATTAGGGAAAATATTGGTTTTTAACAACGAAAATTGCTGCAATCATGCAATATACAGTGACACAACGATTCATGTTTTCTCTGTCATTTTTGCTTCCTCCTGCAGGCCAAACTGGATGCTCCAAAGGGTTGGATTTGGCCCCTGGGCCTTGAGTTCGACCCAATAGGTACTATAGATGCTATTTCAGGTTAAGGCATCACTTACTTTACTATATTTTACGTTGCAGTGCCTCACCAATGTCATGTTTGCATACATTTTAAAATGTCTACGTTTTGTAAAGAGTGAATATTGGATTTTATGTGTTTTGTCAGTGCATTAAAGCTTTTGTCAGTAAAGTTTACAGCTAAAGAAGTAGAATAGAGGTGCCGTGTATTTAAAAGAAAAGCACTCAGAGAGTTAGAAAAAAAAAAAAAAGACAAAGGTTGGTCTGGAAGTGAGCACAGGTGCTATGCTAACCTCTAGAACAGAGATGGCAACTTTTATCACAACAGGGGCCACAAAAATGTGATTGTCTGATCCGAGTGCCACATTATCAACATTCATGTCAGCATTTAGAATAATGAACATTGTGTTTGTACATATTTCTGTAATTTGTTGTGATTTTTGGAGCATTTTTGCTTTAATTTTGAAAAGCTTTCTGTGTGTTTATTATTGTTGTGTGTTTTTTTTAATGGAGCCATTAAGTATGTTTTGCGTGTTTTTGGAGTCTATTTGAGTATTTTTGTTGTTATCTTGTATATTTTCTGTCATGTTGTGTATTTCTGTAGGTGTCTTGTGTGCTTTGAAAGTACTGTGATGTCGGTGAATCCAGCCTTGGTGTTGTTCTGTGTTGCCATGTCTGGGTTGCCACGTTGGGTGTTGGTGTCAGAAGTGGGATGATGGAACGTGACGGAAGTGCAACAGAACTGCGGGAAGATGCCCGCCGCCGAGAGAGAGCAGCCTGGGTCGCGGAGAAGTGGAGAACCCCATGTCTCCCCGACGGCTCCAGCGACAAGCGGCCACACCACCCTGAGTCACTAAGGCCCACTGCGGTTCGAGACCAGAAACCTGCAGAACGACAGAGCTACAGCCCCGAACCGCAACAGCCCGCCGCCACTACAGTCACACCCAAGGCTGCTGTCAAGTTGCCGAAATATGACGGCACGAACCAGCTGGAGTTATACCTCAAACAGGTTCGAATCGCTGCAGCACACAACGGATGGAGCGAAGGAGACACCGCCACACATCTGGCCCTCGCACTGGAAGGCCTGGCGCAGCAGGTGCTTCTGGACTTGGCCCCCGCAGAGGAGCGGAACTTGCTCGCAGTGTCTACGGCGTTAGAACGGTGGTTCGGACAGCGTTCATCAGAGACAGTAGAAAGAGAAAAGTTAAACAACCGCCACCGCCGGGAAGGAGAAAGCCTGGAAGCCTTTGCGGCGGACATTCAGCTACACGTTCGCAGGGGTTACCCTCGGTTCCCCCACATGACGCAGGAAGAGTTAGCTCTCCATGCTTTCCTGCAAGGACTCGCCCCCGAACGTCTCCGCCAACATGTTCGCCTGGCGACGCCTGAGACACTGGAGGAGGCGCTCCGGGAGGCAGAGCGTGTTGAAGACGTCATCTCCACAGCACGGGCGGCACCAAGTATTCAACCCTGCGTCAGGATGGCTGTCTATGACATTGAGGAGGTACGCCAAGCCCAGTCACCCACCCCGCAATTTCAGCAGCGACGTTCATCGACCAGACAGCGCCCACGCCGCTCATCTGACCGCTGCTATCGGTGTGATGAGCCTGCGACTGCCCCGCCCCCGCCCCGAGAGTCAGAACAGCCCCGCTGGAGGGAAACGACAGCGGGATGGCCCGATGAGGGGGTCGCCATCCCAGCCCACCATACCCCTCCAAGGCCGTTGCACGCTGGTGGGACGTTTTGGATCCAGTCAAGTGCAGCCTTTTGGCTAAAGAGACTGAGTTCCTGGGTCATGTGGTGAGCGCTGACGGGGTAGCCACTGACCCCGCTAAGGCCGCCACTGTCAGAGACTGGCCTGTTCCCACAAATGTCAGCGAGGTGCGGAGCTTCCTGGGACTGGCGTCCTATTATCGGCGTTTCATTCAAGGTTTTGCCACCATAGCCAGCCCTCTTCACCGCCTGACAAATAAAGGTCAGGCCTACCGGTGGGATGACGCGTGTACTGCCGCATTTAACCAACTCAGAGCAGCTCTAACGGAGGCTCCGGTCCTGGCTTTTCCAGATCCCCGCCGACCTTTCATCCTCGACACGGACGCCAGCAACACGGGGGTTGGAGCGGTCCTGGCCCAGCAAAGAGATGATGGAGAACGCGCAGTTGCTTACTTCAGCCGTGCTCTGAACCGAGCTGAAAGGAATTATTGTGTTACACGACGGGAGCTGTTGGCGGTGGTCTCAGCGGTGCAACACTTCCGATCATACCTGCAGGGCAGCCGTTTCACTCTCCGGACTGATCACGCCTCCCTCACCGGCTATTGAGCTTTAAACAGCCGGAGGGGCAGGTAGCACGGTGGCTCGAGACTCTGCAAGGTTATGATTTTGACATTCAGCATCGGGCTGGCCGTAACCACGGTAACGCTGATGCACTTTCCCGGCGGCCCTGTGTGACAGTAGAGTGCCGCTACTGTGACCGCCAGGAGGAGCGGGACCAAGTACCGACAGTGGCTGCTGCTGCCGAGGCTACTGAGGAGTTTGCTACGCTGTCCCCGGCAGAGCTGAGACAGCAGCAGGAGAATGACACTACGCTGGCTGCGGTGAGGAGCTGCTGGAGGCTGGACAGCGACCGGAGTGGGCTGCCATGTCTGCACAAACTCCGGAGCTGAAGTCCTACTATTCCCAATGGAACAGCATTGAACGTCGCGATGAGATGCTGTATCGGCGGTGGCAGGCTCCGGAGCGAGGAGGCGACATCCTCCGGTTGCTGGTTCCCCGAGCGCTCCGTCCCCAAGTCCTTCGGCTGACCCACGGCTCAACGGCGGCGGGTCATTATGGGAACGCTAAAACTCTTCGTCGTCGTATCCGAGGACGGTTCTACTGGCCCGGCTGTCGCAGAGATGTTGAGCTGCACGTCCACTGCTGTGACAAGGGCCCTTCCCAGCGCTCCCGAGCACCGCTGCAGCAGTACCTGGTTGGAGCCCCGATGGAGCGAGTGGGAGTGGATATCCTCGGCCCGTTTCCCGTGAGTGACGCTGGGCACCGCTATGTTCTCGTGGCCATGGATTATTTCACCAAGTGGCCGGAGGCATAGGCGGTGCCGGATCAGAGTGCCATTACCACCGCAGAGAAGCTGGTTGAGGAGATGTTCACTCGTTTCGGAGTTCCGGCGGAGCTCCACAGCGATCAGGGTCGAAACTTTGAATCCCAGGTCTTTAACGAGGTCTGTCGGCGGCTCGGGGTACACAAGACCAGAACCACACCTCTTCACCCCCAAAGTGACGGTTTAACCGCACTCTTGCAACCCAGCTCGCTATTCTGACCAGTCATCATCAGCGGGACTGAGACCGGTATTTGCCGCTGGTCCTCTGGTCGTACCGCACTGCAGTCCAGGAGTCCAGTCAGTGCACACCGGCAGCCCTTATGTTCGGGCGGGAGCTCCGGACACCGGTGGATTTAGTGTTCGGAGCCCCACCTGAACCGGAGATCACTGGTGGAAAAGAAATGGATTATTACCGGCGGCTGAGGGATCGCCTTCACGAGATCCATGATTTCACCCGCCAGGCTCAGACCAGCGCTGGAGTGCGTCAAAAGAGGGCGTATGACACACGGTTCAGGGGACAGGTGTTTGCTGAGAGAGACAAGGTGTGGGTAGAATCTATTTGTGTGGAGTTTTTTTGTTGTTTTGAAAATGTTCAGACATTTTGTGTATTTTTGTAGTTGTCTTGTGTTTTTTCTTTTTGTTTTGTATATACTATTCCTCTGTCATTTTGTGTGTTTTTTGAGTAATTTACTTTGGGAGGCCTCACAAAATTAAACTGAGGGCCGCATGTGGCCCCCAGGCCGCCATTTGCTCATGCCTGCTCTAGGAGTTTTCATTGTTTTCAGTACTTTTTCTCCTCCCAGTCAATTCAGTACAAAGGATGTTGTGGAGCAAGTGGAATAAAGCTTATTTTCCCTTGGGGAGACATCAGTGAATGACAGTATGCAGTGAGCTGGGCCCTGTGGGGGCCAATGGGGACACTCGTTGTTATTAAGTGGAACTGGGATCCTGTCAGAATGAGATCACGTTATTGGCTCAGGGACTACTGCCTCAGTAGTCCCTGTTGCTTGTTGACAATCCAAAAACACACTATGCTTCTTTTCCACTTTTCATTCCTGATTTTTACCTCTTTTTTTTTTTTTTTTTTACCTTTTTCAGGCGTTTAATCTCAATACTTAATCCAGAACCAAAGCCTCACAGGACTCTCTCCGTTTATTATAAGTAGAAATTAAACCTAAGTGAGAGCTAAACACCACCAGGAGGGCTTTTTTGCACTTATGGCATATACCTAACGAAACGAGGGACTAATAAGAGACAATTTTATCATCTCCCATGAATATGAAAAAATTCACCAAGAAGTGTGCACAATAAGCCCTTAAAGAAAGATCAGGTGTGCACGTTACTTTTTACTCTCTACTTACAAGCACAGTCATGTTTGACGTTTCAGAAGAATGTTTGATTTAAATCTGTTAAATCAAATTATGTTTAACAACTTTTACATTTCAGTATGGTCAGGGTTGGGGTCAATTACATTTTTTCAGTTACAATTACGTTTTAAATTACCCATTCAATTACGATTACAGTGACCAGCAGCATTTTTTTTTAAAATTACATTGAAATTACAATTATTTTGTATCCAATACATTGCCATTTCAATTAATCACAATTACTGAGTCTGAGTTAAATAACCTAATAAAAGTTAACCTTCCTCTTGTGTTAACTTTCTGTTAGCATCTCTAATGATAACGGGTCCTAAATCAGCTGTAAAATACACTAAAAACAAATATCTGTCATCTAATGTGTTTCCTATCTATTGGTGACCTTGTTAGGCTTCCTAATCAATTAAAATATATAGGTTTTAATATTTTTGTTGTTGGCGTCTGAGCTTTATTTGTGTTTGTATAGCTCCTCGATTTAATTCTTTTTAAATGGTAAAATATGTAAAAGCCTAATAGGAAAAATATTTTAATAATTGTTAACTACATATGTGTAGAACTATCACATGGTTCCACAGTTTTGCGTTAAATCATTATTAACATTTTCAATGGAATATTCATGGCAATTACAATTAAAATGTAAATTATCTGACCTCAATTACAATTTGATTATGATTACGACAGCAACCAATTTTTCAAATTAAAATTACAAATATATTTACACCATAATTGTAATTAAAATGATGATTGAGCACAACCCTGTGTAAGATATATAAGTTGTATTTGCACTTGTGCAGTTTGCATCTCTTGGTTGTAAATATTCTTTCTTTTCTCTCCTCTTTAGAATGAAATAGAGCACTTATAGCAGCGTTCTGCAGCTTCTCAGAGAGTTCTGCAGTGTTTAAAGCACAGCCCCACACTGAGCGCAGGTCGACAGGCTGAGCGCTAAGCCTGGGCTCAGTGTGAGTATTGATGAACTTTAGTGGATTCAGCAACTTCTGCTTTGTTTACCAGGTGTCTTCTCACTTTGTTTGATTGAGTGTCTCCTTTTCCTTTTTTTTTTTAAAAAAAAAGTTACTTTCTGCTGCCTGTTGGACAAAAGGGTTCAATATCGAACTTTAACATGTTGGCTTTTCAGAATAAGATAGTGGTGAAGTTGCTGTGATGGATCACTACTGAAGGCTTTGTTTGTTTGACAGAAAATAGTTTTAATAGAATTTGTTGGGAACGTTACTTTAAAAAAGTAATTAGTTATAGTTACTACTTGATCCAAAAAGTAATTGAGTTACTTTATAATAAAAGTAACTCATTACCAAAGAAAGGAACTATTTGCGTTACTGTTAAAAAAAAAGTTGCTATATGTCAAAGAATTCAGATTTTTTTAGAACCTCCGTCAAATGAAACGGCCTCAGCATTCAAAATAAAAGTTATCAGACTTGACAAACTCAGGCTGTAAAACACAACATGCCGTTTTATTTTGAAGGAACCGGAAGTACACATAAAATAAATTGGAAATCCGTTCTTTCCTTTCATTATTTAAAAGTTAAGATATATGAGCGTAACCCTAACCTTTAAAAATAAACAGAGAATAACATCTTTCAACTTAATATTGTATCCAAAGTGGCACATATTGATGACATCGTGTGTATTTCTAGTTTGTTCAAAATACGAAGTCGTGTCGTGTTTTACGGCATGAGGCTGTTTTATTTGAGTTTTTTTCATCTGATGACTTATTTTGAAGCCTGAGGCCATTTCATCTGATGGCGTTTGGTTTGACAAATGACAGAGGTTTTCCTGATACCGGATACCTCACTCTGAGACCTGAGGATGTCCTAAAATGTGCACAGTACTCAAAGCATGCTTTAAAAAAACAAACTCGCACAGAAATCTTGTTGACAGACTTACGTTCTCCACTGTCTAGTATTCCTGATTCCTGAAGTGAGCGAATGCAAGAGTCCACCAACTCCAAACCAGTCGTCAACTCGTCCTCGATGTCTTTCTGTCCGTCTGCTGCAGCCGAGGAAATAGAAACGGCTCAATGTTAGCAAAGCATTTGGTGCTGCTATGGAGACTATTTTCTAGCAAGAGTGAGAATGAAAACATGAGAAGAGTGTGAGGAACGTGAGGATGAACAGAGATCGTCAACATTAACAGCAGTTTTTCTGACAAACTGTGGCATGGTTGGACGTGTATCAATGTTTCAGTTTGAGTAAAATTACACATTAAACGTGAAATGAACCTGAAATAGACAAGGAAATCCCTATTTTTCTGTTCATCTAAAGTCCTGTCCTAATATAACACAAAAATACCATGCAATGTTTTGTGCCTGTGTTTGAAATCCCATACTAACATACTACTCATACTATATCTGATGTCAAAATTATGTAGTGTAAAGTATGTAGTGTGTTCACATTAGATAGTATGGAAAGATTGAGTATGCGAGAAATACCCGAATGTATACTATATGAGGAAGTTTCATAGATGGGCACACTACTCAAAAAATAAAACATATATACATAATTAAGTAAAAGAATGTTACTTAAAAGAGGATTAAATGATAAGTACACACATTA
Source organism: Gouania willdenowi (assembly GCF_900634775.1). Taxonomy (NCBI): domain Eukaryota; kingdom Metazoa; phylum Chordata; class Actinopteri; order Blenniiformes; family Gobiesocidae; genus Gouania; species Gouania willdenowi. The sequence continues at coordinate 23,115,046 of NC_041063.1, read as the reverse complement.
CAGTTGAAGAAAAAAATAATAATTAAAAAAATATAATAGTAATAATATACAAATGTACAAATATTATTCAGATACATACATAAATGAAAATGAAATAAAAATCGAAGTTTAATTTTCTTAACATTAAAGGTTCTGTGTTCTTCCTTTCTAGTTCTCTTATAACTGCATGCTGATAAAAAAAAAATGTGTTAAAATTAAATTCTTAATCATGTATAGATTGTGGTATTGTCAAATAGGTCATGTTGTAATAATTCTACATTTAGAAGCAACTCTTTCTTACCTGTACTGAAATGAACACATTTTAGAAAAATACACTGAATTGCAAAGCTTTACAGAACAGTGTGCTATTGTAGACTTAACATCTAAGGTTAAAATTACATTATTATATTATAATATGTTGCAATCTAAAAATACATTGTGCCGTTTTTTGGAGAAAAAAAAACTTTGACAGTAAAACATTTGTAGGCAAATGTGTTTTGTTGTGACATTTTTTTTTTTACCTTGAGAGTTCCAGCGAAACTGCTCATCTGCTGAACTGCAAGAGAAAATATGATTACACAGGTGCATTCATGTCAACATTACAAATAAATAATACATCCAAGTTTTAAAGCAATAGTAAAATCACTAGGCCTCGTTATTCACTTTCCTCCTTTCCACCCAAAACAACCTTATATCAGCTCTTTATACCACCCACTTGTAGATCATGTAGTACCAGGCTACGGAGAAAGTACCCAGTTTTTAAAAGTATAGTGTAGGTTTTGGATTTCTGGGTGTTTTATTTGAAAGAATTCCCACCTCCGCTTTTGACACACACGCGTGCGCAGACCACACCCCCATATGAAACAAGTGTCCTGATATAATATTGATATCAGTCCAATATTAGCAACACCAACAATAGAAAAAAGTATTGGATTGTATCGTCTTGCATCTGAAAATCTAATATATATTGTTTATATTGGATTTATTGAGCTTATTATTAAGGGTCTTAAATTTTATTTATCCTATTTATTTATTCAATTGTAGAATATTCTTATGCTTAAGATTAAAATCAATGAAAACCAATGGTTAATAATAAATGGGTCTGTTTTTCTTGTACCTACTTTTTTCTGTTTAATCACTTGATCAATTTTTTTCTAACATTCCACACCAGTAAATAAGTAATAAAAGTATCGTAAATTATGACACCTTTTGCAGAATTATGAGACCTTTGGAGCTATATTGGCATTTTTTGGGTGAGGTGGAGGGATCCAGTGGGGTTAGGGGTTAGGGTATTGAAGGGTTAGGGTAACGAATGACACTTAATGAGAGCCTTCATGACACCTTTTTCATGCTAATGACAGGTGTCATCTAGGGCTGGGATGTGTACCCGTTCATACTGAATACTTTTTTGTTATGATATGATTTTTTAATATACCGCCGTACCGGTGTATTTTATTACACAACAATCGGAACGCTATGCTGCGCCGCGTTTCAGACCGGACCCCTTTCAATGTTACACTTCTAAATAGGAAGGTAAACAGTGGCGCTCTGGTGTTATTTACGGTGTAAATCAAACATGTAAATAGAAAAGAAAGACACAATTGGCAGTTTGAAGCCTGCATGCGAAGGCCTCTGCTACAGTCAATCACGAACACAGCGGAAATAAGTCCTGGTGGAGCTGCAAACAAAACGCTACGTTATTCACCATAAGAAACCACCACACTACTGAGTATACAGCATTTAAAGCTAGAAATCAAATTTATGCTAAAGCTTCAAGTGAAGTGTTACCCAAAAAAAATCATATTTTTGCTCCTTTTAGCAGTTGGTTGATGATTGAATGTTGAGTAGAGACAGATGACAAAAATGAGAAAAGTAGAGAAGATTGTTGAGTAAGATCAATAACATACAGACAGACTAATATATACATACACATTCTTCTATTTGATTTCATGTAAATTAAGGTCGAGCATTATTATGTGCATTTACATCAGCTATTTGATAAATACGTCTGTGTGTTTGCATATAGGACTGTATTATAACACTAATACATACATGTTGTGATCAATGGCTGGAAACCACAAGACCCAAAGAAAACTAATCCATGCACATGGAGAACATGTGACCTCTGCGAATAATTCATGCAGCGACGTTGAAAATGAACAGCTGAGTCAACTGTTGATCAATAACGAGGAAGCAGTGTGGTGACAACTTGGTGACGCTTGGACGTCTCTGCTCACAGTGAGTGTGTTAAATACAGTTGGCCTGTGTGTAGTTACTGTAGCGTAGCGCTAATGGCTCGGCCAAATCACTGCTACAGCCTGTGTGAAAGGTCGCAGACATGGACTCAATGCTTGGGTGATTGAGTCGGATTTATGAGGCAATGGCCGACGGTCAGACTGCAGGCGCCGCAGCAGGAAGTGAGACTATCTCACACAGCTGCATAAAAACCATCCGTCATAGTGATGAAAGCAAAGGAGTGAGAACAGCCTCAAAAAATATTAAAAATCTTTGCACTCAAAGAACTGTTTTTCTTCCTCTTCTAAAATATTTGATTGCACATTTTATGTTATTTTTATGTGTTTTGAGGAAGAATAGTCACAGTATTTACGAGGGATGCTCCGAAATGAAAATTCTTGGCCGAAACAGAAAACCGAAAATGAGAAAACCAAAAAATAAAACACCGAAATGAATTATTATGCAAATTATAAGTCCCGTTGATTTACAGATAGCGATAGAGAAGCTTTATTGATCCTGCAGTGGGGAAATTTACTGTCATTACAGCTCAGATAGAGTGCAAGAAAAAAAGACAAAAGAAAGCAACACACAGAATACCCAAAAGAACAATTATAGAGGCTATATACATAAATATAAACAGTGAATATGAATTGAAAAATTATATAAATAATGTAAAAAGTAAAAAATATATATATGTATGTAATTATGGCTCTGAATGTTTACTAACCTCACTAACTAACATTACATAATATGGGGCGACTGTGGCTCAGTGATAGAGTGAGTCGTCCAGTAACCGAAGGGTTGGGGATTCGAATCCCATTCTATCAAAGTCATTGTCGTTGTGTCCTTGGGCAAGGCACTTTACCCACATTGCTTCGCTTGTTTGAATGGGTATGAATTGTGCATGATTGTTGGTGGTGGTCATAGGGGGTCGTAGGCGCAAACCGCTTCTGTCAGTATGCTCTTAGCTTTATTCATTATCCAAGCGTGTTCTTGGAGACACACACAGAGAGCATGTGCGTCTGTGTGCTCAGTGTGCTTTGATTGCAGCATGGATCATTTCGCGTGCTGGTTTAATTTTGATACCATCCAAGTAATGATCTTTGTAACGCGGACCAAGTACAGTTGTGATTAAGTCCAGAGGATCACTGAGAAACGTGTGCTGAAACCAGAAGTTGGTCCATTTGCTCGCCATGTTCAGTGGGCAGAATTTCGGTGCATCACTAGTATTTTCCTTTTTTCAAAAAAGATAAAATTTCTTGCCCATTCTGTTGATATTTTGTTGCAATGCCTTGCACACGAATTTGCATCGTTAGTGGTGGAGTCAGTAATAATCATGCGAGCGACAATTTCAACCTTTGTGAGTAAATTATCCTGTTTTTAGGAAGAAATACCTTTAATTTATTAAACTATGAGGCCTACATTAAGTCTTTATCGGCATTTTAACAATGTTACTTATCGTCCCGAGCAGCTTTGAGCAATTTGTGATGTGAATTTTGGTAGTTTTAAGCATTTCTTTGAATGTAATTCTTCCTCCTTATTTATCTGTGAGTACAAACCTGGATTAAATTACTAGGCTTGAAATGATCCAATTACCTTAACAATAAAATATTACGTTTGGATTGTTTTTAATCGTATATTAAAGGGTTAAGTGCAAAATTATTGTTGTTGGGTTCTAGATGTGATGAATTTTTCCATTTCTCATCATAAATTCCAGTTAATTCCTGTATCTGTTATCCTGATGAAACACGTAGTATAAAGAGTTTATAATTTATAATAATGTGTAAAGTGATCTCTTCAGGAGAAACGCATTAAAGAGTGATAATAAGATGTAGAATAGATTCCAGTTGAATGCTCTGAGATACTGAGCTTGAACCAATTGTGTTGTAAAGGGTGACAGTGACCTTCATCTTCAGCTATCACAACCTAATCACTTTTTTTCTATTACAATTATAGCAGCGGCAAAAGCATAAAATTACAGATATGTGGCTAAAATGAGATCCATTCAGATAAGTGAACCATTAGAAAAAAGAGAAACAACAATTAGCTTTCAATTAAATCCTTTCTGCAAATGTATTTCACTTTAAAAAATATGAAACGCAAGATTTAATCAATGATTTATGGATTCCATCCATCCATCATCCACCTGTGCATTCATCTCTCCCTCCATCCATCCCGTCCATCCTTTTTAAAAGCATCCTTCCATCCATCCATCCATCCATCCATCCATCCAAGCATCCATCCAAGCATCCATCCATTCATCGTCTCTCTCACTGTCCATCAATCAATCCATCCCACCATCCATGCATCTGTCCATTCATTCAGCCCCTCATCTCGTCATCCATCCATCCATCGATCAGCCCTTTCTCCCTCCATCCATCCATCAATTAATGCATCCATCCATCCATCCATCATCCATCCCTTTTTAACTCTGCCTTCCGCCATCCTTCTGTCCATCCATCCATCTATCAATGAATGCGTGCATCCATCCATTTATCATCCATCCATCATCCATCCATCCATCCCTTCTTAACTTCATCCCTTTCGCCATCCTTCTGTCCATCCATCCATCCATCCCTCCTTCCATCCCTCTCGCCATCCATCCAGCCCCTCAACCCTCCATCAATCTATCCATTCATCCAATCGCCCATTGGTCTGTCCATCCCTCTATCCGTTCGCCCATCTGTCCGTCCATCAATGCATCCATCCAAAATCAGAATAAGTCCACCTTTTGATTACTGAGAATGTTTTCAACACATTATGTTTGTGTCTTTCAGGTTGGACACATTGATTTACAATAAATCACTTGATGTTGGCAGTGTTTGGATCACTTAACCTGCAGTTATTTACTTTAATGCAGGCTTACAATCGGATTCTAACTGCACTGCACTGGTAGTAACAAACCCCTATAGTAGAAAGAGGTCCAGGAGGACATACAACATGCAAACAGTAGTAAACACTAACACTGTGATAAACTGCAGTTGGTTACAGGAAAAGGGGGCAAAAGAAAGAAAGACATTGTCTGAGTCTCTGTAATCACTGGAGGGACAGGACAGAGGGATTTAAAAAGCTGAGCAGAATTCCACAGCACACACACCCGAGAGAAACGGCATTTAAAGGACATTTTATATTCCCTTCACTATTCACAGTGGAAACAACTTGAATCAAAAAAGCAGCCTCGGTACATAAACGGCCTGGTTTGCAATCAGATGTTTGCGTACATCTGCTTCCTCAAAATGACCAACAAGCTTTGGTTTTCTGGTGACAGATGACTTGGAAAGCCCTCAGCGTAGTACTGAGCAAGTGAAAAAAGTTATTTAATTATTTAAATATCTGGTGGGTTTTTTGCTGTCATTTTGTGTTTTTTGCTTTTGTTCTGTGTATTTATGCTGTCGTTTTGTGTATTTATGCTGTCGTTTTGTGTATTTTTGCTGTCAGTTTGTGTAATTATGCTGTCATGTTGGGTATTTAGGTATGTCATTTTGTGTATTTTTGCTGTAATTTTATGTATTTTTACTATCATTTTATGTATGTTTGCCATCATTTTGTGTATTTATGCCTAAAATTTGTGTATTTTTGCTGTAATTTTGTGTATTTTTGCTGTCATTCCATTTTCTCGTGACACTTGACGTAGAGAGCCCTCAGCGTAGTGCAGAGCGAGTGAAAAATTAAAACGTCAAACTGTTTTAAAGTATATGTATGTCGAAGCTAGTTTGGCTGCGAGTCTTAACGTCTGTATAATTTAGCCCAGATGTTTGCCATCAGTCTGGATCAAATCAAATAAAAAAGCGAGTAAGTTATTTTCTGGCTGTATGAGAACCTGGAAATGATCGGCCTCGAGAGGCGTCAACATGGCTTTGTGTAACTAACAATACAACAACAATCTTTTTGACAGACTCTTGATTGCTGGGTTATTAATTAGTTGAGTGCATGCTGCTCAACAATGATACACAAACTAAATGTATGAATTATTAGAAGACCTCACCCCACCATCTGCTTTTGTATAAAGTTACTCTTTTGGTGATAAGGGAATAACTGTATGTTTTCGAACTTTTGAATATGAAGATATAAGGTTTTTGTGGTAAATAGACAGAAAAAAAAGATGCTCATGTTATTTATGAAATTCCAAGTCCATCTAAGTTTAATTTGTAATTGTGTTGAGTATAACTATGGTAAATTGGAATTACTGTGTGTTGTATGTTGAGATACTGTATAAAACTATGTACACTTTTCTTTTATTTAGTTGTGTTATTTTTGAAAACCTACATGGAAAAGAGTGTGATTTAAAGCTTAAATGAAGAAATATCTATTCTCTGTTTTTCCAGGTTTATTTATTTATTATTATTTTCTAGTTGTGTTTTAAGAAAGGACTCATAGAAACCACAGGCATCTATTTACTTTATTATTTCATCTGTCATATTGTGTTGTATACCATCTTTTATAAACTTTGTGATTGTTCGAACAAAAATTTTGAAGATAAAATTAGAATTAATCAATCTGCATCAAACAATGAGGTCTAGTCTAATTAAATATGATTAAAAATCACTTCTTTTCCTCCAAATGCTACCTGCGCTCTGGAAAAGACAGGATTTTCCTCCAGGGTGTGAAAAAGTAAACGCTTAAAAGCTGCTGAACATGTTGTAAACGACTCTTTGCAAGTACGAAAACACGCAGACAGGAATCCCTGCAGCTTTACCCTTCATGACTCATTAGTCCTTAGCTCAAGAGCACAACAACACTGTGAAGGAGCCACGGACTGCAACACGGAGCTCTGCTCAAATCCAGCAGCTGCCTCTCATCACAAGAGCACTTGAGAGTGTGTGCTGGAGGTGATAAGCTCGTCAGTCGGATGGGTGGATGTCTGTCAGCAAACCAGAACATGGCTCCTGGTTTACTCTAACACACACTACAACTGAAGCTGTCGTCTGCTTGTTTAACAGCAACTATTTCCCTTTTTTCCCACTGTAGACTGAGCACAGATGTCATCAATGTGCACGCATGCAGACAAACACAAATTACAGCCAACAATTGCTTAAAAGTGCTTCGCATCCTTGATAATAGCTGTTCTGTTGAGTCTAACGGAATAAATGCAGAGTCTGGCATGCAGTGTTGGACTTTCCATTGCTGTCAGTTTATAATTGCCTGATATTGGCTAACCAGAGGTCGACTAAGTACTCAAATTCATTACTTGACTGAAAGTCCAAATACTATTTGCCAAAAAATACCAAAAATTCCTATCAACACATTTTACCCTTGGGGTCAATCTGACCCCAGGGATATTTGCCTCCAGAAAATTATTTTCAGAAAACTGTTGAGACCAAGTTTTGGTGTCAGGCACTTTGTTTATTTGTTGAATCCATAAATAACCCCTTGATAATGAAACCATGACCTGTTCTCTAGCGCCACCATCAAGCCAAACTTTTAAAGTTGAATTAATTTATCAAGTTTTCTGACAACATTAAAGCTGATATTCGGAGTTTCAGAGAAATCTCTGTTTATGTATCATTCTCTTGAAATGCGAAAAAAAAACCCAACTAGTCTTTTACTATGATCTACTGCCGGTGGTCATTAATATACATTAATGTATTTAAGTCCCTCCTTCGTCCTATAGACCCCTATACAAATGGAAACGATCGGCAAGTGCGCACAGCCAATAGGCTTCGACTTCCTGGAGCGAGGACTGTCAATCAAAGTGAATGCGCGTGCTGCGTAAACTGCATGGAAATGAGGCTGTGCGTCTCAAACAGGTATCACTCTGAGCAGCAGAGCGTCGTGGAGAAGCGCTCCAAAACTCCAAAGTTGTCCATTCCACAATTGCCAACGTAAAAAGCTTCTACTAAAAGACAAAAGAAAAGTCCAGGTTCAAAGTTTGTGGATAAACGTCTTTGTGACCGCAACAGAATTTATCTCGTAGCTGCTTTTAAAAGGATTCCGAATGGACCAGGATTTGGCAACATTTCTCATGGACAGGTAATAAACATGCTTCAATCAAAAGTTATGGCACTAAGAATAAATGTGTAGTTTTTGTAGTTATGCAACTTTGTTATGTTTTGCCATGCATGTGCACAAATGTAGATCGGCAGAGGCAGGAGAGGAAGTAGAGCTGTTGAGGGCGGGACATCGAGACGTTCTCTCAGAAACTCCGGATATCCGCTTTAATGACCACAAGAGTACATTTCCTGCAGCACCACCATCAGGTCAAACTTTCAGTTTTAGAGTTGCTCTATCTTTGAAATCTTTCATCCAAATCTCTTCTAATTTGGGGTTCACATTCATAACTTTGATTGATTGATGTTGGTCTTTCCTTTTTTGGAAAAAAGTGTGTCTGCTGGAGGGTCAACACTCATTCTGATCAGATGAGAATGCCTCAAAACCAGGGTCCTCCTCAACACAATCCTCACCTCTACATTTTTTTTACTGTGAAAGCGCTGTTCCAAAACCTCATTGATAGTAAACATTTTCCGAGAGGACATTTTCAAGCGAGAGAGGGCATGCAGATTGCAATACACACAGAGTACAATAAGGAATTACTTCGATAATAGGCTGCCATGGAAGATTATATATGCGTTCAGCACAATGAAAAAATATCACAATAATTTTATGCTTAATCGATTATACCCAAATTAGGAAAAGTCATGAAAGAAAGGCAAAAAAAAAAAAATGAAGTCAACAATTGTTTTCTGAACAATAAATATTGAATGGGGTCAAATTGACCCCAAGAATGATGATAGGAGGGTTCATTAAAAGTAGTGAAGTAAAAGCATTAAAAAATAGTAAAAAGAACCTCAAACATGGATTTCATCATGAGTGCAAATATAAGTACACTGATGCACAATCTGTTACGTTTATTTATAGAACAATGCAACAGTTAACCAAAAGAAAAACACTGTGATGTTTCGTTAACTACTGTAATATTTACGTTTGTGTTTAGAAACCTCATAAAAGCAACTTATAGGTTTTGACGGAATAAAATTAAAGGGTTTTTCCAACAGCATTCAATATAATTTAACAAGAAAGGAAAAAAATCTTTGTTTAAAAACTCAACATTCACCAATAGAACTGTTGCCACGAAAACAAAATAACAAAAAACCATGTTTCCATTACTTTTAGTAAATTTGAGCATCCTAAGGTATATTTAACCAATGTTCAGTGTTTTTTTTGTTTAACTCGCCAGACTTTTTATTGCCAGCCTTAAATCTCTCGAATACTCATGCAAAGAATCTTTGTTCCTCTCGTGTAAAAAGTACAATGTTTGTCTTTCAAATGTAGCGGAGTGAAAGTAAGAGAATACTACAGTAATGCTCAGATTCTTCTTAATTTCACCACTGTTGATACTTTTTAATCACGACCTCACTGAAAAACATTCATGTAATCGCTTTAAATGGTGTGAAGAAATGAAAACAGACATTAACCTTTTCTCTCTTTGGATTTTATTATTGAATATCATTAAAAAGCTATTCCATTACAATAAATACAAATATGTTATAGTGTGGTTATGTCTATGTGAAATGAATCATTTGCCCTCCATGGCTACCTGCTTTTCCTTGGAAAACATTGCATTAGTTTATGTTTAATTTAAAACAGCACAGAAAAAAGAGATAAAAGTGAATACAGCTTAATTCAGAAAGCTCTTTCAGTTCTGCCACCGAGACACGACGTGACACAGGCTGTGTCTATTTTTCTGATGCTCTAACAAATATTCCCTCCCTTCATGGTGGATGTGCTGTTAAACACTGAGGAAAAAGGCAGGAGGCAGAAATAATGGTACATGTGATGGAAATAAATCACTGCTCCCTGACCTCAGTATGAGAATAAGCTCAGAGGTCAGAGGTCACGGCCAGCTGCAGCGAGCTACAGAGGTGAATGTGTGTCACGCTCAAGGATAGTTAAACATGCAGCGTGGAAGGTTTATTCTAAATATAAAACTGCTGCTCAGCAGGAAACAAAAGAGAAGTCTTCATACTTGAGCCCAAATCATATAGAAAACTTCAGCAAATACCCACAGTAAGCACAAAGATGGCACCGGATCATTTATCTGGAAGTTTCTGTATCAAATGCACACTTTGTGTGTGGTCTGTAGGCTGCAAGTCAGAAACGAACAATGGGTTTTTTTTATGGTGCTTTTGTATTATTTTGTATTTTTTCATATTTGTATATTTTGTGTGTTTTTCCTGCTGTCATTTTGTGTATGTTTGCTGTCATTTTGTGTACGTTTGCTGTCATTTTGCATATTTTTGCTATCATTTTGTGTATTTTTGCCATCATTAATTATGCTTTGATGTTGTCCTGTTTGTTTTTGTTGTCATTTGTTAGCTTTTGTTTTTTTTGTAATTTTGTTTCTTTTTTGTTGCCCTTTTGTGCGTTTTTGTGTCATTTTGAAGTCATTTTGTTTATGTATGCTGTCATTTTATGTATTTCTGCTGTGTTTTGTGTATTTATGCTGTCGTTTTGAGTATTTTTGCTGTCATTTTGGGTATTTTTGCTGTTAATCGATTTTCTCATGACAGGTGACTCAGAAATCCTTTAATTTGTTTTGATGTTTTGAGTCTGTGCACTTTTCTGTCATTTTGGTGCCATTTTGTGCATTTTTGTGTCATTTTTTGTATTTATGATTTTTTGCATTCACGCTTTAATTTTTCGTAGTTTTGCAGTTGTTTTGATGTGGTTTTGAGTGTTTTTGGAGTCATTTGTTAGTCTTTGTTGTAAATTTGTGCATTTTTTGTTATTTTTTTTTACTTATAGGGCCGTCAGTCTCCCATGTATGCTTTCAGTAACAGAGAGAAGATGGATCACCACAGTAGCAGAATAAATCTTTAATCCAATGCAAACATTGCTATTCCATGAGTTCTGTAAGTTTTAAAGAGTTTGACTATAAAATATTTCGCCCAAATTACAATTACTGGACATTTGGTGGCTCAGTTGGATGCTAATCAAAACAATGCATCCTTGAGACACTTAAATTTATGCATTTAATGGTTTGAATGATTTTAGTTACAGCTGAAGAAGCCGTTGATAAAAACTAACAGCTGTGATTCTGTCAGAAAGACCAAGGGCAGCTGTGGCTACAGCTGTTGCTTACTTCCACACACATGCATGGTGAGAATAAATAATGATTTATTGTTCTTTAATATTCATGATTAAAACATTAAAGTTTATTTTCTATCAAAATCTTTGTGAGTGGATTATATTTGTCTTAGTGTAAAAATAGGGCCTTCTATATTCTATAAGGACGTGTGCCTACATTTCTTAGATCACCAAGACAATCTTACATTCATTTACTCAAAAGGAGCCACTCATAAAGCACAAAGTATGCATTCTTAAGGAGCTATTAATTATTTATTAATGAATCCTGTGTGAAGTTCTCCACAGTGAGCCCCAGTGATGAAGTATTCATCACCGTCAGCGTGCCTGTGTGGCTCCACAGCAGCGATCTGTCACTCAAAGCAGAGGAGGGAGCTTTTATGTGTCAGCGCTCACAAAACTCAGTTGGATGCAGAGATGTGTCAAAACACGGAGGCTGGAAAGCAAAATGTGTTTTTTTGTTTATGGCGACGCGTGTACGCCTTGTCTACTTTCGCTCTCCGTGCACTTGCGTGCGCGTGTGCCATCTCTCTGAGGCTACAGTCTGTTCCATTGTGCACACGAAGCAGGGGGAAAAAACTTTTGTTGATATGACAGCTGGATTGCATTTTAAGTGCAGAACTGGAAGAGAAGTGTTGAGTCATATTCAACAATTTAGATAAATTATTCCAGCTTGCCACTGAAGGCCACAATAAAAGCCCAATTCCTACCCCAAAAAAAGCATCAATACACCTCTAGAATATACTTCAACCCTCTGCCGATTTATCTTCTTTACCTCAGCTTTGCATCTAGTTCAGGGGCCAAATATGGACCAGTTTGACCTTAAGTGGGCCTCAGATTTTAGGTGGAAAAAAGAGCAAATTCAACATTAATGTTCCCTAGTTTGCACTTCCACATATACATGATAAAGTCTTTTAGTGTATCAGTCCCTGCAGGATCTTCGCTTAAATTTCCCTGATTTTGGAAATTTTGTACAATAATTTGAGGACAAATTTCCAGATTTTGGAATAATTGAGAGTTCTTTCAAAAATTATAGAATAAAAATTATTATTATTATTATTATTATTATTATTATTATTATTATTATCCCAATTTGATGAAGAAATACCTTTGATTTATTGAAGTTTACCATCAACCCAGTTATTTTTTTAATCCTTGGGGTCGGTACCCCGTGTGGGGTCATCTGGATTTTAAATGGGGTCGCCTCAAATGTCTAGTAATTGATTAGAATTTTAAAATTACTGATTAAAAATACACTTTTGATTATTTATGAATTATTATTCATTTTAAATTTAAAAAAAAACTCACAATCCTAAATGACTGTGAATAATTAACGGCAGTAAAAAGAAAACATGCCTTGAAATTCTTGATATTAAAATGGGGTCGAGATCTAAAAAAGGTTGGAACCACTGCTTTAACCATTAAATACGTTTCTAACTTGTACTCATCCCTGCAGAAACGGGGTCTGTGAGCATTCACCATAAGTAACTTATTTACGTGTATGTGTGTGTGTGTGTGTTTGTGTGCATGAATCTACACACAGATCCTGAGGTTTTTAAATGAAAGCTGCACCTGCTGGGTGCAACATTTCAGTTGTGTGAAACATCTGCTGTGTGTGTCTAAATCACCGAGCTATTACCAGTATTAGGATAGGTATACTATCGTTATTTTTGCAGCGCCACAGATAATGACGGAATGCCTCCATGGCTCCATGCATTATTCACCAGGGACCGATGGCCTGACACTGGGCGTGCTCCGTATTATTATTCAGCAGCACATAGACAAAGACTGTCTAATATTTATATTGATTTAACAAGGCTCCCTGCAACAGAGCTGCCATAACACGCTCATGAACCAGAGATTAAAAGTTCTCCTGCTCACATTATGGAATAAAACTTTAACTTAGAGGGAGATTAGTTTCATATCACATCATGACAGCATGAAAAAAATAGTTGACGCTCAGAAAGAGAAGTTTGGAGATATGTCAAACAATTTTTCCATAACTTGTGAGCATGTAGTTATTCTCCACAATGTTTAAAGTGACAGACCCACACATACAGTACCGCCCACGCACAAAAATTAGATTTCGAATTTTGATTTTGGTGAATAAAAGTCAGTAAAACTAGTCTGACACAAACTGGTGTATGTCTTTAGAACAACTGCACAGAATGCTGCAGAAATCTAGCATCTGTACCAACAGGTTCAAAGATATCAGAAGATCGATGGAAACAAATAGCAATAACTCCTTGTTCAATCTGGTATTAAGTTGTATAAGGACCTGAGAGATATTTATTTTATTATTTCACACACATTATATCCTCAGAGCTGTTCAATTAAAAGAACCGGGATGAAGGTAGAGAAAAAAACCTTACATACAATAGAAATTAAAGCCCACTAGAATGGATTGTTAGCTTCTCTGCTAACAGAGGAAAGATGAACCTTCCATCTTCTCATCATATATGTGAATTAACTTTTTTTATTGCTTCCTCCTATATTAGTGGCTTGAAATGAATGGAACGGATGTAAATATTGTCTTTAATCGTGTTAGGCGTGACAGACTGGTTGATACCCAGCCTTACACCCTGTGGGAGATAAGCAGATCATGAATCAATGCTATTTTATGATGAAGCAACCATACATTATACTACGTATATCTGCAAAACATGGACCAGGGTTAGGCAACTTTGTATTTTTATGTTTTTGTTTTGTATATTTTTGGACTCAATGTGTGTACTTTTGTTGCGATTTTGCACAATATATTATCATTTTGTGCATTTCGGTTCTCACTGTTTGTATTTTTTGGTGTTTTTGTTAATTATGTCTCACTTTGTGTTTATTTATTGTTGGTTTGTGTGTTTTTTTGTTATTCTTTTGTACATTTTTCTGTTATTTTTGAGTGGTTTTGTAGTTAATGTGTATTTTGGGAGTCATTTTGATTAGATTAGTTGTCTTTTGTGTATTTTTGCTTTCATTTGGTGTATTTTTGCAGTCAAAAGCTTAGAGTTTATTACATACTCAAATAGTTCCATGTTGTGACCTATGTTATATTGCATTAAAAACAGATCAAATTGTGTCATTGCTGATTTATGTTGTTATTCTTTTTGCCTCCAACTGGAATCCCCACAAACGGCAACTTTTAAACAGTTCAATTGATTCCAAAGGCAGCTGTGATTGATTTATTTCCTTGACTGCAATAGACAGAAACAAATAATAGTTTTTATCTAAACTGCTCCATAATTCATCATCTTCTACAGCCCATTAGGCGTCGTGAAACTCCCCCACACCCACACATAAATGCTGACGTGACACCCACACAGTTACTCAAGGGCAGCAGGGAGATGTCATGGCTGGATGGGACGTCTCATAGCTTTGGAGGGAATGAAACACTTGACGGTTTCAATCACTTCCCTCCCCAGAAGGATCATCTAACCAATGATTTAGCAGGATTCGCCCAGTCCCCCTCCACAGCTTCCACTTGGGTGGATGGATATATTGGTTGGAGGGTTATCGGCTTTACACCGTTTCTCTCTTTGAGACCTCCACTGGGACCAATTACCAAAACCCTGTGACACGTAGAAAAGCACATGAACACACACACACATAAATACATAAAGCAGTGATCTGAGACCACACAGACAACAACGACTACTTCTGGAGTGTTTGATCAGCATAATAGCTCAGTGTGAGCCCCATTCATTGTACAGGAAAGACTATTTCAGAGCGTAGGAATATTTTTGGGGGTCTTTAATAATTTAAGCACCAGAATCATCAGCTTGTCAGACCAGAAGGAAAAGCAAATGTCAAGCTAGTGAGCAGTTTGTCAGGATTTTATTTCCAATAGGATAAGTCAGCGCTATGAGAAGCTTCCTCTTCTAAAACCCGCTCTGGTTATTTACTTCACAGCTTTACGGTGGACACTAATCTGGAAGCTGGTTAAAAAGTTTGGCGTGCTGAGCTTGACATTTCAGTTCCGTCGAGACTAGGGATTTTCAACCTGTGGCGCAATATGAGACCTTAACAACCTCTGCTTATGACTCAACTCTACGCCATTGTAGAATTCAAACATGTTTGCAAACTGCTTGGTTCTTTATTATCCATATTATCGACCGTGTTCCTACTAATTATGTGTAACAATGTGAGACGTACTGTAGGTGACAGAGAGATGACCCAAAGAATAAGAGACCTTTAATATTGTCAGTGTGTAGAACAGGGTGTCAAACACTTTTTAGACTCATGTGCGCCACACATTATTGGCAGTAAAATGAGCAATTGTATCATTTATGTGCCCTAGTTTTCACTTCCCCGTATAATAGTATTTAAAGTATGTAAGGCTACCAACAATATCCAAGCAATAAGTGAGACAGATATTGGTCCCTGCTGAATTTTCACCTAAATTTCCTTGATTTTGTGACCAATTTTTATGTAATTTGGGGAAATCTTATGGAATAATTTAAGGAAAATTGTACTTACAACAATTTGAGATTAAAAATGACTGCTATCATGTGACATAGGCATGGGAAAACTGTGAGCCCTGTAAAAAAAAAAAAAAAAAAGTGTAGTTTCATTGAATTTGTGTATTTATAGGGACTGAAATATCTACAACTGAAATAGTTGGTGATTTACTTAATGAGTCATGTTCTTGCTGTCATTTTCACTTTCTCCTGCGGGCCAAATTGGGAGCTTTAAAGGGCCAGATTTGGCCCCCGGGCCTTGAGTTTGACACATGTGGTGTAGAACAATTAAAGAATGAAATTCAGTGGGTGAAATGATCCCTCTAAACCTATTGATATGAAATTACATAACTCTCTCCTGGTCAGTTCTGATCAGAATGTCCTAAGCAGGCCAGATACCATCGTACACTGCTAGCTTTCACCAAGGTCTCTGCCTGACGAGGCTCTGCTATGTTTTGACTACCGCTATCAGCAACATACATAACACTGAGAGCATAAAACCACAGCAGATTCACTGAGGCACACACACTGAAAGCTTGTGTCTGTTCCCCAAAACCCTATGTCTAAATAAATCCTGTGTCTGCATCTGACCAGAAACCCTAAAGTTTGACTGTCGTTCATCCAAACCTCCACAACACCTATAAAAAGGTAATAAAGAAAACTGTAAAAAATGAAGGAAGATTTATATTTTTAAAAGGATGAGGTTATATACAAAGTTAAAAAGTAAAAGGATGAATACTGAGGGTATTCATCTAACTACTCACTACTAAATGTTCCTATTTTCTTCATATACATAGTTTTAATAGAGTTGTGTCTTGGAAAGTTAATAAGCTCAGTACTGCTGATATGTCTTCTTTTTTTCTTTTTTAATCTCTGTTGCTTTGATTAATGTTGCAACATAACAACCATGAGGCAAACATGTTTTATACCGCTAACACACTAGGCTATTGTGGGAAATTTGCAGTTTTCTGAAAAATTTACATATTTAAAGAAACAATTTGTTTACATAAAAAAGACAGCCATTTACTGTAATTAAATGTTAACTCTAAACTTGTGAGTATATGCTTCCATTGTCCGTCCTTGACTCCCTCTTCCCTGTTCCCTTCCTCCATCAAGGTGTAACACCGTCCTTTCGTTTCAAATTCTCACTTTAATAAATGTTTTCTAACCCTAGGGAGGACTGGCGATGGTTATAATTATGCAATAAAATTTTAAAAATGGTTGAAAAGAGGACAAGACAGAATAAAATCCTATATCACTGTGTTTGAAAAATTCTGAATTCACACAAAGAAGAAGATGTGGGAATAATAACGCTGTCAAATCCCTATACAGTCGGAGGAAAGGTACAGTTTATGCATATATATATATATATATATGAATGATTGGTCACATTGATGCATGGTGACAGAGTAGAGCCATCAGGGCAACATGATTTAATTAACTGGTAGAGGTAGAGGAAGACCTGCCTGCTCCGGCTATCACAATATATCACTATGTCTGGTCCACCTATGCCTCAACAGCATCAATCTAAGTCTTACAACGTGCACACACACACACACACACATATAGATAGTGCACACACAGGCCATCTGTTTGTATCGTTCAACAGCTAGCTCGAACGCAATTTCCCCGCTAGCATTGCAAAGTTATTAGCTCATATGATATTTCAAGCTGGTGTCAATAAACACCAAATGTGCAATGAGTCAACATTTGCTAACGCCCCAAAAGAAGGCAAACAATATGTTAAGATTCTAAGAAAAAACATACTGATTGGATCAATTTCAAAGACTGTGCAAATGGTGAAGCTAATAGATTAAACTTGTCCAAGATCGCAGTCTGACGCACAGAAAACCTGTTAGTATTTGATGCAACATGAATTCCAATAGTATTTAACATTATAATAGATATGTTGGGCTGTTTCTGAAAGCATGAGGTAAAATCACTAAATCATACAATGAAAACAAGCTGTTAGACCTAGTAAAACACATCTATCCCCATTCAAAATAATATGCCTTTTGCTCTTTTCTAAGCAATAAATGTAGGTTAAAAAAGTCCATGCTCTAACCATAATCCTCTATTAATCTGAGAGTGAACACTTTGTTTTATTGCTGCAAATTCTCAATATCAGAATAATGGGAGTGATGTTGTTTAGACTTGTATTACAAAAGGTTTTCTTCACTAAAACTAGAACTTTACCCTCTATGTTATAATAGATTAAAGTCTTTTCAATGAGATGTTAAGAACACGAATTACACTAAGAAAGTAAACTTCATTTTGCTATCACATAAGATTTTTTTCCCGACTTTATCGAGCAGGAGCTTCGACCTTGGGTGGCGTTCCAAGTCACTTTTTCAAGTAGGAGGTCGGAAAATCTAGAGTTCCGAGTTGAGTGGAACACAGCATTAGATCATTTTCGTGTTATTTAACACTGTAACTTGTTTTATGCACTGCTGCCAGGACAAGGTTGTAAAAGAGATTATTGATCTGAATGTGGTTCTCATGACTAAATAAAGGCTAATGAAATCTTTAGATTTAGAATATCCTCATGTGTGTACCCCGCTTTACTCATCTTTGTTCTTTACTCATGCACAAACTGGTGAATTGTCTCTAATGTCAGTTTTATATCATTGAACGATTCCTAGAGATCCAGATGCCAGCTGACTCACTGAGGTCCAATGCAAACAGGAATCGATTTTAAAGCACCAAGTGAGGTGATAAAAGTCGAAGTTTAAAGTGCCTCATTAGATGATGTTGCCCAGGAAACCAAACCCTGGCCCAAAGCAAATAAACTAGCAAGCTTTCTTGTGTTCATCAGAATCCTTCAAAGCCTTTTTTTAGAATCATGGTGCATTGTTGGGGCGTATGCACCTCTTTGTTTGAGTGAATAACTCCAATCAATCACTCCTTCTCTTTTTTGTTCTCTATCAAAGGTTTGAATATTCGCGTAGGCTTGAAAGTAATGAACCAGAATAAAGAAACAGTCACAGAAGTGACAGGAGTTTTTGTTCGTGTGTCAACATTGTCTTCTTTTCAGGAGTTTTTCTATACAGTTGACTAAGCTAGCTTTTTGTTAGCTCTAACATAGTGAATACTGGGAATATTGACCACAACATTGAATAACACCAAATATTACCGACCTATTAGCTACCTAGCCTCCAATCTACAAGTAAAATTTTTTATTTTTATTAAGATGCTCCAGGTGTTTTTTTTTTTTTTGTTTTACGAGGACAAACTCAGTCATGTAAAGCCTTTCTTATTCACCTTTTCAGTCCCTGAAAGATGTGGAAGTCCATTTTTCTTTTGTGAACAATAATAAAAAGAGTCTTCTATCTAAAAGAGAAAATGGTAAACCATCTATTTAATATGTAAAACATATTTCATTCATTTTACAACTATTTTAAAATGTTTTACTACTATTTTGTAACACAACGTTCTCACCAAGAATTTTTCAGAGCACAGGACGCATGGTGCGCGAGCAAGCGTAGCCGGCGTTCAACATTTTGAAATGTATAACTCTTTGACGGCCAAAATTTGTGAAGTAAAACTACTAAGGGTGTAACAATACATGAATTTGTATTGAACCGTTTTGGTACAAGACGTTTGGTTTGGGTACAGGGTTGTGCACGGGTGAGTTCCCGGAACGGAACGGAAGTTGCGTGTGTTTACTTCCGCCTGCAGCTACATGTGCAGCACATGTATGTCATGGCTAACGCTAGCAAGAAACCAGAGCTGGAGGACCCTCCCCTGTCGCTAAAGGCTCCTGCTTGGGAACACTTTGACTTTCGGGTGAAATACTGCAACGGAGAAAGACAAGTGGATAAAACGAGGGCAGTGTGCCGACATTGTTTTATATTTTATATATTTTTTTTTTGAGAATATTATTACCAGGCAGCACTTTACAATAGTATTGTTTTTTTTTATACTTTATTTCCATATTCTGTACAATGTTAAATACATTGTTGGTTTACTAAAGTTTCGAATAAACAACAAGCAAATTTATGTTTCGCATTTTGTTCCATACTGTACCGAAAATGAACCGAATTGTGACCTCAAAACCGATTTACATATCGAACCTTGATTTTTGTGTATCGTTACACCCCTAAAAGCTACTGTTGTTTGTTATTGCCATACTTTTAGGGGTGTGCCATCTAAGGGACCTCACGATTCGATTTCGATTCAGGGTGCTACGATTCGATTAATCAATAATTATTACGATATTAAAGATTATCACAATTTTTTATTGATCTATTTATTTATATCAAATCAACAAATCCAACAGTAATCATAATACAAAATAAATAAATAAATATATATAAAAATAACTAAAATATTAGCTTGTTCAGGTCATTTAATCTGATCTAACACAAAAGCTAAAAATAAAGTCCGTGCTGGGGGTGAGGGGGCTCCGTCCCCGCCAGAGAGCGGCGAGGGCTCAGTGGGGTAACCATGTCGACGGCCCCGGTAAGCGGCGAGTTGGGCGCAAGGCGGTGCCTTTGCCGCCGGGCCCTTGTTTGAGCCCCCGCGCACATCAAAGTCCGGACTGTCCGCACTCGGAGCTTAAATACGTGGACGATTATTACGGTTACTTAAGCAGCGGATGCACACAGGCAGCATCGAGGGCAGCTAAAGGGCCGCAGGGGTCCTTAGGTAAAGATGTGAGTATTCGAGCCAATCGCCTGTATTAAATAGATGGTGCGGCTGATTAATGTGTTTCTCGGTTATGCAGATTAAAAGGAGTTAAAATAACCCGTGCACACCTGGAGGTCCCTTTTGTGTCCATGTGTACAACAATTATTACAACGGTACTGATTAAAAAAAAGGAAAAAAACAGAAAATTCCCCCAACGTTGCCGAAAACTGAACGTAGGGGGCACAAAATTACAACATGGGGGCCTCTACGCTCAACAACACTGGCGAGAAACCTGGAACATGTCTGTTAGTAGTTATTGCTGTTAACCTTCTTTGTTTCTGATGCTTCATGCATCAAATCATCCTTGTTTTTCCTCCTGATCTTGCATCCTTTCGTATTTATTTTTACACTTTTCTATCACACATCCTCTTCGTATGTTCATTTAAATAACACTTAATTCCCTATGTACAACGCATTTCATTCCTGTCACTTCATTATTTTCTGTTAGTGATAATCAAAACTGGCTGCAGAATTTAATCATGTCTATATGCAACAGATCATTAGCCTGGTGAGTCTCTGTTGTCGAGGAAATATCGTTTGCGTTGACAAATATAGGCTACGGCAAGGTAGAGACTGCATTCCCAAACAAATGAAGGGGAAAAAATGGCTTTAACTGAATAAATATTAGACGCAGAAATTGAAAAGAATGAAGGCACTTCTGCTTTTAAGTTCTTTAAGCTTTGATGAGATCCAAACACATCAGCAGTGAAACATCAAGCCAGCAAAAATGAAACGGCACTATTCCTATTGTAAATTTAGGATCATAAAATTAGCATCAGGGTGACATCTTTTGAAGAAATGTACAAAGAGTTTATGAGCAGAGCAACACAGATATATACAAAAAGAGGACAATCATGGCAACTTTTATATCTGGGTTCTGTTTTATGAAACAACAACTCTAAGGAGATCATTTCTCTTTCTTTCTCGCTGCATCATTTTCCTATTAATCTCATCTTCTGCTTCTCTTTCAGTGTTCTTAATGTTAAACAAACAGCATGCTATTTTTTGCGCCCCCTCTTCTTTCTCTGCAATGGTTTGGTTTGGTTCTTATCTATTCTCACCACTATCTGGTGTTTGGGGAAGATAAGCATGCATTTGCATGCTTAATGAACCAAACACTCCCGATTCCCTGCAGCATGAGGACACACACATGCACACTGCTGCAACGCACAGACACACCACTGCTGCCGGCCCTGCAGGCCCCCCATTTCCTTTGCCGCTGACATGGAGCCACCAGCTGCTGACTGCTCCAGCAATAAACACACAGATCAGTCATAAAGGAGAAGAGTAGCCATTAAGTGTTTGGTTTGTCGCCAATGTAGGAAGAAACGTTTGTCCTGTAAGTAGGGGTGGAATGGGACAAAAATTCTGCCCAGCCCACTACATGATCACCATGTAGAAACTGTTATAAGTCAGTGATTCTCAACATGTGGCTCTTTATGTCTTAATGTTAATTATTATTCCCCCAGAAAACCATAAAAGGGGAAAAAAATTTAACCCCTTTTAACTTTTTTTCCTCATTATTAATTAAATTTTTTGATAGCATTATGATATGACCTTTGTTGTAATTTGTACTATATAAATAAAAACTGATTGATTGATTTCCTTTTATCCCATGTTTGCACCTTTTCAAAAAAGTTGACACTCTTATATATTCCTTTTTTCCTATTTTTTTCCAATTTTGCAAATTCTTTCCATTTTTCCATTTTTTTTTTTTTGCAGCTTTTTGTTGCCTTTTTTCACACATTTTGCCCATTTATGCTATCCTTTGCCATTACATAGCAACTGGTTCCTCTTCATTCGCCCATTTTTGGGCACTCTTGACTGTTGACTTGACTGTTGACTTTTCACTTTTTTCTTGCCACGTTTTTGTCACTTTTGGACCATTTTTGGTCACCAGCTAGCATGTCTGCCTCCACTTGTTTGAAAAAAAAAAAAAGTAGCTTCCCGGACCAGCCCACAGGGACAATGCCCAGTATGCCAGATAGCCAACTACCCCTGACTGTAAGTGTTTCAGTCTATCTGGCACTTATAAACCCTTTCCACTACTTTTCCCACTTAATGTTGCATATGTTGACCCGTTATTGTCACTTTTAATCCCTTTCCACCATATTTTAAGCTTATTTTTTGCAAATTTAACCACATTCACAATTTGTCATACCCCTTATTTGCCAGTTTAAACTTTTGAAAATTACCCCAACCCGACACATTGAACCCTTTTCAACACTTTTTCAGTCTGTTTTGGGGCAGTCTAATTTTCAAGTTTTAACCAATTTCTGTGGTTTTTAAAATCCCATTTCACCACTATTTCCACTACTTTTGGTCACTTTTAACCCATTTTATTTCTGATTAAAACAAGGATATACAGTACATATTTAAGATCAATACAATTTAAACATTTATTCATTCAGTCATTCCCTGTCCATACCTGCCTATCCTATACAGCTTGGATACAATTGTTTGCAAAGCATAGGAATGTTCTCAGCAGATAATGTAAGATAAATTCCTACCAATGCTATAATTCATGTCTTGATTTTAATACATTTTCTTACATTTTTGAAAGACTTATATTACCTGTAGGAAGATAAACTATATAGGGGTTAACTGTTTCACTGCTGGGAAATAATGAAGGGAACAAAATGCTGTTTGGTTAGAATTGGTAACGTGGTAACGTGACTGGAGCACATTTTTCACCACCAGCTCGCTGAGTGAATGCAGCTTCATGCAAGAGAAGGTATGATCACGATAACAAAAGTGATTTCAGTCGGCTGTTCATGACAGTAAAGTTTGAAATTGATTTTTTTTTTTTTTGAAAGAAAACTTTTATCATTGATCTGAAGAAGCAAATTCACTATATGATCATTATCTATAGTAGTGTTTATTTTTTGCGGTAAATACAGAAAAGGAACCACTTCAGTACATTTTATTGTTGCATCTATAACGTGATGAATTAGAGTTCATTAATGTATAAGTGAAGACTGAGATGGAAAGGTGCTTATCGAGTTGTCAATACAAATCCATTGTCAAGAAAAAAGTGTGTTTTTGTGCAACACGTCTTCACCCGCCGTAATATTCTTGCATATTCAGTCTACCATGAAAGTGTATAATTTGCTTAAAGTGGATATTGGTCATGCAGAAATGCCACAAGTTCCTTTTTGTTGCCATTTCTTAATGACAAAGAGCAGGGAGTGCTTATCTTTTTATAGGCTTTCCATTTTATAGGCATCAATCAGCTTTTATTTCATTTTTATGGAGTTGGCCTTCGAAAAGGAACCCGTTGTAAATGAATATCAATAAAGCAGCAAAGGAAAGGAACTTTTACTATTATCTGATATTGCTTTTCAAATAAAAATCCCACTTTATAGCAATGATTATGAATTGAAAAAGCTTAAATGTTTAACATTGCAGTCGAGTGCAGGTTATATTGATAAATACAGTTTCAACTAGTGACGATTTTAAAAAAAACTTCATTAATAAATGAGTGGTAAGAATGCTATAGTTCCAGCACTTCCTGTGCGCATGTGCAGTTCTGTCATTGCCCGACCTTTTCAACATAAGCGTAATGTGCCTGTGTTACCACCATGTTAGGATGGCCAAGTGGTCTAAGGCACTAAGGATTTTCTTTCCGCTGATGTGGATTCGAATCCCACTTCTGACATTTTTTTTAATTTTATTTTAACATTTAACACCGCAAATTCCACCTTTAAAAATACATATACAAAAAAAAAATGAAACATTTTAGGGTATTTCCTGGGTTAGGGGTAGGTTTTGCTGTTTTT
This sequence comes from Gouania willdenowi, assembly GCF_900634775.1. Classification (NCBI taxonomy): domain Eukaryota; kingdom Metazoa; phylum Chordata; class Actinopteri; order Blenniiformes; family Gobiesocidae; genus Gouania; species Gouania willdenowi. Next base: position 23,090,832 of record NC_041063.1, on the reverse strand, counting down.
TTTTTTTTTCATTTTAACATATTTAACACGGCAAATTCCACTTTTAGAAATACATATACGAAAAAAAGAAAAACTTTACGGATATTTCCTGGGTTAGGTTTAGGGATTGGGTTAGGGCTAAAATAAAACTGACGAACTATAACTAGACGGATACAGGTCCGGCAGGGACAGGGGGACAGGTCCGGCAGTACCGGAACTACCGGCATTCGGCTTACTGTGCATACGGACACATGACTATCAACTGTAAGGTTGGTGTGAGGAACAATAGATGTTAGAACTTCTACTATTTGACACTTTTGCAAAAACAATTACAAAGCTTTTTTGAGGGCATTAAAAATATTTACTTTGCATGTTTTAGAAACTAGGATCACCAGTAGAGTCATTACACCACCTCTGGTTTCCTTTAATCACGTGTATATTCTTTATCTAACATCCATTTTTTGTTTAGATTTTTTAATGTATTAATAACATTTCTCTACACCATTTCATCAGTAATGTGACTTATGCATTGCTCCTTTTTTATCCGTTAGAAAACGTCTGCCCCCCTGTGTGCGGTGAGCTTAAAACATGATTTTGTTTGTTTTGGTTTGGTTTTAAGTCAGTAAAACAAAAGTAACCACACTGTTATTTTGATTTGGTTTTAAAACGAAATAACCAAAGAATGAATGGTACACAGATTTAAAATGCATCTGACCTCATCATATCGTTCAGATTTCATACCTGACAACAATTCAAATTATTCTAGCCTAACAAGATAATAAAGGAGCTAAGGTTTCTTTACATGTCTTCGGGTAAAAAGCCACTGTGTAATTGAGGAGCAAAGATGAATAGGTGGAGAGAGGCAGGTAGGAAGATAGGCAGCAGAGGTGACAGAGCTGTGAGAGATGTTACAACCTGCCACCATTTCTCTCCTTCTCCTCTTGGAAATGCATCATCAGTCATTAGGAAAGAGCATGACTTGCAGTATCATCATCACTCACGCAGATGCATGCATACACACAGCAGCCAAACACCAGGCTTATTTCAAGGTATAATGCAGCAGCCTATAGTTTGCGTTCTCTCTATGCTGCATTCTGCTGAGCTTATAAAACCGCCCGCAGCTAATGGTGTGATGGATCCCTCTATTATCACCCAGCGCAAGAGAAGAGAGTGAGGTATAGTGAGATAAAGGAATGTAATTGGATAGTATTTTAGCCCTAGTGAAAACAGGAGGGTGGTCAGAGGGGGGAAGAGAGCATGAAAAAGCTGTAAAGTGATAACCACGTAATGACGTCTAAAAGCTGTCTGACTATGACAGAGTCAGATAAAACAACATTATCAGCCGTCAATCAAAATGAATCACAGTCTTTCTCGATCTAGAGTATCATGTATCACATGTTATTAACACGTTATCGCTTTCATTCTCTTAGGCTATGTTCACAAGGCAGGTCAATTCAGATTTCTTCAGGTCAAAGTGAGCAGTGGAATTCAGATTTTTTTTCAAATCCGACCCAGGCTACTTTCATGTGTGAATATAAATTCAAAATGTGTCTGATATTTTGCAATACGACTCCTGTCTGAACAGCCAGGTCGCATTCTCTGCGACATTTACGTCATCAAAATGCGATAGCATCATCATTCTCTGTCCCAGATGGAGCGGAGGGGGAGGGGAAAAACCCTGCTGGTGGACGTTAGTGCATTGATATCGGTCTATGGGTCAGGTAAGAGCCAAAATCATATTTACCTGTTTGCTGTTGTGACGTGCGGCCTTGTTTCCGTGTACAGTTGGACTTATATACATTAATGTATATGAATGACCACTGGCAGTAGACCATAGTAAAAGACTAGTTAGGTATTTTTTCGCATTTAAAAAAAAATTATACATAAACATAGATTTGTCAGAAACTCCGGATATCAGCTTTAATGTATTACCAATTAAAAACCATATGCAAAATTATTTAAAAAAATAAAATAAAAATCTGAAGGCCTTTTTTTTTGCATGACAGCCATCGCACTTCACAGTGATATACCATATACTGTGCATGCAAAATATGTTTGTTTTATTGATTGAATTGGTCCCCATACAGTATGTAGTTTATACACTTTTGTAATAACATGACATTATAGCTTTTTAAAAATAATTTATTTACATTATTATATTATTATTGTTAAATAATTATTTACAAATCACAGCTTAAGGACCCCCGTCCCAGTTTGGTAACCACTCTCCTAAACAATTGTATGGTGGGTGTTTTTGATTGTATCCAGTGGAGACACAGGGGATGCATTTTAGGGGTGGACGTCTTTAATTCCTTTGAAGATGAGGATCAAAGATCAGAGGTGAGGATATTTAATTAATTCAAACACAAAAGCAGGTAAGAGTTTTCTGGCCCCTCCTCCTGCATCCGTGTCTATTAGCTGCATTAATCTATTACGAAGTGTGTGAACACTGACGCCCCTGATACTGTGTGAAGATCTGCTCCCCTGGGTATAGGACAACTTTATAGTCTAGTGTGTTTGCCTCTGAGAAAAGTCAAGAGAGCAGCGTGAGGAAATGTGCGTGCACACGTGGGAACGTTGATGCGTGCAACACAGAGAGTGGGAGCTATTCCCAGCTGACTTGGAACTAAATGTCAGCACTTGATTAGAATAAAAAGTCTTCTGGAGGCTCAGTGAGTGGGCACCAGTACACAACAGGGTAAGCATCTGTGACTCACTGCTTTAGCTCCTCTCTCGACTTTACTATTTCCACACACACACACACACACACACACACGGACGTGCACACGCTTGCATACAGTGGTTTCAGCTTTCTCTCACCTCTCGCAAAAGATGTCGGGCACATGTGTAACTCTAAACACAATAAAAAAGCTTTTACTGCCTCAACACTTTTAATACTCTCACTTTGTCTTATTCACACACAGGACGACACGCACTCCCCACTATATATTTTAGGACAGGGGTCGCCAGATGCTTTTCAGTAACAATTTGAGCCCATCCTTGCTTATTTTTACCCTTTTTCTGCAACTACACAAAACAAAACTTGCCATATTTTAACCTATTTCCATCACTTTATTTGCCATAGTTTTGCTCATTTTAATGCATTCTTGCTACATTGCTCCTATTTCTGCCACTACATCAAATTTCAATTCCTTTTCTGCACATTTTTTCCACTTTCAATACATCTTTTGGCACTCAAAAAAGCCTTTCCACCACTTTTCCCACCTAATGTTGCATATAGTGACCCATTATTGTCACTTTTATCCTCTTTTCTCTATATTTCATGCTTATTTTTTGCAAATTTAACCACATTCAAGATTTGTAACACTCATTATTTGCCAGTTTAAACTAATTCTTCCAAACCAACTCTAATTAGCAAATTTTAACCAATTTCTGTGGTTTTTAAAATCCCTTTACCACATTTTTCACCACTTTTAGTCACTTTCAACCCAATTTATTTCTGATTAAAACAAAGCTTTGCATCTTTAACATGACTATAAACTATGGCCCAAATAATAATAAACTTCCTAGATAACGGTGTTATTCGTATAAATAAGTGGTTATCACAGATTCATAGAACAATCATTTTGTTGACTTTATGGATGAACCCCAAAAAGCTCTCCCCTTTATTCCCCCTTATAGATGGCCTGTTTCCACATGACTGGACTGTTCTTCAATGTTCATGTCTGTGTTCAACCACCTTCAAGTACAATGGGGGTCCTCGGTCTAAGGAACCTTTATTTTGGGGGTCGTGGGCTGAAAAGTTTGAAAACCACTGTTTGAGGACATCCTCAGGTCTCACAGTGAGGTATCGGGAAAAACTGTCATTTATTAGACCAAACTGACTCATGTCTTAGCAAAACCTCCGTCAAATGAAACGGCCTCAGGCTTCAAAATAAAAGTAATCAGACTCAATGGCCTCAAGACGTAAAACACGACATGACGTTGTAGTTTAAAGAAACCGGAAATACACAACATTAATACATGCTGCTTCACATACAAGGGTAAGTTGAAAGCTGTTAAAATTTAAAATATATCAACATTTCATTTAACTATGTATTTAATAATCAAACAATACGCTGATATAGCTTAACTTTTAAAAAATAAAAGGAAAGAACAGCTTTTCAACTTACTTTGTCAATGCCATGTGTTTTACGTCCTGAGGCCGTTGAGTCTGATGACTTATTTTGAAGCCTGAGGCCGTGTCAGGTTTTGCTGAGTCATGAGTCCGTTTGGACTGATAAATGGTTTACCTGATAACTCACTCTGAGACCTGAGGATGTCCTAAAATGCGCACCGTAACCCCACACCCGTGCATGAGTTATGCTTGTTTATTAATTTCCTTTGAAATGCATGACGTGCATCCACTTCTTTACACTCACTTGTCATTTAACTGCACAGCAGATGAATTATGGAAGGCCTGAAACGAAAGTTGAAAAGCTCTGACAGGCGATGAGTGAATCTGTGTTTACTCACTGATTATCTAATTACTTAGAATAACAATTAAAGTTACAATAACAGCAAGGTTGTAATCACTGTTGCTGTGCAGTTAAATATGTTGAATAATTAATGTTTGTTTTGATTAAATAATATGCTCGATTTTCAGAAAATCAATTTTAAAACATTCTGCTGTAGGACGAACCAATCCATTAACAATGAAGAAAAACACTAATTATCACAGCGTATCATTTTTTTTTTTTTTTTTTAATTATTGTGCATTAAAGTTGTGTGCAGAATGGAACTATAGCCTGTTTTCTGACTCTGACAGAGTCCAGCAGAGAGAGAGAAACAAAAACATTTTTTTGTTAGCATTTTACTGTCGACCCTTTAGAAGAAGAAAAAAATTAAAGCGTATAAAAAAATATCATTTTTCTCTCATTTTTATGTATTTTCCAGTAATTTCATTTTGAAAAAATGTCTCTTCTGCTTTTGCTGTCTGTACTCTTTACTTTGTCATTTCCATATTGGTCCAAATTTCCAGTGCCAATGACTGGTTTTACTGGCATTAAATTGCATCTAAACAAGAGCAGTCGGAGAGCGCAAATATCCTCTGATCGCCAAATCTCCTTTTCCAGATACTGGCAGTTATCTGGATCAATGATCCTGATCAATGTACTGTGATCGTTCACACTTTAAAGTCTTGGAATACATTTTCATCCCAATTAATAACCATACAGTAGGTCTAAATACATGAGCATCACCATTTTTTCAAAAAAAAAAGCACAATAATATGCACAATCCAGATCTGATCCAGATGAAACTCGGTGGATTAATTGATGAACCAACCTGACATAACTGAGCAAAACTGCATAAATATCAATCAATTACGAACCAAATTAAATTTCGTCATTGATGGTTGATCGATTTTTTAAACCCTCCAAAATTCTATGGAATATTCCATGGCCTAGACAAATAAATAAATGCCAGTGAACATATTACCTCCTTGGTGTAGCTAATTATGACGCATTAAAGGTATTCTTTGGAATGTTAGAGAGTTCGCAAGTTTTGAAAGTTGCCCCTCGTCTAAGCTCCTCCCCCTCTTCTATGCTTCTATCAGGGCTTCATCCAAAGCCACGCCCTTATAAACTTGAATGAACAGAACCCACTTTGTTCATGTTAATAATCTCTCCTCAGCGCACGTCATAGTTAAACATGGAGTTCCACAAGGTTCAGTTTTGGGACCAATACTCTTTATATTATAAATGCTCCACTAGGTAACAATATTAGAGAACATAATATAAATTTCCACTGCTATGCGGATGATACACAGCTTTATCTCTCAATGAAATCAGACAAAACTAATCAATTATTATAACTCCAGGCTTGTCTTAAATACATCACATCCTGGATGAGCGTAACTTTCTCCTTCTTCACCAGGATAAAAACCAAAGTGATTTTATTTGGTCCAAAACACCTTAGAGAGAAATTATCAGAGCAAATAGTGTCTCTGGATGGCACTACTCTGTCTCTAGCACCACAGTAAAAAACAGGCGCTATCTTTGACACTGACTTATCTTTTAACTCTCATATTAAACAAATCACAAGGACAGACTTTTTCCACCTCCATAATATCTCTAAAATCAGGAATATCTTGGCCCAGAGTGATGCTGAAATACGAATCCATGCATTTGTTACATCTAGACTAGATTATTGTAACTCTCTACTGTCAGGATGTCCAAGTAACTCACTAAAAAGTCTCCAGTTAATTTAGAATGCTGCAGCTAGAATACTAACAGGTACTAACAGGAGAGAACATATTTATCCAGTATTGGCTTCCCTTCATTGGCTTCCTGTAAAATCTAGAATAGAGTTTAAAATCCTCATGTTAGCATACAAAGCTCTACATGATCATGCTCCTGTGTATCTTAGTACCCTGTCTGGGCAGAACGCTCCGCTCTCAGTCTGCTGGTCTACTGGAAGTTCCAAAGTGTCTAGAAGTAGAACAGGAGGAAGAGCATTCAGCTACAAGGCTCCTCGCCTTTGGAACCAGCTTCCAGTCTTAGTACGGGAGTCTGCTACTCTCTCCACCTTTAGTGCTAAACTCAAAACCTACTTAACCTTACTTTAACAGGATGGCAGACTATACATTTAAAAACTGAATTCACTTGGGTTAAAATGGCATTCTTGGAATATTAGTACCAAGCAGCATGTATAGGGTTTTATTTTGTCAATTTATCACTATCATTGCTCAGTGAATTGTAATACATCGTTGCTAATCAATCATTTACATCAGGGGAACACCTGAAGCAAAGATGTGTCTGTTAGTAAACTAGATAAATAGATATGAAAGCTACTACACAAACACATTAAGGACAGAAGGGGAGAGCCCATTCAAAGGCAAATAAATGTACCAATGATAAACTGTTAAAATAACGAAATTTGAAGGAGAATGATACATCTCTTCTGAATGCTAACGTTTCTATTAAGAATAACAAAGTACTCACTCAGGACACATTTGGTGAGCTTAACTTCCTTTCATATCTACAGTACATAGTGAGAAAAGACCCGCCTACTCTCGCTTTGATTACTGTAATCCAAGTCGACCTTTCTCATTTCAAATGTTCGTCACACGTCACCGTACATTGCTTGTTTTGTTTTTTTTTTCTTTAATAATTTGCAACCAAACCAACACCACTCAGTTTTTTTCTCCCACAGTTTGTTCTTACATATAATAACTGTGTTGGAGACAGTAGTTTATTATCTGCAGCCTCAGCCACAGGCATCGCACTGGGGACATTTCTGCTCGTAGCCAGTGATGTGGGAGCGGCCAAATAATTTCATTCTGCTTGTGAATCCATAAAGTTGTGTGACATCTCATATATGGCTTTGGTAATCTGTTGCCCCGAGTAGCGATTAGGCTTGTGTCTCGCCTCAACATTACTTCCCGAATAGTTCACGGGCAGTGTTTTAATGAACTAAGGACGTCAGTGAGAAGGCCCTGCAAGGACACACAGATGCAGACAGAGCTATATTGTAACCCTGATGTTGAAAACAAGTGCAAACTGTCAGCTTTTTAACTCATCTCGTCATCAGAGCTTTATTTATCTATCGGATAATTACGTACCAGGCTCTGTGGGTTGACATTTAAAGGTGGAAATAAGGCTACAGTGACGGAGAGTGTGTTACGGTACGGCCACTGGCAACCTTTCAGAGCAGCTGAGGTCCTAAATTAACTGTCTGGTGCGAAGATCATGGAGGATGGAAACAATCCAACCCTCTGTCATCGGACTGGCACAGAAAAATCCTCTCACAGCCTGCATGAGGACTAGAAAAATCTACTTCCCCAAAGAAATAACCCAACTACAGCAGTGGTTCCCAAACTTTTCACAGTCCCGCACCCCTTCAGACATTTAACCCGAAGCCATGAACCCCCTACTCCTGCACACTTAAAAAACATAATATACTACCTATCCTGTTGAGGAATAATATATAACTAGAAAAGCACTCAGAGAGCGCAAACCTCCACCAAGCAGCTCATTTCCACCCATGCAGTTTCTGCTTAATTTTGCTTAAAATAACAATAAAAAAAAAAAGTATAAAAAAAGAATAAAAACGTTGCCATTTTTGTGTCAGGATTTTCATTCTGTATTTTTCGTCAGTTTTAAAAGGAAAGCTTTAAGAAACTGCAACCTGACAATAAAGCTAAGGAAGTGTTGGCCTGTAATGAGTCTGACTATTAGGGGGGGAAAAAACACATTTGGGAAAATCTGAGGCTGTAATTTTGATCATATTTATAATGACACACAAAGGTCTGTTTGTCTTCTTTTAATCACATGTTTATTCATCTTAATTTTTTGAAAAATACACACAAATTACAGAAAAATATGAAAAAACACAACAACCCACTAAAGGACCATTAAAAAGAGAAATTCAATCAAAACACACCCAAGACGACGACATATATACACAAAAATGACAGGGTGGATAGAAAAATGCACAAAAGAACAACAAAATACACAAAAGCACAACAACAAAAAACACTAACGGACCATTAAAATGACAAATTCACTTAAAAGACACATGATTAACTCACATCTCCTTTGAAACTGGACACACAACGGCTAAGTCTTTGTCCGTCAACCACAAATCCAGAATACTTCCAACAAAAATGTTTTTCCTCGCCGAAGAAGGGAAAAGATCCAACCTCTGCACTACAATCCACAGCGAAATATTGATACATGATCTCGGCGTGTCGCTGTCCGCTATCCAGTGCGTAGACAAACTCCTGCTCGCTAATCACGCAGCCAATCTGAATCCAGATTGGCTGGTTACGTCTATTGTCTCTGCTGTCATGCAGGTATCACGTGAATAAGCTTCCCTAAGATCTTATTCAGAATTGTAACATTATTAGCCTACAACTACTGGCAAAAGAAATCTACCAAACATGTTTGTTTGAACATATACCATTAATACAACATATTTATCACCCTGAAACTGTGAAACACAAGTCGCTACAGCTGTAATGAGAGGGGTTGAGGTTGGGAACAGAACTCTAATATTTGGCTTAATTTGAGAGAGTCTGAGTCTTAAATCATTCTCCACGCTAAGTCTTGGTCCATATTTTGTTTTCATGTTTGTCAAAGCTGAAAATCCACTTTTGCACAAGTACGTAGTAGCAAAAAGCATCAAGAACATTTGGATCGCACAAAGCAAGGTAGCGCTCGTTTTTCTGTCACCTCTAGAGGGCAGTCTTACATAGGCCAATGTGTAATTTGAGGAAATGCATGGCGGCTCCTGACTGCTGGTTTATTATTATTCTAGTTTCCAATGCTGTTTACATTTTTATTCACGTACCCCCTGTGATGATTTGCATACCCCTGGGGGACCCCATACCCCACTTTGGGAACCAAGGTGCTAAAGGAACTGCTTCCTTACATTGGTTGCAAAGCTCTTCAAAAAGTGGTTTACATTTAAATATTTGTATTGAAGAATAAAGTTCATACTATAAGTACGCAATACTAAAACATACTTTAATGTATACAGAACAGCTTTATTGTGTTTTATATTTTATTATTTGATGATAAAAAAAGTAAAATCAACAATATTGTGCCATAAATTTAACTCTTCCACAAATAAATCAATACAAATGTATGTAATTAATTTTAAGAATAAAATAAAATTAAGGCAACGCTTTTTTTTATATAGTGCATTTCATACATAAGGCAATTCAATTTACATAAATAAAAGTGCACCAGAAAACAATGAACAGAGTTTAAAAAAAAATAAAAATAAAAATTGCGTTCCACTCGCAATGCATCATGGGGCGGTTGAGTATGACTAGTGTGCACACAGTGCATACTTCAAAATTGTCCCCATACAGTATACATCCAGTTTTTTATCACATACTCAATTTTTCCATAATATCTAATGTGAACGCAGTATATACTCATTTCGATGTCGTATGAGTAGTTCGTTATTGTGACATTTGGAACATAGCCTTAGTTTCTATTCGAGCTAAACTTACTAGATAACTCATTGTGCCTCTGAAGCTACCTGGTGTAATGGTTTACTGTACCTTAAATCTGCAGAAAGGCTCTTTTTTTTATCATCTTATCATTTGATCCTGTGTTACTGTTACTTTTTGCATTCCATGACAGTGCAGAATGAGAGTACGCTAATAGGAATGCACTAAAGCCGGAAAATGCCTTAAATGTTGCACTGAGCTGCACAGTCAGTCAGCTGAAAAAAAAAAAAAACAGTCAGCATGAGCAAACACTTCCCACTGGCTGCCGCTTACCACTAATGTAAGAAAAATGATAAATTAGTCCCGGCACTATTTTTAGTGTGTGACTCAGCGCGTGCTACACTCCTGTAAAGTGTTATGTTGCATGCCAACAGTTCACAGTGTGAGCAGATGTTAGTCAGTAATGCCCTGGGTTTTTTTCTCAAAACACTTTGGCTTTTTTTAAGGGTCCTCAGCTCTAAGGAGGAGTCTGTGAAGATGCCTGAATTGCTATATTGAGTGGAACACAACAAAGGACACGCAGGCTAACAGCAGCTGTATAGAACACACATGCAGACACAAACCTAATGCTCGCCGCAAGCATTGAGAGAAAGACCTAAGAAATATTTTTAAAAAAAACACTTACGTTCTCAGGCTCCTAAGTTCACTCCTGCCTTTTATTTTACTAAGTAGTTAACCAACTGACAAGTGAAAAAACACCACACTTTTAGAATAATGACCGACCTGAGCCTAAACACAGAAAAGAACGCTCTGTTTTTGGGGTCATTTTTTATTGTTTTTATTGTTATTGTTGTCGTTTCATGTGTTTTTGGTATTTTTTTCTCATTTTATGTGTTTTTGTTGTTGATATTCATATTTTAAAGTCATTTTGTTCCTTTATGTCATAGATGATTTTGTTTGTTTTTGTTGTTTTGTGTTTAAGAGTGACTTGTGTATATTTCTTGTCGTTTAGTGTGTTTTTAGTGTAATTTTGTGGTCATTTTGTCTACCTTTGGTGTGGTTTTGTTGTCTTGTTATTTTGTGTCATTTTCAATAATGTATTTTGGTTGTTTTGTCTCTTGAGTCATTTTGTGCATTTATTTTGTTTTGTTTTTGTTTCATGTGTTCTTGTTTGTTTTTGGTGTCACTTTATAGACATTTTGTGTATTTTTCTCTTATTTTGTGCGTTTGTGTATTTTTGTTGTTAATGTGTGTTTTTTAAGTTATTTTATGTAATTTCCTATAATGTATTTAGGTTGTTTAGTCTCTTATGAGTCATTTTGTGTATTTATTTTGTTGTTGTTTTGTGTGCTCTTGCTGTTTTGTATGTTTTTGGCATCGCTTTACTGTCGTTTTGTGTATTTTTCTCTCTTTTTTTTGTGCATTTTTGTTGTCATTGTGTTTTCTTGTTGTTTTGTATGTTTTTGGTGTCACTTTATGGTCGTTTTGTGTATTTTTCTCTTATTTTGTGCGTTTCTCTTGTTGTCTTGTGTATTTTTGTTTTTATTGCGTGTTTTAGAGTCATTATTTTGTGTGTTTTGTAGAATTCTCTCTCATTTTCTATGTGTTCCTTTCATTTAGTTTTGATTTTTTGTTGTTTTCTGTATTTTGTTGTCTAGTGTATTTGTTTGTAATTCTATATGATTTTTAGGTCATTTTGTGCATTTGCTTTGTGGGCTTTGTGGCATCCATTTGCCCTCGTCTGCTTTAAAAAGACCAGAAACCAAGATACACACACATGACTACTTGCCTTTTTAATCATCTTCTCACACAAACCAACAGCAGCTCAACTGTGCTAATTCCTTTTGACACAAATCCATTCAAAGCAACATATTTAGCAGCAGCCTGTCACTGAGTCCATGATGAAGGACAGCTAAATGAGTGGTGATGCTGGTGACCAGGGAAAGGTTACACTTTGTTTCAATAGCATCACTCTCTTTATGTTTAACCACACTAATATCCATAGTCCGGTTTGGACAAATGCAGAAATGCATCAAATTGAAAGAGGATTTAAAAAAATAAAATAAGATAAAATAAAAAAGACTTGACAGATGGTTACACACAAAACTATAGTTTTATGCACATTAAATAACACATTAAACATATTTAAAGATGAAATCCCAACTAAATGTGTAACTCTTTGGTTCTTTGTTGTTCCTAATGTCTTATTGTGACATATTGACCAACCTGTCAGAACTACCAGATTAGTTTATGGGATAACAAACGATTGGTACGTATTATCCCCTTTGCATTTAGAAATAATTATCAAACCACAGCAAACAGGAAATCCAATTTGAGTGGCTTGTATTCAAGCACTAATGTAATTACTGTCATGTGAGGCAGTGTAAAACATTAGTTTACGTCTTAAAATCAATGCAAACACAAGAACTGACTGCAGAGTCGTCAATTTAAAGCGACACAAACCTAAAAAATAACTACGGTCACGTGTCAGTTTCCAAATAAACAACTCCATTAATAAAGATTTTTAGATGGTTTCAAAAAGATTATTTTTATTTTATGTATTTTTAATTTGACCAAATATGTTTTGACCAATAAAGGAGATTTTCTAACACATTACTTGCGACTTTAGCAGAAGTTGATGCAAAAAAAAACACATACTTCACTCACAGACCAATTAACGCATAAACACTTGATTGAATAAACCAATAATTGTCCCAAGAATGTGTATTTCTTTACCTTCAAACAAAAAAAAATCCAATATCTGATTAATATGATAGTAGAAATTAATTACTGTACGTGCATCATTAAGGCAGCGAGCTACAAGCCAGAAGATAAATGGAAACCTGAATGTGTGAGTAGTTAAATTAATTACGTTTTAAATGTCAAGCATGTAATCAGTATTTGCATGTTTACTTTTGCAAAGTCAGTTTTTTTTTTAAATTCCTAACAAATAGAAACATCTATTTGATGTTTTTGGAGACCTGAAGAAAGGAAAGGAAAAAATTTGAGCTCAGTTTTTAATTATATTTTTAATCAGTCTTTAGAAACACAGCATGTCCCCAAAGTCTGGAAGGATGCTGTTATTGTCCCGGTCCCTAAATCAAACGTCCCCATATCTTAAATGATTTTAGACCCAAAGCCCTGACCTCACTTCCAATGAAGGCCCTAGTTTTAAATAAAACTCAACATGCTCTGACCCACAACAGTTTGTTTCTAGGCCCAACAGAGAAGTGGAGGACGCCACATTCACTCAGCTTAACCTGCTCCTTAAACACCTGGAGGGAGTTGGACTTTTATTTATTGACTTTTCATCTGCTTTCAACACGATTCAACCCCACACTTTAATCCGCCGGCTGCTGGATTATTTTAATTTCAGTAATAATCTTGTGGGCTGGATTTGAGACTTTCGAACAAACAGAACACAGAGTCAGAGTGAACTGGTTTTCATCAAACACAGTGTGTTCTTCCATTGGATCTCCACAGGGGTGCGTACTGTCACCTCTGCTTTTATATTAGGATGGACTACTGGACTCACAACTCCACTCCACTTGTTCTTCATCTTCTTGTTGTGTACAACAGTTAAAATCGCTACTCCTCTGTTATTTGTGAAGAGATCGGCTGAAATTTGGTAGCTATAATCTATGGATGTGTACGCGTCGACACTCGGAGCCCGATTTTTGATTTGGGGCCCCAAAAGAAGCCAGAAAACAAGTCAAATATTGACAGTTGAAAATGAATCATTGACACATACCAATATATAAATGGGGCCCATTACCCCGTATGTGTCTCGATGGCACCAGGGAGCCCCATTTTTCAAATGACTACTCCATTACTTCTCGTTGGATCAGAATGCTGTTTGGTATGAATACTCTATATTAATATAATAGGACACTCGGAGCCCTTTATTTTTTGTTTATTTTTTTAAATGGGGCCCGAGGCCCACCAGTCATTTCCAGTAATTTCCGAATAATTTATGGGAACATAGTCGTGTGATATATCGTTTCAAAGGCAATTCAACATAGATTACGATTTAACGTCTCACAATTTAATTTGTTTTACTCGATGGAACCGAGTCATTTGACTGAATTCTCAGGAACGTGGTACGTGCTATTAGGCGCGGAGACGTACCGCAGGCCCGAACGTAGTTCATCTGAATTTGTTCTCTACACAAATGAGTGTCTGAGTACTTTTAGAAATCGGTCTGTTTTAAAGTATGCAGATAATACAGTGGTCGTTCTCCAGGGCAACGAGCGCAGCCGTGGCCTTATACAGTAATTGATGAATTCATCATATAGTGCATCATAACTGGAAGTTAACATTGCAAAAACCAAAGATATAGTTATTGATTTTAGAAGACAGACACGGAACAACCATGACATTCAATGTTGAATGTGTTCAATCATACAAATATCTTAGGAGCATCATTGATAACACTTTTTGTAAGAGGGGCCACCAGCGTCTTCACTGAAGCTGTCCCACTTCCACGTGGACAAAACTATGATGTTTGACCATGCTTTTATTGAATCTGTTTTATCTTTTTGTCTGGTGTCATGGTTTGGAGAGTTACCTCTGAAGGACAGAAACAAACTGGGCCAGATAGTGAAATGGTCCAGTCGACTCATTGGTGTTACAGAGGATCGCCCGCTCCATTACAGCAGATACCTCCCACCCTCCGTCTGCAGAGTTCCAGAACCCTCCATCTGGTTGGAGGTTCAGGGTCCCAAGGAGCAGAACAAAGCGCTACAGGAACAGCTTTGTTCCAGTTGCAGCTGTTCTTTTAAATAAGTCATAGCTTCAAATATTTATTTATTTATGGTAGTTTTATCCTTTTATTGCCTTTTACTCTGATGCTGTAATGATCTTTTAATTGCTCAGTTGGCCTTCTTTCCTTTGGTCCCGGTCCTGGTCAGCTGGCGAGTACGATCTCGTGTTATGGATTGTCTGTTTTTGTCAGTGCTTTGTGGTCAATGTAGATGCCATCCTCAAAACAAATCGGCCTACGCCTACTAATAAAGTCACCTGAACCATACAAACATTATTTCTACAGTCAAGACTACTTAAATTTTATGATATTGTTGATTTTCAGTTCATCAAAGTTATGTTCAAAGCATATCATAACTCACTACCAGTTATTAAAACAAAATTCACTTAACAAGAAGGTTATAATCTCAGAGGTCAGATGAACTTAAAATAAGAACAAAAAAAAAAGTTGAAGCTTTTCTGTGTGTGGTCGAGATATTCAAACATTTAAAGGAATGTACAGACAAAACATGCTTTCAAGGTACAACATGTACAAATATACACAAGGAATATGATAATGTAATCTATAATGATTTGTTGAGGATTTGATTTTCCTGATGTATTTTACAAAGATGCAACATTGTGTCAGTTTTTTTTTTCTTTCTTTTATTATTTGGAGAGTTCTTAGTGTGAATGGAGGGGAGTAAATAAGGTTGTTCTTCTACATTTTGCCTCTTTGTTCCACATTTTTGGCCTTTCTCAATATTGCTTGTCACATCTTGCATATTAAAGTTACCCTTTGCCATTACATACCACCTGGTTCCTCTTTATTTGCTCATTTTTTGCCCACTCTTGACTGCTTTTGGTCCATTTCAGTCAATTTTCACTCTTTTCTTGCCTCGTTTTTGCCACTTTTGGACTATTTTTGGCTGCCTGTTACCATGTCTGCCTCCACTCACTCGGCAAAAAAACGTAGCAGACCAGACCGGCCCACTTTGGGTCGACAGCCCACCGGGGCGATGCCCGGTATGCCAGATGGCGATTCCACCCCTGGTATGTGATATGCCTATGCAGGCAACATAATTATACTCAATAAATAAATAAAGGAACCCAGACTGTAAACAAAAAGCATCATGTCAAAACAGAAATTCACTTACTTGGAGGATTTTGTTTGACTTGTAGCTCTGTAAATGTATTAAACCTTGAAAGTGTACCAAGAAGTTAATCTAAACCAAAGTAAACAGAATGAGTTGGTGATGTTCCAACAACTTCTTTTTTCTGATGCAGTGCTCGCCGCCTGGCTTCTGACTTTGTGCAACTATGCAATAAACTGCCTGAGGGAGTCTGAGAAATACTGAATTCATAAGAATCTGTGACTCTTTGACACAAAAACATTACACGCAAACAAACATCCACAAGCCAGAGTAAATAAATGAGCCCTAATTTAACATAAGTGTCTAGTTTTAGTGGAAGCAGCAGTGGTGAAGAGGCCTTTATGGTGTCTTTAGAGGAAACTGAGCTCAGCGTTTGTAGTCCTTGGTGTTAAGTGTGAAATTAACAGGGCGGTCACATACATCACCTCCCTTCATCCATCGCCCTGACTTTCATTTTCAGCTGAACTGCAAACCCCCCCTCCCCCCCTCGTCCAATCCAAGAAATGTGAGTAGCTTGAGATGAAAGTTGCAAAATCCAACATCGCTGACCAGTCAAGTTACACCACTGGTGAGCCTAAAGGCACTATTGCATCAGTTTACATCTACAGGGGACACTATATTGGATAGTCACCACATGTGCACATACTGAGGTGATGAGAACCTGATGCAAGTTAACGGCAGGGAATGTGGGCATATGATATCACATATCAATCGCAGGCTTGTGAATCAAATCGAAATTGTATCGTGACAGACTTTGTGATATTGGCAAACATCGTACCGCCATCCAAACATATTGACATCGCATCGTATCGTGATGAAGCTGGTGATTTACACCCCTAGGTTATTGGTCCTAGTCCCACTCTCCACACATTAGTTAAAGTATATAACTTGAGCTTTTATAGTTGTGAAATGTCAAAGTGAATGCCGGCTTTTTAAAAAACTTTTTAAAATTTTTGGCAGCCCAGTGCGGAATGGTCATCAGACCGCTACCTGTTAGGTAAATCGATTCACTGATCTAATGGATGAATTGTTACACCCTTACCCACAACCCTGAGCACAGGGACAAAAAAATGTGTAAAGCACAGGGATTTCATTAAAATTTTAAGTTTTAATCATCGTAGCTATTGAGTGAATTAGATTGTAATCAACCACTGGTCCGCCACCCATTTTCCACAACATTAGATGACTGATAGAGCCTCTGTGTGTGTGTGTGTGTTTGTCCCTGATCGTAAAGCTGGCAAACATTTTTAATTACCAAGTGACTTTTGTTGTCAACACACACCACTAACTTGCGCGCACACACACACACACGCACATGCACACAAAGAGACACAGTGGGTCTCCATGTTACCTGATACTGCTCATGCTGCCTGCCTCTGATCCCAGCTTACATCTCTCCAGCTGCGTGGCAACAATCTGACGCTCTGCCTCCAGTTCCCTGGTCAGGCGTTCAAACTGCAGCTCCTGAGGAGAGACGGTGACAACAAAATGAGTGACACGAATAAAAAACAAAAAAACACACAAGAGAGAAGTGATACTGGTATATTGAAAGGTCATGGAAATAGCTTTAGGCTGTTGAAAAGAAAGTGGCATCATTAGCACACATATGACTGACAGGTGTGAATGTGTGAGAGAAAGGTTTGTGATAAAATCTTATAAAAGAGCTGAGCTGCTGTGCAAAACGTGACGGTTGTCATTGAAGAAGTTAAATATGTTTGTTTCAAAGCCATGAATTCAGAGTATTTGTGGAACATCAGCATGAAGTGTGTGTGTTTTTTCAGATGAATGGATTTTACGTTTGGTTCAACAGCTGCACATTTTACCTGACAATGATCAAAAGCAAATACAAGGCTGTGCATGTCACTTCAGGAATTGTTATGAATGCATATTGTTGCAAATAAAAAATGCAGCAGTCTTACCGCAGTGGGGGAAAAAGGACAAAATGACACTAGAAAGTGTTTTTTGCTATAATTTTCCTTATACCAAAATCACACTAAAGGCTGCACTTGGCTTTGACTTTGACACACGTCCTCTTTCGGTTTTGACTGCAGGACGCATATTTTACACGGTAGAATATTCCAAGTGGGGGCCGCCCAGTGATGCACTTGTTATTTTTGTTTTTTTTTTTCCAGAAATATATTTTTCAGGTTCAGCTAAGCAAAACACATACACTCATATATACATTATGATAAACATTCAAACTAAAACAGGTGTCAGGTGCTCAGGATTCACATCACGCACCCCACAAATGCATCAGTAAAGCAACAGAGAGTTGGTGAATACACAAATATAGTAATAGAAAAAAATGAAAAATAATATTAACAACTAGAATATTTGCATTTCCTGAAGAAAATGCAAGTGAGGATGCAGGTGCTATCCCGCGTCGCCCTGCATAAGTTTAGCATTAGCATATGTTAGCATTAGCATAAACTACCATTAGCTAGCATTAGCATTAACTAGCATTAACATTAGCATTGGCTTAACCTTAACATTAACATTAACCTTAACATTAGCATTAACCTAGCTTTGGCATTCACCTAGTTTTAGCATAAACCTAGCATTAACCAAGCATTAGCATTAACCAAGCATTAGTTAAGCATTAACCTAGCAATAGCTTAACATTGGCAATAAGGTTCTAAAAGCTTGAAAAAAGGTTGAACGTAGTAGCTGAACATGTTAAAGGTTGAATGGTTTGTAATTTGTTTGCAAAGATTTGAAGGTAAAATGGAGCAGCTCCTCTCTAGCTTAACAAGCATGTTATGCTAAAAGTCAATGCACTTTCACAAAAAAATGTACAACTCAAAACATTTAAAAGTTACACATTATAAAAGTAAAAGCATCAATCTCGGGAACTTTCTGAACGTTTTCATGATGGCTTAATTGTCAAAATCGGACAAACGGTGTAGGAGGCGTTAACAACTGGCGGAAGAAAAAAATTAAAAAAACAAATAACAGTTTGTGCCTATAGCACAAAGCCTATGGTAAGAATAGTGGAAACATTTTGTCCAATATATGCCAGAAAGGGTTCCCATGTTCTGCGGAAGACATCATCATTGGAGTGTAGTTTATATGTTGAACAGTCCAGTGGAATAGAATCAAGTATGACTCCTTATCATTGTACCTTGGGTGGAGCCTTGTCTGGGATCCAGTTTAAAATAATACACTTTATCTGTCAGTAATAAAAGTATTAGACACACTGTACCAACAAGTAATGACAACAGCCCACCATGTGTAATAATATGTAGGATTTTGTTAATTTCTTGCTCTATGATCTGCCAAAACCTCTCAGTGCTGAGATCATGTGATCGAGGCCTGCTGGTGACCCCCTACACGTCTGTCTCTATTAGCCCTGCATTAGACGAATTACTAACTGAGTAAAATACAATGCATTACCCATTTAAAGCGTGAAATAAATAGCATTTTTTTAACTAATATTGATTATGAGCCAGGTGTGTTTTTAGCATTCCAGCTCAGACGAGGAGTACAGTGAGAAAACATAGCAAAATAATGCATGTCTGTGAGGGTGCGCGCAGTGGAGAAGTGTATGCTTTGAAAATTGGTTTTCTCAAAGCCATTTGTGGCTCTGAATGAGTTGATCCCCAGTCGCTATCTCAACACTCCCAGTCTGTTTCCCACAACATGACAGAACACAATGCAGTTCATCTCCCTCGCCGGCTAGAACTTCCTTTTTTCGCTTTCATAAATATGTACATGCATTCTTTTGGATACACTCACTTTGTTTTTCTGTTCTTTTTATTTAAAAAAGAACCAGTTTAGTTTAAAAACCAAGCACATACAATACACAGAGCCCCTACCAGTGAATTACTAGTATATGGGGAGATTCCACACAACAAAAAAGCAGTAAAATTCCTCAGCACACTGCACGTAAACCTCAGTTTTAATGTGAAATTATTTTCTATTAAATCACAAACCTACATTCCCCCACATTTTCAAATTCCCCAAGTTCCTCTTTCACCTTCTGTCAGCAAATATAAGTTGTCTTTGCTAATTCAGCAAACTCCAGCTTGCAAAGTAAGATAACTCAGGGAAGTAAACGTATGATAACATCTGTGGTTATATCTATAAAATGCAGCTTTGCGCTAAAGGAAGAAATAAAATGGAATTAAAGTTGAGCATGTTTTTGATTCCCACTCCTTGGGAGTCATAATTGACTGTAAATCATCTTGGAAGTAACACATAAATTATATAAAAACAAGAATCTCCAAAACACTTGGTGTGTTTTATAAAAAAAGACTTCATTACAATTTTTTGGACTTTGATACTCCCACATGTGACCTACTGTGTAGAACTCTGGGAAACCACTTGTAAGATCATTGTTAATGATGTTTATACGATTTTTTTAAAAAAAAGCAGGAAATTATGACCCCACAAATCCATTATTTGTTCAATCAAAACAAAATTTAAAGATATAGTTTATTATAAAATAACAAAATGGTGTAACGTGAAGCCGAAGGACGGTTTCACTGTCACACATTTTAATATCTATATAACAGCCTTTCGAGAAAACAAAAACCCATAAATATAGACACCTGACTATTTATTTTACGGTCCTAAACTTTTTCCCACAAGATGTAGTCCAATAGAATAAAAAGATAAATACATATAAAAAAATGTTTGAGTTGATCTTACTTTGTTTGGTTCTGGTTAATCTGTTTAAATCTTTGGTTTTGTCTGTGTTATGGGTTTAGGCTGTGCTGCGTTTATTCCTTCTGCTTTCACTCAGGTGTTCCTCATCTCCTAATTACCTTCCCTCACTATTTAAAGGAGTGTTTGGACACAATGTGATTATATTTTGCTTAGTAGAAGTAAAACTTTGTCTTTTTAAAAGCTGCAACCTAGATCTCCCACAACCGCACACACTAGTATGTGTGTCTGAAAGTTGCTGAACCAATTTGTTTGTACAACCTAAATCACAGCGCACACATCTGTCATCTCATTACATCAGCTTAATAAAAAGCAAATTCACTCATAAACAAAAATATCCGTGAATCATGAAGCCTAATAAATTCTACCTGACGCAAACCAAAAATCCACAGATGGAGGGATAGTAAATTTATTCGTGACAGATATTTATCAGCAGGACGCATAAGTTGGTAATTTCTGCAACAGATGGGGTTGTAATCAAATATTATGGGCCGAACTAACAGAAAACAGAAGTATTGGGATATAGCCGAAAGCAGCATGGAGGGAAGTAAGTTAAGAAGTGTGAAATGTAGCAATTAAGGACAAGAATAGCCAGGATTTGTGATAAATCTGGTTTGGATTGCAGTAAAATTGAAGAAAACATGCATTTTCTTCACATCAATGACAGCATGATAAGCTGGAGACACATTTTTGTGCCGTTATACCCGACTGCTATCAACTGTAACCAGGTTGTTGTTGAGTTGACTGCCAGAAGTAAACACAACATTACAATCCTTCAAAGAGAGCACAAAGCATGCTGGGTGGGTTTGATTTGTCAACCATGTCTTGCCTGGAGGAAACTTTGATGCTGTGCTAAATCCAAGTTGCATCCAAATTATTCAACAGTTTAGTTTTCAGTTTTACCTTTTACAGACCTCAGCTAGGAGAGTGTGGAGAAAGCGGGCTTTCCTTGTGCATCGTCTGTCAAAAACGTAGGCGGGAGAATTCCACTGTAAAGTGCCTGTTCAGCATGTGCATCCGTGTGTGTGTGTGTGTGTGTGTGTGTCCTGAGCTGTAGAATAAGTAGTAGAGGGAAAAAAGGCAGCCATAGTCAGCTACAATAGTCTCTATGGCAACCGTGTCATCCCATCCACCCCCTCCAGCAGTATAAATGAGGTCCTGGCTCCACCCACACACACGCTGCACCGGCCCTTATACCTGAGCTGCTGACATGGATCTGTGGAGGAGGGAAATCCACTTTAACAAGGACAGACATCAGTGTTTCAGTGCACGAACAGGCTCACAAAAAGATTTTGTCATTTTTCAGACAAATATAACAATATTTAACAGAATGGAAAACATGCCAAATTACTGAGTTACTGAGACAAAAACAGATTTCATGTCATCTTAAGGGGCCAATTGTTCAAAGATAATCTGATCTGATTTTGGTTATTGGATTGGATCAAATCTTGAAAATGAGTTGTTCAAAAGGGAAATAAGGATCCTGAAATCGGATTAGATCACGTAATCCAATCCTAGTTTTAATTTAGATCAACCAAATTTTTTCTTGTGTTTAAGAAGTGCAGGCCACATGTTTACATGTTTCATGAAATGTGAAGTTAGTCAGATATGTTGAAGAGGTAAAGCCACAGATTTGTTTGCTTTATTGTTGAAATATGTGCTTTAAAATTTCTGTCTTACATCTATTTAAAATTTAAACAAATCTGAAAATGTTAATTATGAAACAGATTGATTTATTGCTTGTGTTCATTGAAAAATACACGACAAGAGGCCCTTGAAAAAATAATCGCAAAATATTAAATCGCAATCGCAATATTGAGGTAAAAAAAAATTGCAATTACATTTTTCAAAATTGTTCAGCCCTAATTTAGTGTATATACTTTTATTTATATTTTGCACTTGACTTGTTTAACCGTTTCAGTGCTAAAGTAAATAACGTAGACATAAGCTACCACATAAGCCTTTCGGTATAGTAAAGTCAAAATAAAATGAAAATTTTGTTGTGAAAACAATGAAACCGTGAAACAATTATCCAAACAGATTTCAATTACAGACAAAAATATAATAAATATTTCTGTCATAACTGTATATTCATTTCAAAGAAACAATCAATAGAGATGAAACTGTCATAAATAATGTCTAACAATTGCATCAGTGACTACACGTCCGGTCAGTGCCTCATTCTGACAGAACGCCAGAGGTTGGTCTGGTTTTTCATCATAAACACCATCACAGAGAGGGACATTGCACCTGGTAGCGATGTTGTGCAGGACAATAAACACAAGTATTATGTTGCATGCTCCGTGGTTCAACTCTTATGTAGTTAAGGCATGCAAAGCATCCCTTCAGAACTCCATTTAAATGCTCAGTTGCACATCTTGTTTTGCAATGAGCAGTGTTGAAGCGTGCCTGCACAGGTGCAAGAAAAGGAGTCATCAGCCATGATAGGAGTGGATAGGAAATGTCTCTTAATATTATGCCATCAGCACAACTTAAACATGCTGGTTTCTCCTCCTCAGAGGAGTCCACCATGTTGGCTCTTCTACCTGTTGTTCTTTAGAGCTGTAGTCCACATTGTGATATATTCGTATTTGGTAATCTTGAAAACTTTGTATCTGGATTCAATGTTGCTTTGAAAAACCAGCATAAAAGTAAGACGGGTAGCAAAAAATGGCATTTCCAAAACCGGAAAATTTTGATCCAGATGAAATGTTTTGAACAACTGGCCCAAGATGCTAGAACCACTTTGAACTTTGTTGGTCCCACACCAGGAGGGAGATGACCAGAAATGATAAAAATACTACAGAAAGAACACTACATTTACTAAATTAACTTATTTACAAAATGAGATTCTTTAGATTGTGTGTTATCACTCATTCATTACATCATTATGCTCTACAGTTGTTTTTCATAGTATTCTGAGCAAAATGTTGAAGTTGGATAAAAGGGGGTAACTTGGATTCAGAATAAGAGAAAGGGGGTACTTCAGCCAAAAAAGTTTGAAAATCACTGGTCAATCGTATCATATTGTTATCAGAGTATCATCCCACCCCTTCCAAATGTTCAACTTCCTAGACCTGTTCACCAACAGTGGAACTGTTGTTGTTGTTGTGGAGGTCCTTCTAAAGGTCAAGGGTTACCAACATACAGTAGTGACTGCAGGGAGTGCTTGTGGCACTTTCTATAAATGGTTCACGTCACAACTGGATGTTAATGTAGTCGGACAGTGCGGTCCAAGGTCAGTTCACACATCTGCTCTTAAGTCTGAGACAGAGTGTAAGCTCAGCTATGATGGATTTAAACCCTCAAACTGTGACACTATTCTGTGATCTAACGTATGTTGATCTGAGTCCCAATTAGGTGTAGTACAGCCCGTCCTCGCTTACTTTGGCTGAGCGGCAAGAGATCATAGAAACGAGAATGAACATAAACTATTTTAATGCCACGGTTCCATGTGGTTGGAGCTTTTGGAATGTAGTGCATGTCAAAAGTCCTGCAGCACATATGGATGTGAATACCAAATGCAACCTATCATCTTCTCTTGCAGGCACTGAGCCCTCATAACTCCACACTCCCACACTTGTGACATCTGACTTTCCTGCAGTGTAGGGCAGAAGAAAACGACACCCTCCTGAGGGGGATCAACATCACATTATTCAATGACAAACCCCGTGAGCTATGGATTCTCTTAGAATAACAACAGCTGAGCTAACAACAGAGCAGGCAAAAATAGGAAAAACTAAACAACATTATATTGTTTTAGCTCGATGCATTAATTTTATTAGTTAGTTTAGTATTTACTGGTGTAGATACAAAAGCAGCAGCAATAAAATAATAATTCTCCCATGTGGCACAATAAAAACTATCAAGCGACCTGTGGGTAGATTTTGCCAGTGCTGTGACCTTCTAGCCAAGAAGTAACTCAGCCTTGCGCTCTCATTCATTCCTTTGCTCAATCACCAAAGCAGAATGAAACAAAACCCAAAGATGAGTGGAAGACAGGAACGGCGATGGCGTGAGCAAATGAAAGCTTGTAAAAAGGTCAACCGTCACCAACCTGCATGATTAGGATTCTCTGCACACTGGCAATCATTCCCACCTTTCTAACATATAGCTGTGCATCAAACTGCCCTTGAACGCGTCATACTTAGCCCTGCGTGTCTCGTTAGCCACTTTAATAAGTGTGAAACATCAGCAGTCAAGAGAGGGGCAGGAAAGAATGAAGAAAGCCTGGAAGGAAGAAGGAAAGAGTGGAAGCAGGAGACGGGAGGTGATGATGGCCACATGAGATGATGGCCTTGGGACGGTTATTTGATCCACTGCCACTGAATGTACATGTAGGTGCAGATAAAGGAATAGGAAAATAAATACCACTTTCTTGCTCAATATATAAATATACAGATTTTGTTACTTTTCTATATGCTTTAATGTAAAAACTGTCAGTTCTTGGGGTCTCCCTCTTCAAGGTCCCTATTTTGATGACCGAAATGTGAAAACACATTGCAAAGACCTCTTTAAGGTGTGCTTAGCCTGGCTCTGATAGAGAACATGGTAAATGCCCTTCATGTATTTGCCATCTTTCTCTAAGGTGCGTTCACAGCGAAGGCGACGTCAGCAACTATAGTTGCCTAAATCGCCCGTGATGAGTCGCTTGAACATAGTTGCACTTTTTGTTATCTTTGAGAGGGCTGCTCGCTACTTCTCCAGCCGTACGTTTAAAGCACTTCTAGACAGCGCTACTTGTACTTACGGTTTAAATGATCAACTTACAGAGTTACCAAAAAATTGAATCACTCAAAATGTACTTAGAATTTAAAAGGCTTGTTCAAGAAGTATGCCACTTTCATTTTGGCTCCAGTAAGTTGAAGAAAGGTACAGCCCTCTCGCAGCAGCCAGTGACGTGGGGAGAAACACATTGCCGATTGGATGTCACGACAAAGTCGTCCAGAATAATAACTTTAATAAACTTTGAGCGACTTTCAGCAACTCAGATCGCGTGATTGAGTCGCTGGAATTGTGCAAGTTGCGTCGCTTGAGCAGGTGGCTTGACATTGCGTCGTTTACATTGATCTCAAATGTAATCTAGTCGTCAGAATCGCGTTCAATGTGAGTGCACCTTAACACTGGTAAACCACTGGAGTTGTGCATGGTTAAACATTGCCAACAGACACTTGAGCGCTACACCAAATACATCTTAAAGACAATCTAATAGCCAAAAACTTTTTTTTGCTGAAAACAAATTTAGATGGGTGTAAAGTAGACATATTGATTGATTCTTGTCCAACTCTTGACATTTTAATTTAAAAAGCGTATTTTGTTGCAAAAATGTCAGAGTGACTGCCTTCTATGGGTTGAAACCTCACTACTACAATGGATTTTTGCTATTGCCTGAGATAGAAGCCAATGAGGCAGCTTTTGCAACACTGTAGGCCCCGCCCCTCCTATAAAAACTAGCACCTGTGGACTCTGCAATCTGTGGGGAGTAAGTTGGATTGAATAGAGAGGTATAGTGAATATTGTTCTTTAGATATCCTACAGTATTGACGCCATCCTAGATGCACGTCAGCCAAAAACCTCAGGATTCAATTACTCTATATGGTGACATAAGGGAGAGAAGAAGGGCCTGAGGTGGAATGGTTGGTTTCAGTGTCTGCTACAAATGCCAAAATAAGAGCCAAGATCTACCACCCTAGAGCTGCTCATAAGCATTTCAGAATTATGTAAAAATGTGAGATGCTTCATCATCAAACGCAAGCATTCCGCCCCCTCCCCCTCTTTCTCCTGCTGTTAAACAGCTGAAAAACAAATATGACAGCCAATCAGCTTACACATTACAACCTGGGGTTAAAGCGATACACGACCCATCACATGAATGCACTTTAGATGATGTATCCAAAGCAGATTAATAATACTTGACAATTATGTGTTTTTGGAGTGATTTATGTCAACTTTTAGCCTTCAAATAAACTGACTCACCTCTCATTCTTAATATTATAAGTTAAATATACAGTATATACACTATCTTTGAAACTTTGGTTTGAATATCCCTTTAAAGGTCCCATGTTAAGCTAAATCAACTTTTCTGTGCTATAAAGATCATAAAATTGCTATATGGGCTTCATACACATGCCCAAAGGGTTTTTTTCATTGATTCCCTCAATCGATAGTTAGAGGGTGTTTTGCTCCTTTCTTACTGCAGAGCGAGCCCAAACACCTCGCTCCAATATGATGATGAATTTGACGCGGCACTGAGCCAGAGAAGCCACGCCTCCAGGAAACTCGCTGCCATGATTGACATTGAAAACAGACACGCCCACAAAAGTGAGCATTTCAGCGTCCTTCGCGTAGTGCTATGTATGTATTTCCTACAGTCTATGTATGTACCGGTGAATGCCCCGCCCTCACGCTTTGTCTTGTGTTTATAAAACAGCTCGAGCTCGGCAACGGAGTGGGTGGGAGGAGGGCGGGCCGTCCGTTCTCTGGCCTTACGTCACCGTGCGGGGAGGAGGAAGTCAGTGTTCCGTCTATAGACACGCCCACTCATGAATATGCATAAGTAGGCCGCAAATCAGCCTGTTTGTGTAGAGTTGCTCAGAAAGTGACTTTTCAGAGGCTAAAACTCTGGTAAACAGGCAAGTTTGGGAAAATAAACCTCAAACACTATGCTTTTGGGGTTCTTAGAACAAATGGAGATGGGTGGAAAAAAAACGTAAACATCTGTAAACGTAGGTGAATAAATGAAACTATGATAATAGCATTGAAATCTAATTATTTTGAGCTTGACAAAGGTCTTCGTTAAATACATATATAGTACAAGTATATCACTTTTGCCAATCGTACACTAGTAAAGCTAGTTCTGAGTGAGGATGTATTAATTCAAACTGCCACTCAGTTCAAGGTTACAGATTACAACAATGTCATTGACTATAGTTGACTAAAACTAACCCAAATAGTCCAACATTTTGATGAAAACTAAGTTGCATTTTAGTCAAAAGACTATGACTAAAACTAACTCTGGCCTTTGGAATGCTGGAATACACGAGCATTTTCTGTTTTTGCCAGTCTGACTGCAAAAAAAAGCGAGTGACTAGAACACCTCAATGGTTTGTCACTCTTGTATTGTTTGTCTTTTGGATTTTTGCAGCTTGGTCCTGAATACAGAGATGTATTTTTTTTTTTTTAAATATATAAATCCTAAAATGTAGGACATTTGTGTTGAATTCTGCAAAATAGTCCAGGGAGCAGAATAAGTGAGGAAAGTGGCAGAGAGATGGTGCAGAGTGAGAAAGAAAGAAAGAAAAAAGCCTGTGGCATTCCTGGTGTTGGAGATTAACTGGCCTGGACCATTAGTAGATCTGCTGATGAAAAGTGTGGTGGGTGGGAGGACAGTGGCTTTGTGGAACGTTTGTAAAGTAGATAATGATGGACCAAAGGGAGCTTTAAAAGTTAATCAAGTTTGATAGTGTACGTCACGCTTAATGTGACTGCAACTGCAAGCCAGAGGAAACGATGGATCAGATATGTGCTGCAGACTCTCTAAGGACCAGAAGAGCTGAACATTACTACAGTAGGTTACAGCTTTTTATAAAGACATTGACGGACCATCATTGTTGATTGTTGAATAGTTACAAGTAGTCACATTACTGTAAATGATTTGCTTTTATGGGTACTGTGAGTATAATTCTAAATCAGTCATTTACTTGTACTTAAGTACGTTTTTAAAGAAGTAAATGATCAACAGACATAGTGAAACTACAAAAATGAATGAAAGGACCAGACAACAATCAAATGCATCACATCATAGCCGACCAATCAGAATAAACATAATGCATGGGAACAAAACAGTATTGAATAGGGTGTAAATTATCTGTTTGATTCCGATTGATTATCAGAACAACAATTTAATTTGACTCCATTCAGACAATATATATACACCGGTATATATATATATATATATATATATATATATATATATTTTTTTTTTTTTTTTTTTTTAATTATTATTATTATTTTTAACATTAATGAATAAAAACACAATATAGATACATTTTGAGAATTGTATTGCTCAACTGTTTAAAGCCTTTACATGAAACATTTTTTTTGAAAAATGTTTTTTTTTCATTAACTAATGTTTGGTGTTTTAACAAAACAAAAAACAAAAAGCAGAAGGCAAAATGGCGACGGATATCAATATTTATAGTTTAGATTGATTAATCTTTGCAGCCCTAGCATTGAATGCTGGTTATTTTCTCAGTTTTAGAGTTAACAAATGTAGCCTGATCATTTTTTTTAATTTTGAATTTAATTCATTGATATTTTTTTTTTATTTAAAAGAATTGTACATTTTGACAAACCTTTTATTTTATACAGATTCCATTGTGGAAAATAAATTAGGTTTCATAATTTCCTCTCTTTATACATGGGACGTTTACTGTAACCAAGGGAACCGGGGCAAGATTTATGACCAAAAATAAACGTGGAGGGTGAAAGTAACTAGTAACTTTTACTTTGTGTACTATTTAATTGAGCTTCTTTTTACTTGCACTTGAATATTTAATGTGTGACTTACTTTAATTTCTTACATATTTATAATTATTTAAACACGTGTTGTTTTCTTTATGTCTTTAAAATAATGTGTTCACATGTAAATATGTATATGTAGTTGTTTAAGGGTATGTGGGTGCTGCACACGCACATGTGCATAATGTGTTGTTTCTTGTATATAATGTATGTATATACGTAGGAACACAGCGCAATTGATTTGTAAAATCTATATTTCATATAAAAACATACATTCAATAAAAACTTAATGAATAAATGTATGAGTTAATCAAGAAGGGGTGGGTTCAAATAAGTTTATACTACTTCCCACTCTTTTTCGGAGAACATTGAACATTACATTTATATAGTTTGTTTGTATGATCTCATTCATTGTTTGTCCACACTACTTTTTTTTACATTTTGCTTTGTTCTCTCTTTTTTTATGTTCGAAATAAAAAATAAACAAAAAAAACTCATTTCAATCAAGTAACAGTACTTCTACTAGAATAGGATACATCAGTACTATTTACACCTGTGTGTGTAGGTGTGTGTGTGTGTGTGCAGCAGGAACCATCTGGACAACATTACACAACACACTGGGGCTCCAGTGTGCGTCTACTTATTACCTGCTATCGTTATCTATCAGCCATGATCCATCAGTGTTGTACACTGGGGACACTCACGTCTCTCTATCACTGTTATGAATGGACTCTCCGCTCTCAGCCTGTTGGGCTACATTTTATCTACATCAGCAGTATTTCCAGAGGGGCGTTCTTTACAGTGATCATAGGTATCAAAGTAATGCCGTGGACAACACATCAGTACAGATATTATCAAGGAGCACTTCTCTTAAAGGAGTTACAGGTCATAAACAGAGATACAGACGGATAATTCACTACTCCTACACAATGAAAACAAAGCACTACAGTCATGGTACAAAGTTAGGAATTCTAGTGCATTCACCATCAATTGGTAACAAATAACAGGTGTGTAAAAAAAAAATACACATATATATATATATATATATATATATATATATATATGTGAGTATATATGTGAGTGTTTTGCAGATGTAGCTAAAACCAAGGCAGAAAACTCTTCCTGCTTGCTTTCATTGTCTTTCTAGAACAACCTTTCTTAAATGGGGGTACGTGTACCCCTAGGGGTACAAATAAAGTGTCAGTACTGGACCCACCCCAGACGTGAGATGACCGGAAATGAATAAAAAAAAAAAAAAAAAACCTCAATCTACAAAAAATCTATTCAGGTGGCACTTTTTCAACCTTGAGGTTGAGACCCCATGTGGGGTCGCCTGGCGTTTAAATGGGGTCGCCTTTAGTTTCTGAAAAATTTAAACTGATTTTTACATTTTTTTTTTTTTAATTATTGTTTTTTTTTTTGTTTTTTATTAAAACATATAATCTTAAACAACTGTATTTCTATACTTTCACTTTGTGAAATATTAATCTAGTTCAGCAAAAATGTGGTAAAAAAAAATATTATAATAATAATAATAATAGTAACAAAATGTCTTTGGGAACCACAGCACTAAATAGTGTTTCTTTTCACGTATTTACTAAATACGATTCTTTAAAATGTGAATTATCACTCTTACATTCCATCAATATACTCTATAATTGTTTTTAAATAGATCTAAGCAAAATGGATTAAGAAAAAAGAGAAAGGGGTACTTGGGCCAAAAAAGTTTGAGAACCACTGGTCTAGAATAGTGTCTCTCAAATGGGGGTATGTGTACCCCTAGGGGTACGCAATGGCACTACAGGGGGTACCTGAGACAGATAGTGGGAAATTAACAAATGAAAATCTAAAAATATGGGATTTAATTATGTTTATTTTTGGTTGAAAATAATAATCATCATAATGATGATGGAAATTATCTTGATTAGAACATGAACTAAAAATACAATTAAAAAAAGACACTAAATACAGTTTTTACCCTCTCATTTACAAAATAGATTATTCAAAGTGTGTATTATCACTCACTCATTCCATCATTATGCTCTAGTTTGTTTTTTTTCATAGTATTCTGACAACATTTTACAGTATTGCTGCCTTTCACAAAGAAGAACCAGTTACCGTATAGGTTCAAACTAACTTTTTAGCTTTTACGCTTTGAAATATGCCAACCAGTTCAACATTTTGTCTCCTCCCAGTCCCAATGCACCAAAATATGTTCAACCAAAGGGAGGAAAGAGAATCTTCCATGGCATTATGTCTAGTTTTGGTAAAAAACATAATTTAGTACTTTTGACATAACTTTACTAACAGACAAATAAACAAACACCGGTGAAAACATTAGTAATAACCCATATTAGGTAAAAAAAAAAAAAAAAAAGGCTTTAACTTATCAACTGAAATGATAACAGCTGTGTAAGATACTTGAGAAGATTTTACAGTCAGTAATACAAAAAAGTCAAAAACACTCGTTTTATTAAATCAAACAATGGCTGTAAAACTATCCATTTTAGGTTGATGCATGACTTTTTCTTCCTTAAAAAGGATGATAATCACACGTGTAAAAGACAGTTAATGAATATTTTACAGCTTTTGTTGTTTAAAAGTATGATTTTTAAATGGAGAGTCTATTAACTTTTGTAGCAATTGTTTCTAATCAAACCTAATCTACCTGTTCTAGCTGTATGGTGAAATTCCTTTATTTATCCCAGAGGGAAATTGCTTTTGTTACAGCCACTAAAGAAAAAAAAAATCACAAATAAAAGAATAAAACATTAAACAGAGATGAAAAAAAGAACAAATATTAAATAAGTGTATAATTAAGTAAAAGATTGATCAGATACACACACATTACAGTAGTGAAAATTAAAGTAAGATAGATAATACTAATAATACAAATTATATACAAATATGATACAGACATTTACAAAAATAATACAAATATGACATATTTACACCAATTAAGCTGTGAGATTACAGTGATGCATTATACAGTTTGATCGCCACGGGCAGGAATGATTTCCTGTGGCGTTCTGTGGAGCACCGTGGTTGGATCAGCACATCATGGACCAAGATGGCCTTCACCTTGGACAGGCTCCTCCTCTCTGTCACCACTGTCAGAGAGTCCAGATCCTTATGGATTTGAGTGAAACAAAACAATTGGCTTCTTATTTGTGCTATTTTCACAGCTAAGCTCACAGGGGGATCAGAGAAAAGGAGATGATGCTGCAGTGATTCCCCTCTGATTCTAGGGATAAAGCTAAATTAGCGAAGCAAATAAATAAACCTGACTAAGAGAAATAGTTGTTCAATGTCACAGCTAAGGTATATTTTCTCCTCTCTTGTAGTTTTTGCTGATAACTTAAAAGTTGCTCTCTCTGTTGTGCCTCAAATCATAGAAGACAGCTCCATCATTGCAGTTTTAGGGCATTTTTTCCCTTTAATTGCTTCAAAAAACAGCCTTCAGGGACTCATTACATTATATATTCAGCTGAGTTAAAGGGTCCTTTGTCATTTTAAGGGAATGTCTGAGTCACTTTTTGAGTGTGGACAGTTTCACAGCTAATTAATGCCATCCAAATTTTATGGCTTGATATAGTGAAACTGCATTTACTAAGAAGACAGGTGGGTGATAATTAGCTTTAAGCTTAAACTGCACAGCTGAGTAGTTTTAGCTTTGGATTCTTTTTAATTCATCACTGATGAAAACTCAGTTTGGACTATTTTTAGTTTCACTTAATATGTCATGGCAGATCCCTAGAGTGGTTTGAGTTATATATATATATATATATATATATATATATAAATCAGAGTGTGAGTAAAATATCTCTGGTCCGTGTAAAGTGGAACCCAGGAAAACATCTTCAAAGGGAGGGAAATCAAAGAGCCACATGACTAAACAGTTTTAAAAAAAACAGGTGGAGGTGAACAAAAAATATTCTCCAAATCAGGCCAACAGCCCAGGTGCTGCAGCTAGAAGACGTGATTCCTTAAAGCAGAGGTTCCCAACCCTTTTTTATCCTGTGTAACCCCTTGTCCTATTTCTAATATCATGTGCAGCCTAACAATAATAACTAAATACATTCTCTCTTCAAAAGAAAAATGTAGTGTAAAATATATCCAACTGCAACGTCATGGTGTGCGAACAATATCTCAATCATCACACGTGAGTCTGAGAGAATTCAGAGCTTAATAATATTCAGATAGAACAATATTCATACTGTGCAAAAGCTCCCGACAATAAACAGATACAGTATACGGATGCAGCTTTTTAATTAAAAAAAAAAAACGAGACCACAGGGGGACCGACGGAAACACCATTTACAAAAACTGGTCGAAATATTGCAAAACTGTAACAAAGTAAAGCAAAACTTCCTTTTTTTGTTTCTAAATAGCTGAAAGCACTTGGCTTTTAAAGTACAATGTGGTACACTAATGATTTTCACTAGTTTTCTGTCAAATGAAGGCCTATAATGGAGGTTCCCAACCTTTTTTGGGTCGTGACCCCATTTTTAGATCACAAATGTCCGGTGACCCCAGAGATTTTTACCCTCGGCCAACTTCAGCCGAAGGGTATCGTCATCAGTTTGTCGTCCGTCTGTGTCTGTGGTTTTAATGCCATACCCACCAACCACTCTCACACAAAAACATTGGTACTAATGGGGGGATTCCAGGTAATGAGAAAAACATTTCAGTCAGTCAAAAAAACTGCGTTTTTGAGAATTTTGGAAAAAACTTTGTGGTGGACTGTTTTTAAAGAAGGAAAGGAGGCGGACCATTGATCCATTGCTGTAAGGTGACATTCATTCAGGGCTTTGACTTAGTGCTAACATTTTTCTGATCTGATCATTTTTGGCAAAAAAATTGCATTTTTTCATAACCCAGCAACAATTTATGCATCAAAACATCGGTACTAATATGGGGATTCCAGGTAAAGAAAGAAAAATTAAGGTCGATTTTTGGTGAAAAAACAGCATTTTTGAGGATTCTGAATAAAACTGATTTTAACGAAGGAAAGGAGGTGGACCATTGATACCTTGCTGTAAGGTGACATTCACTCAGGGCTTTTGACAGTGAGGTGACAGGTGAGTAATCATTAATAACGTTTTATTTCCCAACCGGTATTATAAATGGAATGGATGAACAATTTCCAACTCGAAATTCACTGAAGTGCTGAGCTTTTTCACAATAAATCAATGTAAATTATTTTTTGTGACAGTTAATATTTTGAAGTGCAGGCACGTTACGTTTTTTTCTAGAACTATGTTTATTAAATTTCTCTCCATCCTGTTCTGTTCCTCCTTCTGTCCACTAACCCCAACCAGTCACAGCAGATGACTGCCAACCTCTGAACCTGGTTCTGATGGAGATTTCTTCCTGTTCAGAGTTTTTTCTTCCCACTGTTGCTAAATGCTTGTTCATGTGGATCTTGTTGGGTTTTTTCCTTCTTATTATGAATTTGATATATTGATAAGTGCTTTGAAATGACTGTTGTAATTTGCACTATATAAATAAAGTTGAATTGAATTGAAAAGTGTGTCACAAATACAGAGTAGCCAGGATTAGTGCACAAAGTGACAAGTGACATATTTTCACACTGCATTTTATTTGAAATAAATTTATATTTGAGAAAGTTTAAGTATAGCACACAGTTATTTGATATTTATTTTGTGTGATGTGCATTTGAAAAATAATTCAAATAGAATTTTAATACATTTTTTAGCTAAGTTTTTTTCTTTTTTTACAAATTACTAGACATTTCAGGCGACCCCATGAGTTCCCGACCCCAAGGTTGAAAAACAGTGGCCTATAGCGTAAACAGAAAACAGCTTTCTCTTATCATTTCACTGTTTAATAACTGACCATAATAATTCATAATCACGTGAAGAAATACATTAGCAGCTACACTTTTAAGCACTTTGCTCACAAAAACTCACCATTTACATCTCAATCTCTGTTAAGGTGGAAAAAAAATAATAATTGGCGCTGTCCGTGGCACTGAACATGTTTGTTTCTGCGCTGAGAACAAGGTTATTCTGTCTGAGGATTCAACTCAGGCAGAAATAATACAAAATTAAAAACCACTCCTTCCACAACATCTCAACAATCACTGACTGAAACTTTCAGTCCATGAAAACACCAGGAATGTGTTAAGAAGTCAAAGTTAATGGAATCACACTGGCATCAGTCATGGATGAGAAATACAGGTACAGTTTTTTACCTGCATTTCACAAGCAGCGTTAATACACTAATTTAAAAAATATAAAAAAGTGCATTTAATTAAAAGAAACAACTAAAAGTGCAACTTTCTTCTGATTACATTATTTGTAATTAAATAGTGTAAAACAAACTGCTTGAAAGCTATGAGTTTTGAATCTCAGTAGCAACTAAGAAAGTAAGAAAAAAAACAATTCGGCGATATATCACAATATTTCTCGTATTTATCGTATCGATCCAAAAGATTTTTTCAAATCATGTTTTGTTTTACAAAAACATTTATTTGCGCTAAGATATGCATAGCACAAACACATTATTTTCCTAAAACATACTGGGAACTTTTGTAGATGTATGTGGTTACTTATCTTTAAGAATTTTAATAACTTTACAAAATCCAAATCTGTAAAGAAAAATTTAATTTGACAGTTTGATAAACATACCACTTGTTTTTGATATTGGTACTTGAATTACAGTTAGTTACCATTTTCTTGCTCTCGCAAGTTTAAAAAAATACCATATTTCATATCGTTTTGTACTTATAAAGGCTAATTTTTTTAATTAGTGATAATGCAATGTATATCGTATTGTTTAGTATTGGGAAATATCACATGATGACGTGCAAATCGTGCACACCCCTAGTAGCAACAGCAGTTTGAACCATTTGTTTTTATGCATTTATGACATTTTTCAAAGCAATATTTGTTGTTGACTTGTAGAAAATATTTCCAAAAACAACTCTAAATAATTATTACAATCCTTAAATTGGTTTACAAATGTTTCCGAGTATGTACCCCCAGCAATGTGCTTCTCTACCAGTACACGTACCCCTGTTTGGGGAAGACCTGCAGCATATGGTTGCCAACTTCTAGCCCACAACCGTTTTATAGCCATTACAATTTATAAATATTCATTGCGGAAATACAGCAATACTCTGACAGATCTATCCGTCAATAAATTATTAAAGGCCTCAGTGAGTAAAATGTAATAAATCCCGCCCTCCTTCACTGTCACTGAGCCTCTCATCCATGAACACGTGCCCACTTCTACATTACATGTCGGACAGGCATGCATGGAAACATTTCCAAACAGATCTCGTGTTCTAAAAACAACCCACTATTTGCATGTGATTTTCAGAGATTTAAAGTAACAGATTACAAGAACTCACATTACTGTAATTAAGTAGCTTTTATGGGTACATGTACTTTTTTTGGAGTATATTTCTAAATCAGTCATTTTATTTGCGCTTAAGTAAGTTTTAAAAGAAGTAAAGTCATCTGTTACAGTTCTGCACCCAACCGTTACTGAGTAAATGATCATTTTTAAAGTTTAAAAATGATCAACAGACATTGTGAAACTACAAAAAAATGAAATGACCAGACAACACTCAAATGCATCACATCATTGCCAACCAATCAGATTAAATAGTTCATAAATGTAGCTATACTTAGAGCCTGAGAACCTTTTTTCTTTATTAAGAATTGAATTAATTCGTTATTTTATTTATACATTTGTAAATTTTGACAAACCTATTATTTTATACAGATGCATTTGTGGAAAATAAATGAAGTTGCAATAATTCCAGGAAGTTCATTTTCAGACAGGGTTTTAAGATACATAAAAGACTCAAGTACAAGTAAAAAGTAGCTCAATTAGAAAGTAAAATTTCCTGAAAAACATAAAGTTATAATTGTGCAAGATTTGGTCTTTTCCTTTTTAAAAGAAAAATATCTGTGCGCTTCTCATTTTCGAACTTTTCAAAATGCTGTCCCCTTGACTCGGACGGATGGGGCTCAAACGTAAATCCCCCTTCCACACTTTGTGGCGGGGGATAAAAATAAACATGAAAGTAGCTGGTAACTTTTACTTAGAGTACTATTTAATTGAGCTACTTTTTAAATTGTACTTAAGTCTTTTATGTATGACTTACTTGTGCTTGAGGACAATTTTCAAACAAGTAACAGCACTTCTACTTGAGTAAGATACTGTATATCAGCTTTTCTCCTCAGTGTACATGTGTAAGGATGAATCATTTACGTTGTTAGATGCTGTGTTTCATCACTTAAAAACGCACCGTGTAATTGTCTGAAAAAAAAAAAGGGTTTGACACTCAATCCTTTAATTATCATAGAGAAACAATGAAAGATACCATCAACAGATCTAGTCATTGTGTGATTTCATTCCACGTATACGAGCAATTTTATACTAATTGGTTTTCAGATGACAAATAAATCCACCATAGCGCTACGGTAGCTAACAGTGTTTACACATGTAGGATCGATTCAACCTTATCGATGTTTGCGTTATAAAAATGAACATTCAGAGTATTAAATAATGCATTTGCTTCGTCTATCGCAGCTCGCTGTCATATTTTGCCAGATTTGATTTGTGAAATTTTTTTTTTTTTTTTGCTCTCGGGCAGAGTGCACCTCCTGTTCACATGGAAACCACTTTGTACAAGTCAACTGCTTGTCTGCTAGTGCTGCTTAACAAAGATTCTTTTTTAAACGATCACTGTCACGATTTTGGAGAACCCGAGATGTTCTTGTAATTGTATAATTTCTTGAACTATGACCTAATTAGCCTCTGTTCATGTCATTTGCTTGAGCCCATTAGGCCCGTCTCTTAATGTCTCTCTGGGCTCTGGTGCATGACCGACTGAATGTGGGGGAGCATTTGGGTTTTTGAGCCCACGGTGATTAAATCCCTTTATGATGAACAATCCAGAGCAACAGGTTGAACACTTTTCACTCGCCGAGTACAAATGGATCTCCATCATTTGTGTTAAAGTTCTGCTGAATTAAACGTGTGATGAATTGTTGAATTACAACGCATGGAGGGAAGGAAGTTATTCAGTGCACAGAGCTTAATGTACGATGTCATGTTTAAATCATTTCTGTTTGTTCTTCCATTCTGTTGTACTTCCTTAATTTTATTAATTTTATGAAACTGCCTGTTTAATTCCTTCAAATACATACTCTATTCAGCTTATACAATCAGTTTACTTATTACACTTAAAGGAGAGGTGAAAGTAATGGCTTACAAGTTGTTTTTATGGGTACTTGTACTTTTTTGGGGGGTATTAAGTAGTGCTGTTTAATAATCCTAGTCCCACTCTTAACATTTTTGTAAAATTATTTCAATTTTGCATATTTAGTTGTAAAATGTTAGAGTTACTGGCCGATAAGGGTTGAACTGAGATGGATTATTTCGATTACTATGCGTCATCAACTTTCACTGTTGTCCCCACCAACAGTGAAAGTTGGGGAACTGTTTGGAAACAGAAACAAAAAGTTGGGGAACTTTTTGGAAAACAGAAGCAAAACATCGTGTAAAGAGGGCCTTGGACATATCCCGAGAACTGAAAAAACACTGAAAAACAAATGCAAGCTGTAGGTTGGCAGGAATTGAGGGCAACGTCCCTTTTGATAATAATCTGGTAGAAAAACAGGAACAACCTTCAGCCATAGTCATTAAACTATTTTAAATTTGGTGGATAACCCTCACACAATTTGATCCAAGTTTAATCTAATGAGGTTTAATCAGCAATAACTGGTTAAAGAAGCAAAGCCTTGTTTTAACTGTATTTGGTCTTGATACTACTATAACTCAGTAGTTATATCTAAGCACAACTTATAAAAAAACACCACCTACACATGTGCAGGGACACACAGATGTGCTAACAGCACAGAGAGGGCACAGCAGCGTGATTGGACTGAGACACAGTGAACATGGGTTTGGGCGATGACAAAATGTCACTTGGAAAATGTCAGCGCCTAAATGCCATTGCAGATCTCAGTGCTGCTGTGTGTGGGCGGGTATCCGACCTCGCGAATAATCCGTCACTGTTCACCGAGAGAGCAGGTGTCTACAGTGTTATACTGACTAAAAATAATAAGAATACAGTGTTATACCAACTAAAGAATTACTAACAATACAGTGTTATACCAACTAAATAAAATAAGAATACAGTGTTATACCAACTAAAAAAAATAAGAATACAGTGTTATACCCACTAAAGAATTAATAAAAATACAGTGTTATACCAACTAATATATATATATATACACACACACACAGTGTTATACCCACTAAAGACTTAATAAAAATACAGTGTTATACCAACTAATATATATATATATACACACACACACAGTGTTATACCCACTAAAGACTTAATAAAAAT
This sequence comes from Gouania willdenowi, assembly GCF_900634775.1. Classification (NCBI taxonomy): domain Eukaryota; kingdom Metazoa; phylum Chordata; class Actinopteri; order Blenniiformes; family Gobiesocidae; genus Gouania; species Gouania willdenowi. The sequence continues at coordinate 23,051,474 of NC_041063.1, read as the reverse complement.
ACAGTGTTATACCAACTAATATATATATATATATATACACACACACACAGTGTTATACCCACTAAAGAATTAATAAAAATAGTGTTATACCCACTAAAAAAATAATAAAAATACAGTGTTAGATCAACTAATATATATATATATATATATAGTGTTATACTGACTAAAATATTTTAAATAAAATTAGTGTTATATTGACTGAAAAAAATTACATAAATAGTGTTATACCCTCTAAAAAATAATAAAAATACAGTGTTATACCGACTAGAAAAAAATAATAGCGTTATACCCACTAGTTAATTTGATTTCCATCTTTTCCAGATTTTTCTATTAGACTGCTGATCTCTCAATGCCCTTCGATGCACTTAATCAGAAGTTTAAAAAAAGAAAAAAATGAATCACTACGTGGAGGAAAAGTATTTCATTTTACTAGTTTAAATACATAATTTATTCATAAAGCTCAATGGCTTTTGATAAGTAGGCTCTGATTTAAAGATTCTCGGACCAGCAGCAGCATTTTTTTCGTCTAGGTAAGTGACGGAAGTCAGTAAAAGACTTCAAATTCTTAACATTTGCTGGCATAGTGCCCTTAAGCAGGGCACCAACTTACTTTTGGCTCCACTGGAGCAGCTCATTGATATGAAATATTGCAGTAGGCCATAGATGTACTGAGTTGGTGCCAGGTGACACTTTGTACGAGTCCAAGGCGGTGCATGAAAAGAGCAAAGCTCGCTTAGCAAAAGTCATCTGTGAACAATGGATTAAACACACACACGTGCGCGCGCACACACACACACACACACATGCGCGCAAAGTTATTCACCCAGTACGAGTCTTCCCTGCAGTCTGTGTCAGCTCTTTCCCCTCGTGTCCTCTATCTCCAACCATATAATGTGACGGGGGAGTCCAGAAAGGCCCTAAAGGTCATTCATCTACTGCAATCACAAACACTTGTTTTGATAGATTATCCAGCACAAGAACCAATAACCCTTAAAGCTTTAGGCTTTTACATACTTTACAAGAACAGAAAACTTGTTCTAGTAGCAGCAAGGGCGAGAAAAGCTCGTTTTAGGCACTAGGATATGTACTTGGCAAGTCCTCCACTAACTGTTCCACTTCTCCCTGTTTATTTCTGTGTCATGACAATGAGACAATAATGATACTGAGGTGAGTGGAAGAAAAATCACTTTTTTCAAAATTGCATACTAATGTACTCATACTAAGTCTGATGTCAAAATGAGTACATAGTGCGTTAGATAGTATGCAAAGGTTGAGTACACAAGAAATACCTGATGTATACTGTATCGGGACATTTCCCAAGTATGCACAGTGCACACACTAGTCATACTCAACTACCCCATGATGCATTACAAGCAGAATGTAAAATGGTCCTGGACCGGCTTCAAGCTAAAAGTCAAACATCCATTTTTCAAAATAAACGCATCTCTTCTCGTTTTCCATCAGTATTTTAACCCTTTTGTAAATAAAGCTCTTGTTTTGAAGTTAACCGCAAGTTTAGTTAGTAGCACAATGGAGGGTCTCCGAAAATCTCAGAATTGTCGGCATAAAATGTGTTTATGTGAGTTTTATGGATCAAATGAGCACATGTTGATATTCTACTTGGTCACTTTCTCACTCCAAGGTGGAGAATCAACAGAGATATTTAGCCTCAGTGTGCTTCAGGTTTTTGTCGTTCGAAATGCATCTTGGGAAACATGGAAGTATACTTTAGTATATAGTGGACAGTATGTACTCATCGAGTGTGTAGTGTGTCGTGAGTTAGTGTGTGATTTCAAACACAGCCTGTGTCTCGATCGATAAATAAAAGATAATTTACCCACAAAAAAAATGTTCAAGGTTGAAGTTGTTGCTCAAGTCAGTTTTCGTACCCACCATAAACTTCACGTTTGTTGACAAAATGGTCATGTGACTTGAACTTTGGAAAACTTTAGTGCATTGTGGGAAGTGGAGTCCCATGGACAGATGTGTGTTTTTTTTTTTAACTTTAATACTTATACTGACTTGTGCAGTGATTGGTTTCATGCTATTTTTGTTGTAGTTTGTTCCCGGCATTCCCCGTTAATCACCTCTGCGAGACATTCAGTACCCTCGGTGGGTAGCTGGTGTCTTCACACAACAGGTCGCGTTCACTTTTGCCTCCTTTGGTTGGATGAAACAATGGTAACAAGCTGCACAAAGGATTCAACCAGCATTGCAAAGAAATAAATGGACAATCGGTTTCCCCTTGCTCCTATTGCAGAAATCTGTCATACTTATATATTTTCTGTAGTCGCTTGCATTTAAATACAGTAAGCAAAGACATGAAGATATGAGGTGAAGCTGAAAATGATATTCCTGTGGATTTATATTCACTTCCTGGAAAGTCGATTTTCTTCCTGTCTGCAAGCTGACTTATAAACATTTTTAAGAGGTCTCATTAAACAGCAACATTTATGTCCCTGAACTGTTTATTTAATGTAGAAGTACCAGGAATGCTAAACCTTACAGAACTGAGAGTGCATGCAGAATATGTGAGTATGAGCTGTTGTGTATGCCTGGCAGATACAGCATGAAAGCCCCCCATCCTAACCCAGAGTGACAGGCATGACAATGATAAAATCACAGACAACCTACCGGCTCCGTTTCCATGATGGATGAACGGCTTAACAATCTTCTCTGCCTGCACCATCATTTAGAGTTTACTCACACGGCTCAAATCAAGCATCCACAATTCCTGCAAAGCACGAGTGTGTGGCCCATTTAACGCCAAGTCAATCGTCTCAGACACAATCCTGCATTCATATGCTTAAAGCCGACTGGTAAAACAATCATCACTTTAGAGGTTCTTCTCTGTGTGTAGATAGCACGACTGCTGAAGCTCCTTGAAGACAAATATTAAATCTGTTTTCATTAAAGAAAAGCAGCCGCGCACATTTCATTCACTAACAGGGATTCATGTGACTGCTCCAATATACTTCACTGCTATGACAATGAAAGAACAAGTCTACGTATTCAAAACGTGGGTTTTTTTGGGGGGGAAAATGTGAATTTAATATGCTTACAAACCACTTATTTAGGTATTTATTTCAAGTTTCAAACTGAATAATAAGACTTTTTCTTTCTCAAATGCAAAAACTTAAATTGTCACTGTCAAACTAACAATTCGTGCCAATTTGAAACAAGAACCACACAGCTATTAAAAAAAAAAGTCACCATTATGATATTAGTTTAAAAAAAAAATCTACACACATTTTCATTGCTGACCTGTGGGGGTGAGCAACGATACTTTGTGTGGTGTTTTAATTTCAAAAATATATAATTTTTTTTTATTACAAAAATATATAATTTTTTTTTATTACAAAAATATAATTTTCATTTTCATTATTATTTAATTAAATATTTGATTATACAATATTTGTATTGTCTTTTAAGGAAGTTAAATTATATAATACAGTTGTTTGAGATTGTGCGTGGTTATTATTTTTTGCTCTGGAAGTGAAAGTATATAATAATACCGTAAGAGTTTGTTTGTGGTGTTTTAATTTAAAAAAGAAAACTTTTTTTTTCAATCACAAAAATCTAATTTTTATTTTCAGTATTATTTAATTATACAATTTTTATATTGCCTTTTTTGGGGTCGCTTTTAAAGACGTGAAATTATATAATACAGTTGTTTGAGATTGTGTGTGGTGTTTTAAATTGAAAAAGAACATTTTTTTTTGTATTTTTTCATTTCAAGCGACTTTATTTGAATTCCGGGCGACCCCACATGGGGTCACAACCTCAAGATTTAAAAGCATTGGGGTAGAGAGAGTCAGCACGAAGGCAAAAAACACACCCCATAACATTACTATTACTATTATTAATATTTTTTATATATTTATTAGTTAATATTATTCTAGTTGATTTAAAATGTTTTTAATTTGATCTATTTTTTATCATAAGCCTGAGTCATTTGAGTCCTTGCTATTTCCAGCCAGGAAAGAATGATTTTTCGCATCAGTAAATCAGTTATACTGAATTCTTGAATGTTTATGTTCAGTTCTGACTTTACGTCCTATGAGTATTTATATATTCTATTTAATGGAGACACAGGATTCCCTGTGTCCTAATGCACTACAAATATTGAGCTCTATATTATGGATCTCTCATTAACCGACCATCTCTACTGTTGTTGTCTCTGAATTGAACATGATATGATTTAATTTTACCACAATAATCACATTGCTTAGAATGGAGCAAATCTTTTTTTTCTGGCACGGAGCTGAAAACAGCACTGCCAAAAAATGACAGGGGGAAAAGTGAATGGTGAATGAGACTAACTGCACATTTTCAGTGAATCAGAAGCTCCAGTGATTCATTGTCATGTGAGGTTTTATTTTTATTTTATTTTTGCCAGAAATCAACCCTGAACAGAATGGCATTAGCCATCACCTGAACATACATTCAGAAATCTGGAACTGGCTGCTGCTGCCTTTGTACATTTCTAAATTAGACTTATTAAACACACCCCATAGATTTATTACCAGGCTCCAATAAGGCTAATAGAGCATTGCTTCTTTGGTTTAGCCAACACTTACCGGCACTGCAGCAGCAAAGTAACGTGAAATTGCTTCTTTTTTTTGGACAAGGTTGGAGTTGAGAAATGTTAAGACTTGATTTATGCAACACTGAGGTCACACATAAGATGCTGATGCTTTCTTTCATCATTAATTTTAATGACTGTGTAGATTTTTACATAATGAGTGACCCAGAAGACTATTAGTGTGAAAGTCATGCAGTGAAAAGGGCGAGTGAGAATCTAATTTCAGAAAGGAGTCCCATAAAGGTCTGAGGAAAGGTTATCGGAGCTGGGTTCTCACTGAAGTTGGAGCTGACAGGATCACACTTGCTTTGTTATTGTAGCACCGAAAACTGATTCATCTCCACTGATGACCAGGGGTGTATTTAATGTGCATTTAATGTGTCAAACTCAAAAGTGACAAAAAAAGGGTGGCGCTCAAATAGACAGAACAATTGGTTAAAAAAGGGGGTTCAAAGTGTCAATATTGGCTTAAATAATGGGTGAAATTGGCCAAAAATAACCATGTAATACAGTATAAAAAAATTAAAGAAAGGTTAAAAGTGACAATAATGGGTCAGCATTAGCAACATTAGGTGGAAAAGTGGTGGAAAGGGTTTATAAGTGCCGAAAATGTCTTGAAAGTGAAAAAAATGTGCAGAAAAGGCATTAAAATGTGATGAAGTGTCAAAAATGGGAGTAATGTATTAATGTATTAGAAGGAGCAAAAATGTGGCAAGAATAAGTGATAAAATAGGTTAAAATATGGCAGGTCTGGTGTAGTTGCAGAAAAAAAAAGGTAAAAATAAGAAAAATGGGCTCAAAGCGGACCAAATCAATGTACCAAACTGTGTGAGATTCACTGTCCATGGTGCTGAAGATTGAATTGATAAAGATTAACAATTATTTTTCTTTAAATCTTCTTTTTGAGGGGACAATTTAAACAGACTGGTGAAGAACTACAGGGATGTGTGACTTGTGGACACCAAGAAACACATCCCTGTGGTCTTGAATGTAGTTTCCATTTGAACAAAGATGAATCATAATGCTGGTAACTACTGCAATTATTGGCAAAAGAGAAGAAGAAGTGTTGAGGCGATGTCATATCGTTAGAAGGTGAGAGAAAAAACTGGAAAACGGAGGAGAGAAAAGAGTGGGAGGAGAGTCAGGGTATGTTTAGGTGGGTGTGTTGAGATGAACTGTAATGAATGCTGGGAAAACCTATATCCTAATTAAAAACACGCAAGATCACACAAATGTATTACAAGTAAATACCAGCTCGGCTTAACACTATAATTAGCCAGTAAGTGGAGGAATGTTTGAAAGCATAGGAGTCAATCAAAGTTTGAACATCACAGTCATCTCCTTTCATAATAAAATACTATGAGTAGTAACAACAATAATCGATCAATGATAATTAATAAAATCGATAAAAAATCAACCAATGGCAACGAATGTCATTGATTCGGTGCGTCGTGCGATTTAGGTCACGAAGTGTGACGCAGAGCCGTTTGATTCACCTGCAGAGATTTGTGCGTGCGAGTGTTTGTGCATGCGCGCACCACGAGTGTTTGTGCGTGCGCGCATGAGTGTATGTGCGTGTGCACATGAGTGTATGTGGGTGCGCATGAGTGTGCGTGCGCGCACCACGAGTGTTTGTGCGTGTGCGCATGAGTGTATGTGCGTGTGCACATGAGTGTATGTGGGTGCGCATGAGTGTTCGTGCGTGCGCACATGAGTGTATGTGCGTGTGCACATGAGTGTATGTGGGTGCGCATGAGTGTTTGTGCGTGCGCGCACCACGAGTGTTTGTGCGTGTGCGCATGAGTGTATGTGGGTGCGCATGAGTGTTTGTGCGTGTGCGCATGAGTGTATGTGGGTGCGCATGAGTGTTTGTGCGTGCGCATGAGTGTTTGTGCGTGCGCATGAGTGTTTGTGCGTGCGCGCACCACGAGTGTTTGTGCGTGTGCGCACCACAAGTGTTTGTGCATGCGCACATGAGTGTATGTGCTTGTGCACATGAGTGTATGTGGGTGTGCACCACGAGTTTTTGTGCGTGTGCGCACCACGAGTGTTTGTGCACACCACAAATAATCGATCATAAAAACAATGGTTAGTTGCAGCTCTATTGAGTAGGCACAACAGCACACAACTAGTTAACTAACTTCACACTAAAATAAGATAACATGCATCCAGGTGATCCATTTTTTTAAATTCAGACGTGAGGCGGCAAAATAAATTACTTCAGTTTTATCTGTGCAAATGTGACCGATGAAGACGTCTCACGACAGATAAATCTGGATATTGTAAGCTATTAAGTTGATGGATATTAAAGTGTGCGTTCTCAGATGTCTCTTTAATGAACTTGTGAACTGCGACCTTGAATCGTTTCTGATGACAAAGCGGGGGGTGGATCGCACGATGTCGCGTTTCACGAGTGATGACGATCAGACAACAGAAGAGGAAGAAAACTGCTGAGGACATAATAAATATGTCTATTTACAGTATGTGTCTGATGGTCTGATTCTATTCCTACCAAAAGGCAGTTTATATATACAGTATATTATAACAGGAGTCTGTGTGTGTGTGTGTGTGTGTGTGTGTGTGTGTGTGCGCGCGTGTGTGTGTGTCAAATATCTCTGGTGTTCAGGGACAGACAGAGCTCATACTTCCAACATGGCTGGCGCATGGTTCAATGGTGTGCAATGTCGGATTAGTTTGGACTGCAATCATACGCTTAATGAATAATTTCAAAAAATTATTCATCACAAACGGAGCAGAGCCACGAGAGGCACATGCATGAGTGTGTGCACGTGCGCGTGTGTGTGAGCCCATGGAGGAGTAGCGAGTCTCACACACACACACACACACACCATGTTTCCTCTGGAAGTGTGAGCTACAGACACGATTTATAGATGACGTTATTCTCAGTCTGCTCACTAAGTTTGTATATTAATTACTAACCTTGGTTGATAACCACCCCTGCACTGAGACATGCTAAATAAATAGTTTTATTTGTACAAATTTATGTGTCTTTTATCAGATTCTAACTAAACTGCCGCATTGGTGAAAACTTTATCAATTTATCATGTGTATGTCTCATATAATTAAACCAGGGAAATCACACACTATTTTACTAATAAATAAACCCCTTTATAACACTACAGAGTACAGAGTATGTACAGCTCTTTGTACATCCAACCTTCAAACACATACTCATTTGGCCATAATTGACAACTCTACTTAAGCTCCTCCCACTATATGAATACATACTTACAACGGGCACTGAACTAGCTATAATAAAAACTCATTAAAACAACTGTATTGCACATCGTTGCCAGCAAAGACGTTCCTAATACCTTTCCCCCGCTCACCCGTCATTAAATCATTTGTTTTGATTAGTGTTGGAACTCAATTAAAAAAATGTATCTAATTAATTACAGACTTTGTAATTAATCAACAAACAATAATTGTCACCAGAAGCAATGTTTTTCCATTTTAAATGGATTTTGGTATATGACTGATTCAAGGAAAACAATAAATGAGCTCTAACGACTAAATTGTATTTTGTATTTTCATCACTGAGTGCTCACATAATGTGCAATATGAATAAAGATTATTGTAATTGCATGGTTCACAAAGCACAAACGTAAATTTAGGTAAGCTACATTAATGTTTCTCTTGATTTTTTTGTAAACTGTTTAAAACTATTTTGTTTTTGTGTATTAAAAGAAAAGAAAACAGCACTTAGTAGTATCTGTTGTGTTCTAGTCTGGGCATCAGTATTAGGGATATACCAGGAAGTTGTGAAATGAGAAAAGTTTTATGCTGTTTGAATTGAAAAAAAAAAAAACGTGTTATTTTTAATTAGTTAAATAATTAACAAATCGCAACAAATGCGTTAAAGCCCCAGGCCTAGTTTTGATGATAACCAGGTGAAAGCAGTGCATGTGGCCTGGGTAAATAAATACATTTATCCAGAGAGAATGCACAACAGTCTGCGTTAGCATGAAAAGTACATATATATATATATATATATATCATACGTACTAGTGAGAGAAAAAGGTGGCGGTAACGTAATGGTTAAGGAAGTTGGCTTGTAAGCACTTGAGCCATCACTGTGGGACGTTGAGCAAGTCCCTCAACTCTAACTTAGTGTTTTTCAACATTGGGTCAGTGACTCCACGTGGGGTCGCCTGGAATTAAAATGGGGTCGCTTGAAATGTCTGGTTATTGGTTAAAAGAAGAAAAAAAAAAAAAAAGCTTAAAATTTTATTTTTAAATGAGTATTATTTTTTCAAATCAACACCTCACACACAATTATTATCAAATAACTGAATTCTATACTTAAAATTTCTCAAATAATAAAATAAATCTAGCTCAAATAAATGCAGTATAAAAATATCGGAGGTGGCGAATCTTGTCTAATATTTGTAACACACTTTAATAAACATGATCCAAAACTAATTATAGGAAGAAAGAAAAAAACATATGATAAATTGTGATATCAAAATCATGTCGTACGTCACTGGATAAAAGCATCTGCTAAATTAAATTGTAATTTGTAATCTTGTAAAAAAATAAAATGGATATGCAGAATGACACGTTAGCTCAACTTGAGAGTTACGAGTTTGCCTCAAGTGTGTGGTTGACATCGTCTATCAAATGTGTGTGTCTGTGTGTGTGTGTGTGTGTGTGTGTGTGTGTGTGTGTGTGTGTGTGTGTGTGTGTGTGTGTGTGTGTGTGTGAGGGGTGAGGGGGGGCTGTTAAACTGTCAAAAAAATCCTTCCCCCATTGGCGATGCATCATTAGGTAGAAACATGGCTCCCAGCACCCCCCCCCCCCCCCCCCCCCCCTTGAAGCAGGCCCTGACATGAGGAAGGAAAGAAATATAGAAAAAAAAAGTTATATGACAAAGAAAGACACAAAGAGAGGGATTTCTTAAAAGAATAGAGAGAAGGAAGTAGTGCAGTGGATGTCAGCAGGGGGTTGTGTACACAGATGAGATGCAAGTCAGGACAATAGAGCTGACATAATGATGCAAAGAAATAAACAAAGAAGTGCTTCAAGTAATTTATTTCATAACTTGCCAAAATGTAAGCTTAAAAACATCAGTTCTTAAGGGCTGACACTGTACTGTGGCATATAGCAGAACAAACGAGGAAATAATATACATACAGTACATGCTGTGCTTGATGGGATCCTTTGTTAATGTTTGGTTTATCTAAATTATTATATTTTTTCCCCTCGTCAGCTGTAATAAATCTACTTTTTTTTCCTCACTTGCACTGGACCAAGATCCTAGTTTTGGATCACCAGTAAACATTGAGGAAATTCACAAGTATTTATTTGTTTACTCGCTTAACTAACTTCAGCCTGTTTAAGGGGGGGGTAAAGGTCCCTCAGGAGAGCCCTTCTTCTCTGCTTTGTTGAGTACTATGAAACCGCAGAGTTAGAAATCTGTGACCGCAGGGGTAGACAGTTCTGTTTTTATTCTCTTTCTGTAAACAAAAAAGGTTTACAGTACATTTGTTTATTTAACTTTTCCTGATTATTTAGAGCAGCCAAAAGCAGCACAAATTGGTATTGTGGCTGAAAAAATGATCCAAAAAAAAACAATGGGATGTTTACAGGCAAATGGGGCCGTGTGACATCATCAATCACGTGATTTCAACATGGTGGAACACAGGCTCTAAAATGTAAAGTAGTCCCATTTTTAAATGTTAATAAAACAAATATGGTGAAAAATAATGTCTTTTGCTAAGCATAAACCTTCTAATAAGTACATTTCAAAGGTTTAGTCCACATTTATAAAAACAGTGGAGGATCCATTTAATGCTTATTTATCAGGTAATGCTATCAAACCTTTATTGTATTCGTTTCTGCATGTACAGTATGTACGTGAGGTGCAACAAACACAAAGAAATACAATCCTGTGCTTTAATGATTACTTTAAAAAAGAAATGTTACATGTTTTTTTTTTGTTTTTTTTGTCCCTCTGTTGACATTTATTCAAAGTAATATTAATATTAAAATGTGTGAGCAATTATGGGTATTATACCTTTACAGCTTTTTTTTTTTTTTTAAAAAAAGGGCTGAAAAAATGGTTAAAAGCAAATCAGTCATGTAATCATCTATAGAAGTATTTTTCAATAATAAATTGCTCTGGTTGGTTGTAAATAAATGTAAATAAATGTAAATCTGGCACACATATATATATATATATATATATATATATATATATATATATATATATATATATATATATATATATATATATAAAACTTAGCAAACAACTAATCTGTCAATGTGTACTCCTCCATGAGAACATTATGTATGAAAAATAGTTTCTTGGCATATTTTACACTCAAAACATTGGCTTTAACATGCCATGTGCCAACAACTTAAAATAAATAAAATAACATACAATCTGCCTGTGGCTTTTAAACCAACTTTGACTTTAGCGCAACATAACTTTAGTGCAACTTAACTGAGGTATTTATGCCTAGAACAACAAATAAATGCAGAAAGTTAGTACTTTCTTTTTAGATTCTATTGAAAACACACAAGTTGGTCAACATTCCCAGATTACAGCACTTCTTTGTGCAGCTACAATGTCTCCTGCAGTGGAAAAGACGTTCCTGGTTAAATAAAGGTTTTTTAAAAAAAAATTAAAAATTAAATGAATAAAATAAATAAATCGATCGATATGGATGCATTTTGAATCGATCCGAGAATCGAGCAAAGAAAAATCTCAATATTGTGACTAAATTGGTGCGTGTGTGTTGAATTATTGTGACCCACAGACAGACTTGTTTAATGCACTGCTAAGTGATTGTGTGGTACACGGGGGGTGGTGGTGGTGGGGGGGAACCCTGGTGATTTACTCCGTTTCCTCGCCTCCACCAGAAGTATTAGTAGGGAGTAAACAAAGAGAGAAAAGAAAAAGCTATGGAGCAGAGGGACATTATTTTCAAAGCCTTTATTTCACCGTGCACGACAAATGAGAGTGAAGTGAGTGGATTCAGGTGATGAAGAGGAGAGGAGATGATGAAGATGGCAGGAGGGAAGACTGAGGTGTGAAGGACGCACCATAAAGAACCACTGCTTTAGATGCAGTTTGTTCCTTAGATTTGTCATCTGACACCATCCCTCAAACTCAGCACTTTGTGCAAAGAGGGACTGCTGAGCATTTTCACCAGAAGAGAGGGGTGAACGCACACGCACGCACACGCACACGCACACACAATCTACAGACACTGAAAAGTGCTTCGGTAGAAAACTGAAAATTCTCTTTACAAAGCAAAGTGTGTAATACCCCAAATGTTTGTGACCTCTGCAGCATTAGTATAAAATAGGTTAAAATCATAACTTGTGAAATATAATTATAATAGAAATATGATAAATACATTTTTTTTCTAATCTTGTCTTACGTTGATTATGTAATGTTTTCTCAATCACTGATTTATTCACTTTTTTTAGTTGTTCATTGAGTTTTCTTTTTAAAGAAATATACCGCTGAAAAACTAAAATAACTATCAAAAATGAAGGAATGCAGAAGAAATGTTAAAATAGGTTGAGATGAAGTAAAGTTTGAAATAAGTTAATTATTATGTTTTTATTATTCTGTTTTTATTGTGAAGTGTACTTGGGTGGCCTAAAAGGTGCTTTTAAATCAAATGAATTATTATTATTATCATTATTATTATTATTATGAAGTTACAAAACCACCAAAATCAGAACAGGCAGGCATCAGCTGGTCTTTTTTTATGCCCTAATACAATGCAATTTGATCTTAAGTGGCCCAGATCCATAAAATATTCATTTACAACTCATTTCAGAAAAAAACTAAAATTTAAATATAATAATGACAATTTCAAACATAATATGCCTTGGCTTAATTACATATGCACATTCCATCTGACGGACCAGATCTTTACTTTTTAATGAAACAGGAAAGTAAAACAACAGAATCCCTTTGGTCAAATAAAGACATTGTACTTCATTTTAATACTCTCTCATATCTGGTAAATTAACTGGTGGGCCGAATTCGACCCTCTGGCAGGCCGGTTTTGGCCTGCGGACCGCATGTTCGCCACCACTGCCTTAATTGTTGAAATATATAATATTGCATTAAATATGTACAATAACGTATCAAAAGCAATAGTCAATAGAGGCTCAAATAAATCATAAAACATGGCAAACAGCTGTAGTAACCAAACCATTGTACCCCTGCTTTGCTGATCGAATATTATTTGATGATTAAAACCATTTTCTAATAATAGTCCTTTATTTTTACTCACAAAATACCTGAGAAAATCCTTTCAAAAAAGAGTAGGAAGGACAAATTTGGAGCTAAAAAATGGTGGAAGGTAGAAGTCATGTTTGAAAAAGCTGTTTAATATAATAAAATAAATTAACTACAGAGGGTTTTAAAGAGAAAAGCGTTGCCATTTACAATGGAACTCAATTACATTAAAAAGAAACTAATCCAAGGTTGTGAGCAATAATCAAATGGTTTTTTTTTTTTAAAAACCCATTATTGAGACGTTTGAGTGAAGACTGAAACAGCAGCACGGAGTCAAACTGCCATATAATCTCCTTTTTGTTATTACAATACGTATTGTACATCCTGAGGCTGCGTGTTGGTAATTATTATAACAATATTGATCAAAGCTGTCAGAAGCATACGGGAAAATCACAGGCTGGAAGACTTGTTCAAGTATCTACGTCTACTGGGAAGGTAAGCCGCAAAAAAACCACTTCATACGCTTTGTTCATCAGCGCCCTCGTCCCAATCTAGTTTGTTCAAACAGCTCAGCCTGTGAGCAGAAAGGAATATGATTTCATAAATCCTCTCAAAATTAAAACCTGAAGAGGTGGGGAAGGACAAGAGCAAGTTAATCCTCCGGGGAATAGAGTGGGCTTTGGAAAATAGGAATAATTATTCTGAATTAAAACACAGTCTGCCGCGCATACAATAGCGTGTCTCTAACCAAACGCAGGAAAACCGTGAGGGGTCATTCAAAAATACAAACACAAACTCATTTTTCCACTTTCCTTCATTATTCCAAATACTTTAAAATGTCATGTCAGCTCTGCAAATGCCTTATTAAACTTTTAAAAGTCAATGAGTTAGCTAAACAACTCCAAAAACAATAAAAAAAAAAATAAATATGATATTAAGTAAATGGAAGTAAATGGATGGTTGCACTTGAATTATGGAAAGTTAGGACAATAGACATGAGGTCAAATACATAAATACATATTTGTTTTGTAGATAAATGGAAATATTCATTCACTAATGGCTTGCATAGGTTGTACATTATTATGCAGCCCCAAAAGCAACACACAACTCCAAAACACAAAATGCTAGAAAAATACAGAAAAAACTGAAAATGACAGAAAAATGCAGAAAATACTAGAAACATACTGAAAACTTTAGAAAAATACAGAAAAAAATAGAGAAATAAACAAAACGATTGAAAAATATAAAAAATGATAGAAAATAAAGGAAAAATATAGGAAATGGCAAGAAACATAAAAACTGCTCCAAAAACACAATATGACAACAACAATCCACCAAAATTACTTGAAATACACAAGACGACTACAAGAATCTAAAAAATATACACGACTACAAAAATACACAGAATGACTGTAAAAGCACACAACAAGAACACAAAAAATTACGACAAAAATCACAAAACAACAATACACACAAATATGAATCGAAAAACACAAAAGAACAACAAAGGCAGATAAAATAGGAGAAAAATGTACAAAATGAGTGAAAATTTAAAAATATGACAACTAAAATGCATAAAATTACTCGAAAAAACACAAAATAATGGCAAAAACACACATACCTCTTATTTCCTATATTAATGCTGAGATTGGTCATTATTCGAAATGTTGTGATATTAATGTTGATAATTTTGTGGGCCCTGCTGCACATCTTAATTTTCTCTATGAACTGATAGGAGTAAAATACAAATAAAAGAAATGAAACACACACATATATATATATATATATATATATATATATGATTGCAAACTGATGATTTATCAGACTTTCTTTACACAGTCTCTTCATAATTCACAAACATTTGTTACTGGGATAGAATTGCCTCAATTTGTCTCAGTTAAGAACCTAAATACACAAGTAGGTCAAAGATGGAATATGCAGCTCCCAGACAAATATAAGACACAGATTGAAGAGCCTAAAGTAACTAACGTGATTAGCCAAAACAATCACACCTTCACCCCCTCACAGCCAAGTGTCTAATATGATGTTTGGCACAAAGAGCTGCCTTTTATAGTCTGTTATCTAATTGAGGGCAAGGAGGGGAAGCACTTTAGCTTTTAGCATTAGCTCCATAATGGAAGGGCATGGGAGCTGCTGCAGACAAGTGAAAACAAGGAGCCTGGTGCACACGCACAGGATTCAGAAATGTTACATCTTCAGCAACGTAAAAGACATCCACGCTTGGTTTACTGTAGCATCTCCTCCATCTCCTTTTACACACAAAAGCAATTCAAGCATGTGATGGAAACGCTCACCTGTTTCCCCTTCCAGCAACAGTTTGTAGGGAACAACAACTGTAGCTCTTTTAAAGCACCTATTTCTGCTCTTGGACATTTTTAAATACTATTCAACGTGCTTTCCTGGTGCCATTCATCTGACAGCATGTGTCCCTGCAGGGGGACATTGTTCTGCATGTTTTAGACGTCTCTTATCTATCACCTGGCTGTGCAGAACATCTGATAACAAGACACTTTGAAATCAGGGGACATCTCACACGGAGCAGGACGGCCACCCCTCCAGAGCCTGGGTTTGACACCTCGGGTTTACAGTAGCTCCCGTCTGCAGTTAGTTTCCTTTCATCACAAGTGCTTCGCTATTCCTGTCCCACTTTCTTACACCTTCTTAAGCCGTGAGCTTCTTGTTTGATACTTTCTATCACCTTCCCTTTTTAAACAGCCCTATTTCCTCCAATCCATTCAGTTATCCACACAGTTCATTTCCTGTGCACAAACATTTCATATTTATTGCTTGAAAACAAAATGACACTAATGTTTTCTTTAAGGTTAATCACGGTACTGTCAGGTACTGTACACCCGGTTGCTTGTGTTGAATAATTATTGGGCGAACTAGACAGGTAAATGTGTAAACACACACACAAACACACACACACAGCATCATAAAAAGGAGTCGACGAGAGGTGAAGACAATGATTGTTGAAACAGGAACCAGAAAAGAACAAACAGTTGTCACAACAGCAGGCAAATGGTGAAGACTGGAGTCTGAACTGTAGGTGGAAATTACCAGAAGAACAAGGGAGTCAGAGTAAAAGGGTCTTTGGCCTCTAGAGTAGTCTGCTAGGAAGGAAGCGGAGAACCTCCATCGAGCTTGTAGCTTTACATCAAGACTCACCAACCTTTCTGAAACTGAGCTACTTCAAAGGTACAGTACTGTATAGTCTGAAGGGATACCAGTTAGAAAATTCAACAATTCAACATTTTCACGGTTTCACTTTAGTTAGAGGGTAAGATAAAAATAAAGACTAGCAGTAACTTAAAAAGGTAGAAAATGTTGAGGTTTCTTTCAATGTGAAACACTATTTATCCTAATTATTGCATTGTTTTTAATTTTCATTCAATTGTATAGAAAATGTCCTTTGCCTTTTTTTAACCCAAACAAACTGCGACACAGTGACGTCATAAACCCGGAACCGGAAGTATCGCGCTCAATACCGCGCTCATTACTGAGAGTGCCGTAATCTTGTGTATAACATGTGTATATCAATGTTCTTATTTCACATATTGGCTCTCGACCATACAGTACATCATATATTGGCCTTTTTAAACCCAAATATCAGTATCGGAATTGACATCCATATTGACAGGTACTCATGTTTCTTCTAATCTTCCCTTTGTTACTCCAATACTTTTTCACTTAATGATTAGTAAATCAATGACAAGCTATGCAAGTCCTTTGGCCTAAAAATACAACCAACAATAACAAAAAGGAAGAAGCAGTCAAGGGTAAAAAATAGAAAGGAGTGCTTAAGTGATACAGAAGGCTAGGTGAGGTAATGAGATAAGATTTGAGGTGAGATCCGAGCCGAGTGTTAACACTCATCTCAGGTGTTATCACAAAACCCAGTGGAAAAAGAGTTCTTTCTAGGATCCCCCAAGTCTCTCGTTTCCGTCAAACAGTCACTCCTGCTCTCTGAAAATGGCACGAGGAGCGGAACGTGTGCAACCTTGATTGCTTAGCTTAGTTTGGCGTAATTGCTGGTTACAAACCGCAAATGTCAAAGAAAATTTGCAGTTGGAGGGAAAAATCATTAAGTGATCAGAAACGAAACCTTCAGTTACGGCGACAAATGTCATTTGACTAATAAGCTCAATTACAGGTTACGGCTTGACTCACAGAATTAGGACGTTTTGAGGACTTTATTGTACAAGGATTAAGAAAACAAGATAAATTAGAGCCAGAGATGTGAGCTAATCCACACTTAGCTTTGCATGCTAGTGGAAACTGTTGTTAGCAGCTACGTGAGCTAGTCGCTATCCACCTGCTTTTTGTAAACTGGTGGAGAAAAAGCCACATATTTCCCAACACTGTATTTTAGCAGGGGATAAATCTAATGACTGGTAATACCTACTGCTAATTAGTGCAATTTCCTCCAGAGCCACGACAGCGACACTTTCCTGCTCCCATTAGTCTGTTATTGGGCTTATTTCTTTGTGAATAAAGAGGTACGATTACTAGTAGAAGCAGAAAAAGCACCTCTTGATTACCAAAATGACATCCAGTATTTTTCACTTATGGAGTTTTCAGCATTAGACAAATGCTGGCACATTACTTCTCATTGTTGGACTGTTGGTGGAGTGTCCGTCAGGCTGTGTGCTGGATAGGAGGTTAGAAACACTAGCTCTCGAAAAGAAGAACTTGCATGATATCTCCACGTGTTTTCCTCTGAATCAGTGTTTGGTTTTGTTTTTTCAAATTAGCAAATAAAAGCATGAAAAATACTGTGATTTTAGATTGTGTATTTTTGGCTAAATAATTATAATAATAATGATGGAAATGATCTTGATTAGAACATTGTACTTATTTAGAAAATGAGATTATTTAAAATCATTATCCAATCAAAACTACTATAGTTGCGTGGAAGGCGGGACAAGCAGCTAAATGATCTAATAGGAGGTAAGCAGATCTTACACAGTGATCACATCAAATCTGCGTATTTACATTAATAACATCCCCTATAAGGTTGATTAATGTTAATAAAATCTTTTTAAAAAAAATGGATAAACTTTTATGCTTCATATTTTAGTCGGCTATAACTGTAACAGATTTATTCGACTAAAATCTTAATGTAATGTAGTTGACAGAAATTAGACGATGGCTATGTTCGGAATGGCATATATTCATACTATGCACTACAAACTCAATGGGTATATATTCTACTCCTACTATACAGTATATATTAAGAATGATTAGGATGATGAGCGTTCCCACTGAAGTGTACTTCCAAGTTTCCCAAGATGCATTTGGAACCAACAACGCCAAAAACCTGAAGCAGAATTAGGCTAAATATCTCTGTTAATTCTTCACCTTTGAAAGTAGAATATCAACATGTGCTCAATTGATCCATCAAACTCACAGAAACACATTTCATGCCGACATTTCAGAGATTTTCGGAGACCCTCCATTGTGCTACTGACAAAACTTCTGCTTAACTTCAAAACAAGAGCACTATTTACAAAAGAGTTAAAAAAAAAAAAAAAAAAAACTAACGGAAGACGAGAAGAGATGCTGTTATTTTGAAAAGGAGACATTTGGTCTCAGGACAATTTTACGTTCCGCTCGCAATGCATCATGGTACGGTTAAGTGTGCACCGTGCATACTTAAAAAAAATCCTGATATATACATATAAAAAAAAGTCCAGATATATACTGTACATCTACGATAGTTAATTCTCGCGTTCTATCAATCTTTATACTCACTCATTTTGACCTCAGACTTGGTATGAGGAGTTTGTTAGAATTCAATTTGTAACACAGCCTATAACTGAAATAGTTTTGACTAAAACTAATTTGCATTTTGGTTAAAAGACTGAATAAAAGTAAATCTAAATTTGCTGTCAAAAGTCACACTGGGCGTGTCCAGGATGTATCCTGACCTACAGTTTGAGTAGCTATTCTGATATGCATGGATCAGTGGATGGACAGATATCTATTCTCCTGCTAATTAGGATGATGCTCAGTTATACTGTAGTTTGAAATGTGCTGACATGGCCCATGCACATCAACTAAAAGGGCCTGTGCATCATAGAGCTTCCCTGCAGGAGGAAAAAAGAATCTAACTGTGTCAAAGGAAATGTCAGGATAAGATTTCCTCCTCTCTGTCTTTTTTTAATCAGTGTCCCTCTAACAGTAAAGCTCTAACTCTTTTGTTCTCTCGTTTCCTTGTCTACTTCCCTTTGCGGTTCCCATACCCTAGCCTGCTGGTTCCATTGCAATTCGGTGAGTGATCTGCAGACTGGGTTTTAAATGTTTAATGCTGCTTTGACAGACCTGGTCCCTGGCCAGGCGTGCAGGAGGGCCAGAGGCTTAGAGTCGAGTCAGGGTGGAGCAAAACCTCACCTTGTAGAGGCAAAACACAGATAAACGTAAATCAGCATCCCTAAAAAGTGAGGATATTTCTCCCCAGATGAGTCTTAGCATCCAGAGCTAGTATAAATTAAAAGGAGTAGAAGAGGTAAAAATGACAGAAAAGCAATGTGCTGGGGGGGAAACAGAAGCAGGTGAGAGAATAAGGGAAGGCAAACCCATTAAAAACAAATACACAAGAGCAACAAAATGATGGCAGGCAGTTGAAAAGAGGAATCTGAGGGGCACAGGTGGCAAAAAGAAGCAATGAATTAGAAAGCTGGAGTTACAAATGTAAAGGTGCAATAAGGTCAAGGAAGCAAGAAAAGTTTCCCCAACGTCATTTCGCAGCAGGGAATAAAAAAAAAAAAATCAAGCTCAATAAAGTGAGAAAAACAGAAAAGGAAGGAAAACATAACTGACAGATGATAGACAAGCTACTGGCGGCCCATTCAAGCGCAGGTTTTACTACAGAGACATGACACGAATGGAGAGCAACAGGGGATGGGACGCTGGGCAGAGGTAGAGACAGTGGAAAGGTTTAGACAGGTGCAGGACTCCGTTATGGAAGAGATGGGCGACATTACACAAATGTTGGGAGCAGGAAATATGAAGCAGGATTCTCAACAAAAATGTATACTCTGACTCAGAGAGATACATTTTTCTGAAGTAAAGCTAAAGTTTTTTTTTTTAGAGAGTTACTCATGCTTAATATTGGTCCTCGACTAAATTTCCAAGATTTTGTGACCAATTTCTATTTAATTAAGGGAAATATGTCATAATTTGAGAAATACTGAAAGATTTTTTTTAAAGAAATTTAAGTTTTTGACTGTTTAACAATAAAAATGACTGTAAACATACGATATAAACACAGGGAAAACTGTGAGCCCCTGTAAACATTGTTGAGTTTCATTTACACAATGATTCATGTTTTCTGTGTCATTTTCAAATTTCTCCAGATTTGGCCCCCGGGCCTTGAGTTTGACACATGAGGCCTATGGGATCAAAATCACACTGTGGGGGACCCCTACACTCAAGAACCCTGTGAAAAGTCAGTGTGGCGTTATATTTAGGCCAGAATAGACAGATCAACCATGGGTATGGTCCTCTAACAGTCTGACATTTCCACCCCAAAGACAAATGGAGGGAGATGTAAAAATAGCAAATGAGGTTTCAACCCCTTCCACCACTCGTATGAAATATTCAAGATGTGGGCCTGAGTTCAAAGGGAATTTCTGTGTGATGGGCATGTCTTGTCAAAACCAGTTAATCATTCACAGTATGAAGAAGACGAGGAGAGGGGGGAAAAAAAAAAAAAAACACCTTTGCATATGCAGGCAACTCTTCCAATCACAGGGCAGAGAAAATGCTTTTTAGAAGACACAACAAAGATACCAGATTGCCATTCTGTTGCAGAAGCTAATATAAAAATTACATCAAATCTGATTAGCCCACCTGCCTCTGAGCCACTGCCAATGATGAATTTAGGCAGAAAGTGATGACGGACACATTCGGATGAGAACATTTCTATGGCAACCAACAAAATACTTATTCGTCAACAACGACGGCTACAAACGCGAGCGCGCTCATTAGAGAAGGTTAGATGCACATCTGTGTGTGTGTGTGTGTGTGTGTGTGTGTGTGAGAGAGAGAGAGATGGGGGTATGATGCATTTGCAACGCCAAAATCTCATTTATTCCTCACACACAGGGTGCAACGAGAGAATGTACCGCCGAGATGAATGATGGGCGGAGGTTCAATAGAGCAGTACAGGAAGAAAGAGTGAGGAAGCAGAGAGAAAAGAGAGAGAGAGAGACGGAGTGATCGGCCTTATTTCTCAGACAACTTCAGTGACAGAGCCATTCTTCATTAACAAGCGTCTTTACAGTGTATATGTCAACCCTGGCGGCCAGACAACTGCAGAGGAGTGTGATCATAATTTTTCTATTTAGAAATGCCAAAGGGAAAAAAAGAGGCTATGGTGGCGTGCAAAGCTGTTAGCTTAGCTTTCCTGCTGGGCTGTGCAGTGTACTGTGTGTTGACATATTATATTAAATGTGTCAGTGGCGATATATGAACTCACAACTTCACACAAGCAGCATATGGAGATATAATGTTGGACACAAGATTTACACAGCCAGACGTCCTGAGCTGATGCTTTTCATCACAACAGAAATATCTGGATGATATAATGTTAAATTTGGTCAAATTTACATTAGGTCTGTGAGTGTGCGGACAACTATAGGAAAAGCTTTTGTGTGGAATAAAATTCTGGAACAGTTTGCCAATGGAAATTAAAGAATGTACAAATATCAAGAAATTCAACAGAAAATATAAGGAAATATCGTTATGTTGTGTGACAATTTTTGTACAAAATACCCCCAGCCTGTGAGCCAGATAGCAAAATAATAGGTGACACGTAGGAGGTAGCAGCGCACCATTGGATGAGAGATCATCCATGCTCAGCAGAGCTCAGAGGAAGAGAGGAAAGGCGTTTACGAGACAGAAAATGACGCTACATACGAGAGTTGACGTTCCCAGCAGCGCACACTCGACCAGAGCATGTGTGGAACTCATGGATAGTGTGGCGATGGTGAGATAAAACAATAAAAAAAACGGGGCGAGCAGTGACACACTGCATGTCGGGGAGGAAGAGGAAGTTGCGTGTGTGCAGACTGATGGGAGAGAAACTTGGAGGAATGCCAAAATACAGTCAGAAATCAATTCAACTAATAATTTTGCCATCAAAAGCCCGGTCTCAGTGTTTTTGTGTTTTATATAAGGAAAGATTGTTCAGATGTTAGAGTTGTTACTAAAGCAAAAAAATAGCTTTAAAGTCACTGACAGGGTTTTTTTTACAAAAAGGCTTTTTTCTCAGCTTTTTGCTCTGAAACTGAAGATTTGTGTAAAACTTGCTATATTCAACAGCTGATTACAAAAGAATGAAACGAGACAGAAACAAATGTTTTGTTTTTTTTTGGGATGAAAGTAGAGGCTTCAATCTTTCAGAATCTGGTGTCAGACTTCAGATCGTCATAGTAGAAAATATTCTGTGGGTCTTTAAAAATCAGTCAAAATGCTCAAAAACGGCTGGCACTGAGGGGGGTAGAAAATCTGAAAATGGCTGGCACTGAATGAGTTAAGAGACTGAACAGATAGTGTATAGATGAGAGAATGGTAAGATGATGTACAGTCAAGTACTAATGACAAGTACTGTCATTATTCTGGATCAATGGAGTCAGAGTTTATGTAGAGTTCTCTACACCATTACTATTAAAAGCTACAGACTTTAAGTAACAGGCGTTTTCTCCATTGATGCTTTAAGGGATTTAACCCTGAAGCTGCCAGATTCTGCCCTCGAAGGAACTAATTAAGCTCGTCACTCGCCACTACTCACAGAGAGAGACAGTGACGCATAGAGCATCAAACAGACACAGAAAAAAACTCATTTACATCACTACGAAATGCCTCAAAGACATACAGTAAAACTATAAGCAGGGTGCAACCGTGAGACTTCATTCAACAGATCAAAATGAAAGCTGCACTTGTGTAAATTGAATCAAATATTGTGCTGAAATGCTAAAAGTATCAAGATTAAAGTGGTACATTGAAATTTTTATTCATTTTGCAACATGGTGTGCAGCAATAACAGCACAGCAGAATGGGATGAATGATACACTAGACCAGTACAGCTTTCTAAAGGTATACAAGGTTAATGATAAATGGATCTTTATAAATGTCCTCTAATGACAGCATGTCTATGGTAATAACAGGAACTCTGGTATTAGTATAAATCAAGCAATGTGTTGAATAAATACAGATAATTATATGATTATTTCCATAGACCTCCTTTATCAGAGGTGCATGAGCAGGGTGTTCATCTTTGGATTATATTTAGATTTGTCAGAAACTATTATGTCTATGCTTGATTGAGACAGAGGTTAGTAATTACAGTATGTCGTCGGGTGGAGTGAATGGTCTGTGTCTGTACGCTTGTTTTCAACAGAAACTGCTTTGTGAAGTACCTGTAACTAAGAACTGGAAAGAACAAAAGTCGCCGAACAGAACGTAGAGTTTGGTCAATTCAAAAGGAAAAAAACCAAACATAATATAAGAAGGGGAGAAACACAATATTGTGAGAAAGTCATTTGTGGAAAACCAAAAAGAAAGATTATCATTCATTGAAAAATGTTGACTCAAGCAGAAAAGATCTCTTCTCTCCATTGCCTTTTTTATGGTTTTCATAATTTATGGTCTTCCTTTTTGCATCCGTCAAGCGTGAAGCACAGTTATCACCTGCCTAAAGAAATGTGCAAATTGTGTGCTGAATTCTTCATTAGTTTTTGTTTAACATGGGGTTAAATGATGAAGGTCTTTCCACTCCGTTACCTTTTTGTGGTAACGGAGTGGAATTATGAAAGTCTTCACACACTGAGGTACAACTCAATAGTTCATGTTGTAATACCCAAAGTCCTTTATTGCCTTTTTAAAAATTGATATAAAAACTTGTTCTCGGATTTCCATGGATACGGTTGATGATGTCTTAGAAAATAGAAAGCTAGGATTTTTCTGCTTTATTGAACAATACACGCTTGATATTTCAGTGGGTAAATTATTCCTGAAAACATTGTGTTAAAAAAGTATTGTTCCCAAAATATTTTTTTTTAGAAATGTGCCCCTATTGATGCAATGCTTATAAAGTAAAAGACAAAAAATTGCAGTTGGAAGCTTAAAAACGCTTATATAAGACTTAAACTCTTGATATAATTACTCTAGGGATGAAATCTTCAACTCAATGGGAATATATAAAAATCTGGTGTCGTAGAATGTGTGGATTTTTATTTTTAAATTGACCCTCCCTCACTTTTGTAATTTTTTTTTTTTTTTAAATAGTGATATCTTGTTATACAATATATTTCGTCCTAACTTTACTAAAAGCCCTTCAGTGACATGTCTACCCTTCAGTAGACATGTCAACTGTTTGACTTTAGTCTGATGCTCAGACTAAAGTCAAACAGTTCACATGTCTATATGTGTTAAAAACTTTTAAACAACTGTGCCTGTAATAAAGTGGTTTCTTGGTATAATTTCACACACATTCAGACATTTTCTAAGCTCTTTTGCTCCCTGGCTCTTTAATGGCTTATTCCATCAAAGTGTCTCGTCCATTATTTTACTTTTTCAGATCGATCGGGGCTCCAGGATGCATTAAAGGCCTGTTATCTCTCAAACCAGGATGAACCTTAACACACAAAGCCTTCTCATGTTTTGCAGCCGGATGAAATGTCAGTGTTTAAAGCACGAGTAAATCTTGTAACTGTACAACACACTCAAAAGTTGAAATGATTTCCATCTGCTTAAAAAGATGAGTGCTTGGAGGGTTGGAAATAACCCTGCATAATTGGCGGAGGACGGTTTTAAAAGCAGTGGCGCTCACATATTGGGGTGAGAACGAGAGGCTTTTATCAACAACATGGAGTGAAAGGAGTGCGTGTGTGTGTGTGACGTGACAAAGACGACTCAAACACACCAACTCACAGGTCTGTGCTACCAAGTGTGGATGGCACATGCTCTCCGTGTACACAAAGGGCGCCTGACAGAACAAGCGACTTAATGCAGTGGTGAACATGACAGCTGGACTCCAAAGATGACTCGTGTTAAACGTGGATTTCAATTCCGAACAAACAACAATCTTTGTGTGTTTTTGTGGAAAGAGGATTTACCCACAGTCATTGCAGAAGTCTCAAATTGCGACACGACAGATAATTTATGACCAACCAAGTAATTATTTTAGCTGCAGAAAACCTTTGTTTACACATGCATCCCCGTGCATCCATAAGAATTCTGTTTTAACATAGACTCACATTAATCACTGCATTCATTCATGCTTTTATCAAAGGGAAGGATGCCAAACAGTCAGGAAATTGCGCATGGTTTATGGAAATCTGAAAATGGAGCACCTCTGAGATGCAAAATCTGTGAAAATGTATGTGAGATAGATGAAAGACACAGGTTGGGATGCTTGTACAATATTTAAAGATATAGGAAACAGTTTTCTTCAAAACCCCGTAAGTTCTCAAACTTTTTTGGCTATCCTTTAATCGAAGGTGAACTTTCAAGCCCCACCTGCACCCATTGCCCCCCAAATATTCCTGACAGGGAACAACTAACATATTCTAAAACAAATCAAAAACTAAGCACAGCAGTCAAAAAACCAGGAAATAACCAAACATTGTTTGCAGTTTGGGCAAAAAAAGCTTCAGAAAATTGCTTTTTCAAGTCAGCAATTGAAAGTTTGTTTATTGTGAAGTACATGTAAACGCAAGTCATTATGTTTGCACTTTAGTTCCACGTTACATTTTGTTCCCGGTCCATATCTAATGTAGTCTAATAATTTAAAAAGTAACTAAAGCACAAAACCATTTTTTTCTGGTAAAAACAAATGTATTGAGTAGTGATGTTGATTGATCCTGGGTCCAACACTCAACATTTTACTCAGTATTTTGTTGTGAAATATCAGAGACTGCCCTCTATGGGTCGAATCCTGGCTGTTACAATTGAATATTGCTACATTTTTATGCTTCTCGTTATTACTTTCTTTGTGTGTCTGCGTTTTGTTTAGTGTTAATGTTCTTTATTGTCGATGAAGAAAGGTTTTTAAGAAGATTGGCATGAAATTCAAAATGTACTCCTGTGTGACGCCCCCCGGAATGCCTCCATTCCCCACCAGGGGGCATGCCACACACTTTGCGAAGCACTTTCATAAGCAATTTTCACCCTGAGACTAAAACTTTCTAAGACTACAAAAAAAGACTAAATGACAATGTGCAGGGATTCATTTCATTCATAGCACATGTTCACCTCACAAACATTTGACAATCATCTTGAAACATTACAAAATCGTCCACTGAACGCCTCATTATGGTTTTGAGAATGAAAGCGTAAAGATGTTCAACGTCTAGAGAGCTGCTCCCGCTCAGTCTGCCTTCACCTTGACCCTCTTGCCAACTGATATATTAGCATTTGAGATAATGCTAACGAGGTCATCAGCATGCAGGTTAATGAAAGCCTGAGCTGGATTTGACACACGGGTAGCATTAGCATGCAGGTGACAGCAGCACGGTGTGGTAGGTATGAACAAGGTGCAGAATCAGTGATTAGCAGATAGAGCAATTTCTTCACACACAGGATCAGCAGTGAGGTCAACGTCAGTCGCAATGCTAAAAGCTAACAACACAGCGCATGGTTCAGGAAAAGTGAATTTCATGCCTTTAACTACGGTCTCTCAAATCCAGTTACCTTTAAATTCATGCAGACATGCCACTTCCATGCTCTATGTTTTTATACAGGTGAGGGCGAGCACACAGTGGAGGTTAATTATGTAAAAAGCTATTACAGACACACTTTCAATTACACACACACCCAGGGGTGCCATGTTTTGGCAGTAACCAGCCTTTTCAGCAGTGGATGTTCCAAAGTCCCTGTGATTAAAACAGATCAA
The DNA here is from genome assembly GCF_900634775.1 of Gouania willdenowi. NCBI lineage: Eukaryota > Metazoa > Chordata > Actinopteri > Blenniiformes > Gobiesocidae > Gouania > Gouania willdenowi. The sequence goes on along the minus strand of NC_041063.1, from coordinate 23,024,744 downwards.
AAGTTTTCCTGACACTCCATTACCCAGCATGCCCCGGGTTAACCCAGTATGTACACACTAATTTAACGCCTCATTCAATTTATCACATTTTCTTTTTTCATTTCTGTCGTTACAATATTCTGCATCCTTCACAAATTACCCGGACACAGCGCTGAAAACAAAGCAAATTGGTTTCTCTCACATTTTTGGAGCATTGTAAGAGAACATTTCTCAGATTTTCAAAGGCAATCGATCCAGATTTTAAGTTCATAATTAAAGAAACAAAGATAGCAGAGCTTTAACTTCACAAAAACCTTTTAAATTTGGTTTACTTAAACTACATACTACACCACAGTTACGATACTATTGCTAAGGTCAGTAAAATGAGCAAATACGGTTTTTTTTTATTTCTCTTTGTTAAATGTCCAACAAACAGATCAACAAAATTAACTTTCTGAAACAGAAAAAGCTCTATGAAATGGATGCTTGAATGTTTTGAGGGAATATCACACATTTTGTCCATATTTTCTTCTTAAAATGGGTGGTTAAATGTGTAGTAAGTATTTGTAAGACATGAACAACCAGACTTTTCATTTTTTCTTTGTTGAATCTTTCTTAAAGATAACATTTATTTTGAGTTTGTTGAATTCAGTAATGTTGTGAATGTTAATATTTGTTATATTATTGGGGAAATGTTTAGAGAGAATAATTGTTTTCCTTCAGTTGCAGCCGCCAGATATTTGTTTTGACCAGTAGAGGGCGCTAGTAACCCAGCGTTCGGGTTGGGATGTAGCTAATCTATGCAGTGACGAAGAGATGCTATGTGCTAGCAAACAGAGCTAATAGAAAATCTTGACTTTTACAGATATTCACGTAATATTATAGATATTATTTTGGTGCTAAAGGGGTAAGGAATCATTTATGAACATGTTTAAAAGTAGAAGGCGGTCAGAAAGAGAGTAGTAGGCGATTCCGCCCGCCGCCTCAGCTTCTGGACATCCCCGGTTTCCCATGATAATATATGAGCAAGAACAATGGTTTTCTAATCATTCTGACTCAGAGACTCCATCTAAGTTATAGCAGCTAGAAAACACAGCTATCAGCTCCATCAGTGGACACACAATCAATAAAGGGCAGACCATTTAAAGAAGAGATGTCTATTAAGATACGATACAGAAATACAACATTCTAACAGATGCACACACACATGCACACACAGGTGAAAGTTAGATTTTGTCAAGCTGTAGAGAAATGGGCTCATTTAGTAACATAACCAGTAATCGAGCTCAGTTAGCGTCCTGTAGCTAAAGGAAAACGTTTTCAGCTCAATCTTAGGGTCGTTGGAGTGCACTGGATAAAAAGCTGGGAGACGAACAGTACAGTACAGGGAACAAAGTGCATTCTCCTCTCAGCGCTCAAGCACATAAACACACATACACAACAGTGGCATCAACACAAAACCCTTTACAGGTGAAGTGGGAAGGCTAAGCACACGACTGAAACGCTTTTGGTAGAAATAAATCAAAAATGGTTCAGCTTTGTTGAAAAGAGCAACATGAAAAAGAGTTGATCTGAAATTAACTGTTAATATGTGCTGGTTTTTTTTCTTCCAAACAATTTGCTGATTTAACTACAGGCACTAAAAATAAAGAGTTAATATTTTACATAATTATTTAAACTTTGAAATTTTACAACACATTTTTGATTTTCAATTCATTTTAATTTTGAATAATTTTAATTTTGAATAATTTTAATTTTGAATAATTTTAATTTTGAATAATTTTAATTTCAAATAATTTCTAAATTTTACTTAAGATAATTTGGAATGCAATTTGAAGACAATCTGTTTCGTTTTTTTTTTTTTTAAATTGCTGATTTAACGAGAGGCACCAAAAATTAATATTTTACATAATTATTCAAATTTCATTACATTTAGAAATTTTACAATACATTTTCTAATTAAATTTCACAATACATTTTTAAATTTAATTTCACAATAAATGTTCAAACTTATAAATACATATTTAAATTTCACAATAAAGTTTTAATTCCTAATTAATTTTAATTTCAATAACTTTTTGATTAAGCTAATTTGAATGCGTTAATATATGTCGTCAAATATTGACATGAACAATGAAGTTACTCATGTTCAGCATATGAGAACTTAAATCATGTCTAGCAATCTTTATTAGACACATTAAAACAATAAAAATAACTAAACACAGAGGTTTTGGTCGACATGCCACTGGGGGGGTTTAATTTTATTTTATTTTTTAAACAACATATGTTAAATATCAGCTAACATAGAACGACCAGGGCATGACCACAGAATAAAAGCAGTTTTTACCACACTACAAGTTTTAAAAACTTAACCTTTTTTAATAGTATTGTTTCTAGCTCGCTACAGAAAAAGTTTGTGGCCCACAATTGAGGTGGGAAAAAGGTTAAATGTCTGTTATTGGAATACATTCAAGTGGGAAAAAAAAGATGGATTGTGGAGCAAATCAGCACTGGTTAAATTAGTCTCTGCGGAGCTCTCCTGACGAGAATCAAGGCATGATGCAACAATGTGCAAAACATAATAAAAATAGCATAGAAAAAGTTGAATCCAGGAGCTAAACAGGAGCCGTTCCATCAGAAACATGCAGGAATAAATTTGAGTGGAGGAATCTTTTCATATCCTTCCTACGATGTAATTAAAATGTACGTATGTGACAGTAATGAGCAGTCAGAGCCACTCAGGTAAAGCTTAATAATAAACTTTGTGCACCAATATAGTTCCAGGGTCGATATAAAAACATCTAAATGCTCTAATGACTGCTGTGATCCGTTATTAAACGATTAACTGTGGCCTCTAATGAATCCAGTGTTTCTCTTCCAACTTTGAATCATATCATATTTACAACGCTCTGCCATTTGACTCATAAACTAATGATTAACTGTTTTAGGCATTACTACTTCATTTACTAGAATGTGTATGAGTCACAGAAAAGTGTTTGTTGACACAAATAACACTGTTCAAACGAATGAAGCATCCCACATAAGTGTACGCTATGAAGCCACAGCTAAACAAGCCTTAGTTATTACGGTATATACTGTAATAGTATTTCCAGGATATGTTTTTAATGTATAGCTGTTTGTTGTTCAGAAACTAGTACTGTACTGCAATACTCTTTAAATTAAATCAGATAAAGACATACTGTTGGCCTCAGAATTTCTCAATAGAACGATTTTAAATGTTGAAATTGCCACTCGAAAGTTTGTTTTGACCTCCATCGTTAACGCTAGTTTCACGCATTGCATTGTGGGATGTGGAGTCCCAGAGATGCACTCAAAAGTGTGCTTTTGTCATTCTTACCTTGATTTCTTGCTTTCTTTGCCAGACAAACACAAAAATATTTGTGGGAATTAAGTAAAAACTATTTGATGCATCCGTCTACAGAACTCCACATCCGACAATGCAATGGGCAAACATTTCCAACATTGTCAAGTGTTTGCAGCTGAAATCAAAACAAACCTTTGAGTGACAATATTGATTTATACGGCCCAAGTTACTTAGTTATCCTTACTTTATAGTGCGTTATTTTTATGTAGAACGCCAAACTAGTTTATGTTTGGCCAGCTGGAATGTAGTCCTGTCTTTTTACCAAAGACGCGTTGCGGTCATAGCGGTGTCCTCTTAAGCCCCAGCCTCTTTTCTCTGAAAATCACATACCCAAAACAAATAACGTTTTTCAAAGCCTCAACAATTTTTTTCAGATTGAAATAGGACCCTTACTGGTGACAGTTGATGTGAAATTTTGGAAATATATTATACTGAGTGACAATCAATCCTGTTATAAATACAGAAATATGAAGTCAAAAAAACAGATTTACATCAAATATAAAGCCAATTCTCATTAGGGAAGGCTGCAAAGGCAGGAATTAATAAACTAATGTATGGACATCTTTTGTTCTGACTTTGGGTTGGCTACAGTTTTAGTTGAGTTTCTTAGAATTACGGAGAGGTGTAGAATGTGAGATTTCATTCATTCTTTACAACATTTATACACGTGAGAGTCACGGAAGCTGTAACTGCCCCCGCGGGCGGGTCTGGTGCCTTTTAAGATGAGTTTCTATACATGAAGATATTCTCTCTAAAGACAAAAACATTATAGTTAAATGTAAGCTGCGTCTTGGCTCTAAGCTTCTATATCCACTGCCAGAATCAGTAACTCTAATCTGTGGAAATACGACTAAGCTAGAAGCTAAAGGAATGATGATATGTGATGCAAATGAAGGGAAACTGTCAGGGTGGCAGATTTATTTGGCTGCAATAAAAAAAATTATAAATCTATAACAAGATTAAAGCTTAGAATCTTCAAATTTTACAAGTTCCGGCTGTACTTAATAGCAAAAGAAGTATCAGAAAAAGAAAGGAAAAAACTTTCTCTGTGTTTTTTGAAACCAGCAACAGCACAAACAGATGGATACTGATTTCTAAATTAACCTGAAAACTTCCCTCCTGGATACATGAACCAAAACATGACAAAACAACTGTGACAACCTGCTGCAGTGAGAGCGGCACTGTTGGGTCATTCAGGGAATACACACACATGCAAACACACACACACACACACACAAAGACAGAACAAGAAATGCACAGCTAAATTTAGACTTCATTCATTTCTGACTATGACTCATTTTGAAACAATGAGACGTCGATAGGAATGTCAAGGTATTGACGATATCACAATACCGCGGTATTACAAGTGCCTCGATGTGGTTGTGGTTATGTCACAGTATAAAATAAGGAGCCATTGAGCATAAAATGAAGTATTTGGGTTGGCTGTAGCAGACTGTGCTACTCTTCTGGAATTACTAGCAACATGAGAAGCCGCTTTAGAAACCCGGCATCCCGAAAGGTTTAAGGATTGTATCAAACAAACAACCCAGTCAGGTGAAAAATACTCTAAATGAAGCATTTAAGACCAAACTCTGTCATAACAGCTCAAGGGCTCAAGAAATAACAAGATATGTGGCACAGTTACAGTTGTTTTCTGTTGTTGACAACAATGGCTTTAAAAGGTTAGTGGATACTTTAAATGCTCAGAGATTACTCCGAACCATAAATGTTGACTTCTTCATCTTTCTCAAGAAAATCCGAAAATTTATCTAAACACAGCTGTTTGCACTACTTTGATTTCCTCGACTTTATTTATTTATTTATTTATTTATTTATTTATTTTAATTTTTGCACTTTAGCTAAAGAATCGGTGTCTGTTAATAGGCAGTATTCAGTTCATAACTATTATCACAGTGGGCCCACATAAATATTATTGTCTGATACAAGGGTCACATTATCAACATTCATGCCAATATTAAGAATATTGGCATGAACAAAGGGTTTTTTGTCGATGTTTGCTGTCTTTTTCTGTATTTTTTTCTCAGTTTTTAGTCATTTTAGAAATTTCTGCTGACATTTTGTGTATTTTATGAGCCATTATATGCTTTGGTTATTTCACTACTTTTGACATTTTGGGTATTTCTTCTGTCATTTTGTGTAATTGTTGTTGTTCTATGAGTTTAAATGGTTGTTTAGTGTGTCTGATGTCCTTTTGTGCATGTCAGGAGTCTTTTTTTGTAAATACTGTAAAACCATTCATTTTCCCACAACATCGCAATATTTATCGAACCGTGAGATTTAGATATTGTTACATCCCTAGACATCAACGATGCTTTGTTGCCAATAACTTGTATTACACTTTGACATTAAGGGCCTATACTAAAAAGCTGGATTTCCTCAGTGTGTGCTGGACTACGAAGCTGGCCAACGTTTTACGGGGCTAAGTCACCATGGTTACTTATTCTCCGTTTATAATCTCACTAATTTAAGCATTACCACTCATCAATTCCTGCATTCATCCCTTGCTGCTTTTACTGCAGCAACATTGTTATTTTTGGTCTGAATTATTGATTTTAATTCTTAATATTTTTAAGTAATTATTCCTCAATTGTGATGTAAATTGCTCTTCACAGTTCCTCCGTGATTGTGATTGGTCTGACGCTGCAATCTCTACCTCTGTCACAAGAGCGCGCACATAGCCAGGCTGAAATCTACTTGCTTAACTTAGCGTGTTGTAATCGAGATTTGTAGGACAGCTTCTGTCTGACCGAGAATGTTTGGTTAGGTGAAGCCCGCAAACCTAACTAGCTTTGTAGTACAGACCCTAAAAGTATCACCTGACACAACTCAATGTTTACAACAATCTATTATGTAAACAGAGTTGACTAGTTTTGAGTTTTGAGGAAAAATACTACCATGTTGAGTGAAGAAAGCTGCTGCAGGCACACCACCTTATCTGTAAACACCACAGGACCGTAAACACAAAAAGCCTTTAGGCCAAAGCACAAGCAATTGGCAGATTTCAAAGAGAAATTGATAGACAATTTTCAAAAAGTATTTTTAGTTTCAAAAAGCAGGTGTGGAAGGATGACGACAGGACAGCAGACAAATGTGTTTCACATTATTTTTTGTTTTTTTATAAGGTCTTAGAGTGGCTGCCATTAAGGCTTAAACCAAGCAATGCTTTATTTATCTTTCATGTATTTCTGAAAAAACATCAAAGTAAAGCTCCTTTCCTCTCGGGTGTGAACGTGTTTAAAGGGAAAAAAAATCCATCACACATCACGTAATCCTTTTCTTAACTACAAGTCATGTTTCATCGGACTGATGTTAATCTAAAAGGATTTCATTGGATTTGACTGAATCCATTTGGTTTCATTAAATCCGATTCAGAATTCCAAACATCAGACTTCCACTGCTGGGATATCTTCAATCCAGCAGCAGCTGCAGCCTCTCCAACTAACGGGCCGCCATGTCGATTTGATTAGAGCCGTGTTCTGATCAAAACTGCATTGTTTCCTCTTTCCTTCTGTTGACTAAACAATTAATCGAAACTTTTCTCTCCATCTTTTTTTCGCCCCAGTGGAGGAGTGCAGCGCTGTCGCACTGCAGATGAAAACGACACTTCCACGATGCTGTGCTGTGTTTTTCTTTGGAGTCACTTCAAACTACATTTGCTTTCCTAATGAGGGGAGGGAGAGACTCTATCTAACTTGGTGCACAGATGTGACTAAACAGTGTTTTCTACAGGGATTCAGTACTGTAAAAACACAGAGATCATGGACTTAGGAAAAAAAAGACTGTTTATCATCAAGTCACTGCATTGTTATTATTAGAGCAGCCGATTTACCATGATCACTGTGTAGTTGCACAAAATGATTCCAGAAACACACAAAATAACCAAAAAATAACTTGAAAAAAATAATAATTAAAAAAACACAAAGGGACAAAATGAAATCACAAAAATGACTTGAAAAACCTAAATCGAAAAGTTACACAAAAATGACTACAAAATAACTCCAAAAACAAGCAAAAACATAAAAAAAAAAACAAGCAAAAAAATTTAAAAAAAAAACACATAAAAGGACCAAAAATTACTTCAAAACCCAAAGCAACAACAAAAAAGAAAACGCAAAAACACACACAAGGACAACAAAAATACACAAAATGACTCAAAAATAAATATATATTTATAAAATAATATTTAAAAAAAAAAAAAAAAAAAAACTACTCCAAAAACAGACAAAAGCACAACAAAATGGACAATATGACTTCCAAAACACACAAAACAGGACAACAAAAATACATAAAATAATTGAAAAAACACAAAACGGATACATTAAAAAAAAAAAAACACTGAAAAAACCAAAAGAGAGAACAAAAATGTACAAAATGACTCGAAAAACACAGAAAACAGAAAAATACACAAAAATGACAAAAGGACAACAAAAACAGAAAAGAACAAAAAAAACAAAATGAACAAAATAACTTCAAAAAGACACACAAGGACAAAACTAAACAGGGCCGCAAAAATACACAAAATGATTCCAAAAACACAAATGGGAGAAAAATATACAAGTTCACAACAAAAAACACAATGTCTACAACCCGTTTTCACAAAAGGTCGATAAATGAGGGCCTTTGTGAGACGTTTATCTACCCTGCAAAACCAGTAGCTGAGTAAATATTAAAGAGTTACTCTGTGAATCAGTGATCAAATGATCCACTTCGTCCCAGCTAATGCTTTAAATCCCCTTTCCAACACAGAGATCACACAAACACCACCGACGAAGACCTGGGCACAAACCTACAAACACTCACTCTCTCTGAGGCAACATCTGACCATCAATCTGTGTCCAAGATGATGAATATTTGAAGCAACGGGATCAACATAAGAGCACAGCCCACCCATCCAGGGAATGCAGAAGTATCCAGGTTAGCAGGATCACAGAGCTGCTCGCTACCAACACCTTCACTTTCAAAACACAAGATGCCATAAAGAATTTCTCATTCAGATGACAACGTGAGGCACTTTTGCATCCTGAGTCTGCAGGTCAACCCATATTTGTGTGGAAGTTGACTAAGGATGATGTTTTTCCACCATTATTCCGTCAATGTTTTGTCTCCATCCAGGGAGATTAGTCGCAGTTCCATGGGTTATAAACGTCTTGATATTATGCACAGTGGACAAAAGAACTTGTATATCTCCTGAGATGGTCTTGTAACCTTGAGTTTGTTCACATTTTTCCACAATTTTGGTTCTTAAGTCCTCAGACAGTTCTCGGCTCTTCTTTCTCGTCTCCATGTTTGGTGTGACACCACAAAGTTTGAGTCAGGTGTGATTTCTGTATTTGCCAGCACCTGCTGCTTGCCACAGTTGAGTTTAAACCAGCGTAACATGCTAGAAATAAAATGATTTATCCATAGTTTTAAAATGGGGGCCAACAATGGTCAATTTCTTTTTCATTTTGTGTACAACTGTGTAAATTTGCGCTTTCTTCCCCTGTTTTTTCGTTTGTTTTCAATGCACATAAAGGAAATAAACACGTGTGTACCAAAAACTGTTGTAATTGCAACAATTTCAGGGAAAAATTGCATGTTTTCTGGAAAAATTCCAGAGGTGCCAATACTTTAATCTAGAGATGGACGATAAATCGAGATTCAAGATATATCGAGTTTTCTATTTTGGCAATATTGAAAATTACAATAGCGGTGTTGTTTGAAAACCCTTGTTTTAGGAGTCGCTGCTTTCTTTACTTCTCAGGGCAGCATGAAAAGCAGAGATAGATGCATTGCTAACCCAGATGTTCCCCTAAACAATCCACAATACAGAACTCACTCACACGTGCTGTCCCTTAGAGGAGAAAAAGAATAAAGTGGAACATACTGTGCAGCTGTTAATAAATGAGCTTGTGCGACATTTTACATCAGCAAAATTAACCCTGAATTGTGTTTCTGGTCTCACTTTGTTTGAATTATAATTATCAAGATTTATATTGTATATCGCCATTTTGAGAAAAAATATTGAGATATTCCTGCAATTATCACTCCACTTAATGTCATCTTCCACACACTTCTCTTCCCTTCACATTAAAACAAGCTACTGTGACTTTCTGCTAATTTGATAGCTCCTTTCCAGTCACTCCTGCTAACCAGAAGACATGAGCGTCACGGCCCACTCAACTGGAGCGCAAACGCTTTCCAACCAACATAGCCTGTCAAGCAGCTGTCTGTATTATAACAGCCCTCTTATTGACGTCCGAATTTGTCAGAAAAAAAAGAAAAAGAACTGTACAACTATTACCCTCTGGTGTTCCACGGTAATAATGAGGCTTTTGATGTTTTCGGGGTTTCTAAAGCATAATAGTGATACAAAAAGGCCAAGCTTCATGGACACCAAAAGTATTCTGCCTTGTTAAAGTGTAACAGGTTTTGTATTTGCGCACACGGACACGCCGCAGTGAGCTCCTACCTGTTCTTTGACAGACGCCAGGATGGAGGAGGTCGTTTCTGTCTCAGATCTGTCACCATTGGAGGACGGAATCACAGGAGGAACCATGGCTCCTTTCTCCTGCTCAGCAGGCTGATCAGGGACCGGCATCGCTGTATACAACACACACACGCACACACATCAGAAAATCTGTGTTACTGTCACGTTAAAAAAACCTCAACCATGTCACAACAAGATAATGACCATCCCTTTCAGTCTGTGACCCCCAATATAAAGGTGCCAGAGACTGGGGACCCCCACCGTGCCTGTAGTTGATCAAACACAGACAAGAATGTGGAGATAGGACCATCTATAAGGGGGACCAAAGGGAAGAGATTTTTGGGGTCCATCAATAAAGTCAACAAAATGATGGTCCATTATTCTATGAATCTGTGATAACCACATTTATTTATTTACTTATTTATCTGAATAATATCCACTGTTATCCACAAGGTTTATTATTATTTGCGCCATAGTATATAGTCATCTTAAAGATATAAATCCTTGTTTTAATCAGAGATAAAATGGGTTAAAAGTGACCAAAAATGGCGGAAAAAATTTAAAGTGTAAATATTGGCTTAAAAAAGGCAGAAATTTGGGGACTTTTTTTTTTGGTCATTTAAAAAGTAGGAACGATTTGTAAAACTGGTAAATAATGGGCATGACAAATTGTGAATGTGGTGAAGTTGGCAAAAATAACCATGACATATGGTGAAAAGAGGTTAAAAGGGACAATAATGGGTGAACATACACGACATTAGGTGGAAAAAGTGGTGGAAAGGGTTTATAAGTGCCGAAAATGTCTTTAAATTGAAAACATGTGCAGAAAAGGGAGAAAATTTGACAGAAATGGGAGTATTGTAGCAAAAATGCATTAAAAGGTGATGAAAATAGGTTAAAATATGGCAAGTTTGGTGTAAAAAAAAAAGTGGCAGAAAAAGAGTAAAAATAAGCAAAATTGGGCTCAGATAGTTCAAAAATTATTTTCAGTTTCTTAAAGGCATCTGGTGACCCCATAGGGTCCTGACTCCAAGGTTGAGAACCCATGATCTAATCAATGATGCTTCACTGCTGTGTAAATAACCAGTTTCTTGATGATATATCATTGATTATTTGGACAACGGTATAAAATCACAAAATCTTCCACGATTTAATTCAGGGCGTTTGATTGATTTAATGTCATATGCATTTAACATTTTACCTAAAGCAAAAAAAATACCAAACAATTTATTATTATTTATTTATCATTATGATGACGATGATTTAATGACCAATGCTTTGACTTTCCATTTCTTTGATTGATCATTGATAGATTAACCATTTGACATATTGATAAAGATCGATGTATCATCACTCACCAAGCGATGTGATTTGGAAAAACCACATCTAGAGATGTAGTTTTTTTCGACAGGATCATTTTCTTCCAAGGCAAAATTCACAATTCTGAATATAAATTTTAATTTATTTGTGAAAAAAATATTTTTAATTAAATATCAAATAATAATTGTAAGGGGGGAACGTACATTAATAGAACTATTCTTAATGTACCAGAGTAAACACTCTAATTATCATCATACGATCCATAATACCATAGACAATATTGTATGTAAAAAGATGACAAATGCTTAACGGTAATCAAATTATGAAGGAAAAATATTAAAAATAGAGTTTGAAATACCAACATTTGGAGAGAGTTGGACTTATCCACGCCAAAGAAAACTAAAGTTTACTTTCTAAACCCTGATATTCTGAAGAATACATATTATTCAACTCATCACTTGTGTCACGTACAGTTTGGCGCTTAAACTGGGGTCCTCGTAGACTTGTTAAAATGTCATGCCCCACTTATCAGGATTTTAATTGCACTGTTCGGTGCAACGACAAGGGCGTCGGTGGATTTATCGGAGAGCGTTTCTTACAGGTATACGCTTTTTAAAGAAATGCCACAAGGGATGGTATTCCCTGATTCCCATCACACACCACCTGTAACAAATTAGCATCCAACTGAAAGCAGTTCGACTCATCAACTGGAAGCACTTCATCAGAAGGTCGAGATACAAAAGGAACAATACGTGCACCATTTGACACTTGAGCTATTTAAGAAGCCATTAATGCAACAATAGATAAAGGTAACTGCTTAAGCTCATTCTTTAACACCTCCTATTGCATTAATTCAATATATTACCATTTCTTCAAGTCCTTGTGACCTTTATACTTTACAACAGTAAAGAGCAGTGTTCTCTTTAAACACATTCCCAGTGAAAAGACAACTAAAGATACACAATTTCACGGATTCCCCAGTGGAATTACGTGGCATTTTTTAAGCCATATTTGCAACATAACAGACTTTTCTTTCCCCAGACAGAGAGAATGAACGAGAAATATGAATAATAGTCAAAGAAAAAAAAATTGCTCATCTTTTTTTGGAGGGAAAGAACCTCAAGTATGAAAATTCATTGATACGCAATCCCACTCAGACAGGGATTTAATATCAGAGTCTGTTATTTCACAATTTAGTGCAAGTCTCAACTTTTCTTATGGTGTATTTATTTAATGATTGCTGTAAACTGTAGTTTAACACAGACCCTCTACAGCCCTTCATTTTTAGGGATATAGCAAACCTCTAAAATTCAAAACTTTGAATATTCCCAACTAATCAAGTTAACCATATGTGCTACAGATTTGTAACTTTTATCAAAACGTAAAACGTGTTAAATCAATTGCCTGCCGACATTTTTGCTCAATTGACACCAAATTTGCTAGAGCTGATTTTTACACCGTCGTACACAAACGATCGACACAGATTTTTGATTCATCCAAAATTAGTGCATCAGAGTCATAGGAAAATCAGCGCATCAACATATTTGACTGGAAACAAATTCTCACTTTTGTTTTTTCTTTTAATTAGACCAACCAAATCTATTTATTTTTAAAATAGCTGTTAAAAACTTTTTTTTTAAAAAAACACGAATCTATATATTTTCCTGTGCAACATGAATTTCACAGTATGCCTATCAAAAGTAACATTTCTTTCAAAATAAAAGATAAGTCCAACATGAGGGACATTAAGTATTTATTTATTTTTGACCAGCTGTCCGCGACCCATTTTTGGGTCTCGACCCACCAGTTGAGAATAGTGGTCGCTGGTCTCGGTGCAATACGTGTATTTATTCGTTTCAAATCTGCCTTTAAACGTTAACGGCTGCTGTCTTACACACAGGTGACTGGCTTGGTCAATTAGTGAAGCTACAGGTGATATTTTCATGTGATAATTAGCTCAGGATGTTCCATTATGAATTAGTTGTGAATTAATGTGTTTGACATATTTGTTGATTATTCAGAAATTAGTTTAAAATGCCACCCTTTAATATATATATATATATATATATATATATATATGTACCTTCCTACACTCTGCTTGTTGCGCAGCAGCAATAATTCTAAGTATTTGTAAAACTAAAATTAAATATTTATTCATAAGGCTTGCCATTGAAAACCACTCTAGCCAGACAGGAATTGAGTGAGGATCCAGTCGGCGTGTCTATCATCCAGTCCGTGGGTTCCACAGTATACAGACAGCAGGCTGGACAGAGTGGTGTCGGTAAATAAAACATGCTGGTGTGATGTCTCACAGATGGTAATTTTCATTTTTTTTACTCACAAACGCCACCTCTGTGTCTGGCATCTCCCCTTCTGACGGGAGCTGAGTCACCAGTAGGAGCGGCAAAAAAATACACCAGCAAAGACCACAACACGTACACGCATACATACTGTAGGATAGGCACGATTATGTTCAATTACAGGGAGAACGCGCCCACTCATTCTAAACCCTTTGACATATTAATAAAGCATTTAACTGAAACTGAAGATTAAATCATCTTTGTCTAATATAAATACAGTTAGTTGGGATTTGTTCTTCTAATAACTTCGCGTTGCTGTCATTTCTACGCTGTTAATCCAGGGAGGTTGTTAGTTCAACCCCCTGAAGAGAACTAGAGCACCTGGAACAAGGTTGGACGATATATCGAGAATTTTATCTTACGCAAAAAGGCAATATTTTTTATGTATCACCAGACCACCACCAAAAATAAGAATTTTTCATGGCGTTTGTTTGTTTTAAGTCTTTTAATCAAATATAGACCTAGCGCCATGGAAGATTCCTACATTTTGGATCAATATACTGATTCTGGATCAGTTTGAAAAAGATCCAAATGCTAATCTGCTAATCTGGCTAAAATCTGGCGAAGTGAATATTTGACGTGTGGCAGAGGTTTGCGCTCTGAGTTCTCTTGTTTCGTATATCTAATGTCTAAATGTTGTTTTGTTTATTTTCATTTTGTCTACGTTTCGTGTTGTGCTGGTTTGTGAGTCATTTTGTGTATATTTGTTGTTGATTTCAGCTTTTTTCAAGTCATTTTATGTATTTGTGTTGCTATTTTGTATAATTAATTGCATTTTGTCCATTTCTGTTCTCATTTTGTGTATTTTTGTTGTTGTTTTGGAGCCATTCTGAATATTATAGTTGCCTTTTGTGCATTTTTCTGTAATTTTATTTTTTTTTTATTATTTTGTATATTTCTGGAGTCATTTTGTATTACCACTAATACTTTCCTGCCAGTTCCCCATGTCTAGACAAGAAAATAAAAAAATCCAGCCCTAACCCGAAGTAAACCAGAGAACAACATGATTAAATCTATGTTCTGAAAATTTACGATAATAATAATGTGAAGTGACAGGGACAAAATTAATGAGTGCGGCTTGTATTTCTGATTTCCTATTACTTTTTTTTTAACACCTCATCAACAATACATAATGAAAAAAAGCCAGTACAATAAAATAAGACGAGTGCAGACTGATCTGAGGTACTAGGATCAGTGTTTCGTGTAAAGCTAAATTACTAAAGGACAAAAAGCCAACCAAATATAGCTGCAATTCAATTTTGAAGACACTGTACTCTACAATACACGCCATTATGGAGCATTTATGGTCCATAGACAGCAGCTATCTTGTACAGAACAGGCCCAATCCTCTTTTATTCGCGTCCAGCAGGTCTTTTGTTCGGGGAAAATTGCTAAGTTTGCTCACTGCATACAGGCTGCTGGTGAGATAGTGGTGCCAAAACATCTGCCATCAAATGTCACACAACCAAAGCATCCCAATATTCTTCCCCAGCCATTGTCGGCAGATATACAGTCGAAAGGAAGAGTTAGATCTTGTAATACACAATGCGACAGGAACCTCGGCTATGAAGGGGCTTTTGTAACTCTGGGGACGCGTTTAACTGCAGCACATTCTGGCTGGTTTGAGTTGTGTGCGACTTCTCATGCTATTCAGGAGAAGAGATTTGACATTTCATTTGGCACAGCGACAACTTTCAGTTTCTCACACAGACATCAGCAAAAACAATGCATGAAAGCAGGGTTGTCCAACTCACTTTAGTTCAGGGGCCAAATATGGACCAGTTTGAACTTAAATGAGCCACAGGTGGAAAAAAGAGCAATTTCAACATTAACTCATTCAGTGCCAGCCATTTTCAGAATTTCTACCACACTCAGTGTCAGCCGTTTTAGAGCATTTTGATTGATTCTTAAAGACCCACAGAATATTTAGTATGATAACAATCTGAAATCTGATTCTGAAAGATTAAAGTCTCTACTTTCATCAGCATTTTTTTTTTTTTTTGAAAACTATAACATCTGAACATTGGTTTCCTTCCAAAAAAAAGAAAAATAACATCCATTTTGATGGCAAAATTATTATTATTGTGCTATCTGGATCAGAGTTGAATGTTTTGCTTACTGTATTTTGTATCTCCCTCCTTAGCTAATGGTAGCATCAGTGGCTAATCTATCATCTAAAGGTGCGCTGCTGCCACCTTCAGGGCACAGTTGGTCACTATATCACACTACAGGTTAGATATTAATGAGGGACCTCTGCCAGGGTGTTTTCTAGTAATCTCCGGGATAAAACGCAATGGTACTGAGTGAGTTAATTCCCTGATTTGCACTTATAAATGATATATAAATGATAAAGTATGTGAGTATATTGGTCCATGCAGGATCTTGACTTTGAAATTCCCTGATTTTGAGAATTTGAGATTAGCGACATGCAATAAAACAACTGGAAAACTGAGCTCTGCAAATATTGTGAATTTTTAATAGTGATAGACCGATATTATTGGCCAATTTTTGCAGTTTTTACGTGCATCGGTTTTTAAGTAATATCGGCTCCAAATATTGGCTCAAAAAATCAGCAGTCCATATCGGTCATTGGCTAAGGCTGATGGAAAAAAAAAAATTGGCATCGGCATCGGCCCTAAAAAAAATCATATTGGTCGATCCCTAATTTTTAATTGATTTTTTGTATTTGAAGAGGCTGAGATATCTACAACTGAATTAGTTGGTACTTTACAAAATGTGTCATGTTTTTTTCTATTATTTTTCACTTTCTCGAGCAGGCCAAATTTGATGCTCTAAAGCAGTGTTTCTTAAATAGGGGTAAATGTACCCCTAGGGGTACGCGATGGAACTACGGGGGGTACTTGAGAGAGTGAGAGAGAGTGGAAAATTAACAAATAAAGTCTCAGTCTTGGTCCCACCCCAGGCATGAGGTGGGCGGAAATGTTAAAAACTATAGAAATAAATCTATACAAGAGTCACTAAATTAGTGTTTTACAACCTTGGGGTCGGTACCCAATGTGGGGTCGCCTGACGTTTAAATGGGGTCACCTGAAATTTCTGGAAAATACATTTTTTGAAGTGTATTTATTTTTATTAAAAACATCTAGTCTTAAACAACAATTTCTATACTTTCACTTTCTAGTTCAACTAAAATGCAGTAAAGAAAAAAATATCTGAGCTGAAACATCAAAAACTAATTCTAAAAATAAATTCTACTTATTTACAAAATGGGATTCTTTAAAGTGTGTGATCACTCTTCCATTCCATCATTATGCTCTATAGTTATTTTTAAATAGTTTTCTAAGCAACAAGTTGTAGTTGGACAAAGGGGGTGCTTAGATTCATAAATAAAAGAAAGGGGGAAATTGAGCCAAAGAAGTCTGACAATCGCTGATCTGAAGGACCAGATTTGGCCCCCGAGCCTCGAGTTTGACACATATGCATTATTAGATACAAACTTCTAAAACAAAAAAAGAAAATGTTCTTTCTATACAGGTTTCTTCATATCCTGTACCCCCTACCTGCAAACGTCGATCAAACTTCTACAATAAAACCTAAAGCACGCCAATCATTAGTGTACCCCGACAGGTTATTATTATTATTTCTGTCAGGTCTTAACGGTAGTTAATAATCCTGCTGTTCCAGGCCAGAAAAGCTCTTGAACTTAAAGAAAAAAAGAAACTTTTTCCATTCCAGAACAGCAAGCACACAAACACGCACAGACATTTACATCCATTATATGCACAAAGCGTTCAGTGAGGTTCTGTGAGGTGTCCTTTTCCTTTAGCCTTTAACCCATCAGCTGTCTGTTCTCCAAATGCACAGCTTGTCAGAATGACCTGGTTTGCTTTCTGACCTCCCTTTCCCTCCTCCTCCTTTTTTGTTCTTTTTCACGTTTGTTGCTGTTATTTTTGATCGACATCACTGTTTATCCCCTTACAACTAAAAAGATGTTTTCAGAAAAGCAAGAAACTGTGAGTGATTCATTCGAAAATTGAATTAAAAAAGTGCCTTGAGGCCTTCAGAATCTGTACACTTAATGAAAAGGGTGTAAGACAAAATTGATTCAGCAATATATTGCGGTATTTCATGGCGCAGTTATCGTATTGATCCAAAAAATGTCCAAATCCTTTTTTTTTTTAAATCACATTTTTTAACAATAAAACAATTTAATAGCACTAACATATGCATAGAACGTAAACGCCCGGTCACTGGATTGCTTAATATTCATAAAACATACTGGGCACTTTTATAAATGTGGCTACTTAATATATACTGTATATATATATATATATATATATATATATATATATATATATATATATATAATGTAATAACTTAGAAGGCGCAAAAGTTAAACTTTTTTGAAAAATGTAATTTGACAGTTTGATAAACTAACCCGAACCCAATTGTTTTTTATATTCACTTGTTTATATTCATACATTTACTTTTTGCAGCAAGTTTGAAAAAAAAAATAATAATAATAATTGTATTTCATACCATTTTGGACTTACATTTTTTAATTATTGGTATCGCAATATATAGTGATGTGTATCGTATTTTTGAGTATCGGAATATATTGTATGCAAATCGTGAATCGTATTGTCAGATCCATGGCAATGCACACCCCTACTTAATAATCTGTTCATCAGGCAAAAATACTTTGGTTTGTTGTCACTTTATACTTTATTCTAAACTTTCCTTCGGTCCGTGATGCACTAATACAGTATTAGATAACTTCCGTGATCTGGAAACAATTGTCCCCCGCGTCTCAGTGTGGGTGGCTCTGCAGAGAAGCAATCAAAAGTGGGCTCCTTTCTCTTCACATGAAATGATACTGCTGAAATATTTACAAAGCTTTGACATGCAGCTTGTGGGGAGAGAGTGTGTGCGTGTGTGTGTGTGTGTGTGTGTGTGTAGGTGTGTGTGTGTGTGTGTGTCTGATAAAAGGAAGGGGATGTGAAATAATGTGGTATGAATCCAACTAAACTGTGAAAAACACAAATCATCCAACAAAGTCTAACAATGACATTAAAACCCAAATACCATAATATAAAGCAAGGTTTCCAATTTAAGAGTTTCTAAAGTAACACACACACACACACACACACACACACATATATATATACTGTATATACATCAACACTTTCACAATCAGAAAAGACTGAGTAATTTTCACAACTTGAATTTCTATTAATTATCCATTATCTGTAACTGACACTAATTTACCGTTTCCTCAAAATGAAGAAAAGCACCATTCATAGAAATTAGTCTCAATTCTCAGGCAGATCCTGCTAATTAAGACTGTGCTTACAACAAGTGTAAATACACCAAATGTGCTCACATTCACTGCAGACCAGCGCCGCAATTTGACCAATGATTTATCATCAATTTAGTAATTATTATCATTAGAAGCATTCAAGGGAGAAATATAACAATGTGCTCAAGTAGAAACATGGGTATAATCTGGAGAGGAATAGCTTTTTAAAAAACATTTGTACGCATCTGAACAAAGAAGTGAAGACACGTTAGGAAACATAGTGGGTCAGACAATAAATGAATGAATACATAAATTATAAGTGTAGACAGAGGAAATACTGCAAGTGAAGCTGGCATAATGATGTACTTATGGGAGAGAAAGAAAAATGTATCCAACATGTTTTCGCAACAAGTCACACCAGTGTATAAGTCGCTTTCTAAGTCTAATTTACATTATTTCCGTCGTATTCCCTGTGATAAAGTTTCACTGCATTCCTGTGAGTTTCTACAACCATATAAAAACACCTTCTCACTGCTCCATGTCTGCATATCTGTGGATTTACATCCGTTTATGGTCATTTTTCACTGTAATCCAGCTGCTGCGAGTCTGCTACGCTTTTTTTGTACTGGGTACAAACCTTAGTCCACGTTTTGTTCAGGCCCAGAGTGCAATCAGAAACTCAATGTGGTAGTTTGGATGCTACATATAGAATAGAATGGAATCGAATAGAATACAGTGCTTTTTATTTAAGAGACAACTCTAATGGTGCAAGATAGATGGAAAAGAAAAGAAAGATAATTACAGGTTATTTACAGGCGCTACTAAGACTATAATTAAGCAAAAATGAATAAACAAAGAAAACAATGAGGATAAATATATTAAACAGTTACAAATTGTCTGAAATGACTAAACACCCACATGCTAGTTAATGAAATCTTAAGTAAACAGGCTTTCCTATAATATTGTACATCAATATAAAGCGCTTTGACTATGAAAAGTGCTACATAAAATCCAATTTATTTATTTATTTATTTATTCAGTTCATTTCCGACATGGTTGCATTCACAGAAATTCATTTGACATTCAGAGCAAAATCACATCATTGTTTTTTTTTTTTTTTTTGTCCTTTTTTTGTCCTTTTTTTTGTCCTTTTTCATGCCGGAAAGGGCGACAGAAAAAAGCATTATGCTTATCCAGATCCGTCCCCTAATTTGAACACAGATAATTTTACATCCAACCTCGTTTCTTCCCTTTTTTTTTTTTGCATTGTTAAATCCAAAACAGAGGGAAATGCAGTAAAATACAGACTAATGGAGGGCATGTTAGAACCCAATATGAAACAACGACCTGAAATGTAACAAAACCCGAATTTTTAGATATATAAAAAATTAAATAGAACCCAAAATGTATAACTTGTCAATAACGTAACAAAATGTAAAAACTTTTTGACCAAAATGTAACAAGTTGTTACGATATGGGGGAGGCTAAATATTTTTTCCCATCATAGTGTAATCATTGTATTGCATCAAAGAGTGGATCAATGATTTATTAGGGGAAAAATGTATTTGCCTTTCCCATAATATAATAACACTAATTTTAATGTTTCGGGCTCAGCATCTGTTACATTATTGATCAGTTCTAACATTTTTAGTTTTTTTCCTTTTTTTAAAAAAAAAAACAATTCGGGTCTTGTTACGTTTTGGGTTGTTCTTACGTGTCTGGCTCTAACAGGGCACTTATATGTGAAAATCCATTTTTTCTGGTATATTAACATAACATTATCATTAATTTGAATGTCAATAAACATTTAAAACACAACTCTGCTAAATCCTATTGGTGATGATAAAATGCCTCCAGAGGTCGTTTTGATAAATGAGACATTCATATCTACACGTGTACCTAACCTTTTTTTTGAAAGGTCACTTTAGGTAATTACTCATGTGGAGATTGAATAATCTTCATCCATATTGTCTTTGTCCCTTAGAAAAAGCTGTAGCTGATTAAATGATTACCTCTTGTTCAGTTATTTGGCCCCAGTGGGAGAAAAGGGAATTGAAACAATAGCACTAAGGAAGCTTTTGTGCGTGAGAACAATGCTGTCTTTTTAATCCTCCTTGTAGGGAATTATGCCTCAAGGCTGCATTAAACAGTCGGGCGATGAAATAAAAACCTACTACGTTTGTGTCATTTTGACTGATTACGGTTCTCCTGAGAGATGTCACCAACTCCTGGAAATTACTGCCGACGTTTGGACATAAGGCTTCATTTTTACTGACATCTCTACTGTCCTCGATACATATGTTTGATCATTTGAACCAGCCTTTGATTATCAATGTCCTAAAGCATAAAAAAATGGGTGATTCATTGTTTCAAATATGATTAATGCCGTGGGTAGGTACTCTATCCGAGTTTTTAAATCACTCACTTGTCTCATTGCAGTTCTTCTGATCTTCATTTGGTGGTTTGCTTTGAGCACTCAATCTTGGTTATTGTTTGGATGTATCAAAATGTCACTATATATTATGATGATGGGCATTCCCACTTAAAGGTGCAGTCCGCAACTCTCAGATCCCTCTCTCCCCCTTCCTCCCCACTGCTCTCTTGCCCTGCCTCCAAACTTCCAAAAGCATATTACTGCAGCGCTTCTCTCTCTCTCTCTCAATGTGCACACACCTCAGCAGCAGCAACAACACATGGCCACTTACAGCAGCCACACGGCACAAGAACACATGCACCACAGAGTCCTAGTGTAACAATTACAAATCAAACATAATGTAAATCAAGCAGAAGTAATTACTTTTCAAGCAGAAAAGTCACCAATTCCATCTTCTACTCCTCTAGACCATACACTGTAAAGAAGACTGCACTCTATCTCTGGGAAAGGGGTGGAGACTGTGAGCAACAGCTGTCAGTCAGCCCATCAAACACAATCCTGGCTCTGATTGGTTGTTTTTGCTCGGTCGCAGTGCATTCTGGCAATCTGCCAAAGGCTGCAGAAGCAGCAGGGGGCGGGGCTCAATGAGTCTGTTTTTTTCACACAAACTACTAGTTTTATGTAAGGCTGTCCTTACATAGTGACAGCTTTAGCAAATATGACAAAAAGTACCTTTTATAAGAGTTGCAAACTGCACCAAGTTTTGAACCAACAACGACAAAAAGCTGAAGCACACAAAGGCTAAATATTACCGTAGATTCTCCATCTTTAAAAGTTCTGAAAACATTTTAAGTGAGAAAGTGACCAAGTAGAATATCAACATGTGCTCATTTGATCCATAAAACTCGCGGATACCCATTTCATGTGGACATTTTGGAAATTTTCTGAGACC
Organism: Gouania willdenowi; assembly: GCF_900634775.1. Lineage (NCBI taxonomy): Eukaryota > Metazoa > Chordata > Actinopteri > Blenniiformes > Gobiesocidae > Gouania > Gouania willdenowi. The sequence goes on along the minus strand of NC_041063.1, from coordinate 23,002,624 downwards.
CTCGATTGTGTTAATGGAGAAACTTCCGGTTAACTTCAAAACAAGAGCCCCATTTACAAAAGTGTTAAAAAAAAAACTAATGGAAGACAAGAGATGCTTTTATTTTGAAAAGATGTTTGATTTTGAGCTTGAAGCTGCTCCCAGGACGATTTTACATTCCGCTCGCAATGCATCATGGGACAGTTGAGTATGACTAATGTGCTCACCGTCCGTATTTAAAAAATGTCCCTATATAGCATACATCTGGGTATTTCTCACGTACTCAATCTTTCCATACTATCTAATGTAAACACACTGCATACTATTTTTGACATCAGACTTAGTATGAGTAGTGCGTTAGTATGACATTTCGAATACAGCTCATGTCCTAGAGGTTTCTACTCAGGTGTTATTCATCCCCTAATGACCTTCCTCCACTACTTAAGGAGTGTCTGAACCATAGACTGTATAAAGAATAGACGGGACAAGCTCCCCGGTGGAGTGAAGCTTTTATTTTTAGAGCTCCCTCTGCTGGCTGGCTGCAGTATAGGTCATAAATTCCACCTTCTCAATGATAACAGATTGGATGCGGGTTAAACTGTAAAGTTAAAAAACTCGCCACATGTTTTTTTTTCCAAACCTAAACTCTGCTGTAATCATTAGTTATTATCACCCTACATTGTGTACAAGTGCTCAATTTTCTGTGGTTTGTTTTAAATAAGTTATTTGAGGTTGAAAAATTGGATTTTACGTCATATACGACTATGATTGACAGCTGCGGATCTTGCGTAGCGCTCTTTGTGAATAGCAGTTACGTCGTGAAGGAAAGCTGAGACACCATTTAACTTTTCCGTTGAGTTTTTCCATCTTTTCTGAGCTGTCAAAATGAGTTATTCTGTAGTAAACTGTTCTAAGCCGTTGGTAGAACTTCCAGCGGGAAAGATACTTACAGTATGTTCTTGGCGTAGGCGGGCTGCGTACGTCATCAGGGCAGTACGCTAAATGGGCGGGGCGTGTTACCAGGGCTCCTCCCGCCAGACCCTACCGCGCAGACTCTGGTTCCAAAATTGCAAGATGTTAGCGCCCCTAAGCGCCATATTTTGGCTTCAAGAACATTGAGTGGGAACAGCTACAGTGCAAACCCGCTGGTCCCCGATATCAGCAACAAAAAAGCAAGTATCTGATTATAGCAGCCTGAATCTAAAATGTATCTTTTCATTGATTATATTCTAATCTAGAACATGCTTATGTTTAAGGTTAAAATATTTAATGCTGCAATATCGGTATCAGATCAGAAGTGGTAGGAGACGTTGTATCGGAACACCCTAATAAAAATATTATGTATCATGCTTTTTGACCCTGGTGGAAAAGCACTTCAAAAAAATAAATAAAAATGCACATATTGACATTTATACCCAACAGTTAATATCACTAACACACTGTTATGTACAAAGTGTTCTTTAAAGCTGAGCAGTCCAATAAGGATTTAGACATCAATAACAGAACAACAGGAAATCCACATGTTACCAGTTACCATTCAACCTGAGTCTTTAGAAGTGTAATGGGAAAAGCTCACACAAAGAGCTCCTGCTGTGCAATGAATAGAAAACATTGCTTTAATATGCTTAAATAGACCGACAAGGGCGTAAAGAACGTGTTGCCATTGAAAGGCAAATGTTTCTTAAATCATTCCACATTACACACCTTTTCATGTGTTTCTGATGTTTGGAATTCTCCTCTGGAGAGGACTATCCTGACCCCTGTGAGAGTTAACGGACCTTAAAATGTCTCTCACACACACACACACACCGACTCCCCACCGGTGAGGTGATGCAAGCTATAATAAAAAGAACTGTTCATTTTACCATTGTTTTTTGCACTACCGCATCACATTTTACATCATTATCAGATATTCTAATGCAGATATGGGCAATTGGTGGCCACATGCAGCCTTCAGTCTAATATTGAGTGACTAAAGTATATGAAGAAAATGACTAAATACACATGACTCCAAAAATATGTAAAGATTACAGCAAAAACACAAAATGGGAGAAATATATTTAAAAAATGACAGCAAAAAATACTCAAAACAAAAAAATGTACAACAAAAATGTACCAATTAAAAATACACAAAGCTGACTCCAAGCACACACAAAATGACAGAAAATACAAAAAGGACAACAAAAATGACAAAATGAACAAGAAATTATACATAATGACTTCAAAAATACAAAATGAGAGAAAAACATATATGAAAAATGACAGCAAAAATACACAAAGTGGAATTGAAAATACACACAAAATGACAGAAAATACGTCAAAGAACTAAAATAACAAAATGAACAAAGAAATATACTTAATGACTCCAAAAATACGTAAAATGGCACCAAAAACAGAAATATATATATATATATATATATATATATATATATATATATATATATATATATATATATATAAAGGACTGAATTTAACAAAAATACTGACTCCAAATATACAAAAAAATATACAAAAAATGACAACAAAAATTACAAATTGGGTAAAAAAAAATTTAATAATGACAACAAATATACACATCAACAAGCACCCACCTAAGAAAAATGCACAAATCTGACTCCAAAAATACATACAAAATGACAGAAAATACAAAAAAGAACAACAAAATTATACATAATGATTCTAAAAACGCTTAAAAGGACAGCTTACAAGACGATACAATGTATAAAAAACAACATTAAAAACACACTAAATGACTCCAAAAACACACATGAGCCTTTGTTCTTTCTTGTGTTATTGCTCAGATTGGTCATTATTCTAAATGCTGATATGAAAGTTGTTATTGTGGCCCTTGGCTCAGACAATCCCATTTTTGTGGCCCCATCTCTGTCTTAATGGTTAGCAACACTCAACGCTGTACATTCCTTAAAACTCTGAATGAGTAGTGTGTTCAGTAAATTAGATTTGACAGGAATATCAGACTTTGGGAGTTTTGAATTCATTGTAGGCTATTAGCTTCCTGCACCATGGCAGCATCCTAGGAGCTTAAGCTGTATTCATCTCACACATATGGCTAATAAATGCTAATGTCATCACAACCAGGCAAAGCTTGGAAAATGAAGGAATAATAATTACACTTCCCTTCCTCAATTTCCCCAGCCAATCACTCCTGATTTCCAAAGGCAGCTTTGACTTTCAAAAATCATTCCCAAAGTCTCGCACAACTGAATATCTCAGGTGATTGATAGATCTAATTTACCTCCATGCATCATCTAATATTACATTTTGAATAATGCATAATTCAGTTAGCAGCGCAGTTAAAGCTGGAGAGAGTAGTCGGATATAACATCTGATTCAGGGGAGGAACAGTGTTGAAGTATCAGACAACACCGATGGCTATAAATAGGTGCCCTTTGCTAATGTGGAGGCTTTTCTGATCTCAAGTACACTCTGACAGAACAACCCAAACAAGCAATGGTCAAAGATAGGCAAGTTTAAGAACAAAGAAAGACAACAGCTGTAAAAAATGTAGTTATTAGGACAAAAATCCAAAAATACACAAATTGCACCGAGACAGCATGTTGGTAATTTATTTCTAAAAATGATTTATTGCCTCCGAAAGTGAAAAACTGATGTTAAAAATGTCATATTTGCATCGACTCCAATTTTTCATGAGAGCAAAATTCAAAATACTGTAATACTGTCTGTTTTTAGACAAAACTCTGATAAATACCAAACATCATCTACCATGACTCCAAATTTTAAAATAAATATATATTTACATTATCTATATCTCAAACACTTTGATGCAGAAGCTCAATTTTGGATAAATCCATGGATAAAAGGTTGGTATCGATTGAGTTTAACATTGAGTTTTACAGTTTAAGAAAAAAAATAATTATGTTGAAAAGTTTCTTCAGTATTGGGGCGACATTTGGTTAAAGTGACAAATCTATAGCACATATGATTGATTTGTTGTGAATTTTCAAAACATTGAACTTTAGAGGCTCGCTGTAGTGCCACCTTTAGGAATATTGTTATGTTTTTGCAGATGAGGTAATCTGGCATGGGACTGGACCTTGGTGCAAAATTTGGTGATTTTTAGTACACGAGAAGTAGAATTTCCTCAACAAAAAAAAAAAAAACGTGCAGAATACCAATAGCTTCCTGCCACTAATAATTAAAAAAAAAAACAGTCAAAGCCCAAAACTAGCAATGAAGCTAATAACACAACAGGAATAATTGTGATTATTCAGGTATTGTTTGCCTATAATCAATAGCCTTTAATTCCAGCAAGTTATTTTTGTATATGTTAAGATTTCATTTATTCAGAAAACTGTTAGGAAATTTACTTTGATCTCCTGACATGTTTCGACAAACTGCCAGTCTTCTTCAGAGGCGTGAGCTGATTGCTTGGATATCTCATTGATATCTGTGTAATAATTCCAGCAAGTTTTTTTTTAAATAATATGTTTCATTTATTTGTTTAATAACTGTTTTTCAAGAAATGTACTTTGATCTACTGACAGGTTTCGACTGTCAACTGCCAGTCTTCTTCAGAGGCCTGTGCTGTTTGCTTGGATATCTCCTTGATATCTGTAAAAATTCCAGCAAGTTTTTTTTTAAATAATATGTGACGGTTTCATTTATTTATTTAATAACCGTTTTCCACAAAATCTACTTTGATATTTTGACTGTCAATTGTAAATTTTGTGAAAAACAGTCAATAAATTAATGAATAAAACCTTAGCATATCAATAGCCTTGTGCATTGATTACTCAAAATCTTCAATAACAACACAGTACTGTATTATTCACAGTAGGGACAAATGTATACAGTGTATACAGTGGGTGTATATGCACAGAGCTCAGTCAGGCAGAGAAGAAGCAGGGACAAGGTTGACCTAGATTTTAGTGCTGGTTCTGGAGACATCCAAGAAAAAAAAATATATCTGCTTTCATAGTCAGAAATCTAATCATTAAGGAAAACCTAGGGAGACAGGTGGGAAAAACTCAAACTCCTCTTCTGCCACAAAATAAGAAGAACATGCAGCATGTTGTATTATGTGCATAGGCAGAAAGCTGTGAGCAGGTGGTGGAAAATCCTGTCATCTTTCTACGGCTTTTGAAAAGTTTCTAAGCTCTGAGGAGGATCTGATTGGGAAGGATCCATTCAAGGTCCAATTGATCACATTTGATTTGATCAATTTAGGAAAATGTGTCAACAGAAAACGCTTTGGGAGGGTAAAAGTTACTACAGAAACCTTTTTTTAAGCCGAAAGACGTCAATTATTTTGCACAAAGCAGCTGTATTATAATGAATAGGGAACACAATCATTAAACTACAGTCTGAAATGCAAAGGTGTAAAGAAGAGTACTCAAGTAGAAGTACTGTTGATTGAAATTGTACTCAAGTACAAGTACATAAAATACACACGTACAAGTATAAAGTAGCTCAATTAAATAGTACTCAAAGTAAAAGTTACTTTCACCGAGGAATGTCCCAACTTTTTAACTTACGATACAATACCGATATTGCAACCTTGTATTGGTTGATACCTATATCAATCCAATATGATATCAACACAAATCATACATACTTTAATGACTTATTTTGTAGTGTGGAATGCTAGAAAAGGCTTTATCAAGTGATGTCACTCAAACAGAGAACAATAGTCAGCAACAGTTGGGATGAGAAAACATTTATTATTAACCTATTGGTTACATAAATTCTAACCTTCAACATAATATGTACAGTATTCTACAATTGAATCAATAGAATATAATATATATTGGAGCTTTTAGATGCAGTCCGATAAAATCCGATATTCGTTTTCTGGCTGATATCGGACCGAGATCAATATTGGATCGGAACACCCCTACTTTCACCCTTCCCCATGTTTGGTAATAAATCTTGCCACGGTTCCTTTATATACAGTAAACATCTGATGATTTAACTTAAAAAGAAACCAAATCTCCCAAAATTGGAAATTAATTTATTTTCCTTGAATGCATCTGTATAAAATAAAGGATTTGTCAAAATTAACTTTATTTTTTTTTTTTTTTTTTTAAATAAAACACCAATTAGTTCATCCATTCATTTTCTAACCTGCATATTCCTGTTTTCAGAGTCGGGGGACCAATTAATTAAATTCAAAATCAATTAAAATTCAAAAAAAAAAAATCAGGCTTTAAGTATAGCTAAATTTTGAACTCTAAAACTGAGAAAATAAACTATATTCAATGCTGTGTTTGGTGCATTATGTTTAATCTGATTGGTCGGCTATGATGTGATGCTGTTTGACCAGACAACAAACAGCATTTGTTTGTTGTCTGGTCATTTCATATTTTGAAGTTTCACAATGTCCTGTTGAAATGTAACAAATTATTTCTTTTAAAACTTAAGTATTAAATAAATTGCTGATTTAGAAATATACAACAAAAAGTACAAATACACCCATAAAAGCAATTGTAATGTGAGTACTTCTAATCCACAATAATTCCATTGTACCAGTTGTTTTTAACTTTTAAATATGACAAAAAAAACTATTCTATTCAAATCAGTTACTTTCATCTCAGCTGAAATGTACCAATTTACATGTAAATGTCTCATTTTACATTTGCAAACTTGTAGTTTGTTAAAAATAAAAACGAATCTAGCGTCCTTAAAATGTGATGTTCCAATTACATTAAAATTGTAACATGTGCACAGGTACTGTGTGATGAGCAGGCTGATGCACACCGTACATCATTAACACGTCTGAAATAATACTGTCATTTCCCAAAGCCAGAGCCGCCACCAACAAAGCAAAGATTTTTGTCACCTCGCAAACTCAAGATGTGAGACGCAAACTCAAGATGTGACAACTCAATTTGGCTTTGCGCAGCTTCGTCTCCAACGGGCGAATAGATCTAAGGTTGTGAAGGACAAACAGGATAAGAGCTTCAGAAACAAAGACACGGGATGAGAGGAGACCACAAAGAAGATGGGAAGAGATACTTCCCCTTATTTCCCTCTTCTCCCTGTCAGAATGATGTGTACCTGATAACGTTCTCATACAGAAGTAGAAAAACTATCCAATAGAAGGATGTGATCCTACTGGTCCATCTAAACCAGGGGTGTCCAGCTCTTTTTAGTTCAGGGGCCAAATATGTACCAGTTTAATCTCAAGTGGACCACAGATTTTAGGTGAGAAAAATAACAATTTTAACATCATTTTTTGTTTTTTGTTTTTTTCAGTCCCTGCCAGAACTTCACTTAAAAAATTCTTGATTTTGTAACCAATTTTGTGTAATTTGGAGGAAATTGTGGAATCGTTTGTAAAAAAAAAAAAAAAAAAAAAAAAAAATCTTAAGATTTGTTCATTAAAAATGACTGCATTCATAGAGAGAAACAGCAAGCCCCTAATAATATGGCGAAGTTTAATTAAATTGGTGAATTTGAGATTTACGCAATAATTCATGATATCGCTGTCCAAATTGGATGCTTTAAAGGGCTGAATTTGGTACATTTGGTTATTTATTTGACTATTCATTTATTTATTTATTTATTTATTTATCTATTGGTCCATCTATCTATTTGTTTATTTATCCATTAATTTATTTAGGCATTTCTTTCTTTTTCCATCTATGTTTTTTTTGTTCATTCATCTTTTTATTTATCTATCACTTAATTTATCTATTTATTATTATGCATTTATTTGTAATTTTTAAAAAAAAATAAGAATCAATTTTGTTATATATTTATTTGTTCATTTATATTTTATTTATTTATCTAATAATTTATGTATACATTTATTATTTGTTTGTTTATTTTGTTTTTTGCTCTTAACTATAAATTTCTGTTTCTATTCATCTATGTATTTATTTACCCGTTCATTTATATATTTATTTATCTTGCAATTAATTCAGCTATTTCTATAAATATTTATTTTTGTATTCATTGACATGTCACACACACACTTTCTCGGCATCCACTCATACAAGTACTTTTCTAATTCTATTCCACTGTCCTGATACATGGGATTTAATGCTATATACAGTGTTAGCATTGAGATAGCACAGGACTGAAAACATTTGCAATCCAGGGCTGCATGAGGAAATGTGTGGCTCCATCACCGAGAATATCTAATGCAAGCCCTGCAGGCATGCAAACAACACTCATGCATGTCGTGAGTATGTGTGATGTGTTTGAACTCATTTACTTCAATATTAATCTCCTGTAGTCATCTTGTAAGGAAGGCAGGGATACAGGCTAACGGCTAACAGTCGCCCGAGGGAAGGCTACTCATAGCTTCTCTAGTTTCCCTCCAGTCCCTGAGGGATTGTCCTCGACTCACAATTCAACAAAAGGCATTGTGCATTTGATGCTGTGTGCAAACCTTTAGAGATGTACAAGAAAAAAACAGCCTGTAATGGATTTATTTTCAAGAAATTCTTGAAGAGACAGTAAGCTAATCCCCTGAAACGGCTTATTGTGAGTTTCTAAAACCTTTTTAACGTCACCGACCAAGTGAAGGTAAAGTTTTTCGTGTCTTATTGTGGTAGAAGGTTGACCTGAAGTAATCCCCTGCTTCACTTTAATACACACATTGTCTACAAGTCTCAGTGAGAGTCTTATCAAGCTCAAGAAAACACAGCTACTGTAGCTTCCACACCATCAATCCCTTACAAAGCACACACAAAACACTTTTTAAGCTTTCTACAACCATCTACTTTCACTAAGTATTTAATCCTTCATGATATAGAATAAGACAATATCATTTATCTTGATATAGTTTTATTTTAAACCTTATTTGGGCTTAAAATCTTACTTTTAATAGTAGTAAACGTTGCAACATGACTTATCTCTACCAGGGTTGGGGTCAAATATAATTGTAATTGTGTAATTGATAGTAAATTACAATTATGACGTTATTATATTTGGAAAAATACGTTGTAATAGTAATTTAATTGTAATTGAGTTCAGATAATTGACTTTGAAATTGTAATTGGCATGAAAATTCTTTAAAAACTTACATTTTAATTAAAGGTAAACCAAGAAAACAATGTTACAGTTTTATGGCTTACACATACGTAGTTAAAAATTATTAAGATATGTTTCACATTAACTTATTAATTTATTTCAGGCTCAATAATTGTGATTAATTGTAATTAAACTTCAATAATTGTGAATATAATTGTAATTGACTTTCAGGAGAAAAATAATAGTTTTAACTTATTTTAATTGGAGAAAATGCAGGTCACCTTAACTGTAATGTAGGTGAAATTGAAATTGAAGATGTAATTGTAATTGAAAAATGTAATGAACCCTCTCCAACAGCAGCATGACGTACAATACAAAAAGTGAGTTAAACTGCTACTGTAACGCAAACCGTAAGGGTTAAATTTGTTCCTAAAACTCACTCACATGTGCTGTCCCTTAGGGGAAACAAGTCTAAAAGTGGCTTAAAACAACATAAAGGCAGCTGTTTATATTTTATCATGCAGTAAGGAATTTTGGCATTATGGTTCATGTCATCCAACCCTACTCTCACTATTGTATTATACTTTTTGCTTTGCTTTTTAGTGTTTTTAAAATTTAAGTTGAAGTGTTACAGCAGGGTTTCTTTAACATTTTGTCCTATACAAAGTAGGGCTGGGCAAAAAATCCATTTAATCGATTAATTAAATTTGTTGAAAAAAACTATTTTTATTTTGCAACATCAAATTTTAAAAAAAAATAAATAAAATTTTCCCCACCACAGTTTTTTCTGACTTTTTTGCGTTCCGATACGAGCCAGCCCCCTCTTTGTTGACCCTTTGAGTAGGCTGTGTGTGTGCCACAGGCATGTTTCATTTTTCATTCGCACTATGCTGAGATGCTAAGGGAAGAGTTTATTATTTGTAATGATATACGTTATAGAATATGTAGTTATCTGATTTCTTAATCAGAAAATTTAAGCTACTTTGAAGTTGCTGTTGCACTTTTGTTTAAGCCTGGGTTAAAGCTTGATATTGTTGAATGACAGAGCGTCATTTAATTTTTATTTTGGGATTATTGCTCTATGCATTTTAACTCTTGAGGACAATCACAGCAATAAAGTTGCACTTTTGACAATCAATCTGATGTCAGTCATTTTTAAGTGCATTGAAGAAGAAAAAAAATCGAAAATCAATTTCTATTCAGGCAAAATCACCCAGCCCTAATACAAAGTGAATAACTGGATGATTATTTGGGATTTATACCTGTTCTAGCTTAGTGTTTGTTGCGTTGTTCATCAGAAGCTGATGTGATGTTTTATTTTGGTTCCTGGTAGTTGCCAACTTTCGATTACCAAATATTGGTAATCGTCCCATAACTCCTGACTTTAAAATCCAGTATCATCAAATCTTCTGTCCTATAATGACGCAAACAAAAGAAAATAACTTTAATGTAATAATTCACTATTTAATGTCTCAGTTTTAGAGGCATATAGCTGCTTCTGCTGATGTTATGAGGCGTCATTGCACAAAATAGTTCAGGAAGTGGCAGTTTCAAAACCTTCAATGCTGTAATTGGAACTAAAATCTAAAAGAGCCACAGGCTGTATTAGCCTTAGGAATTGAGTAATTATTCTTTTAGGTAAATAAACACTAAATTGAGCTTTGGCCTGACTAATTAGACCTCTGAGAATTGGTCAGCAAGCTAAATATAGCTGCTATCAGGTGTAAATGCTGGAGCTGTCCGTGGTGCTGACAGACATTGACTTTTCTCTTTGTGCTCATGATATAAACTGAGAAAATAAACACAAGAGACCAAGGATATAGTAAATAAACAATGTTTAAAAGACCTATACACAGTCAAAACCTTCATAATTTATCATCTGTCATTCCTGCTTCACTGAACTCAAGAACAAGTAAAATAACTAAATATTAAAGACCACTTCTTCTATTTAATATATATATATATATATACATATATATAGCTTTAACCTGCAAATACTGAATTGACATGCGTTTGCAGTGTGTCTGACAGCTGGAGGGATGATGTGACTAACCAGGAAGAAGTGTTTCTAAAAGCAGCACAGCCATATCCGTCCCTAAACACTCAGACACGGCGAGGCAGAAGGATTTAAGGTAGATTGGCTGGAGTGGAGAAAGAGATGCGACACTGACAGAGAGAAATGAGGATTTGGGAGAATCGGTTGGTGACGTTGACCGTGACTGTCATCGTACACGCTCGCTTGTGGCCATGTTCTCAGAACTGAAAGGAGACGTTACACGGGTGTTATCTCTGAGACAGCAGGCCTGAGTCAGCGTGTGATGTAATGATGACACACTGGAGAAGAAATGACAAATAAGACTATAAAGAAAAATGGATTATTGCTATAAAACGTAATATCGGTATAGGAGGATTTTCACGAAGTTTAGAAAAGAACCTCTACCTGCTCCCAAGAGGGAACGCCGATTACACGTGTGCGACAGAGCGTGCACAAGCCCAGTTTTCCTCGTGCACAGCTCTGTTTACAAGTTGGTGTCGTCATCGCTCACACAAGCTCACTTTCCAAAAGATGATTTGCACTTTTCCCACGATGTCAGACTCGCCACCAGTAAGTGAAAAGTGCGCATCCACAGCAAGCAAAAACTAGCTAAGAACGAGCACGTACGACCGCATGATGTAAACATATCACCAGAATGGTTGACAATTAGGACGACCAATAGTCTTGAATTTGGAGCCAAAATAACATCCTCCACAATACCTTTAAGTATTGTTTTTTTGCTGTTCTGTCTCAAGCCTTGTGAAACTTAATTGATTGTTTATGGTGTTACAGTGCTAACGCAGGAAAAGAAGGAGTTTTTTTCAGGTTTCCCACAGACCTTTCAATACAAGTCATTTCCAGTCAAAACCAAAAGTACCTAAAATGGCATGTTAATCTAGTATTGCAGTCATTTTATGCGGTAATAAAACAGTTGCTTCTTGTTTTGTACACATTTAACTAGCTTACAGGTTCGCCGCTAAGCCGGTAATTCCCAACCTTTTTTTAATCGTGAACCCATTTTGACATCAAGAATTTCTGGCGACCCAAAATACTGTTTTTCTCTAGAATCTTTAAACGCGGGATGTGATGTTAAACCATCAAACATTTAGTGTTGGACAATATTGAATATTAAACATTGCTTCTTTTCTGCTACATCCTGCCATTTTTGTGAGTTTGATGCTTAATCATTCATTTAAATTTGATTCGACACATCTCATTGTTGGTTGCCTTTGAAGATTATCTCATGGAGTTTTTTGCCTGGCAGATACTGTATGTCAATATGCCGTGTACATGGGTGTTTTTGAGTTTGCGGAATCAATTTTTAAATGGGATCAACGTTGACAAACCAAGGACTCAACTTGTTCTGAACGCAATTTACAGTATTTTAAGCTATTTCATGACAATCCTTGTCTTCAAAATTGACGTTTTGCTACAAAGATCCTGTTTTTACATCTAACAGAACCAAAGTTATGACATTTGAAATTTGCAATACGGATGGCGACCATATTGGATCTTGCTCCGAGCCCAATTTATGGTATTTGAAGATATATTACTGAAATCCTTGACCTGAAATCCAATAATTCGCTGCTGTCAAATACAACCAAAATTACTGTATGACAAAATATCCAAATTGTCAATACGGATGGTGGCCATCTTGGATTTCTTGATTTTGAGTGGGAACCATTGATTTGCCAGTGTGTATCCCATTAAAATAGATTCAACATACTCAAAAACCCTCATGCACAATATTTCATTCTTCCTCTCAGAAGTGAACATCTTAGCTTAATGTTGCTACATATCTGCCGGGCTATTTCCTCTGCAGCCAACCAGGAGAATTTGTCAAACATTTTGGAGCATACAGCATTGTCACGTATGATTTATCTGTAAATACAGTTTGGTCTGGTTCATAAGTGTAACAAACAAACGAGACAAGAAGTAAAAAGTAAAAATGGGAAGTAGGAAAAGGGAAAATAAAGAGCACAGAAGAGAATAAGAGGATGAATGCTTCGCAGATAATCATGCAGTGATCTGAAAATCATGTGAGCTCCCTGGAGTTTCCAACACAATCTGTGAGCAGATACACACAAAACACTGCGGGGGTATTTAAATTTGTTACATAACAACCTGTTTTACATACCAAAATACACAGCCCGAGTGATGTTCTTTGTTTTAGCAAAAAAAAAACCTTTTAAATAACACAATTTTATTTTAAAAAGCCCTCAACAGCCATATATACTGTAGTTGTTTACACTATCCACATTTACAGCACAGCCACAGCTTAGCAGAATATAAAGCTTTACTAGTTCCATCTGTAGCCGAGGCTCGTGCAGAGTTTAACGCAGTGGAAAGCCTATAAAGTGTGGTGACAGGGAGAGTCTGAGGTGTGGACATTTACCCATCCTATCTCTTACAGGCTTGGCATTTAAAGCATTTATAATTTACTTCTTGCATGCTCACACGAATGCACAGGAAGCCTTCGGCATTGTACAGCCTGAAAGCAACATTAGCTCATAAACAATAACCTCCTCAATGTATTGATATACACTATGCAACAGTACAGCAGCAGCAGATGCATATAAATTAGGGCTGAGACTTTAACGCCTTAATTGCGATTAATTATTAACAGAAAAAAACGCACTAAAAATAATGACATTAATCGCCTTTTTTGCACTCGAAATAGCGCGGAACCGTTCTCATGTACAAGTTCCTGGTATACCCATAATACTGATGCACAGACTATGTACAAGTCATTGCTGTGCTCAAAATGGCTTATTAACGTACTACTCATGATAAGTCTGATGTCAAAATGAGTACATAGTGCGTTCACATTAGATAGTATGGAAAGATTGAGTATGCGAGAAATGCGAAACATGTATACTAGATTGGGACACTTTTGAAGTATGCATGGTGGGCACACCAGTCATACTCAACCACCCCATGATGCATTGCGAGCGGAACGTAAAATGGTCCTGGGACCGGCTTCAAGCTAAAAATCAAACATCCCCTTTTCAAAACAAAAGCATCTCTTCTTGTTTTCCATTAGTTTTTTTTTTTTAACTCTTTTGTAAATAGGGCTCTTATTTTGACAGTAGCACAACGATGGGTCTCCGAAAATCTCAGAAATGTCAGCATGAAATGTGTTTCTGCGAGTTTTATGGATCAAATGAGCACATGTTGACAATAGTAATTGTATATATTAGACAGCATATATTCAGTGAGTTTGTAGTGTATTTTACAAAGTGTGCCATTTCGAACACAGTAACGTTTTGAGACCATCACAAACAAGCACTGTTAGCTTCTCCTATTAAAACTATTATCTGTGGCTTTGCAATCTGTGATGAGTAGGTTGAACTGGGAGAACAGTGGTGGTCCGTGATGTAAGAAGACACCAAAATGTCACAAAAAATTCTCAACAAACGGCAAAATTAAATTGTAATTAGAAATGTCCCGATACAACCTTTTCATTACCGATACTGCAGCCTTGCGTAACGGCCAATACCGATATCTGCACGAATCACACATTTTTATTTATTTTTTCTTCTTTAATAAAATAATAATAATTACTTATTTTGTAGTGTGGAACGTTAGAAAAGGCTTGATCAAGTTATGTTACACAAACAGAGAACAATAGTCAGCAACAGTCGGTATGAGAAAAACTGACCCATTCATTATTAACCTATTGGTTACATAAATGTTAACCTTCAACATAATATCTACAGTATTCTACAATTGAATAAAATAAAAAAAATTAATTGGGGGGAAAAAAAAAAATGAAATAAATAAATATCGGTAATATTCGTTTATAGGCTAATATCGGACAGATATTGAATCGGGACACCCCTAATTGTAATGGCCAGGTTTTAATGCATAGAGGGAAGTCACTTACATTTTACAACAAAATACTCAAATTGAAATACTTTAAAATATCAAGAGTTAGACAAGAATCAACAACACTAATTTACACCCAAATATATTTGTTTTCAGTTGAAAAAAAAATGATTTTGGTTTGGTTTAGTTACTCTTTAACTGTTATTTAAGAATTAGCAGGGAGTGTGTTGTTACAGTAAATATAATGTGTTTCTTATGAGTTCTTTCTGAGCATTTCTGAAAAAATATGTTACGGTTTTGTTAATTCAGTATCCTACGAGGATAAAGAAGACAAAATGCTTGAATTACTACACAGTAGATATGTTTTTAATGTTAAATATGTTACATGTGACCACTGGTCTCAATAAAAAAAAAATTAAAAAAAAACATTGCCTTAATAAACAATAGCTCCTACATGTTGCTGGGGGATTTTAATTGGAACCAAAGCCCACTGATGCCATCTGATGTGTGACGCACGCATGTGAAGAGGTGACACCCGCGTGCACGCACACATGTGGAGCCGAGGAGAAACTAGAAAGGCTTGGGATGTTATTTCCGTGGCCCTCCAGCTGCTCTCTGCAGAACGTCTGCCTGTTGGTTGCGTTTGATCCCACTGAGATACCGTACATCTGTCAGAGACGGGAGAATCCCACTGGGAACCTGCTGCCTCCCTCTTATCAGCATGATGTCATCTTCTCACTAGCACCAAACCCTCCCTGTTTTTCTCTCGTTATGCTACACTCTTACAAACCCGCATCACTCATTTCCAGCCTCTCCTCCTCCTTTCTTTTATTTATCGCAGTATAATCAAAGTTTCCGTTGGGACATCTTCAGCGTGAGAATCCTCTCCTCCAGATGCTACAATTGTGTGTCTTATCATTTCTGTGATCATTTCTGTGCTATCATCATAACTCGAATTTGTTTCAAAGCTCTCTAACATAGTCTGCTGCCAAATCCTTCACTCAGAGCCAGTCTCAATATAACCAGTAGGGGTGTGCATTGCCATTAACCTGATAATACAACATATCCCGATATTGAGAAATACAATATCCATCGGTTTATATTAGAGATGTCCCAATAAATCTTTTCCACTTCCAACATGATATCGATATTGCAGACATTGATCCAGTCATCGAAGCGTAACTAACAACAGCAAACATCAATGTCTCAGAGTTAAAATCCACAAATGAACCAAAACGCATCATATAGTGCAGGACCACGACCGCTAACCAAACAATAACAGGAGTATACAAACAACAATCAGTCCCAGGGTTAGCTTAAATTCACAAGGAGAACCTGGAAGTCTAGACCGGATGAAACACTGCAAATCTCTGCTGTGCTTTGTGTCCACTTCCTAAACAAAGCTGCACAAACAGACCAAAAAAAAAAAAAGACTTCATTCATCTTCTTAACCCGTTTCTATTCCTGTCCAGGATAAGTTTCCAGTCTATCAGACACACACAGAAGGCGATCCCAGCAATGACCAAGCATGAAAACAAACACCTCGGCTACACAATGGTTTCTCAAAAAGCTGAATTTGCCAAAACAAGCCAAACATTCAACAGAAAACAAAGACATGATCCAAGACGTTCCAATGATGCTCCGAAGCTGTCATTTTTCACTACCCTGTTCCTCGAGGTGTGATCGAGCCTTGAGTGCGATAGCAATCACTAAAGAAGACTTATGGGGATGCCAGCAGTATACCCTCCTGGCTCTACTGTGGCGTCAAACAGCGCAAGCTTCCTGATAGATGGACGTTTCCAGACAGAGAGAAGTGTTGTCTGTTTTGCAGAGAAAGCTTGAGAGAGGGATGCATTTTTCCTGCTGCCACCAACCATTGAAGAGGATTCCAACTAATGAAATACTTAAATCTCCATGTGAATTCATCAAAAGGGACATGATTAGAGCCTGTTGCAGTCATGTGATGACAACAAGTGTACACGGTTTTAAACAAACGACAGATGTAAACATGTATTTAAATTTAAAAAAAAGCATCTGAGCAAATCACCTGGATGCAAATTAAAAGGAGTTAAAACAACCCCTGATCGCCTGGAAGTCACTTTTGTGTCCAGGTGTGCAACAATTATGTCAGTACCGATTAAAAAAGGAAAAAACAACAGAAAAGCCCCCTACGCTGGTCGAAACTGGGGCCCCAACGCTCAACAGTGCTGGCGAGAACCCTGGACGATACGTGTGTCTTTCTCGCGCTAATGGAAACGCTTCACCTGGCAATTTATTTACCACTCAACGTTCGAACCCAGTCCGAGCCCGTGGTATAATGATCAAAATTAAGCCAAAACGTAACTAAAACTATAAGCAAAAACATAAAGCTCCAGTCTCCGTCCCAAAAAATAACAATGACATGCCCACTTTGTCCACAACTGAACCTTCCCCACATCACGGACTTTTGCTGAATGTATCCTACAGAGACAAACGCAGGTTACAGTGGTGAATCAATTCATCCACGCCAGGGGTGTGATGAAATATTGTGCCACGAGATCTTGCGAGATTAAACTTGGCAAGATTTCTCGTCACGCTAAAAATCTGTATCGCAAGATTTTTATTTATTCAATTTATTATTTTTTCGTGCGCTATCCAAACTTCTATTTGTGACCTGTGGGGGCAGTAATACACCTTTGGTACATCTACCCTGACAGAGCCTATTTGCACTCTGTATTGACAGAGTAAAACTTAGTTTAGTTTTAGTACATAACATTGTTAGGTTTGCACTTGAAAAAAAGAATTACATTATAGTATCTTTTATAAATTTTAGTTTTAGTTTCAATTTGTAGAAGAAGTTTATTAAAAGCTCATGCTTACATCATGCATGCAAAGAGTTTCAAAGTGCATGTGCAACTAGGTTAAATAAAAGTCTGTCGGTCCAGTCATGTATTTTGTCATTGTAGTGTTCTTAAAATCTCGTCTCGTTCTCATGAACCCAATATCGTGTCTCGTCTCGTGAGCTGAGTGTATCGTCACACCCCTAATCCACGCACATTTTTTTTTGCATAAAAGCAGTGGACCCCTCCCCAACCCACAATCCAATACCTGGGCCATTGGACAGTTAGTCCCAGACTAGAATTAGTCTGCAATGAGAGGAAGGTTTGAAATCCCAATCTGAAATCATGTACACATTTGACCTTTGCCAAGGGTTACATTCCTGGAAAATCACAAGACTTGCCTTGATTCAGAGTTTAAGACTTTTAGGGTTTTTGTACAATTCCAGGGTTTTAGTTTTTTGATTGTTTATTTTTAGTTCAATGCACATTACATATACACATGACTTTTTTCGCATCAACTTGTGGGTCTTTATGACATTTTAATATACTTACATATATACATTATACTGTACATAAACTCAAAAAGGAGTGGGAGGATGTTCCCACCCCTGTAAGTATCATAATTTCATTAATGTGGTTGCTTCCTTTCACAAAATAGTTAATATAACAAACAGTTTACATGCAAGAAACATACATATGCACATAAGTATATATACACATGAATATACAAAAAGATAAGTTACCAATGATGGAAAGTACAGTAAGTACTTCAATTGATCAGAATGTTACCAACAATGGTAAGTACATTAGTAGATCACAATCAAATGTCAAGCTCATATGCAACAGGTTTTTTTTTTCACTCCTGTAATTCTTAAGAACACCTCCTACATTGTTCACCCAGATAAATCCCTTACCTTTATAGTCTATACATTTTTTTTCACAAAAATCACAGCTATTGTTATAGTTTAGCGTCTTCAAGCACAACATTTTTAGCACTGTTATTGCCTTTTATTATTATTATGGTTTTTTTTTTGGGGGGGGGGGGTTGTTTTAATAGTACCAGAGAAATTCACTTTCAATATTCATTTCTCTGACAACATATTCTCTAAGGGACTCTAGCTGGATAATTCATAAAATAATGAAGTGGAACTGAAGGTAATGCTGTGCACCCATGTCCACTCAGCCCTCACCAGTCGGCCACCAAAGAGCCTGAAGGAGCTGGAGACGCTAGTGGAGACCTCCGTACCCCGTCTGGCCTCCTGCTGTCTGAGTAAATGTGGCAAAATAAGAGAATATGTAACTCTGCCTGACGCGCCGTCAGAGAACGGAAATTCAATTCGTTGCACAGTAAGAGCGACAAACTTCCCTACGCTGTGTACACAACAGAAAAGTGCAAAGCATGTGTGTTGTGTGTCATAACTAGGGTTGGGAACAGGAACTTATATAAACTGTTAATGGAAATTATTATTATTATTATTAGTATTATTATTTTAACCCTAACCAAAAATTGGGAGTCATTTGAAATAATTATCATATTAAATCATAATATTACTATCCATGCAAAAATACTATAATTTTAAAAAAAAACCTAACAATTTAACAAGGGTTGCCAAATTCTGGGAATTTTAAAAGTTGGAAACTTCTCATGGGAATTAACAGGAAAAAGGTTTAATTTAAACAGAGATGTTAAATATAGTTGTGAAAATATGGGAATTGGAAAATTTCCATTTGAATTAATAATTAACAGAGAAAAAAACTTTAAATTTAGGGTTGGCCTTGAACAAAGATGTTAAATATAGTGATACAAATATATTTTACTACTATCTAAAATATCAACATCAGTTATTTACAACTTAAAAATGAATTAGTTCCAAATTCCAGTTAATTCCATTAAGCAATTACATAAAAGTTTAAACTGGGAATTGGAAAATTTCCATGTGAATTAACCAGAATTAACGGGGAAAAACTGGGAATTTACTAAATTTAAGAATTGGCCAAGTAGAAAGATGCTAAATTTAGTTAGAAAAATATATTTTGAATTAAATAAATAATTTTCATGAAAAATTTACATTTTTGAATATTACCAAATTTCCCAAGCTCGTTATTGTGAAAACTTACCAGAAGTTTTCCCGCCCCTTTGCAACCCTAGACATGGTGTGTTTAAGTTAAAATCCGACAAAAAGAAGGGAGTGCTTGAGAAAAGCAGGATTCACTGCAGTTCTCTGCTTGGTGAAGACGTGCAGGTGATGTAACACTTTGCAACACCTGAGCTGAAAACTTTCACTCCTGACTCACCCGCCTCCCAACACACCACATCACGGTTAGAGCTTAGCTAAAAGCCTCCAAAAGATCAAAGGCCAACACCTTGGCGTGCCTTTGGTTTGAATAAAAACTGTGATCCCGGATTATTTAACGGTTTATCAAACTTGCCACACGGTGCAGAAAAGTAAAGAAAGCCTCATTTTTTTTAATGTGTGCAATTAAAAATGTGACTCCTGAACTTGGATATAGGAGCATCTGTTATCTTCCATGCTGCAGGCCACCATTGTAGACGCCTTTTTATCTCAGTTATTATTGAAATGTGACCTTTTGAATCCAGCAACAGGCAGACCAACCAAGCAGATACAGAGCTGCAGTTTGTTATTTATATCTTATCTGATGAGAGAAATATAAAATTCAATTAAACAAAAACATCTTCCATCATCTCGTGTCTGCAGATTTGCTATAATTGTATAATAGAAGCAAACTGTGTGCTGTGTCCAGTTTGTGATTTAAGCTTCATCTTTCCTTTTTTAATGATTGTTTGCACACATGTACTATATTCTGTCTGCAAAGTGACACTAAAGCATCTATAATCAATTGCAAATAGACTTTCTGTTTATGTGCAGCCTGCAGAGAAAAGGTGAAGAGAAAGAAAGGAGAATGACAGCACTGTCCTCACAAACATTTCTGTTTGGCCATTTTTAGAGCATTTCTAAGAGTCTTTGTTTTCTTAAAATCCTTTTCCTAAAATCCAGATCTCAGGCACAAACCAAAACTTGGGGGGATTCCAACCCATTTGGCTACAACGCAAGAGAAGGCATTACACTTAGCAAATAGTTCATAAAGAATGTGTGACAGTGCCAGATCTCACATGCCCAACAAACTGCTGGGTATATGGAATTACAAACCCAGGTCATTTTCATTTTAAATTAAATACAAGAAGATTGAAATAAAGAAATAAACAAAAAGCAGTTGATTTTCATTTCTTGTATCTAAAAACATCAAATAAAGAGTTAGAAGATAAACAAAAAAAAACATGATTTCCATTTGGTCCAACCAAAATTTGCAGTTTTCAAAGTAAGAGCATATCTGAGGACGGGGCTGTGTTTCAAAATGTAACTTTCCATAGCCTACGCTAAAATGACTTTGGAACCTTAGGGTTTAGTCCCAGACTCAGTCGTTATGGGTGGAGGACATGTGATCATTTGATCACCTCGGTTTGGCTCAGTTTGCATTCAGAGAGCAACTTCTGATCCGCTCCAAACAGCCTCTGGTCCAGTTACATAAGCTAATCGCATTAAGGGGTCATTATCAATCAATAAATGAATCAATCTTGATTCATAAAAAGTGTTTTTTATACATAAAATACAGCTTAAAGTTAAAAACCCCACCCCTTACAAACTCTGTCCATCACACACAGACACAGGTTAAAATAAAGATAAAGTGACATGGAATGACCCTTATTGTTTCAAAAAGCAAAGTAATAATCCATCAACTTCTGTTAGACAGCAGCGCCCAAATTCATACTCTTTACAGCATCGACCTCAAATGTGCTCTTACTTTGAAAACAGTACCATTCGGTCACACAATAAAATGAAAATCAACTGGTTTTTAAAGTTTTATTCATCCGTTCTTGACCATGATTTAGAAAAAAAAAAAACTTGAATTTCTTTTAATTTCAAAATAAAAAAAAAAAAAGAGCACTCATTTTTTGATTATCCTTTTCTAAACATAAAACCAAATCAACAATCAACGAAAGAGATGATTTGGTTTGCTGTGATTGCCATAATTACCGCAGACTATTTTCATGAAGTCTCGCCCACAATCATCACAACTTCCCTTCACACCCGTCCTCTCCTGTGTAAAACAGTGACTGTACCATCTCATAATTGGGATGCAGATACACTCTGCCCTGTTTTCAGTGTCTGCTGCAAAGTCATATTCACCAAATCTCAAAGGATCCCAGAGAAAGCGCTCAACAGTGAGAGGCGACTTCGCTTCACAAATATCTCACAGAATGCCCGTGAGCACCCCCCACCACACCCCACACCCCTCTTTTCAGTACTGAAAACCATCCAAAACATAAACTGTTGTTCACTGCTGAGCGAGAGACAGCAGAGCTGATGTAGCACCGCGGAGCCACAGTGTACATACATCGTTAGAAATTCATGAGCTGCACAATATCAGAGGTTATTTATACGCAGATATCAACACAGAGTCAGTTGATGAATTATACATAGCAGATGCAAGCCGCAGAAGACAGATGAGTGAAATTAATGTGCACTAGCAACTCTCCATTCTGGCCCTGGCTGCGATCGTAGCAGTATAACCACATTAGAGATTTTAGATGGTGAAAATATATAAAAACCACATGAAGTTTATTCGGTGGTTTTATGTCAAATGAGTCACTGTTAAGATGTGGTTTTTCGGCTGAACATAAACACTACATGAGCTAAGTTGCTAATACTATCATATATTGAACATGAAATTGCTATTTTAATGACTAAATGGACATTTAAAAGCTTTCAATACCCAGATTATGATCAGCTTTAGCCTCAGTAATGTAAAACAGCTTTTTTTAAAAAAACTGAATCCAGTGAAAAATAGAAGCCTTTGTCATCGTTGCATAAGAACAATGAAATTGCGCATGCCCCTCCTTACAACATTAAACTATATTCTCAAAAATTCAAGCCAAACAGACACAATCATAAAAAGCAGCATAAGGTAAAGTAAAAGTCTGTCGGGATAAAAAAAGTTCATCAGTATAAAAGTTTAATTGCAATATCCCAGGGGGAAAGAAAACTTTAGGTTATGTATATAACCCCTGTTTTATGAGTAATATGAGAGGGAGTGTGTATCCCATAGTGAGACATCTCACGAAATATTATGAAATAGAACTCGCATGCAGATTTTGGGACATAAAGCGCATTCACATTCAATTTACACCGTACAACTGGTGGTCAAGTGTACAGCAACTTTGCAACGGATAGACGTCAAATCTCAAGCAAAATTGGGCATGATTTCAGCACGTCATGCATTCATGTAAATTACAGCGAGAAAATGAAATTAACCGGAATTTTTGTCATTGGCACAATGGCGGGTCTCGGAAAATCTCCGAAATGTCGGCATTAAATGTGTTTTCGTGAGTTTTATAGATCAAATGAGAACATGTTGATATTCTACTTGGTCACTTTTTTGCTGAAAATGTTTTCAGAACTTTCAAAGTTGGAGAATCATCAAAGATATTTAGCCTTTAGCCTCATCTTCCTAATCATATGAGTATATAGTAGGCAGTATATACTCATTGAGTTTGTAGTGTATAGAACGGAGCATGACATTTCAAACACAGCCATTGTACCATTTCAAACTCTAAAATAAAATGCACACCTACAGCAAAAACACTTTTCTGAACTCCAACTGCTGAAAATGCAAGGTGAATCAAGGATTGTGTGGAAAAAACAAAACAAAAGAGCAGTATTTCTCCAGTTTTCATCTTGTCTGATTTCAGCTTGTTGCAGCGCGCCTCCTCGAGCATCTATATACTTTAAGTTCTTAACAAGAAGAACTGTCTTCCTGATGGCTGTGATATTTAATTCATGGATCACCACCAGCGACATACAAGACATGCACCTTCATCTCCATTCTTTATTATTGCATCCTCAGTGCTTTGATGGCTCTCTACAGCCCATGTGACTGGTTGCTATATTCTCTCTAACATCCCCCTTTATTTAAGGGGAAACTGCTCTGTGTAGTGTTTAAATGGGGAAAAACACATTTGTTGCGAGGCATGCTGAAAAACTAAAGACGCCCCAAGAGGACAAAAATAAATTTGCTAAGTCACAGCTAAATTTAAGCACAAGACACGTGGAAAACACATCAAACATTCACTAACCCATGGACATGGAGGGAATTCTCGAAGAACTTGGTCCATTTTCATTACACCCAAAGTCAAGAGTAAATATCTCAAAAGAAAAAATGGACGACATAAACAAGCCAGCACTCCTCACCTTTAAAGCAGTGCCATGTCTTACTGAAAACCATATATTCCATCAAAGTGGTCCTCAAAATATTTCTAAGACATTCAAAATCCAATGAATCCCAGCATTTAGTCCAAAACACAGTAAAACTACTGTAACATCCTCTCTAGGCAAGGCAAGGCAAGGCAAATTTATTTATATAGCGCATTTCATACTCAAGGCAACTCAATGTGCTTTACATGATAAAACATTCAATTGTTTAAAATCAATACAAGAAGAAAGCAGCTACGCCCTGATCTCACTTTTTTTTTTTTAGCTTGACCGTGTCAAAAATGTTGTAAATTCATGAAAAAAAAAAAATCAGGTCAGCTGCCACTTTCTGCTTCATTTTTGCTGCAGTACCATAGATGAACTGCTGGGTGCAGTGTCACTTTACCATTTACATTGTGAAGACGAATTGTGCAACAGAAGAAGAACCAAATCACATGACTTAAGCGCCAAAAAATAACTTGTATTTCTAAAAGAACAACAAATGAATTTATATTTATTTATTTTGTAAAGTCACTGTGTTTTAGGGCCCTTAAAATATTTTTACTATATACATTATATTAAGAACTGTATTCTTAATATTTGGGAAAACGAATGAAAACTTTTGACCCGTAATTGAAATGGGAATAAACCAGCCACCTAATATGGATTCAAGTTTATATCGTAATTACATTTGTATTCGGAATTAAGTATTTACAAGGTCAGTTTAACTTTTATTCTGAATTAAAGAGGAATTAAAGCTCTCATGAAAGCCTGGCCGTGTTAGCTCAGGGGCTGTGGAATGAAATCGAATCATGTGGACGACAGAAGCTCAGGCTCCACTGTGGATGCAGCTCTCCAGTGTCAACACACATCAATAAACAACCTAATAAAACAGCCCGTGGTCAAAACATTAGTTCATCTGCTGTTTGCCTGAAACACTCACAGCTAAACACTCACTCACATTCTTAGACTTCACTTATGTGACAGTGTCCACCTGTAGGACGGTCACAGACGTGGTTTTGGTTTTTTTTTAAAGCACCGTCTCTCCTTCCTCGTCTTTTTTCACACACACACAAGTCCTTTTTTCTTCCTGCCTCTGTGATCTTTCACTTCACCCTCATTCTGTCCCTGCGCATTGATCCCAGAGGACACAAAATCCATACACACACAAACCCTGCACGCCCAAGCAATAAACCAAGCCACCGAAAGCCACAAATAGACCGAACTGGTCAGATTCTCTTTCTCACTTTTCCCATCATCTCCGCCCAATCGTTTTCTACGGGTGAGAGGCGGAGGTTGATAATGGGAGTACAGACACAGCAACACAAAGAGGATAAAGATCAGTGTGTTGTTGTTGATGGCCTCGAGTATGGCATTTTTACACCAGATGGTTTAAAGATAGCACATGCTCCAATTCACCTCTTCAAACAAAATTACCATTCATTATCTGTACTTATGCAAACTAAATCAGGCTGAAATGGAAATATGACACTGAATGTAACCTCACAGGTGGATGAATCATAGATATGGATTCATATCCGTGGGTTGAATGCATAGCCAATAAAGTGAAATTGCTATAATCTCCCAAATGCCA
Organism: Gouania willdenowi; assembly: GCF_900634775.1. Classification (NCBI taxonomy): domain Eukaryota; kingdom Metazoa; phylum Chordata; class Actinopteri; order Blenniiformes; family Gobiesocidae; genus Gouania; species Gouania willdenowi. The sequence goes on along the minus strand of NC_041063.1, from coordinate 22,977,139 downwards.
GACTTTACCTCCTGAAATGAAATATCTCAACATAACTCAATGTCACATTTCACAATATTTTGGTATGAATCATCAAAATCTTCCAGCAACACCTCAAACCCAATGTGCTCAACTTAAAGCAGAACTAAGTAACCTGTGCTTAGCGCTCCCCCTAAAGGTCCCTTTTGGTTATGTCACTGTGGGAAACACTCCGCACCCCCGAGGCAGTACCTCCTTCCTCCCACTTCAGTGAGACGGGCAGCGGGAGGATTCCTAAACGTACCGGGGCAAAATTAAAGCGGTTAATCTTGAATAAGCCTACATTGTGAGTGAACTCATCCTTAAGTAGCTCCATAAGTTGACCATTTATACTGTAAAAACTGCGCTGTTTATAAGTGAAGTGATAAGCCAGTTGTCTCCCCTGTCACTCTGCTGCACAGACACACACACTCACTCTCGAGACGTCAGTGGAGAGTTGAAGTGACCAAAAAGCACCGTTGTGTTCAAGCGACTCATTACGGGCGAAGTGACTGCAGTCGCTACAGTCGCGTTCGGTGTGAACGCACCTTTAGTGTGTATTGGGCTGTCGTAAAGCAGTACGTGTTGTCGCGAGAACGAGAACAGAGCTGCGAGACTGCCACCAGGTCGGAGGCAGGGAAAGTTGCAAGAGCTGTTTTCTGGCCAGAGACAGAAACAGTAATACATAAACACTTGTATTACCCTCAGAGTGACTACGAGAGAATGATTGATTGAGGTGCAAAAGTGACTTAGTTCTGCTTTAAGTTCCCACAATCAATATTACCCGAATGAAAGAGAACCTTCACACACATTGTAATTATTAAAAAAAAAAAAAAGAGAGAAAGAAAATTGATTGTTAGGACTCCCTCCTCCTTTACTGATTATTAGATCCATTTCACAAACCCACGCCAATACAAAGAGTTGACTAATTCACCTTTACTTTCCCGACATTTGTCATAATTGCTTTTGTGGAACAATGGCGTTTGTTCTTCACAAACACACGACGTCAAAGTTTTTCCAGGGTTTTGTACATTTCAATTTCTAAAATGTTCAATTAGATTATCAAAGATATGATGTTAAATGTCAAATATTTGCCTAATTTTGAATTGAATGACTTAAATGCATCTGTGTGTCATGTATACATAATTCAAACATCTTTACCTCTGAGAGTCATGGAACAATGTTTGAAGTAATATAATTAATTTCACTCTAAAGCAGAGATAGACAACAACAGGTATAAAGATGAATCTAAAATTTAACAAACATATTTAATTTAATCAAAGTCATTAATATTCCCGTAAATTTTATCCTTGCAATTAATAATTTAAACTTGAGTTTTTCATTTACTTACTTAAATATATACCTTCAAATAAATTTGAAATGGTTTCTACAACAGGGAAAAACAAAGGGTTTGTGTGTTTTTTGTTTTCCTTGTTTTGTATTAGATTTTCTTTTCATTTTTTTGTATTATTTTTTTAAATTTTTTATTCATTCTGTGTATTTTTATTGTTGTGTGTTTTTTGTAGTCATTTTTTGAGTTTATGGAGTGATTTTATTTCTTGTCATTTCGTGTATTTTTTGTCATTTTGTGCATTTTTCTACGTTTTTGGAATTTTGTGTGTTTACTTTGGGGGACGCACAAAATTAAACCTAGGGCTGCAAGTTGCCCATGTCTGCTCTAATGTAAAATTTCAATTAGCAAAAAAAGGTATTTACTTGTAATTATATTTTGAAATATCTGCCTGTTTTGTTTTAATTCGTGCCTGTTAGTAAGTCATTTTAACAACAAACATTAAAAGATGAAAAACAAGTGAATTATTACTTCTGTTATCAAGTATCTGCTATTAAAAGTGACCAGTTTCCTCTGATTGACTGAAAACTTCCACATCATTGAACATTATCTTTGTGGAGCAGTAGAGCAAATTGTCTGGTGGAAAGATGGATTCGTCAAGAAGGTAAATGTGAACTGGCCTTGGATAAACGTGACAAAGTATTTCATGTGTAACGATCAAATGGTCTTTAATGATTGAAGTTGAATGAAGTGACCTTCAGGTACTGCAGAAGTGAAATGATCCAAGCTGCCTGGTTAAAGCTGCTGGAGATAATATAGCCTCATTGATCAATAACTTGAAGTTCAAGGTTAAAATTGGTGATTTTGTTGGAAAACTGTTTTTACTTTATTCTTACCATGATTTTTGTGTTTACCCCCAAAAAAAACTCTGCTAAAGTGACTTCCCAACACATTTTTGGTGTTTTCATCAACAGACATGTAGATGTTTATTTTGGGGCTTAGCCTGAATTATGCGAATTTGGCCGAAATTGAATGCCTTGCCAAGTAAGGTGATATCACTGGGAATACTGGGAACAAACTCGAGCAAAAATGGTGTCAAGCTATTCACTGTCATCCTTGTCTGGTGAAAAACCATGGTGGAGATCAAGAGAAACTTTCAAGCAGCAATTTAAATCTTTTTTCTAGCTAATTATTTTATATTTATTGAATTTATTTATGATAAAATTGTCTCCAGCAGCTTTAACTTTGCTTCCTGAAACTCTTCTGGTTGTAATAAAAATGCATAAAAATATAATATAATGACCACAAACAAAGCAAATAACGAAGATTGGTGAAGGTCTCAATAGCCACTGGAACAGATTTGTGCAAAAGAGACAAAAAGAGGGTAATAAAGGTCTGGGTTCATTAGTGTACATAAATAAATGTAAACCACACAATCATGAATAAGCAGCCAGAAAAAGTTAAAGTTTACTGTATTTTTTAAACTTTACAGAATTAAATTGAGACTGTCAAACCTTAGGTTCCTTTAGAACAACTCTAGTTACATACTTAAATAGATTCTCAATGATTTTATTGACAAATTGTTTTATTTTTTCTTTACACAGTAAAAAAAAAAAAACTATAGATGTGTGTTATATAGCCAGATATAGCCATGTTTACATTATATATGTGTGTCTACGTGTATAAACCTATACTTATGTATGTGTATTGCCGTTTATGCATATGTGCATGTATGTACTAGGAGTTGAATGACTACATAATTTTAAAGGTCGACTTTATGTGCATACTCGTCAAGTCGACGTCGACTAGTCGATGACCTCACCAAGAGCTGAAGCCAAGCCGAGTGCCAAAATCTGTGACCCGGAAAAAATCTGTGACCGCAGGTGACGACAGTTCCAACCCCTGTGGCTTCTCTGCGTACATTTACTCCCCCTTAAACACGTTTGTAATTCTTCTTCAGTCAAACAATTAATGGAGGCTATATAAAATAATTGTTTATGTTTATTTAATGTTGTTTTCTGATGATGATTTTGTCAGATGGCTAAATGCTTGTTCATGTGGATCATGTTGGGTTTTTTCTTTCTTATTATGAACTTTATATTTTGATAAGGGCATGGAGATGACTTTGTTGTAAATTGCTTTATACAAATAAAGTTGATTTGAATTGAATTAACACTTGCCAGCAGAAACATATGAATTTGTCATTGGTGGTCTCGATTTGCAACGTGCCTACCCAACCCTAGTGGTCACGGCACGTCACTGGTTCTAGGACCCTCGTTTGCTGTCCTGCGCTGCCATCTTGGGCAAAAGTCAGGTACTGCGACTAGTCGACGTCACGTAGACAGAGTCGTGAGACTACACTAAAGTCAACTAGTCTGTTCAACCCCTAGAATGTACAGGTATATGTCTGCTGTATTTGGTTGTACGATGTATGCTTGTCTATATACTTTATACACTTGTGTGTAGATCTATATGTATATATTTACCCTGTGATGTGAGGTGGTCTTGGTCCCCCTCCAAAATGAGATGTTGCATCTTCAAGGGGCTTTCTACGAATACATTTCAAATAGTCTGTCAAAGGCTAAAAAAAAACCAACACTAACTTTGAATTTCCTAAATTCCCTCATTAGCTTAATAAGCTATGAAATGCAAACCCATGATTTCCAGTTTACCCTTTGAACCATCTCCCAGCATCAAAGGTTTCCAAGGATGCTGGTTGGAATTTGTGGAAAACAGAATTCATGAATTCAAAACAATCTTGGAGCTGATCCGCACACATCGTTGGGTTTATTTTAATTGTAGAACTTGTTGTGAAAACCCATAAACAGCTTTACTGGGGAGACTTTTTCCATCTGTAATAGACTGTTACCTAACTGAACTAACAGGGAAGCAAAGGCTTGAACAGGAACATGTTTACACATGGGTTTGCTTCTCTAGATGAATGATTTCAAAGAGAAACCACAAAAAAGCTCTGCATTGAGCATCATCAAAATGAATTCCTGCATCGACTAAATTAAATATTAATTCCTCGTCTGTATCGCAAGTTCAGTTCTGAGCCAATAAGCTAATTTTTGCTGCTGGCCCAGAGTCTGAGCGTTGGCTCCGTCCTCCACTGAAACATTTCAGGTGTTTCACATCATTACCATGTTGGCTGCGTGTTTATGAAAAGAGAGCAATGACGTGCGCGTTAAAAGAACAAACAAGAAAAAAGCCACACACGCTGACAATCGCCCACTCTCAAACACATCCAGGCGCAGGTGTTCATTTCAAATCCAGCGTGTTATTTCCCACTTGACCAGCCAGATATATAATGGCATGCTGCAAAAGCAAAGAGACTATGGATGAAATCAACAACAATGTACTTTCATGTGTGTCCTCACATGGACTTGAGCTTGAGGATCGTAACCAATCAGGTGCCAGTAATGAAGAAGAAGAAGAAGAGTCTTTGGAAATCAGTGAATGCAGAATACTGAGGAAAGCATTGAGTTCAAACAAACAGGCTGAACTCAAAAGGCATCCGGGGAAAACAGCCAATTTTGTCAGTGTTGTCAATAAACAGGCAGGTATTTGGTGAAGCAGTAATGCGGACAAACCCCATTAAGAAAGTGTCAGAGACCAGGATCCATCACACAGCAAGAAACAAATGTTCTTAAGGCCACAGGACCACATGTCCCACGTTAGAAATCATGGGAGAAATCCGCCCATGCATGTTCTAATTATAAAACGCCTGTGGCAGATCGTTGAAAGGCTTCTTTAGACTGAGGTCCAAAACATCGGTAACACAGAGACTTTTACACAAGGTCATCAGGAGCAGTACACAGTGTCCCTATTGTATCAGTTTCCAGCACATATGGACAACTCCACAAAGGGGTTTCCAGCTGGCCGTGAAGGTCCAAGCAACATTGCCAACCTCCATTATCTTAACGTCAGGTCAACAACATCCAGATCTCAAGTGAATACACAGCTTTTTAATAAACAAGCCTTCGGGCCTCACTTCATGCCCAGGGATATTAGGATTATCTTCTCTTTGATGTTCAATTAACTTTAGCCGACCCGGCTAGCTAAACCAGACACAAATATGTTGTGGCAGTCGGCTTCAAACACAAGCATGTGGTTCCTACAGCTTGCGTAATTTCGTGAGCAGAGTAGAGTTGGGTGATATGGACCAAAATTCAAGTATTTTAATAACAAATAAACTATAAAATTAAACATATTGCTTTAGGTGATATTGTCATTTTCTATTTCGCCAACATAGAAAATTCAACATATCTTGAATCATACATTTTGATGCGAATTCATGAATAATTTGTGTTCTTATGTTTCGACAGGCTGAAAGTTCGCCCCATTTCCTGCCATTAGTTAATCTCTTACCTTTTAGCCCCCAGAATATTTCTGGTAAATTTCAACGAGACACTCAAGAATTTTGACAATATTCAAAAATTAAAACTTACTTATTGGAATTAACTGGAAATTGGGACTCATTTTTATTATTCGTGTCATATTCAAACATAAAAATTAGCATCCATGCAAAATTGTTGTTTTTTTTTCTTTTTTCTCAAGAATTTTATATTTTTATTCAAGATGACTATTGTTGTAATTTGCACTATATAAATAAAATTGAATTGAAAATACAAATGAAATATCAGCAGAACTTATTCATAAAAACACTAAGTACCACCATTAGTACTTAGCAAATGTTAGTACTTAGCAAATGTTAAAAACATAACATTTCAACTTGGGTTGCAAATTCTGTGAATTTTTGAAGTGGCCAAAAAACTGAAACTGAAAAATATTTCCAATGGAAATTCACAGAAAATGAACGCCCCGCCCCTTTGCAACCCTGTTCCTTAAAGCTGATATCCGGAGTTTCTGAGAAATCTGTGTTTATGTATTATTCTTTTGAAAAAATACCTAACTAGTCTTTTACTATGGTCTACTGCCAGTGGTCATTCATATACATTAATGTATATAAGTCCCTCCTTTGTCCTATAGACCCCAATACAAATGGAAATGATTGCCGAGTGCGCCCAGCCAATAGGCTTCTATTTCCTGTTTTTGAGACTGTCAATCAAAGTGAATGTGAAACTGTGTACGGAAACAAGGCCACGCGTCACAACAGCAAACAGGTGAATATGATTTTGGCTCTTACCTGACCTGATCAATGCGACCTTATTATGTTCCGCGATGCGCATGCAGAAAAGTAGAGGTGTGGCTTCTGGTAGACTGGCAGAGGCAGGGGGAGGAAGTGGAGCTCTTTAGGGCGGGACATCAAGACTTTTCTCAGAAACTCTGGATATCAGCTTTAATCCAAGTTTTGGTAATTCTCCATTTTGCACCAATATGATCTTTGACCTTCAGCCCAAATTTGTAACCATTTTCCAATCTTAAACTCCATATTTAATTTGTTCTTTTTTAAATGGTACAGTAAATGGTAAATGGGATGATAGGGGTGTAATAAAGAAAGGAGGAGCATGGGCTGACGGAGGGAGTCCCATCTGCATTAGGCTCATTAGAAGAGGGGAGGAGAGTCGGCAGCAACGAATCCGCCACCACACACACACACACACCACTTGCTGTCTGTCTCACACTCTCACACACATATTGGCAGCCTCACTGGACTCCTTCCAACACTGACGATTCTCTACCTCCACTCCCTCTCGCTCTCCTCCTCCTTGTCTTTGTGCTGCGATCCTCAAAGCCCGGCTCTCATTAATCACTACACACAGAAATCAGTGTGTGGCTTTGCTTTTTCACCACCCTCCTTCACCATGAAACCAATATATTTTTCACTTTGCATGAGGCATCTGTGGAAATCGAGCCATAAATCCAATGCATTGTTAACACTTGACAATTTTTGATCACTTCTTCTTTTCGAGTACAAAGATTGCATGTAAAACCGTATCAATAGAAGTCATTTTTTTTCCTCATCGCAGATTGAAAAACTTTCTGATTTGCAACGTTTGCACGGTTTGATTCATGTGTGTATTTTGTGATAAATCTGTATGCACCAAAGCAATCATAGTTACAGCTCTCATTCCCTTTACGACATAGATAAACTAAATATTTACATGTTCCTTTTGCTGCTTTGCAAAATGCACAAGTCCTAAACACTGGTAAATCAGATATAGGTCCTCACAAATATAGTAAAGTAAAAAAATGACCAGATATCTAGTGACTGACCGATATGAAAGCTAATCAGCTGCTCCCTGTGAACTCAAGATAAATTTGAATATTCTAATAAATAATGCACATTATCTGAGTTATAAACCTGATTTAGAACTATAAACCTGAGTCAAACTGAGCAGGGAGAGATTAGATGAAAGTTTCTTATGCCACTCTGTACGCTGAGAGTCATTAAATATACTAGTATAAGATACTCTATAATATATATATAGCATCTTGTTCACTAAGGATTTGCGTGTGTAAAATAGGAGTGATGGTGAATCAGCCTAACTTCCTGATTTGACTCCAATTCCATGTCTCGATTTCATTAAAACAACATTTTTGTTATTAACTATTGTCAATTATTGATCTTTCATTCAACAACCAGCCAAGCTGCTGAAATACTTGACTTCTCTTTTGAGTAACTCTTCACAGCACGATGTTTGAAAATTTAGGAATCTGCTCATGATCCTCAATAATAAAATTGTGATTTACGCGTGCACTAAATTTACCTCGTACTCAGATCGATTATGAGCATGTGCACTACCGGAAAATGAATATTTGCTACTTCCGCAGTGCTGAGTGAGTGACAATCTCAGTCAACAACTTGAGTGAAGTAATAGTGTCTCATGCAGCAATCTCAATACAAAAAGGAATAATTTATTTTTCAAATAAACATGATTATAATATATACTGCGGTAAATAACAGTTTACCTGATGTAACTTTACAATAATAAGTTGTTATATTCATATAAATTAGCAATCTGATCATGACAGCCATTTTTTTTTTATCATTGGTCAATTTTTTTATCGATGGTCGACTGATGTGATGTTTTAAGCATTTTTTAAAAACTGTACAGTAATCTGTATGACATTGTACATGGCAATTCCAGCACGGGTACATCTCAGTACGTAGCAGTGACGTACTGTAAGACAATCTCAGTTCGGAGGTAAACTCTGACACCTGTGCCAGGACAATTTTACGTTCCACCCGCAATGCATCATGGGGTGGTTCGGTAAGACTAGTGTGCCCACTTACAATGTCTTGATATAGTATTTATCCGGGTATTTCTCGCATGGTCAATCTTTCCATACTATCCAACGTGAATGTAGCACATACTAATTTTGACATCAGACTTAGTATGAGTAGTACGTTAGTATGACATTTCAAAATCACCAACAGAATCTTGTTTTCAGCCAATAGCAAAAATCTATTGTAATAGCAGGATTTCAACCTATAGAGGGCACTCACAATGTTGAGTTGGATCAGGATCAATCAACACCACACCTTAATATGGATGTAACGATTAATCGTGAGGCAGTTAAAAATCGATTAATCGGTATCACGGTTAACATCGATGCTCTGAAAATTGAATCGCAATACTTTTTTTTAAACAGCAGAGGGCTATATATTTATCCTTCTCGTCAAAAAGTGTAGGCGGCGGGCGGAATCTGCTACTACTTTCTTTCTGGCCGCCATCTACTCTTAAACATGTTCATTAATGATTCTTTACCCCATTAGCACCGAAAGAAAATCTGTAATATTACATGAATATCTGTAAAAGCCACGTTTTTCTATTACCTCTGTCTGCTAGCGTAGCATCTCTTTCACTGCAAGGATATCTGCATGCCAACCGACCACTGGGTTAGCAGCGCCCTCTGCTGGTCCAGGCACAAAATACATTTTCAGTTGCACATTTAAAAAGAAAAATAACTTTTATGCAGTATTGCATTATTTACTATAGAATCAGAATTGAAATGAATAGGCTTCTTCTTTATTTATTTCATTCAAAATTTATTTTTAGTTAAATTACATTGTTTTGAATAGTTTATCAAGGGATTATTTTGGCAATTAAATATAAAAGGAAAATAGTACAGTATTTTCTAGTTTTTTTTTTCCCCCAAAAAATAAAGGAATATTTGTCTACATTCCCATTTTGTAAAATAAATCGTGAGAAAATCGTATTGTGAACCCAGTATCGTGAATCAAATCGTATCGGGAGTTGAGTGAACCGTTACATCCCTACAACCTAATACCCAAATACATTTGTTTTCAACATGAAAAAAAAACGTTTTAGGTTTGAGTCAATCTTTAAGCTTTGTATCTCTGGTTTAAAGCTCTTCAGAGATCAATGGCTAAAACTCTTACATTTGTCAATTATGTCACTGCACCAAGGTAAGAAATCATGAAATAACAACAATAAGCACATAAAGTCAAACCTTAGACAAGCAAACACCAAATCAGCAGAAACCAGGAAACCTCATCCGATTATTTGTGCTGCTTTCCCATTGTTAGTCCCATTTGTTACTGTGTGAGCATGACGGGATAACTTCTTATTTCCCAAATAAACCTCCAGCAAAGAAATTTGTCATTGCTTTTCAACCTTTAAAACACGAACTGTGACAAAGTGACACACGCTGTGGGGGACACGACGTCCCTTCCAAGGACACTCCTGTGATATAAATGAGACCTGGGACAAGGACCTTTTGGTTGAAAAATGTTCTTTCCAAATGACTCCAACTGTTGGAGTCCAACACAGTGTAAAGGCTGCAGATACTCATGGAAGCAGTAGACCAGTGGATTCTCAACCTGATAAAATAAGACTTCATCCCAGCAATCAAAGACAAACACTTTTCTGCTTTGGCCTTTTTTTTCCTGTGATACCTACTTTTAGCATAAACGGTATGTTATTCTTTATAAATGTGTTACATCTGCTTGCCAAACTTGATAATTCAACAAATGTTCAGCTTAGCGAAGAAAAAAAAATGGCTGCCAGTAGTTAATAAATGCATGAGGAGCAAGGGGCTGATGTTTTTCATTATCATTGATTGATGACAGCACAGAGAAGATAATGAGATGATTTCATGACTAACCCATACAAAACGTAACGCGTAGTATTTAATCTGGACTGTTGCATGCTTCTAATAAATCTCCTTGTTGCGCGCACGGCGTGGCCCACTTGACAAATGAACGAGTGACATTGCATGTTTAATGGTGTAGAACACACGTGTGATTTTCTAACAGTTCCCCTGTCAAAGCACAATGAATAAGAAAAAGAAGTCTATTAGCAAAGCCTCATCGCTGTTCTTTATGCCGTTTGTGCATCAAGTTATCTGATGGAGAGCAACGTAGCTGCCAATTAGCACCTACCTCGCGCTCATGAATATGGATGAGTTGCGATCGGTAAGTGTAAATCATTGGCAGCTAGTTGCCGAAGGCCAAAACACATCACATTTAAATTAGCATAAAAAAACTGAGCAAATCAGAGCTTCTAACACAGAGTCACATATGTTTGTAGTGTTTAGCTATGTTTTGGCAGACGTGAAAATACTCAGGTTACTCTAATTGAGTTGATTTTATGGGTACTTTATGAGTATGTCATATCAGTAATTTTACTCAAGTATGTTGTAAAAGAAGTAATTTGTTACATGCATCACATCACAGCCGACCAATCAGATTAAACGTAATGCAGTGCCAAAACAAAGTTCAATGGAGGTTGTTTTATCATTTTTGGAGTTCATAAAAGTAGCCTGAGAAGTGTTTTTATTTTTAATTGAATTCATTGGCAGTGTATTTAAAAAAAAAAAAAGAATTATACAATTTGACAAACGTTTTATTTTATAAACATGCCTTTGTGGTCCAATTGCGCGAGATTTGGTCCGTTCCTTTAAGTTTATACATTATTTGTACTTGAGTACAATTTAAATCAAGTAACAGTACTTCTACTTGAGTAGGATATATATCAGTACTCTTGTTTTTACAGATCTAATAATATGAAACAGATTTTAGTGCTTAAATCTCCAATAGGAACAGTTTATTAGCTCACTAATAAATCCACTGTCATGTCTAATTGTTTAATAAATGACTGCGTTGCTCATTGGGTTTCCTCTGTCTTACCTTTGGTGGATTTCCTATTTTTAACTCCACCCCCTTTCCTCTCCACCTGCACCAGCTGCTCCCTGTTGTCATTTGTCGGTGTGACTTTGATCATCTCTGCTGCCGCCGACCTTGACCACGTTGTCAGATCAAGGTCACGGTTTGCTCAGATGTTTCATGTCAAGTCACAGTTTAGCTGCCTGTGGCTCCGTGGCTCTGCTCCTGCCACCTGAGCTCGGATATTTAATGCTTTCAATGTCACCTCTTCTAATTCCTGTCTGCCCCGTCACAATAAAAGCTTCTGAACCAACATCCAACCTCTACACCAGGGGTTCTCAAACCTTGGGGTTGCCAGATGCCTTCAAGTAACTAAGAATAATTTTTCAACAATTTGAGCCCATTTTTTCTTTTACCCTTTTTCTATAACTACACCAAACTTTCCATATTTCAACCTATTTTCACCAGATTTTTGCCTTTTTTAATGCATTTTTGCTACATTACTCCCATTTCTGCCACTTCATCAAATTTCAATTCCTTTTCTGCACATTTTTTCCACTTTCAAGACATTTTCACCACTTAAAAACCCTTTCAACCACTTTTCCACCTAATGTTGCATACGTTAACCCCTTGTCACTTTTTACCTCTTTTCACCATATCTCATGTATATTTTTTGTCAATTTAACCACATTCATGTTTAGCCATACCCATTATTTGCCAGTTTTTTTTCAACTAATTTCTGTGGGGGGTTTTTTTAAATCCCATTTCACCTCCTTTTCCACCATTTTTTGTCACTTTTAACACATTTTATTTCTGATTAAAACAAGGATTTACATCTTTAAGATGACTTTATACTATGAGGTAAATAATAATTAAGTTCCTGGATGACAGTGGATATTATTCAGATAAATAAATAAATGTGTTCATCACAGATTCATAGAACAATGAACCATCATTTTGCTGACTTCATGGATGGACCCTGTTCTTCAGTGTTCATGGCTGTGTTCAACCACCTTCAGGTACAGTGGGGGTCCCCGATCTCTAGAACCTTTATGTTGGGGGTCTCGGGCTGAAAAGGTTGAGAACCACTGATCTACACAATCCCATATATGCTTGTACTTTTTTGTTGGTGGTGATGCAGACAGAAAACCTATATTGACCCATTAGTGTGTGAAGGTTATTCGTTCTCAGTCGTGTGAAACTTTGATTAGATGTGAGATGGCCTCAAGGAAGACTTCAATATATTCCAGAGAAATGTCATGAGTGAGACCTGGAGATGATTCTTTACACTGGCTCCCAGGCAGCCTCAGAATAGACTTTAAAGTTCTGCTGCTGGTGTATAAATGTGTGAATGGGTTTGGTCCAGAATACATCAATGACATGTTAGTCAGGTATGAACCCAGCAGGTTTCTCAGATCTATGAACACAGGTCAGATAGTGGAGCCCAGAGTTCACAGTAAACATGGTGATGCTGCTTTTAGTTGTTATGCTGCAAAGACGTGGAACAAACTGCAGCAGAGCTGAAGTCAGCATCCAATGTGAATATTTTTAAATCAAAGTTAAAGGCACTTTTTTTCTCTACTGCGTATGATTGTGACTTTTTTTACTCCAACTTCAGTAGTCTTGCATTAGCAACGTCGACTACTGTGCCCGTGCAACGCAAAAGTGCGTTCGCTGCAAATATGGCGGATGAAGATGAAGCTCTGATGGGTAAGACGCCTACACTTGAGTCAGAAGCTTGGAACCATCTTATTAATATCCAAGTAAAACTGAAAAATCAATCAATCAATACTGAATCAAAATCAGAATCGTGATTAATCATTTTAAAACCTTATTAATCAGAATCGAATCAGGAAATTGGCCATGATACCCAGCTCTAGTCTAATATTGCAAAAAAGGAAGCTTGAAACTACTGCTAATAATGCATCATTTAAATTGGTTTTGCTGTCAGTGTTTGCATTGAAAAGAGGGCGTTACCCCTCTCATAATAAATAAGCTTTATGAACCGTCAACCACTACTTCACTCACTTCTTTACGATGTGGTAAAAACTCAGTTGCACAGAAATCTTAAGACCTCTCTGGCACTGGTTTCACTATATTTCACATTTCCCCTGCACATCAGCACTCTTCTATATACAAGCCACCTGCTGGAGCGCCTCATCCTGTCGTCAGCACTCCATCCTGTGGACGCCTGCCAGTAGGATAGGACCCCCCCCCCCACCTCCCCCTTCCAGTCCAATCAATAGACACCGGCGGCTAGCTTTCACCCTTTGCTCCCGTTCTCTCTCTCTTCCTGTCTTCCTCTCCTTCCTTCTGCGGGATCCCACAGTACAGAGACTGTTGGGTTGTGCCAGCGTAGCATAGTGATTAGGCATTAGGCCGGCGCTGCTGTGTGAATTAGCTTAATCTGTGTCTGCGATGAAGGACGAGGCTTTTCATGCCCACTGGAGACGTTCACTGGATATAGAAAGGAAGCTAATCTTCAGGAAATTTAGAAAAGGGGAGATGAACACAGGGTGTAAAAGTTGGGAGAACAGTTCCCACAGTCGTCAGCCATTGCTTTAACAGTTAATACAGATATTTTAGAACGTGAGATAAAGGAAAGCATCCTCAATAACTGCTGTGTCTGCGGGACAGAGAAATCCCTCCAATCAGAGGTCACATTGAGCACAACTGGGAGGTGGATTTGGGTTTCCTCACGTTTCCATATGAGAAGTAGGGCTGAGCAACATATCGTGATTCAAGATCTATCAATTTTTCCATTTTGGCGATATAGAAAATGACAATATCGTGATATATCTATATATTTCTTTAACTTGTCGTTTATACAATCACATCATATAATTATTTTATATTATTCATAGTTTATAAGTCAAACAGTGTCTTTTATTACAAGTTTTCCATATTTCTGAGATATATTTTTTGTAGCTAATTTTGTATTAAAATATTTGTTTTAGGAGTCGTTGCTTTTCCTACTTATCAGAACAACATGAAAAGCATAGTTAGATGGATTGCTGAGTGTGTCCTTACTAGGGCTGGGCAAAATATCGGGATTCACGACATCGCCTATATCGAAATACATCTATATTTTCTTAACTTGTTTATATTTATACAATCACATCATATAAGTATTGAATATTATTCATAGTTTACAGTCAAACAGTGTCCTTTACAACTTCTCCATATTGCCGAGATACATATTTTATAGCTTATTTTGTATTAAAATACTTCAAGAAATTAAGAAAAAAAAATTTTTACAATTTGAGCCCATTTTTCCTAAATTTTTACGCTTTTTGTGCAACTACACCAAGCTTGCCATATTTTAACCTATTTAATAACTTTTTCTAGCAATATTTTTGCTTTTTTAATGCATTTTTGCTATATTACTCCCACTTTTAAGATATGTTGGCACTTTCCACCTCTTTTCCCACCTAATGGCACTTGTTTCAGAAGTCACTGCTTTCGCTACACAGACATACCTTCACCTAAACAAGCCACACTAAAGAACTCACTCACACGTGCTGTCCCTTAGAGGAGAAACAGTCAAAAGTGGCACATTTTGTGCAGCTATTTGTTAATGAATGTGCCTGTGTGGCATTTTTCATCAGCAAATTTAACCCAGAATTGTCGAGATTTATATTGTGCATCACAATTTTAAGGAAAAAATATTGAGATATGAGTTTTGGTCCATATTGCCCAGCCCTAATGAGAAGCCACCTTGGTCTGCGTTGCAGTCTCAGCCCAAAGTTGAACATCTTCAAAGCTAAACCCAGAGTGAACAGCTGTGCCTTGGGTGTCCATCATGCATGCGACATACAGCAGGATGTACAACATGTATCCACAGCTTGCTTCACAGCTTCCCGCCTCATTTTTCTCCTCCTCGTCACTACTGGTTATGTTCAATGCCCTTGACAAACTGCCAGCACGCCCTCTTCTGCACAAATGTCTCTATACTGATCAACGCTCAAACGTCTATAGTCGTACCTATGATCTTATCCTTGTATCAACCTTTGTGAGCCTCAAACTTATCAGTCTGTCCACAATCACGTACCCTACACCAGTGGTTCCCAAACAGGGGTAAGTGTACCCCTAGGGGTACAGAAGCACATTGCAGGGAGTATTCAGAAAGATTTAACAACTAATATAATCAGAAAATGTTCCTATAGTTCTTTGTTGGACAAACTCACCACAAACAGTACTATTGCTCAATAAAATACTATATTTTCTTCAGATTTATTGATACATGATCATTTTATGCTGTAGAAAAGCTCATTTTATCACTTCTGACAATAGGAGACAATAATTATCTACATTTTACAAAGGAGATCATATTTACTGACTATTGAAGTAATCACATAAAAGTTGAATTATATGTATTTTGGGGGGGGGTTTATATAAATTGCAGATTAAATTACACTCATTGTTTTGAATTTGTAAATTAAGTCTTAGGGTAACAAGGGAATTAATGTTGGAGACACATATAGGGGTTTAGGAGAGCCTGGTGTTCCACAAATGAAAAAGCATATGAAATAATGGAGAGGATATACTTAAGGGGTACACATAGGGCTGCACAATTAATCAAATTTCAATCAGGATCACGATTTTGGTTGCCACGATTAAATTAACCTGATCGTTGGAATTATCTATATTTAAAATACGAGCTCTGCACTCTAATGTATTTATTCAGTGAGCCGTTGGTACATTTTATATTCTTGGATTAATTTTTAAAATTGTTTTTTAGTATAAATCTTATTTAAAGCTTCATTTTGCACTGTAAACATTGCTTGTTTAAAAGTAGGAATAAAACAGATTGATTTTTTTTCTGACATGATAAATAGCTGTGATTATAATCGTGATTACAATATTGATCAAAAATAATTGTGATTATCATTTTAGCCATAATCGTGCAGCTCTAGGTACACGTGATTTGACAAAAATGCAAAAGAGGGTACATGGGACAAAAAACAGATTGGGAACCACTGTCATACACCAAGAGAGCCAGCAAACAAAAGCAGAAAGCAGCAAGGTATTATCAATATGTTCACCTATAACATTATTAAAGGTCAGGTAAAGCAGCTATTCACCGCGTTTAGCACATTTTGCCCAGTATATGAAGCACTTTTACGCACTTGCAGGTAATATAGGTCAGCATTGGGCTGAAGATAAATGTATTAAGTGTATTAAATGTGGATATTTTACTGTTAAATCCAATCCAGCCTCTGCAAAACAAAGCTTTCTTTCGTGCACGCTTCACAAAGTCATGATCAGCATCCTCTTTCCTGCAGCGCGTGGACCTGAACGCGTCTCCACATTGTGCTCGAGCCCCAGACGGTGGAGGACTTACCGAGTAGATGCTGATCCTCTCTCTGTCAGCTAAACTCCTTCTTCCTCTGTTATTCCTCTTATTATTCCTCCGTCCGCCCGACGCTCCTTGTTTATTAAAGTCAATCCGCAATGTGCTCCGATCAGTGCGGCTTCTCACTGCGTCCTGCGTCCGGAGGAGTTACCAGGTGTGGAAGGAGCATTTGTCGGGATGCTGAGGGTGGGATGCGAGGCTGAAGCATCCACGGGGGGGAGGGGGGAGAGGAAGATGCGAACGGATGAGGAAGAGACGGTGAGAGAAAGAAAGAGGAAGACGTTTGGAGAGAGAGAGAGAGAACCCCGCCACACGCACGCGCGAGTACACGAGCATCATGTGCTTTAAAGGAAGAGGTGCAGCGCCATCTTCAGGTAGTGAGAGGCACAGCAAGGCATGTATCATCCACCCATCTTCTCATCTGCTCTGCTCACACTTCAGTGGTCCCTATAGCAGAGGTTCTCAACCTTCGGGTCGGGACCCAATTTACGGTCGCAAGACACTGGGAGGGGGGTCGCCAAATCCTTAAAGAAACCTTTTTCGGCAACTACACCAGACTTGCCATATTTTAACCTATTTTTATCACCATGTTTTTGCTCCATTTAATGCATTTTTGCTACATTACTTCCATTTCTGCCACTTTGTCACACTTCAATGCTTCTTCTGCACATTTTTTCCACTTTCAAGACCTTTTCAGAACTTATAAACCCTTTCCACTATGTGTAGACCCATTATCATCACTTTTAACCCTTTTCCACATATTTCATACTTGTTTTTTTTTTTTTCTTCCTCCAATTTATCCATATTCACAATTTTGTCATGCCCATTATTTGCCATACTAATTGTATCTACTTAAAAGCCAATATTGAGAATTTTTACCACTTTTTTGCCATGTCTGACCACTCTAAATATGCTTTTTTCATTTATTTGAATAACATCCACTGTTATAAAGAAAGGTTATTATTGTTTGTTCCCTAGTATAGTCATCTTAAAGATGTAAATCCTTGTTTTAATCAGAAATAAAATGAGTTAAAAGTGACAAGAAATGGTGGAAAATATGGTGAAATGGGATTATTTAAAAAAACAAAAACAAAAAAACAGAAATTGGCCAAAAACGGACAGAAAAAGTGGTAAAAATGGTCTAAACTGTCAATCTTGAAACAATTAGTTTAAACTGGCAAATATTGGGCATGACAAATCGTGAATGTGCGTTATTGGCCAAAAAAAGCATGATATTTTGGTGAATAGAGGTTAAAAGTGACAAACAATTGCAGATGCTGGAGTAATGAAGCAAAAATGCTTTAAAAGGAGCAAAAATATGGCAAAAATGTGATGAAAATAGGGTAAGACAAGTATGGTGTAGCTGCAGAAAAGCATTAAAAATAAGCAAAAATTGCTGAAATTGTTAAAAGAAATATTCTTAGTTCCTTGATGTGATCTAGCAACATCCTCCCAGTGTTTTGCGACCCCAAATGGGATCCTGACCCCAAGGTTGAGAACCCCCATTATAAGCAGAGGATGAGACTGATCACGATGGGAACAGCGAAATGTTTCATTCACGTTTGAAGCGCAGCCCCTTAAGTGGACACACGGTTCTTTACAGAGTAGCACACGTTTCACAGAGATCCTGTACTTGGTCTGCTAAAGTAAACGACTCCATGGAGAAGAACGAGAGTAGAAATAACCATAGAGGGGTGGACCTTCATAACCTACATAACAGTTAGAGCATGAAAAGCTACGTTCTCCAAACACGAGCCATATTGGAATCACACACACAGGCCAATACATTGGTGTAATACTGAAAGATGAGCTAATGAGCGAAATATATAAAGTACAAAGGCCCTAAGACAAAAGCTTTCAAATGTTTTGTTTGAGAAATTTTGTTTCTTTCATTTTTTATATTGTATCGTGAGTATTTCATATCGTGAGCCCTATAGCATATTGTATTGAGTTGACTATTTCGTTGCACCCCTAATTTTTAGTGATAATATTTCTTAATGTTTGTATTTTTCTACTTATTAACTAATAATTTACAATTGCATCCATCTTATTCTAGATAATGCTGTTAATGATATATACAGTATATATATACACACACATATATATATTGGAGTGATTATTCCAGCATAAACTCCAACCACTGTTAATGAACTTAAACCACTGAATCAGATTAGATTCTGTGTTTCAGATATTCAGATCCATCGTTTTATCACTAATGCCATCTGTAACGCTGACCTCTCCTGTCTTGGTATGAATTATATCATTAAAGACAGAATTAAGTATATTTTAATGTAAATGACATTAACAACGTCAACCTTTTTAGATGCAAATAAAAGGCGAGCCTGAAATTCTCAGGTGTACAATTTGAGGGGAAATTTAGATTTGAAGATCCACTGCTGGGTTTGTCCCAACCACTACCTCTGAACTATGCTTTTATCCAACCCTTAATTTCTTCTTGAGTTTAAAAACAGCTTCATTATTCACAGTCATTATTGAGTTCTAATCAAATGCTTAAAAAAAACACTTAGCAGCACAGTCACAGACAGACACAAACCTGTAGTTCCACGGCCAAATAAAGAACTTTTATCAGCCAGGTAAATATATATATATATATATATATATATTTGTCTTTGTAAAACTAAGTGAACAACAATCTAAGAGAAATATAACCTAAAATAAAAGTATTGGTTTATGGCGCCCTGCTGTGGTTTTACAGACACTCGTAGGCATCATTTTATGTCCTTACACTATACAGACACTTTACAAATGTACTGTATATTGATCACTGTATTGTACAAACAATATACCTATTGTAAAATATAATTTAAGAAGTAGGAAAAAATTAGTTGAAAGTGATAAATCGTGAATGTGGCCAAAATAAGCATGAAATATGGTGAAAAGAGGTTAAAAGTGACAATAATGGGTCAACATATGAGACATTAGGTGAAAAAGAGGTGCAGAGGGTTTATAAAATTCCAAAAATGCCTTAAAAGTGGAAAGAATGTGCAGAAAAGGCATTGATGGTAAAGTAGCAAAAATGGGAGTAATGTAGCAAAAATGCATTAAAAGAAGGAAAAATATGGCAAGAAAAAGTGATGAAATTAGATTAAAATATTGCAAGTTTGATGTATTTGCAGAAAAAAGGGTAAAAATAAGTAAAAATTGGCTCAAATTGAGGCATCTGGCGACCCCCTTCCAGTGTCTTAAGACCCCAAACGGGGTTTTGACCCCAAGGTTGAGAACCTCTGCATTAGCCTATCGCGTGCTGATTTGACCAACTGTAGCTTTATAATATAATAGATGGATGCAGGTCTATGATGAACTGTAACTGATTTAAATCAGCAAAGCTCTAATCAACTATTTGAAAATCACACAATTTTGTATAAAATAATGTGATGCCGGTAAATCCAGTGTTAATGTTTGTTCTGTGTTGCCATGTCTGGGTTGCCATGTTGGGTGTTACCGTGTGTGTTGCCGCCCTGAGTTATGAATGTTTGATTGTAACGTTCCTCTTGTTCTGGGCTGTATCCTCACTCTCGCGTTAGTTCGTGGCGGGCTGGAGTAGAACGAGATTTAGATAAGTGTTGGCGGGAGGAGAAGTTAGTTCATGTCTGACAGTGTGGATGGTGTGTGTAACAACACTGTGTACGATTGTCCTGCTCTATAACCAGCAATTAAAAGCGACTTCTGACGAGACTTCCTTATTTCACGGCTCATCCACACTACAATAAACACCTTCTTGTTACTCTTTGTATATACACATTTATTTTATTGTATTAATCTTGATTGTTTTAATCAGTTTGGTGGATTATCTGTAGTATACATAGACTAAGTCCTTTGTGGTCATAAACATGTGCTTATGTTCTAAAATAAAAAGTTATAGCTACATTTGTGAAGCTAATGCAATAATGTACATTATGTACAGGTGATGTTTTCATTATTGTCAATAATATAGTGCACGTGTATAAATAGCCTATACATATGAAGTTTTTTTTTTTTTTTTTTTGATAATAATTGAGCCAAATAAGTTTATAAAATGTAGAGTTTTAAACAAACCTGCAATTACAGACCAGTCACGTGCTCCTCCATGGCGTCCCATTCCTGCAATAGATAGAGACCAAGTGTTTACAACTGTTTCATTGTCTAACTGTACAGTTATTAAATTAAACTGAGTAAATATGCATCACTCACCTGCACTCTTTGTTTGGCTTCAGAGTTTCTGGTCGAGTTGGGATCATTTTGTAATTCATTTTTTTCATTGTTTCTAACTTGTATCTGTTTTAGTTTGTCCCATCTTCTAAAACTAGACTATTTAGTCAGATTTGAAACAGGTGAGCTCAGTATTGTCTGATGACTTTCTATCAGCCAATCACAGCCAACCTACCGGATGGTGGGCGGGACTCTCCAGCAGGAAGGAATAATTGTTTATTTAATTTTTTTTTTTTTTAAATTCTTCTTTACACGAACAATTGCAGAAGAAACAAATCAAGAACAAACGAAAAAAGCAAGGCATTACTTTCAAATTGAACACATGGTACATAGTATACAAATAAATACGTCTTTATAGTCACATTTTTGTATGTTTCTTTGCAACTTTATTTATAAAAAAAATGTTCTCATAATTATCAGAATCAAAGTCAGAATCAGATATACTTTCTTTATCCCTTTTTTTATTTATTTATTTATTATTATTATTATTATTACAAATGCTCCAGAATATTTTGAATGAAAAGAAGAAACACTAAAACGTAGAAGGGAAGAAAAGAAAATGTACATAATTAAATAAAAGACTGTTAATTAAATAGGGATTGAATACAAGTGCACACATTCGCAAAAAACCAAAACAAATGTACAAATATAATACAGATACATGCAAGTATAGTATTATGACTTTCTAGCTCATAATTATGAATTTACTAACTTATAATTATGACTTGGTAAACTCCAGAAAACTCTCATGGAGGAGTCAGATGGGGCCAGTGAAAGTTTGTCTGCCTCCTTGACTTCTTTTTTACAGAAAAAAAAACTTTCCATTGTTTTCAATACAGCTTTGTTTATCTGTTACAACATCATGGCTGAACAAAAATAACAGGCCGTGTCCACAGTCGAAATTAAAAAAGGGCAATTCTGACAAAATTAGATTCAGTGGCTGCAGAAAAGACTGAACAGCTGGACCTACCCTGAGAAAAAAGCTTTTTTAATCAGGCATGGAAGGTCAGCCAAACAACTTATCAGTCGGTGGGTCAGCTGCAAAGGCTGCATTTTATTTTAAATTAATTTCAGAAAACAGGCATAACTCTAGACTGCTATATTTAGCACAGTCTCCAATCTTATACAATCTACAAACATTAGTCACCTGTCAGCAGATAACTTTTTCTTGTACAACGTAGAGGACATCAGACTTCAAATTCCTGTATTTTATTGTCAGAGTGCATAGATCAGACATGGGCAACTGCCGACCCAGGGGCCACATGCGGCCCTTGGTCTAATTTTGCAAGGCCCCCATAAATAAATGCGCATAATGACTTAAAAACACACAAAATGACAGAAAAATACTCAATATTTACACTGAACACTCAGAGGACGACCACAAAAATTAAGAAAAATAACTGAAAAAGCATAGATAGCATAAGTAATTCCTCTACAACACAAATTGACTCCAAAACCACACAAAAATGAGAAAAACCATGCAAAACTACAACAAAAGTACACAGAACAACAAAACTATACAAAACCACAACAGAAATACATAAAGGGACTCCCAAAACTGCACACAACAAAAACACAAAGAAACACGGATGACCACAAAAATACACAAAAGAGTAAAAAAAACACACACAAGATGACCAAAAAAAACAGAAAAACACATAAAACAACAATAAAAATACACAAAATGACTCCAAAAACACATAAGATGACAGAAAAATGCTCAATATTTATGCCAAACACTGAGAGGACGAGCACAAAAAAAAAAAAAAAACTGAACAAGCATAGAAAGCATTAAAAATTCTTCCAAAAGACTTTTACAACACAAATTGACTCCAAAGCCAAACAAAAATGAGAGAAAAACGTGCAAAACCACAACAAAAGTACAAAGAACAACAAAACTATACAAAACCACAAGGAAATACAAAATGACAACGACACAGGCAACTGTGGATCAGTGGTAGAGTGGGTTGTCCAGTGACCGAAGGGTTGGGGGTTCAAATCCCGCTCTAACCGAGTCATTGTCATTGTGTCCTTGTGCAAGGCACTTGGATGAGTGAGTATGAATTGTGCATGTATGTTGGTGGTGGTCAGAGGGGCCGTAGCTGCGAAATGGCAGCCACGCCTCTATCAGTCTGCCCCAGGGCAGCTGTGTAGCTTGCCACCACTGACTGTGTGAGTGACTGGTGTGAATGAATAATGGTTTCTGTAAGTGCTATATAAATCCAAGCCAGTATTATTATTACAACAAAAACACACAAGACGACAAAAATAACAATAAAATATAGAAAACAACCACAAACACTCATTACTCTAAATGCTGACATGAATGTTCATAACTTGGCCCTCGGTTCTGATTGTCACATTTTTGTGGCCTAGATTGTTCTTTGGAGATTTTATAGTATAGACTGGGCGTGTCTTAACTGCTCCAGGAGCCCCGCCCATAATCAACTGTTACTGATACTAGAGTTGGCTTTTTTTAATCTCATCGTACATGTGTACAGTGACAATAAAGGCATTCTATTCTATTGTATTCTATTTTTTTTCCCAATTTTCCCCGTAGTGACAAGTTAGAAAATACCAGGGGGTTTAGTTACTATTTTAAAAAAAATGTTTTTAGTTGTGGTAACTTATTGGGGTTTACAGTGTAAAGTCCCAGCATAAATGCGTTAGAACTGCACACTGACACACAGGGGCGTAGCACCACATTTTAGGCCCTGGGTACTAGAGCTGGGCAATATATCATGATTCAAGATATATCGAGTTTTCTATTTTGGCGATATAGAAAATGAGAACATTGCCTATATTGAGATATATCTATCTTTTTTGTTTTTGTTTTTTACTTGTTTTGATTTATACAATCACACAGTAGAAATCACATCATACAAGTATTTCATATTATTCATAGAATACAGTCAAACAGTGTCCTTTATTACGATGTTTCCATATTTCTGAAATATATTTTTCTATCTTATTCTGTATTAAGATACTCGTCTTAGGAGTCGCTGCTTAGGAGTGTGTCCTAACCCAGACCTTCCCCTAAACAAGCCACACCACAGAACTCACTCACACTCCCTTACAGGAGAAAAAGGCAAAAGTGGCACATATTTATCAGCTGTTTGTTAATAAACAGGGAACTCAGTACCCTCCCAGTATTCCCCCAGTCCGACGCCCATGCTGACACAAACCCAGTCATTCTAAACTCTGGCTGCACTGTGTGTCTAAGTGCATCTGTCACATAGTTTGTTAGTGAATCACGACTCAGCAGGAAACAAGATGAATCTTGCTGTGGCACATCATCAGCCGGTTTGCTTCGGACACGTCCCGAGTCCCACAATGCTTCCAGTGGCAATCCTGTCATAATCTGATAGATGTCTTTAATTACCGTGGACTCTGGCCCTGTGTAGCGTACACACACACACACACACACACACACACACGCACAGATTATACATCTAAGACAAATATTTGCATTTCTTGTGGTGTTTTTTGTATTTCACAAAAATCCAAATAAACCAAATCTTCTCAACAGTTGCAGACAAAGAGTTTGTCTTGTTTACATGATTTGTTTCCATAGTAACTATCCAAAACATGGCGGAGTCATACGGGTGATGTAACGTTTGGAAGACTACAGGAAAAACAACTCTGGCTTTGATCGGGCTGCTGGTTTGGAGTTTAACAATGCTGTGTACGCACAGCTTTAAAAAAGCAGTTCCATGTAAACACAATTGAGTTACCATCACTCAAAAAGATTAAGGCAATTTGTTGTCTCAATTTTTTAAAGCTCATTTACCTAAAACTCAAAAATGTTCCATTTACTAAAAAAATATTAAAGTTACTCAAAAAGGAAGAACGCGTTACAACAACATGACATATTTAAGTTAGTAGAACTTTTTTTATCACTTTGAGTTTAAACTACTTAATCTATTTAATGACTTTTAACGTTGGGGTTTACAGTCTTGGTCTCCTGTTTTTATCATGGTGAAATGCAAAGCTTATATTAAATAAAATAAACTTTTGGTCACATCTGCATTAGAATACTGTTCTGTCAGCGTACTGTAAAAGCAGAGGCCTAAAGAGTACTGATGTATCCTACTAAAGTAGAAGTAGAAGTACAAGTACGTGAAACATAAAATAATCAAGTACAAGTAAAAAGTATCTCAAATAAAGAGTACTCAAAGTAAAGGTTACTAGTTCCTTTCAGCCCCCACATTTATTTTTGGTAATAAATCTTGCCACGGTTCCCGTCCATACAGTAAACATCCCATGTATAAACTTGAAAAGGAAAAGACCAAATATTAATTTATTTTTCACAAAGGGCATCTGCATAAAATCAAAGGTTTGTAAAAATGTACAATTCTTTTTTTAAAAAAATAAATAAAATAATACCAATGAATTAAATTCGAAACAAAAAAATCCCAGGCTTTAAGTACAGTATAGCTACACTTATGAACTCTAAAACTGATCAAATAACCATTATTTAATGCTGTTTTAGTGCCGTGCATTAATACATTGAACCTGATTGGTCGGCTATCATGTGACGCATTTGATTGTTGTCTGGTTATTTCATTTTTTTGTAGTTTCGCAATGTCCGTTGATTATCTAACAACAAATATATATATATATATATACAGTAACGTTTTGGTGTAGAAATATCCTTTACTTCCTCTTCTGTCATCTCTAAATACTTTCATTTTTACCCATTTCTCTTCAGCTGAAATAAAAGCATCTACAGTAAGTCTTTGTGAAGCAGTTTATGTTGCACTTAATTCACACAAATATTGATTATTCCCAATTACATTACTATGGGCTTGAAAAAAATGATGATTCCAGAAAGAAATCTAAAAAAAACTTTTACAGCATTGGAAATTAAATAACATTTTCTAAATGAGCTGTTTACGGTACATGAGATGTGTCAGATGATGTACACTGATTCTATAGGAGCTGAGGTTAACTATTTATTGAAGGAATGTTAGATTATAATCTAACCTAAATATTAACGTATAATCATTTATTTAATTATTTTTAGTTGTCAGGAACCACTTGCCAGAATAATATACACATCTGAAGATTGCAGTAGAAATCCTAACCAATCACGAAGCAAATTGCCCCATTTCTTTAAAGGTCCGTGCACTTTTAACCATTTCACACACCCGTTTATTTATTTATTTTGGACCTAAAAATTGTTAAAGTGTTCATTTGCATAAGCAGACAACTCAATTTTCCAGTAAATGTGTTTTTTTCACATTTTAATTCAGATGTTATGGCTCAAAACAAACTTCAATCCATTTTCTGAAAATGTATAAAATCTGCTTTTGCAAATTAACTCTTAATTCATTCACACACAGCATGTGCCACATAGTACGGAAACAGATTAGGGCCAATTTTGATGGATAACTTTTTTTTTGGGCAAATGTCGAGAATAAAGTTTAAATATAATGTGGAGATTAAAGACAAAAATACAAGATAAAAGTCAAAATTTCAAAAATAAACTCAAAATACTATATTGTGCTAAAATCTACGGAAGCGAACTAGGGTTAGGTCAAAATTTTAACTTTAATCTCAATTTTCGACTTTAATCGCAACATTATACAAAATACAACATTGTGATAAAAGTCGAAGGTTTGTTAATGAAGTAAAATCTGCAGAAGCTGACGAGGGCCAACTCACCATATAATAATAATAATAATAATAATAATAATAATAATGCATTGGATTTATATAGTGCCTTATTTTGGTGACTCAAAGCGCTTTACATGCATTATTCTTTCACTCCACAACAAACAGCAGATCATGGCCGTCTATAAATTGCTGTGTATCGATGAATTTGTTAAAATATACTTCAAAGTTGGGTTTAATAACAAAGAGATTCTTTCTTCCCGTCCGTGACAATTGAGCTACGGAAGCAGATTAGGACCAGTTTTGATGGAGACCGTTGTCGTATATGGTGAACTGGCCTGACTATAGATTTTATCACAATATTGTATTTTGAGTTTATTTTCAAAATTTCGACTGTAATCTCATTTTCTGAACTTTAATCTCAACATTATTTTTTAACTTTATTCTCAGAATTTCGACTTTAATCTTGATTTGCCCAAAACCGAGAATAAAACAGTGTTCTCGTTATACATTTCAAATAGGGCCGGCCTTACAGCTAGGCAACCCAGGTGGCCACCTATGGGTGTCAAAGTCCCATGCACCCCCCCCCCCAAAAAAATTAAAAATAAATAAATAAATAATAATAATAATAATAATAATAATAATAATAATAATAATAATAATAATAATAACAATAATAATAATAATTTTTAAAAAATTATCATACATTTGAAACACACCCTTTACAATCACTGTACATGTTTTCTCTTAATTAAATATTAATATTACAAATCTGTAACTATACCTTCTGATATTCTGCCCATATTTATGTTATTTTATTTATTCTACCTCCCTCATTACATTGCCTTTTTTTTTGCACATGTAGTAATTCCTGTTCTATTCTATATAATGCTGTTATAAATTTTGATTGCACTGTTTTGCATTGCTTTTGGATTTTGCACCATTGTTGTTGTTGTTGTTGTTGTTGTTGTTGTTGTTGTTGTTGTTGTTGTTGTTCCCTCAGGACATTTGCACTATACCTGTAGGTGTTCAAATTTTTAAAATAGGCTATTTGTCATTTGTGTATTGTGTCGCCGAATTGTATCATTTTGTCTTGATATTTAAAAATAATAATAATAATAATAATAATAACGTGCACACACTTAGATTTTTGGGGGGGGTTTTTTGTTTTTTTCGGGGGGGGGGGGGGCTGCAAAGTCCACTCTTGCCGGGCACCAAATGACCTCAAGCCGGCCCTGATTTAAAATCTTAATTATTGAAACTCATTTGGACCTGATTTAATTAATGTTTTCCCATAAACCCTGTGTGTAAATCTTACAGTTGCATACACCTATAACTGTCTGAAACTTTGCCTCCTGAGCAGCAAACCGAGCGTTGCCAACATTGTTTACCGTCATCGATCATCACACCTAACTGCCGTGTCAGCACAAATCTGCCTCATTGCTAGATGAAGCTATCAGGCTCGGGCTGCTGTAAGGTGAAACTCGTGCCAGTGAGAGGACGGAAGTTATGGCGCATACCGAGGACAGAGCGGCGTGAAGGAGCGCGTTCCTGTGCGTAAAAGCTTTGATTTGCGCTGGGGAGGCTAAGATCGCTTTAACGCAGTTAACGCGCATGACTGTGGAGCAGCAATGAAGACACCATTCCTCCAGCTGTAGCTCCCACTGAAGATGTGTCAGGAGGAATGACCAATGGTGAGTACATGCAGCCTGGAACCGATCCCATAAGCGCGCAATGACGCACTAAATAGGTGCGTAAAAAGTGCCCGAAATCAGCTCTTGTGTCAGGGTTCATATAGTGAGTCTGTGCAGTTTATGTTTGAGCTAAACTCGCCGGTAGAGCAACGCCGACGCTCACGTGACTTACGGTAAGTAAAAGAAATATATCCACAGATTTGGATTTCTCAATTTCTTTTTAATAAAAGATCAAAAGGTTGCACGAGCACAATGTACCGGGGTGAAGTTTTGGTTCACGTTGCTTGATCAAATCATCCGGACATTGTTTTCTAGTGCGCTGTTATACGAACACTTACGGTAATCGTGAGACCGCTCTGAAGTGCTGCTGGTAGTGACTATGGCTCAGACTGTAGTCTCACATAATCATTATATTTTACAATCATATTTATTATTACCTTTAGTAATAAACTGAAGGTATACGTCACAGTTTCAAAGTAAAGGACGACGTGAGGAAAAACAATGTTTCCATAAGTAGTAAAAGATTCATATACTTTCTAGACTGCTTGCATGTATCATATTGAGTACTTTAACTGTGTACTTTTTGAGTAATCTTCTGTCAAAATCCATTCCAGAGGACAAGAATTTCGCCCAACTTTGACGTGGTATAAAAAGCTTATTTTCTCGGCCGTGGCTATTCTTACGGAAACTAACCCAAACCTTAACCCTCTATTCATACAGGGCGCCCCTCATTGGCCAGTTCAGGTGACGTGATAGGTTCACCACCCCTGATAGCACATATCTCGCCGACGTCGGCACGACGAATGAAGTTGCGTCTGCGAGACGTATGGAGAGCGTTTGCTCATTGGGCAGATGTCGCGGAGACATCGGGGTTTGGACAATGGATTAAAGATGCTCAGCGCGGCCTCGCTACAGCTTCACCTTAACCTTAAAGGTCCAATATCCTGCTATTTTTCACCCATCTCCATTTGTTCTATGAACCCCAAAAACACAGTATTTGAGGAATATTTTCCCAAACTCACCTGTTTTCCAGAGTTTTAGCCTCAGGAAAGTCACTTTCTGAGCAACTCCACACAAACAGGCTGATTTGCGGCCTACTTATGCATATTCATGAGTGGGCGTGTCTATAGACAGAACACTGATTTCCTCATCCTCGCACGGTGAAGTAGGGCCAGAGGACGGCCCGCCCTCCTCCCACCCACTCCGTAGCCGAGCATATGCTGCTCTATAAACATGAGACAGAGTGTGGGGGCGGGGCATTCACCGGTACGTACGTAGACTGTAGAAAATAAATACATAGCACTGCGCGAAGGACGCTGACATCCTCACCTTTGTGGGCGTGTATGTTTACAGGTCAATCACGGCAGAGAGCTTCCTGGAGGCGTGGCTTCTCCAGCTCAGTGCCGTGTCAAATTCGTCATCAAAGTGGGAACGCGTCATCAAATTGGAGCGAGGTGCAAATCACCCTCTAACTAATGATTGATGGAATCAATGAAAAAAACACTGTGTATGAAGCCCATATAGCACTTTATCATGTTTAAAGCACAGAAAAGTTCATTTAGCTTAACATGGGAACCTTTAACCTTCATTTATCATGGATCATTCAATTAGTACAAACATCTCCATATCCATAGTCGAGTATTTACTTAAATCTGATAGGAATATGACAATATCACAACAGCAACAACAACAAAAACAATCTACCAGCACTAAATAGCTTATTATATGTGGACAAAGTAAAGAGAAACCCAGCACAAAAACAGCTTCAAGGAAGTGACATTTTACAGTTCTACAATATCATAAGTTGTATCACCAATTTTGGGGGAAAAACACATAAAATAACGCATTAGGAGTAGAATGCAGAAGCACGATCGGCGAGACGTATGCGTGCTATCTGGGACGTCAGATTTATTTTAGCTCATTATTATTTTTAGCTACCCCGCTAACCCTTTTATAATAGCCCTAACCCTAACCCAGGAAATACCCTAAAATGTTCATTTTTTTCGTATATGTTTTTTTAAAGGTGGAATTTGCCATGTTAAATATGTTAAAATGAAAAATATATATATATAACAAAAGTGGGATATCAATAGACACTTTCGTATTTCGTACTTGTACTTCATAGAATACTTGCATCCATAATATTGAGAATTTTTTACTGGGTACTTTTTGAGTTCTCTGTCAAAATCCTGACCAGAGGAGGAGATTAGGAATGTTTCCCCTAACTTTGACAGGTCGTCCTTATTTTTGAAATACCTTTGTGATATCTTCAGTTTATTATAATAATAATTATTACTGTAAAAGTATTGTAATGTTTATGGGTCTGAATGTCAGACTGCTGTCTGAGCCACAGTCACTACCAGCAGAAGATTACCGTAAGTGTTAGTATATTCGCGCACGAGAAAAACGACGTGCGGCTGATTTGACCTGCAGGCAAACGTGAACCAATGCTGGCTTGACCACACTTGTCTGTCTGTCTGTCTGTCTGTCTGTCTGTCTGTCGCGCTAAAAAATAAAAAATACATTCAGGCAACGCTGATAAAAGTACAAAAGCTATTCTCGGCAATAAATGCTTTTGAGATATTTTCATGAATATGTATTTGTAAATAATCAACAATAACCCATTCAATATTTAATCTGTCATTGTGAAAACCACAGCTTTTATTCAGCCTCCCTCTAAAATAGAAGTAAGATGAATAAATAATAATAATAATAATTTCAAGTTTTTTGTAAATGACCTTTAATACTGTAATTAATTAGCAACAACTTTAGGTCTCCCTCAAAAAGCAAATATATATTTGTGATGCCTTTTAACTATTAAATATTCATTAATACAGTAATTAGTTAGCAATTCCTTCTTCAAAAATCACTCAAATACATTGAAAACAATAGACAACCTTAACTAAGTCCCACTCTAACTATACTAATGCAAAAAGATATATAAAATACCATTTGATTAATTTTGATTTAGATTTAGAAATCATTATTAACCACTACTATAATTAATTACCAATACCTTAAAAAAACAAAACAAAAAAAAAAAACAGTAAAACAAACCAATACCTTAAAAACAACAGACAACTTTAACTAGGTCCACTCTAACTACTAATGCAGAGAAGATATATTTTATTTTATTTCATTTTTATTTTTTTAATGTAATTTGATGATAATTGTATCAGAAATAATCATTAACCATTAATAATATATTTAATTAACAATACCTTCTTGGAAAGAAGAAGAACAAAATAACACTCCAATATACAAACAATATATTTCGATTTTTTTTTAAATGCCATTTGATGATATTTGTATCAGAAATAAATAATATTAAGTATTAATACTGTATTTAATTAACAATACCTTCTTTAAAAAAAATTTAAAAAAAAAAACTTATTAGGTCTCCCTTGAACTACTAAAGCAAAGACATTTTAGACATTTTATTTTTCTGTTTTTTATGCCTTTCAATTATTAAATATCTATTAAATTCGTGGGAAATGCCTTCTTCTTTTATTTTATTTATTTATTTTTTTTTTTTAAAGAAATGCCTTCTTCAAAAATCACTCTAATACATTGAAAACAACAAAGTCTGTATTAAGTTTCTTCTCTAACGAATAAAAAAGCATCTTTTCATCCATAAAACACCTCTGTAGTCATATATATATATATATATATATATGACTATACTATGACTATATATATATATATATATATATATATATATATATATATATATATATATATATATATATATATATATATATATATAGGATAAATTCCAATATATCTTTCAAACATTACCTTCACACGTGCCAAACATCCGAGCTAAACCTTCCTCCTGTGAAATCGTCTCCAAACTGGTTTAAATAAAAGCTTCACTGGGAATGAGAAGGAAACTGAAACGGGATTTGAGGATTTACGGGAAATGGTTTGGTCGTTTCCAAGAATCGGTTCATACGTTGGAACACGTCATGATTCCATGGTTTAAGTCCCGACAACACACTGAATAGAAAATAATAAAATAAAACACACACATACACACATAAAGTGTAGGAATAAAACACAGGTTAGTTACGGAAGCTTAGTGCATTCACAGAAGGAAACAAGTTTCGTTTTTTCTGAATTGATAGTTAAAAAAAAAAAAAAAAAAAAAATGGACCTGTTTTTCTGTTTTTATAGGAAATGTTTTTCGGTTTTTCTCAGTTGAGATAATTTTTTAAAGCAAATATTTTTTTTCATTCTTTTTTTTTTTTCTAAATTGATGAGATTTTTTTTTTTTTTTTTAAATAGAAAATTGTTTTTGTTTTTTCTGAATTGAGATTTTTTTTATAAGAAATATTTTTCGGTTTTTCTGAGTCAATGAGATAATATTAGAAGTGGAATTTTTTTTTTAAATATTTCATATTAAAACATAAAAATAGGGCCAAATTTTTTGATTTATTAATTTTTGTTTTATTCTGTGAATGAAATAAGCTTCCGTAGGTTAGTGTAATAACTTCAATTTAAATTACTTTTGCAAAAACACATTTCTTTCACGTCATTAAGAACCTGTTTTATTCTCAGCTAATTCTGATTCATCCTATAGAAAATGTATGATTATATGTTTTATATTGCAATAAATAAATAAGAAACAAAATAAAATATATCAGTGCTCGTTAAATGTTTATTTTAATTTATATATATTTATATATATATATATATATATCTCTTTTTAAATCCAAAAGGTATTTTATTTTATTTTAATTTGTAAGGTTTTTAAAGGACATTTTAAGAATATTGTGTTTTTCAACCTTGGGGTCGTTACTGGAATTTAAATGGTGTCGTCTGAAATGTGTTCTAATTGATTTATTATTATTTTTAAATACTGATTAAACTTATATTTTTAATTAATTTTAATTTTTCAAATAAAAACACCACACAGTCTCAAACAGGTGTATTCTATACTTTCACTTTCTGAAATATAAATCTAGTTGAAATAAAATGTAAATACTGTCACGGCAAATTTGCGGTTGACCTCATTTGGAGACATGATTTATTGCTCTGGTTGAGTGATGGAGTCCAGGCGAGGCATTGATGATTTTATAAAAAAGGTTTATTATAAAACTAAATAAAAAGGAGTACAAAGACGGACAAAATTAGTGACCGCCCCGGGCGGACGTCCGATGATCGAGTGGCCCACAGTTCTAACTCATCACGTATATTCCCCCTCAGTTCCCCTCCCTCCTCCCCCCAGGAGATAAAGAGGGCAGAGAGGAGTTGAAAGAAGAGGGTGAAAAGAGA
The DNA here is from genome assembly GCF_900634775.1 of Gouania willdenowi. NCBI lineage: Eukaryota > Metazoa > Chordata > Actinopteri > Blenniiformes > Gobiesocidae > Gouania > Gouania willdenowi. The sequence continues at coordinate 22,943,663 of NC_041063.1, read as the reverse complement.
CAGTTTCTTCTTTAGGTCAAAACAACCAGTTCTCTGGTATCTCCTGATTGTCATGAGTGTTGGAGGTGTGTGCGTGTATGGTGTTTGTGTGTATGAATGGATGTGTATTGGGTGTGTATGTGTGACTATGTGAGTGTGTGTAGGCATGTGAGTGTGTCATGCCACTGTGTCTGAGGGATAAGATCTGTTTTGAGAAGCTGACCTCGAGAAGAGAGCAGAAAACATGAGACCGCAGAAATTAAAAGTCTCAACTTAAAGCCTTAAAAAGAATAAGGTCGATGAGTAAATATGTTAATAAACATAACTAACAATTTTTGCCCTGACAATACATTTTAAAAAATGAACAAAAAGTAAAACAAAAATTATGAGGTGGGTGAATCTTGTCACTTTGTGCACTAATCCTGGCTTCTTAGTATTTTTAACACTGTATAACAAACATGATCAAAAAATTGATGATAACGAATATAGAAATAAAGATTAAAGATTTTGATTATGACCTTTGAGCGCTCAGTGAGCTGAATCCTGTGTGTGTGTGTGTGTGTGTGTGTGTGTGTGACAGCCTCCTCTCTGCAGCAGCCTCCTCTCTCTTCTGCTTCTCCCTCTCTCTCTGTCCTGTGACACCAAAAGGCTTCCTGGGGAAATCCGAAACGACTTCCCCATCGTGCAGACGGATCTGGACAACGCAGTAAGTAAGAAACCAATCCTCTTTCTATTCCTTCAACCTGTGTGAGATCACTGATCTAGGACTGCTCAGTCCTTAATTATTCAGAGATTTCATTGATGAAATCTAATAATAAAGACAAGATGTGAAAAACTAGAAGGAATCAGTTAAAAGTTGAGATTGAAAATTTGAGAATTAAGTTAAATTTTGAGAATAAAGTTGAAATTTCAAGAATAAAGTCTAAAAGACCAGATTAAAGTTGTAATTTTGAGAATAAAGTTGAAAAAATGAGATTAAAGTTGAATTTTGAGAATAAAGTTGAAATTTCAAGAAAAACGTCGAAAAGATGAGAATAAAGTTTACATTTTGGGACTAAAGTTGAAATGTCAAGATTAAAGTCGAAATGACGAGATTAAAGTTGAAATTTTGAGAATAAAGTTGAATTTTGAGAATAAATTTAAAATTTCAAGAATAACATTGAAAAGATGACAATAAAGTTGAAATTTTGAGAATAAAGTTGAAATGTCGAGATTAAAGTTGAAATTTTGAGAATAATGTCAAAAACACAGGATTAAAGTCAAAAAGTTTGTGAATAAAGTCGAAAACACAAGATTAAAGTCTACATTGTAAAAATAAACTCAAAATACAATATTGTGTTTGAAGTGGAAGGTCTGCTGCTAATAAAGCCAAATAGCTGACTAAGGCTAATTCACTATATACGACAACAGTCTCCATCAAAACTGGCCCTAATCTGTTTCCGTAACTCCTCAATAGCCACAGACGGGACTGAAGTCTCCACCTCTTCCAAACTGTTTTCTCCTCCTATTAGCAGGCTTTACATAACCAAACATTCTAAATCACAACTGAAATAGTTGGTCATTTACTCCATGTTTTCTACATTATTTGTACTTTTTCCGGCGGGCTGATTTGGATGCTCTTAAAGGCCGGGTTTGGCCAACGAGCCATATTTGCACTGTCTCATTGAAGCTCAAACTCTGACCACCTTCTCATCCATTAAAGAGAGAAAGTGTGTCGTTGGTGCTGCAGAACTCCTCCTGTCCACCGCAGAAACACAAACCACGAAGCTGCACCACAGACAACACAGTGAGTGATCAATACAACACATTGTGTAACTTCCATCCACTCTTTATACAAGTCTGGTATGTTTCTCTCCCACAGGACCTTGTGAGGACCTTGCACACATTGACCTGCAAAATGAAGCACTTAAGACTTCCTGTCACTGATGGACTCGTCACATCAGTCTTAATCTCAATACGCTGCCCCTGTCATGAAAAGGTACGTCTCTGGTTAAACCAGTGTTTTTCAACCAAAACTCTTATTAAATCTATATATTATTATCTAGTAATCTACAGTATGCATGTTGAATTATTTTATAAATTCTTTGAGCCATACAAGATGACTGTAGTAATTAGTGCTTCATAAATAAAGTTGAATTGAATCATTATTGAATTATTTTTATAATTAAAACAAATTTAAACAACTGTAATCTAAACCAGTGATTCTCAACTGGTGGATCGGGACCCAGGAGTGGGTCGTGGACCTGTACTGGGTGGGTCGCGGACAGCTGGTCAAAAATAAATAAATACTTAATGTCTCCCATGTTGAAACTTTTTTTTTGGCAGGCATGCTGTGAAATCCATGTTGCACAGGAAAATATCTAGATTTACGCTTTGAAAAAGATTATCAATGTGTGTTTTCAACAGCTGTTTTTGAAAAACTAAATTTGATTGGTTGAATTCTAAAAAAAAAAAAAACGTGGGTCGCAATTTAATCACCGTGGCAAAATGTGGGTCCCAGGGTGAGACCAGTTGAGAACCCCTGTTCTAAACCATCACTTTCTCAAATACAAACCTCGTTAAAATAAAATTCAGTATAAAAACGTCTGAGCTGGTGCAATTTGTCACTAATCTTAGCTACTCCGTGTCTTTAAAACACTTTAACAAAAGTGGTCAAAAACTAATTCTAGAAAAGAAAAAATGTCTTTGGGGGTCACTAGAAATCTGTGATATCAAAATGGGGTCACGATCCAAAAAAAAAAAAGTGTTTGGAAACCATTGGGTTAAATGGTTAGAATTACATGACGTTCTGTCTAAAAATATTTTATACAGTAGAATCAACAAAGATCTTGAACTGAAAGTTTGTAAAATACATTATTTTCCTATGGCATGCCAATTCTGGAGCCAAGAAGCTGTAGAGCAAATAAGTTATACAGAAAAAATATATATCTATATAAATAATTTAGAAACAACTTACTATTTAATATGTTAACAGATTTTTGTGTGACACTGAAAGCATTGAACACTAAACAAGACTAAGCCCACAGACCTTTCCTGGCTTGACAAATCAAAAATCACACTCACTTTACTTGGTTTTTAATCCACTAAATTCCAATTAGTTTCCAAAAACGTATATTTATGATCCTTGAATCAAAATGTTTAAGCCTAGAATGTACGGAGTTCAAATAATGCCAAAACTTCACAAACACGACACATTTTGCACATACAAAAAATAATTTACAAACTAACGCAAATAAGAAATGTACCTATCGAACAAATAAATAATGTCTTTAATTACAAAAAAATATCCTTCTGGTACAAACTAAAATCTTATAAGTACAAAAAAATATTCTTCAAATACAAAACAGGATGTTTTGTTGAAAGTTTAGTGGCATTTGTGTGGAAATGAGTAAACGTTTGTGTGATTTATGAGGTTTTGGCATGATTTTTACTCTATAGGAATGAGCTTTTGGCAGATTGGGTGGTTTGTTCAACTCAGTCCTGGGGGGATGCAAACCTACGTTATTACTTTCTTTCATAACTGACTCTGTCCTTTAACAGACCAAAGAATCAACCACCAAGTCAGAAAGAAGGACGGAAACGAGACAATGGATGCCCGAGCAGAGGAAGAAACGAAGGGAGGCGAGAAAACTGTGCAAAGCTCAGACGTTACTGGCTGCCATGAGCGAGTGCTACCAGATGCTCAACTCTCAGGAATCATCAGATACCTGAGGCCAACTGGTTCAAACTATAGAGACTCGCTCCATTTCCTCTAATCCTTCATGGGACCATGCAATAAGAAGCTTCTGCTTCCCTGTACCGAGCTTTCCTGTCAACTCGTTGCATCCGTTTACAGATCACGTTCCAAGCTACACAGAATGAAGCAATTGAAAAGTTCATGAACTGCAGGTTGTGGCTGTGTTCGAAATGTCATACTAACACTACTCATACCAAGTCTGACGTCAAAATAAATATGTAGTGCGTTCCCATAAGAGAGTATGGAAAGGTTGAGTATGCAAGAAAAACCCGGATGTATACAATGTTGGGACATTTTTTAAGTACGCATGGTCTGCACACAAGTCATACTCAACCGCCCCATGATGCATTGCGAGCGGAATGTAAAATCATCCTGGGACCGGTGTCACGTACTGAGTTTACCTCCGTACTGAGTTTATAACCCTAACCTAATCCAATAAAACAAATAAAACACTTGTACGTTCACTTTGAACGTATGCACATATACAATCTCAGTATGATGCGCACTCAGTACATGACACTGGCTTCAAGCTAAAAGTCAAATGTCCGCTTTTCAAAACAAAAGCATCTCTTCTTATCTTCCATTGGTTTTTTAGCGCTTTTGCAAATTGGGCTCTTGTTTTGAAGTTTGACACGTGTAGTAGACAGTATATACTTATCAAGTGTATAGTGCATTGTGTAACATTTCGAACACAGCATGACTTTGGGTAAAGCCTGTGCTGTTGATATTCAGCATTACTCAGCAACAGTGTTCACTTAACGTTTTGCTTTCACTTTAGACGCTGCTAGCAACAACACATTCCTGCTCTATCAGTCAGGGATTCTTTCTCTTTTAGTTCCGGCCCGGGCTGTGAATCAGATTTTTGTTACTCTTCTGAATGACAGTGTTTATTAGTCATCGAGTTGTGATTGATGGGTTCAAATCGCTTCATGCCACGGAGGAACGGCTGAGCCAAACAATGCACAGTCTAGATAATACGATCCTCGATGCAGCCGAGAAACTCTTTTTCTCTATTGTAGCACAAAGGGTACTAAAATAATTAAAGCTTATGTTTGTCTTTTATGATGTTTTACTGATGAGTAAAAGCTGTTTACACTGGTCTGACTGGATTTCTCTACACTTCCTCTCTGCTTACAGAAACAACAGGATAACGACTGTCATCACTGAAGTTTTATTGCCGTGTGTGTATACTCATTAGTTTTGCACATCCAGCCTTAACACGAATGCAATCAGGAAGAGAAACACAGCAGTTCAGTGTGCAAAGCAAACATCTCTTATCATTTACCAAAAACACACTTTAGTTTCCTCTTGTCATCAAAAAAGCAGCTTAATGCATCGATATTGGTCAGTCAATTACGGTACTTTTTGCATTATTCAGGACTTAAATAGAGAAATATGTGAGGAAGCGGGAAAAAACTGAAGAATGAATCACCATAAGAAAATAAATAAGGTATTTAAAACATTGAAAGGACTAGTGCTACATTTGTCGACATTGCAGGAGAAATGTTGTTAAAGTGACATTAAAAAAGGAGTCGAGCTCGTGGTGGAAGCGTTTGAGGAATTTCAACAAGGCTTTCTCCTCCTCATATTGCACTTCAATGGGAGCAGATTGGATCTGTAACAAAGAGGAGACGCTTGAGAACCAGGAATGCGTTTCAGAGGTGAAATAGCAAGTCATCACCTAATAAATCACCATTAAAGGGTTCACACTTTGCAACATTTTCCTGTTCACACCAAATATGAGTTTTTCCTATGAGTCGTACAGTAGATAGAGCTCAGCTGGAATGTTTTGCTTTGGGGTAAAAGCTGCAGGAAACGCAGTCGGCCGATCAAGGGGGGAGGAGGGAAGCACGTGACTTGATAAGCTGCACGATGCTTTCATCCATCGGCCCAAATTAAACAACATCTATAAAGCTAGATCTGAGCATTTACACCTTGTGTCCTATTCAGCATGAAAATGTAACATTTCATCCGTTTGCGTCCCTGGTTTCCACCTGCATATGAAAAAAAGACGGATCTGTTCTCAACTGCAGTGTCACTCGTAGTGTCACATGCACATCCTCCTCATCCCACATTCGCAGCAGAACTTGGCCGACTCCACCGGGTACCTGGTCCCACACGAGTGACAGAACTTGCTGACGTCATTCACAACGTTTCCGTTATTCCTAAATATTTTGATAGAAAACAGAAGGAAGAAAAAAAACAGCTTTTACCACCAGGATTGTTCAGAATTAAAGAGACACTCAACTTTAATGACAAAGACAACTCCACTAAAGGACTATTCTCTGTACAACTTTAACACTACATATGCAATAAAAACACTGCTGGGTTGAACTTGACAGAGCATTTTCTTTGTCTAATTTAGAAAAAACAGGAAACACTGGTATAAGAAATGAAGAATAAAATAAAAATTGTATTTTCTTTGCTAGAAATATATGGATCAATCACACACATTCTTTCAAAATTAAAAATATAGCACAAGTTGATGTTATTTTCATTCATTTTAATCATGTGGAAAAAAATGAATTAAACCAAAAAATAAATGTCACAGGTCAGGGGTCTCATTTATGAAACTTGCTTACACAAAAAACGGGGGTTGTGATTTATGAAAATAAACGTAGTGTAAGAATGTGCGCATTAGTGCACTACCTCTGAACCTGGAGCACGAATACTTTGATTACGTGGGAAAACAACAGTGCCTCATACATTCAATGTGCTCACATATCAGAGTTATAGATCCACATAATCATATCCAAGCCTGCTGTGTTATAGATGTGAACAGTGAGACATTAGCTCATGTATTTAAATGTTCATGTTAAGGCTCTAAGTGAAAATGAATTCTTGTACTGGCACGCGAACTGTAAAATGTGAATATGATCCACAATCCAACGGTGGCATCAACACATGATTCATGTCCTGATGCTCAGCAGTGTCTGTGTGTCTGTAACAGACTGCAGGATGGACAGTCGTTTGACGCGCTCCATCAACCTGCAGAGGAGGTAAGCTGTGCCCGCGCCTGTGAACAATCTGTTGTGGACCTACAACTTCTCAAAATTATGAGTTTCAAGTGAGACCCTTTACCCAGTCACGTCCAGGGTGACTACAGGTAGGAAGAAGTGAAATTTAAGACTTTTTAAAGACCTTTTTAATACCATCTTAAAGAAACTTTAAGACCAAACTTAAGATTGAAATACAGACCAAAGGAAAAAAATATTTTATTTAAAAATTAGGCCTTCTAAGTAAATGTAAAGAACTGGGTTTTCAAGCCACTTGTCATTAAATCAGCATTTCCCATTTGGCACAACCAAACAGCAAGGCCAGGTTAGCTAGCAAGGAAAAACAGCAGACTTATTGCATCATGTGATCTAAATGACGGGGAAAGATGGAATAGGATAAGAAAAGCATTCAGTCCCTGCTAACCAGAAATTCTCATGGTGACGTGACTAAAGTACAGTTAAGACCTATCTGATCTGAATTTAAGACAATTTAATACTTTTTAGGACCACCTTAACCACTCACATGCATCTCTTCCTTGTTTTGAAATTCCTTTTCCTCGTCACTTCTGCCACTAACGATGGAAGAATCCCATTGGTCAGCAGCTCGTTTTCACGCAAAAACCATTCATGAGCTCCTTTGCATTGACTATTTATGATAGAATGTGGGCGTGTCGAGTGCGGAACATGAAGTTAATTCACCTGCACCAAATTCTAGCTGGGCTGTGATTTATAAAGGGAAAAGTGTGTACAGGTGAGCTCCGCTTGTTTTATAAATCGGAAATTTTTAGGCATAATACTTTTTCAGATTTCTGACGTACGTTCACTTTGAGTCTAAATTCTACTCAATGTTTTATAAATGAGGCCCCAGTTCTATTCAATCTCAGATAGGACCAATACTCTATGGAACCAGTAGAGGTCAGTAGAGGTCAGACTGTGTCTCACCTGGATATGTTGGCCTCTGCTTTCTTCTTGATTAAACCTGTCCCAGGGTTAGTCTTCCTCGCTGATCCGTAACCAGAACTCATAACCTGGGGCTTGTTTGCCGCTCTGACAGAAAAACAAAAAGAAAAAAGACAGAAATGTGAAACTGGAAGCTCTTTAACGGCATACACCATGAATGTTCCAATCTTATTTTAACGTAAAACATCAGAAAAAAATACAAATGTGTTGTTTTAATGCAAATAAAGATGAAAAGTTTAGAGCATTGCTGTCAGTTCCATTTTTCACATTTTACAAGTTACACATTTAACAAGTTACGCCAGAGACCTGTTTGAGCTCTTTGCCAAAACTAAATAAATAAAATCACAAGGTTTGTGGTAAATAATAAAATAACAATCTACTGGACAAGCTAACAGAACATCATAAACCACCAATAAAGTGTTTTAAGTTTCCTTGTAGTGCAAAAAGAAAAAAATGCAGGAGCTTTGTGGATATTTAAATGAAAAAATATTAATAAAAAAAACAGCTTACAGAATAAAAGCTCCTAAAAGTCACACATTCTACAGAAAATAAAGTGCAGCATGTGTAATATTTTCAAAAGTCAACGGACTTTAGCTTTAGCATTAGCTTGATTGCTAGATTCAAATGCTGCATACTGTGCAGTGTGGTGGTTTCTTAAATGGTGAATGAGGTTGTCATTATTTGTTTGCAGCCTTACTACGACTTTTTTCCATGTTACACAAATTACAATTGCGATCCTTTTTTTGTGTAATATAGCCGAACTGTCGACATGCTAAACTGACAATGATCTGGGGGCTTGTTGTTAACACGTGTAGCAGACACAAGCGAATGCGGTGGTGGATAAGATCGGCAGAAAAAATCAATTTCACATGCAAGTATTCGCCATTTTTCAGTGAAATCAGTGAAATCAGCGCGGATCCTTAGTGTCAATGCTTGTGTGTGACGTGCACTCACCCTGATGGTGGGCTCGTGAGGCCTGCGCTCCTCACTGAACCCGCTGAGGAAGCCTTAGTGGAGGGGATTCCTAAAGGCAATAAGAGGATTTGTACTCGTTGTAACTTGAGGCAAACATGCAAAGAGCTCAGTGAGGTGTGATTAATGCAGCGGTGAGGTTTTACCAGACTGCTGTCCGAACCCTGATCTCTGAGGTAAGCGAGAAGACGCTGAAGGGATGCTTGATACGACAGGGGCGTTGGTTTTTTTCACCGCAGCAGGAGGCTTGAGCTGAGAAGTGAGAGAGAATGAGTTGACTTAAGATTCTGTTGATGTACTGGCTGCCGTTTGCGCTCACATACCGGCGTGGAACCTGCAGGCTTCTTGGCTTCTCCGGGCTTGCCTTTGTTGGGCATCCGTGCATGTTGCTCTTTGCAAAACTTAATGTGTCTGTCTGCTGCACTTTCACTGAACCTCCGCTGACAGTACGGACACTGGATATAGTCTGAGGATGGCAACAATCACAATCAGTCCAGCACTGAACCCAGCAGGGACAATGTCATATGCAAATTAGTTAGCAAATTAAAATCACAAAAAAGAAGATCTTAATCAGTCTTATATTTGATCTTTGTGCACACTTGATAACAATTTCCTAGCATTAGCAAAAAAGTGTAGCATTAGATCATCAGGAAGGCTGTGGATAAACATGGGTTTGTTTGCTTAATTAATGACCACATCTAAGTAAATAATGTTGGATCATGCACGGATTCTCAACCAGGGGTATGTGTACCTCTAAGGCAGGGGTGTCAAACTCAAGACCTGCGGGCTGAATACAGCCCACAAGAACCCTGGCTTCGGCCCGCAAAAGGATTTGATTTGTATTGTCAAACATTGTTTTTAACAAATTACACCAAAATCATCATTCATTATGGATCTGTAATTTCTCTCTGCACACATTTACATTACATTACTGTCATTTTTAGTACGAAATTGTTTACCAGAACTAAAAATGAGCAATTTCTCAAAAGATATTCTTCAAATTACATTGAAAATGTATCTTTCTTAAAGTTGTCCGCAAAGTTAGGGACTTCTTAACTACGAGATCTTGGAGTTTCTCAAATCTGTGACTTTATGTTTTAAATCTATGATCGAAATGAGTTAGACATTTTTTAAACGCAAAAATGAAAAATTGATAAAATTGCTCGTTTACTCCCGAAAAATCTGTATTTTTCTGCTCAGGCCCACTTCAGATTAAACTAAGTCGTGTGTATGTGGCCCCTGAATTAAAATAAGTTTGACACCCCTAGTCTAAGGGTTCGTGATCAGAAACATTGATCAATTATCTGACTCAATCACAGCCTTGATGTTTTCATGAGGAAACAAGTACCGGGGTCATAGGTGGGAGGTGGGGGTGGAGGCAGCGGTCCTCCCTCCTTCATGGCTACAGTCACCATCTTTGCTGCCCGAATAGTAGAGATGAAATCCTCGTGTTTCTTGCGCCAATTGGACTGCTTCTTGGGAGGTTCGGCCTGGCAGGAAAGAGAAGACGATCCCTTACAGAGCTTTTGTTTCAAACACATCAAAACTTACAAGCTGCAATTTAATCAGAGCGAGGCTTTATGGGGTTTTAATACCTAATAGCGACAAATGTTGTCAAAGCACATGAAAAAATAAGCCATAAAACACATTCCCCAAAACATGAAGCAGCTTTGGAAGGAAAAATGCTTCCAAGTCCTAAAACTTTACAACAGCTGAACTTTGAAAGTGAAATACAATATGCATACAAAATGCTTAAAATGGTTGGAAAGTGGCAATAACGTGACAAGAAAAGAATGAAAAGTGACCGAAATGAGCTGACAGCAGTCAAGAGTGGCAAAAAATGACAAAACAGGCTGTATGTGATAAAAAAGGTATCTTAAATGAGCAAAATGTGGAAAACAATAGTGATAAAAATGGTAAAAATATAGAATAAAAAGTGGCAAATGTAGGGAAAGAAGAAAAGAGTATTTATTGGAAAGGAAAGGTATCTATTGGACAGAAGGTATTGGATGAAAAGTGGTAAAGCATGATTAAAGACAGGACAAAAATTCGATAAAAGTGTTAAAAAGAATTTGGCAAAAAAATAGGAAACATTTATATTTATTGGCAAAAAAACTGGAAAAAAGGGGCAAAAATGGGACAAAGGAAGTTGCAAAATGGCCAAAGAAAATATGTAAAAATGGATTCAAAAGTTTCCTCCTGTTGTAAAGTAATGTTCAACAACTCTAAATGTTGTGACTACATACAGTTTATTAATAGCACCATTTTCCTCCTTATTCCTTGCTGACATTAATGTTCAGCTTTACCTTTGCTTTGATGGGTTTCAGGACAGAGATTTCAGTGCCTTCTGCTCTCTGCCTGCTGGAGTCAAAAACCTTCCTCCTTTTAGCCGCTGACTTTTGGCAGATTTTGGTATGCTTCTCCTGAAATAATAAAAGAGAATGACTTGTTTTTAAGTGGGCAAAGATTTGAACGAGAATATGTTGACTCTCGTTCACTGATGTTTCAATCCACCCACCCTCCTCACACCTCATTGTAGGGGTCGTATCACTCCTGCAGTTACAAGAAGTCATTTCTTACCAACAATATTTTTCTTTCTTGTGGTTATTATTTGTAGATGTCCGAAAAAGTGGGTTTTGTTTCATTTAGCAAGTAAAACATAAGTAAAAAAAAAAAACATTTTTTTTTAATAATCTTTTTTTTCAAGTATGTTAATTTTGTAATCGTTAGGTGTATTAATTGAATTTCTATCAATTGAGCAGCCCTAATTTTATGTATAAAAAAGTGTGCTTTTTATAAATAAAGATTGATTTGATTTTGATGTGATGTATATGTATGCATATTTGTATGTATGTATAATCTTCATTTATTTATTTATTTTATTTTATTTCCCTCCCTTTTATATGGTTTTCTTACGCTTTTTGTTTTCTTGGTTTTTTGGGGGATGTTTTTTTCTGTTTTGCTCTATATAAGAAATTACAAGTGCAATTATTGTATAATTTATGTTGTAAAAAAAAAAAAATGAAAAATAAAATGAGCAAAACTTTAATTTATACAGAAAAGTCTACAATACAATTGCTCTTAGATCAAAATGCATCACTTGAAATTATTATAGTCAAAGTGTAGCTTTTATTTTGGTTTAACATTGTCGCATGTGAAAGAGTCCTTCCTCCTTCCCACAGATGTGACAACAGTACAGTTAATCCTGGCTTTAATGGCTGTTGCTTTGTTGAATCATGTTTCTCTCACTATAAAAAGTTCATTGTGGAGCCCTGCAGGCTATTTTGGTTCATCATCTAAAACAGCTGACTTCCATGAAAATAGAAGACATTCATTTCCGTCTTCCATCTTAGTTTTTTCATCCACAAATAACAACAACAAAAAAACAACGGTACACTTGATTGGAATTTTAGTGTTTCTACATGATATACTGCATTTTTACCAAGACTTTGGGGAAGAAACTTCTTTCACAAAAGTTACATTGGACCAGATCCACAGAGGGGGGGGCAGCGCCATCTGCAAGAAGAATAAAATCACACCATGGATGAGCTTAGGGATTCTAAAAAGTAGCTTCTTTTAATTTAATTTTTTTCTTTTAAAATTTTACAGCTGTAATTTTTTAACACCATAACATTTCATTTTTGGTTTTCTTTTTGCCAAACCTTTGTTTAAAAACTGTTACAAGTCATATTCATGTTTAAAAAGGTTTTGCGGCCCTTGTTTTACTTGTTTTGTGGAGACCACACAATGTAATCGCAGAAAACTACTTAAAAAAACATGGAAAAAAGCAAAATTACGCAAAATATTCCCCAAAAGGACAATAAAAATACCCAAAATGACCAAAGAAATCTATAAAAGGTGAAAAAAAATAGACAAATTTATTTAAAAACAAAAAATGACAATAAAGCGCCAACAAAAATGACCAAAAAATACACAGAATGACCGCAACAAGAAACACAAAATGAGAGAAAAAACATACAAAATGATGACAAAACAAAAAAACAAAAAAACAACAAAACAACACCCCAAAACGACATGAAAAATAATATACTAAAGCCATTCTTTTTTTCCAGTATTAATCTAAGTTCAGTCTGGTCATTATTCTAAATGCTGAGATAATAGTTTTGCTTTTGTGTGGCCCACAATGTAAATGCACAAAATGACTTAAAAGAAGACAAAACAAAAGCAAAATTACTCAAAATATTTCACAGAAGGACAGTAAAAATACACAAAATTACCAAAATTTTGCAGAAAAGTAGAACAAAAAAAAAACACACACAAAATTAATTAATTCAAAACAAAAAATTACAAAAAACAAAACAAAAAAGTCAAAGCAACAATAAAAATGTACTAAAGCCATTATTTTTCCCAGTATCAATCTTCAGTCGTGTCATTATAGAATAGAATAGAATACTCTTATTGATCTTCAGAGGGAAAATTCACTTTTGCAGCAAACGTAACAATACAAGAACAGACGGCAGAAACACAAATAAATATTAACATAGACAATGGACTAAAAATGTAAAGCTTATTATTATTTCAAATTACCCTGTTCTAAAATTTCAAATCAGATCAATAAAACCTAAATAAAAATTTGACTTGCTAATAATTAATGGGTTACTATATGTTAAATACAATTCCTTTACTGTCTTAACACAATACTATTTAAACCAGAGGACGTAATTAAACACATCCCAATATAAAGAAATCCCATTAGTTTAAATAAAACGTAGCCTAAATTCATAGCAATTGTTACATTACTGAGTAAATCTATCAATTCTATAAACGTGAACGCTTAATTTGAGTTATTGTGAATCAGTAAATAGACTTTCGACGACATAAGCCATAAATCAAGAAGAAAAATGTCTGAAATTCCACATTTGGTAAACAATAGTGTTAGCAGTTGTGTGCTAACAGTGGATAGCTTCCCCACCCATTCACAGCTAGCTTCTCCTTTGGCCCAGACGTCACCTAGCTGCACTACTTTAGGCTAAATCCAAAAGGGAAATGTTGGGGCGAAAGCCATAAACTGTCACCCTACATAAATAACACAATACGGGGTGAAACACTGAGAGGCTGTGTGCTTATAAATGACAACAAAGTCCTTAAAATAAATTCCCAAGCGTGAATTTTGCCCACCTTCAAATTCTTCCATCATCGGGTATTCCTTGTGTGATGCTGCCCCGTTGTTACTAACGGCCCAACGTAAACAACACAGACAAGATAGTTCTCTGTCGCACACTTCCGGGTTCACTTCCTATCGGCTATAAAGAACAATCTTTCAATGATTTCTGATTATTAGCAATACCGGCACTTCCTATACTCAATATTTGATTCCCCACGGAGATATTTTGATTTGTTCAAGCATGATTTTTATGGATTTTAAGTGTCTACATCTATAAAATAAAATATCTTGACGTAGGTGATCTTTGGCTACCGTCTTCTATGATGTTCCGGTTTATCAACATCGGAGAATTTCATTGGTTGTTACTGGAACGTTGTATTAATGCGGTGTCTGTATTGGACAGCAGAATGGAGTAGGTTGTCAATATGATTCCCAGCTCTTTAACTTTAGGGATTCACATTCAGTGTGGATATAAAATGTTAAAATTTACTCTGAATTATTTATCATTTATTGCACTGATATCTATAATGCAATGGTTCTCAAACTTTTCAGGGAATAAAAGGGAGAGCTTTTCGTGGCCCATATTAATTAAGTCAGCAAAATGATGGTCCATAGTTCTATGAATCTGTGATAACCACGTTTATTTATTTATTTATTTATTTATCTGAATAATATCCACTGTTTTCCAGGAAGTTTATAATTATTCAATCCCTAGCAAGCTATGTATTCATCTTAAAGATGTAAATCCTTGTTATAATCCGGAATAAAATCCATTAAAAGTGACCCAAAAAATGGTGGGAAAGGTGGTAAAAAAAAGTGGTAAAAATGGCTAAAAGTTGCACATTAGAGTGGCCAAAAACTGACAGAAAATAATGGCAAAAAAAAAGCATGAAATATGGTGAAAAGAGGTTAAAAGTGACAATAATGAGTCAACATACATGACATAAGATAGGAAAAGTGGTGGAAAGGGTTTATACGTGCTGAAAATGTCTTGAAAGTGGAAAAAATGTGCAGAAAAGAAATAGGTTAAAATATAGCAAGTTTGGTGTAGTTGCAGAAAAAGAGTTTTAAAAAAAAAAAGAAGAAATGGGCTCAAATTGTAAAAAAAAAAAAAAAAAAAAAAAAAAAAAAATCTTAGTTCCTTGAAGGCCTCCCTGTGTCTCACGACCATAAATAGGGTCCTTACCCCAAGGTTGGGAACCCCTGCCATAATGAATCTGGGTCGCTTTTCTTCTGCATATCTATTTTGGCGAGAAGTTGGATGACAGTCAGTGTAATTACCACCAGGCAGTAGAAAAGAGTGACTCTGTGTTGGCCTTTATGGGATAAACATGTGGGAAATCTCAGAGCTCCATAAGGAAAACATGTTTCATCTGAATGGATTTATTCACACACAGATGCTGTGAAACCAAAGACAAGATGTTATAGAATGGACAGAACAGCATCACTGTTCTCCCTCTGACTGCCCTCTTTGTCCCTCCCTCTCTCTCTCTCTCTAACACACACACACACACACACACACTTTATTCACAAGCCACAGAGTAATCATCTAAAGCAGAGGTTCTCAACCTTGGGGTCAGGACCCTATTTGGGGTGCGTGAGACACTGGGAGGGGGTTGCCAGATGCCTTCAAGAAACTAAGAGTATTTTTTTGAACAATTTGAGCCATTTTTATTTTCCCATTTTCTGCCACTATACCACATTTTGCTATATTAATCACTTTTTCTTGTCATGTTTTTGCTCCTTTTAATGCATTTGTGCAACATTACTCCTATTTCTGTCACTTCTCCATCAAGGTTCAATGCCTTTTCTGCACATTTTTTCTACTTTCTAAACATTTTTGGCACTTAATACACCCTTTCCACCACTTTTCTCACCTAATGTCACACATGTTGACCTATTATTGTCATTATTAACCTCTTTTCAACATATATCATGCTTATTTTTGCCAAATTAACCACATTCACAATTTTTCATGCACAGTATTTGCCAGAAAAGGAATTTAATGGAATTGGCTGTATTTTTTTCATGAACATCCTTTCCTCGGTCCAGAGTGTGGGTTAGGATGAGGGATGAGAAGGCAGGTATATGGTAACTCAAAATTCCAAGAAATGTGAAAAAAAAATACCAAAATTAATCGAGAAAATTAAATACTCGAATTTAAATAAATAAAATACAAAAATACAAATCAAAAGAACCAGAAAAATGCAGACACACTGTCAATTAGAGGAATGGGATTCACCTGTGTCATTAACGCATTAACACTCTGCACTTACACACAAACACCACAGAGGGCGCCAAACCTAACAGAAACCTTCACAAAGTGCAAGTAAATCATAACAAAGATATAGCTGGTATATTTTTGTTGTATTTGTTTGCCATGTCATGTATTATTTGAACTTTGACTCTTACCAGTACTGTAGGAAGCCACAAGAGGGCGACAGTAGCATGTATTTCACCACCAGGTTAACACAAAATACGCAATTTCCTTTCTTTTTATTTATTTATTTATATAAAAGGACAGCATCTGGAAACAAAAATATGGAGGTGGATTTGTGTCTTTACTATTCAATCAAAAAAAATCTAAAAAAAAATAAATAAATATTTTCAAAGAAAAAAGTGTACAAAAAAATATTAGAGACTCAAATAATTGCATGTTTTTTTGATGGAAATTAACTTTTTTTGATTGAAAACTTTTTTCTTTTTGCTTAAAGTGATTTTTCTTCTGATATAACTTTATTATTATTATTATTATTATTATTATTATTATTATTATTATTATTGAATAATAAAGACACAAATCTACCTCCATACAAAAATATGTGTCAAACGTGGAGTAAGAATTGAAAATACATCACATGAACTCAAGTTACAGGATATCAAACAGCTCTTTATTGTAAAGATCAAGAACAAATGTCATCTAAAGTACAGTGAATTGATGCTTCAACAGGCAAAGTAAAGGCATGGTAACACCTTGACTGACCGATTATGTTTAATATCTACTGTAATGGTATAAAAAGAAAGAAACACACAAAATACAAATGAAATAAAGTTTGTTGTCTCTATTTAAAGGAACACTTGTTCCTGTTTCTTATTCCTGAGGTTTCCAAAAATGATCAATGAACACTCAAAGCATGGTACATGAAATGAAACTGAAGTTAGTGACACTTTTGTCTAGACAATGTAAAAAAAAAACTTCATATTTCTTAACGCACACTATAAAAACACTGTTTTGGCACAATCTTTGCATTTTTACAGAGATAATAGCGCCAAAAAAAAAGCACAGGACGTACAGGTTACTGGCTTTTAAAGCAATATATTCACCTTATTCCTAGACCTGCTACTTCCTGATTATGGATGCAACTGCCTTTGTGATTACCAGATGAACACAGAAGACAAAAGTTGAACAAATGGCTCAACGATTGTAATTGCACAGTCAAGAGCACCAACTTCCTCTTCTAGCCTTTCACATTAAGAGATCCAGATAAACCTTAGTTATCAAAAGATTCCTTTAGACCCTCCTTCTACATTATAAAATACTTAGGTTTGTTTAGAAAAACTAACTAAATGAGTTTGTTATGGATCTGCATCAGTTTGAATTCATCTGCGTTCACACAGGAAGTTGTGCCCATAATCCAGATTAAACTAGCAACCTGGAACCAGGCGGATACACACTGCAGATTAGTTCCCATGTGGTATGAAAAATCCATGTATGTCCTTTTGGAGCTCTGCGTTCACATGTGCTCGAGCCACTTCCTGGAACGTCTTCCCATCGAGGACCAGGATGTAACTAGACTGACCCGGGGTGCAGTTCAGGACGGAAATCAGGACCACGCCTACAATTGAAAAACAGAGGTTATCTAATCTCATATTACCTTGACCTCGAAGGAGAGATTAAAATCCCAGCCCATATATATATATATATACCGTCGTCCTCTGACTCTCCATTAGGTCTGGGCACAAACAGAGGCTCTGATGGAAAGCAGTTCTCCTCACTCCAGAAAAGCATCTTCCTGGTTTCCGTGTCAAACTTTGCAACCTGGTGGAAGTATTTACATAAACACATCAGTAGTTTATTGGGCTTGACCACATCATCGCACCTGCCTGATGACATTAGGTTGTAGAGATGAGCAATGATTGACAGACAGACATAAATATATGTATACAAAGCATCGCCTGAAGATCTAATCAGTGCCGAGGTAGAACTTTGCTCAGATTCTAGTCATGAACAATCCTGTGACCATACGAGTCTTAACGTGAAGACAGGAAATGAACGAATCAATAAATGAAGATGGAGGAGGGGCCTGATGACACACGGTCCCACTGCCTGTGAACATCCCATTGTTTTCTATTGGAGTGAAACATATCTCTGTTTGTAACTGACTGATCTTTATGAAATTTCACTCAGTTATGTGAGGTTGGTTTCTCAGTTGCTCAACAGAATTTTCATCCAAATTGCACCTGGATCACAATTTTTTTTTCTTTAAAAATTCCCTTAAAATGTGAATTATCATAGTACCATGATCAGGATCACTGATCCAGAAAACTGTAAATATCTGGGAAAGGGGATTAGTGGTTAGAACGTCTGCCTCACCTCAGCAGGAAGGTCCTGGGTCAAGCCCTGGGGTGGACATTTGGGTCTTTTCTGTGTGGAGTTTGCATGTACTCCCTGTGCTGCGTGGGTATTCCAGCTTCCTCCCACAATCCAAAAACATGACTGCTCGGTTGATTAGAGTCTCTAAATTGTGAATGTGAGTGTGAGTGGTTGTTAATGTGTTGCCCTGCGATGAACTGGTGCCCTGTCCAGGTAAAACCCCCACCTAACACCCAATGTGAGTCGGAGATAGACACCGGCAGACCCCCCACTACCCTAAAATAGGACAAAGCAGGTCTGATGGATGGAATTCATCAGCCATGATTAACAAGTGTAGCAAATTAAAATGTAAAAAATGTGCATTCATTGAAGTTAAATTATACTAAAAAAAAGCAGAAGGACGTGGCTGAGAATGAGAGTAGTTGTGTATTGGGTAACATCTACTCCAACAGATTGAGTGCAAATTGTTACTGTTATTGTTCATTTAATAAAGTAAATTATACTTGCAAGAAAATTCCCATCACAACCACAGAACTCCCAGTTTATGTACTGGTGCCTAATGTCTCACAACTGAGACAGGATCCATCATGTATGGAAGTAACTATAAGTTAATTGTAAGTTATGCTATCATGGTACTCTGTGTTTACAATTTGTACTGCGCAATATTAATATATATGTGTGTATGTATACGTGTATATATATATATATGTATATATATATGTGGGTATTTTTGTATATACTTCTGCAATAGTTTACATTTCGTTCTGTGCAATATTTACATTTTTATATTTCTGCAATAGTCTACATCATACTTTGAGATATCTATATTTCTGCTACAGTTTACTTCATACTGTGTAACATTTATATTTCATTATTCTGTTGTAACTTTACTTCATACTGTGCAATATTTATAATTCTGCTATAGTTTTACTTCATACTGTGCAGTAATTATATTTCATATTCCTGCAATAGTTTGACATTTCATACTGTGCAATATTTACATTTTCATCTTTTCAGTACTTTACATTTCATATTGTGCAAATATTGATTTTTATTTTCTGCAATATCTATTCATAATTTATTACGCTGCTACCTGTAAATAACTCCTACCATACTTAGCCCATCATATCTTAATTAGAGTTACTGTAGTTATTATATAATTCTTCTGTTGTTTTTCTTTTTAGCTGTGTGCACTTTAAGGTGAAGTAAAAATAAAATCTTGTTGTACAGTTATGTATATATGTATGGATAATGATGCTAATTAACACATCTTTTTCTCTATTTAATGATGTCTCCTGATGCAAATCCATCAAAAAAAAAAAAGTCTATCTACATGTTTTCACTCACGCTTACATACAGTTAAGTAGCTAAGCTACTAAACCTGGCCAATCAGAAACTTCCCTTTTCCTTTCGTGCGTTTCTGGAAATCCTTTGAACTTTGTCGTCTTTATGTCCTTTGAAGTTCCCTTCCCGTTGTTAAACAGAGCCGTTAAGTGTAAGGGTGTTGTTTGTTTGTTGGAAAGCAAACGCACTTTTACAGCACTTCTGGGTGGTTGTCGTTGCTAAAGAACAATAGTGTCAGGAAGAACCAGCTTCCTAAAGAATGTCTGATACGTCTAAGCCAGATGTTGTGGTTGCGGATGACAAACAGTGTCGGACATAACCTGCGTTGCCGTTGCAGATTTCTCCACGATGTTCCCGTAGACGAACTGGTGCTTCCTGCCGTTTATGTCGTAGTTGATTCGAGGTAAATCGAAAGCTATACGAAGGGACGAAACATAGATGTGGAAAATAATTAACCCTGCTATTAAAAGTGACTTCTGACAAAGCTTTTTCACTCCTTCATGTCTCATCCTCACTACATTATTATTATAATAATATTAAACTGTTAATTAACGGTTCCTAAGGATAGCTAATTACAGTATACAGTAACATGTATTAATGCTCAGTAATGTTTGAATTACTATACATTAATTTACTGTTTATTAATGCATTAAGTGGTATGTTAGTTAATGTTAGTTAATACAGTTAATTAATGCGTTAAGTAACGTTAATTAAGGGATCCTTGTTTTAAAGTGTTTTAAATTAAGTAAAGTAATTCATCATATTTCAACACCCAACAGTTACTGAGTAAATTAGATGTTTTTTTTTGTTTTAAAATGATCATCACACATTGTCAAACTACAAAAAAATGAAATAACCAGACAACAATCACATCATCATAGCCGACCAATCAGATTAAACGTAATGCACGGCACCAAAAAAACAGCATTGCATGCTGGTTATTTTCTCAGTTTTGGAGTTAATACATGTAGCTATACTTAGATACTGAGAATTGTTTGTTTATTTTGAATATAATTTATTTGTGTTTTTTTAAATTGAATTTTTAAATACTTTTACATTTTGACAAACCTTTGATTTTATACAAATGCCTTTGTGGAAAATAAATTAAGATTTGGTCTCTTCCTTTTGAATTTTGTACATGAACCGTGACAAGATTTATTCCCAAAAATAAACGTAGGGGGTGAAAGTACTTGTAACTTTTACTTTGAGTACTATTTAATTGAGCTACTTTTTACTTATACTCAAGTATTTTATGTATGACTTACTTCTACTTTAGTACAGTTTCCATCAAGTAACAGTACTTCTACTTGAGTAGGATGTATCAGTACTCTTTATACCTCTGGTTAATGCTTTAGCGCTCATGGTTAATATGAACTTGAACATTCGTCCACGCCGATTGGTGGAAAAACATGAAAGACACGGGTTAGAAACATGTTTACCTTCACAGAGCACTTCTGCTTGGCAGATCAGTTTTCCTTCTTTCTCCTTCACAGCACTGGCTGTCGTGTTCTTAAGTTTCACCAGATTCTCACCGATGGCAGCAGCCTGTCAATAAACAAACACCATTAGTCGCAACCGATCCCTTTAAAAAACGGATCAAATGGGTTTAAATGGATCGCTCTAATCAGGGTTGGGGTCAATTGTAATTGGAAAAATCTTTTGCTGTTGTAGTCGTAATTGAATTTGACTTTTTAATATTAGTCGGCATAAAAATTCTATAAAAACTGTCATTTACAATTTAATTGAACACAAAACTTGGAAACCATGATACAGTTCTATGGCTTACACACATACACGGGTAGGTAACAATTATTAAAATATGGGTCATATAAACATTTACCACTACCTGTCACAAAAATTAAAATCTAAGGGTATACTGACACAAAAAAGGCTCAAAAGCCCACACCAAAAACACTAATACAAATAATATTTTCATTGATTAGGAAGCCGAACAAGGTAACCGAGAGATAGGAAAGAAATTAAACTATAGATACTATTTTTTGTGTGTGTTTTACAGCTGATTTAAGACATGGGTCAAAACTGACCCGTTATCAAAAGAGATTATTTTAATTACATTGTAATTGAGTTCCAATAATTGTCTTTGTAGATGTATTTGCCATGAAAATTCTATAAAAAAATGTCAATTTTGACTTAACGCAAAAACTGGGGAACCATGTTACATTTCTTAATATAGAATATGTAGTTAACAATTGTTACATTATGTTTCATATAAAGCTTTCCCACATTTTACCATTTAAAAACAATATATATATATATATATACTGACACAAAAAGGGCTCAGACACCCACACCGAAAATATCAATACCTATATTTTAATTGATTAAGATGCCCAACAATGTAACCAAAACATAGGAAAGAAATTAGATGACTGATCATATTTTTTAGTGTATTTTACAGCTGATTTAGGACCTGTTTTTATAAGAGATACTAACAGAAAAGAAAGGTTATGTTTTATGGGCTTATTTATTTCAGACTGAGTAATTGTGATTAATTGTAGTTTAACTTTAGTAATTGAGAACATAATTGTAATTGACCCACAGGTAAAAAATGCCAGTCAGTGCAATCGTAATTAAACATGGATAATTGAAGATGTAAATGTAATTGAAAAATGTAATTGACCCCCCAAAATCTCCACCTTGTCTGGGTGAATGGGAAGCACAAATCTTCTGTAGCTTGGTTTGGAGTACTTCTTGTCGACTTGGTCACTGTTTTCCTTCAGTCTGTCCAAGTAGAACATGTCATAAAGGTTGTTGTCATTGTAGGCGATGACATCACAGACCACCTGGCCGTCTTCCTCGAAGGCGTTGACGTGGTGAAAGACGATCATCGCTCCGGTGTAGTATTTGGTCTCGACCTCCTTCCCGGTTTTTCTGTCTATGAGGTGAATGAGTGTCTGAAAAGAGAGAAAATATAACTGAGTAAAACTCTAGTGAAAACAAATAGTGTGACTAGCAACTAGTATAGACTTAAAATATGTTATTAGTAAAAACTCAAAGCTTTACTAGTACTACTAATAACACACAATTGGCCAATAGTACTCACTTTTTCTTTACTGGTAGAACAATATTCTTGTTTAATAGTAGTAGTAGTAGTACACTAGTAGTACTAGTAGACTGTTTATAGTAGGCACAGCAAGGCAAGTTTATTTGCATAGCGCAATTCGTACACAGAAACAGAAGACATTCAAAAACAGTTGAAAAATCAATGAGAACATTAAAATCAGCAGTAAAAAACATTTAAAATTTGCAGTAAAATATTAAAACAATAAAAATATGATTAAAAATCACTCTCTCAGTCATACGCAGTAGAGAAAAAGAGTACTTTTAGTAGTACTAGAACTGGTAGTGATAGTAAAGCCAAAATATTCACTACTAATACTAGGAGACCTAATGCAATTGAAGTAATATATGTATACAGTATATACATTGAGCACTAGTGGAGCTTAAAGGGATCCTACATTGTTTTTACAAGTTTAGCTTAAATCTTTGAAATGTATTTATTAGAAAATATATGCCTATAAAAACACATTATTCTGCACCATATTCATTTTACTTTCTTTTAAAAAATGGGATTACTTTAGTTTTAGAGCCTATTTTCCGCCATCTTGAAATCACGTGATCGATGATGTCACAAGGCCCCAGTGCCTGTAAACATCCCATTGTTTCCTATTGGAGTGAAGCATTCAGCCGGATTTTTTACAGGCAGTTCGGCCGTGTGACATCATCTATCACATGATTTCAAGATGGTGGAAAACAGGCTCTAAAACGGTATAGTAGTTCCAATTTCAAAGATTTTAGGCCAGATTTGTAAAAACACTGGATGATCTGTTTAACTATGGTTGATTTCACTGACATTATCAAATTCATGCTTTCCATACTCAAACAAACACGACACGGAGCGACCACAGCGTCAGCGGCGCCACCTTACATTTTCCTCAGGGAAGTACTTCATGCAGCTGGCCCAGCACACGCCTCTCATGTAGGCCGTGGCCATCTTCAGGATGTCCAGCTTGAACGGCTGCTCGATGAAGATGATGTAGTTGTCGGTGATGCCGAAGCTGTGGTAGTAGCTGGGCGTGAGCAGCGAGCGGCAGGGAACCGTGCAGACCACTTCCACGTTCTTCAAGGCCGGGACTTTTTTATCTTTGTCTGCAAGAGAAGTGCATAAAAGAGTCACAAAATACTTGAATCTGTTAATACAGCAATTCTCAACTGGTGGGTCGGGACCCAAAAGTGGGCCGCAGAAAAAAAAAAAAAAAAAAAAAAACTTAATGTCTGTTATGTGTGACTTGTCTTTTATTTTGAAACTTTTCTTTTGACAGGCATGTTGTTAAAAGCATGTTGCTCAGCAAAATATATAGATTTAGGTTTTAAAAAAGATTATATATATTTGGTTGGTTGAATTAAAAAAAAGAAAGTGGGTTGCGATTTGATGACGGAGGCAAAATGTGGGTCCCAGGGTGAGACGAGTTGAGAATCCCTGTGTTAATAGACAGGAAATGTTAAAGCTGTAAAAACTATGATCCCTGTGCATTTTAGACCAATGTAGCCATGTGGCAAATAATTGGAAATACATTATTTATCATTACTTTATTTTATTTTATAGTAACAAAACCAAAGGTATGATAAAGTAGCAACAATGTTTGAATGATTTTATTTTAGTGACCACATCTAATGTAGCTTTCCTAAACAGGCAGGGAAACGTCTTTGTGTATCGTGTGGATTTTACTGACAATCTTCATTTTCTCATGTTGTATAAAACCAAATGACCAAATATGAAAGCTCATCAGCTGTTCCGAAGAAGCGTTTTCATTATATTTGAATATAATTTATTCCACTATTATTTATAGGGTTAAACGCATGCTTTACCGCAGGGTTTTGCAACCTTAGGGTCGTGACCCCATGTTGGGTCGCCTGAAATGTCTAGTAATTGATAAAAGAAAAAAAGTTACAGATTTATTTTTTTTTAATTTAATTGTTGTTTTCGAAAAGAAAACACAACACACAATCTTAAACAACTGCATTCTATTTTTTCACTTTGTCAAATCTAAATCTAAAAGATAATATAATATATACACATTTCTACTCTACAAATACAAAATTGTATGAAATACACGTTATTTCAGTTTTTTGAAACTTGGGAGAACAAGTGAATGGTAACTAACTGTAATTCAAGTTACAATATCAAAAACAAGTGGTATGTTTATTAAACTGTCAAATTAAAATTTTCCAAAAACATTTACTCCTACAACATATTCTGATTTTGTTCATTTCTTAATTTTTATTTATTTATTTTTTTTAAGTAATCACATACATCTGTAATACTGCCCAGTATGTTTTATGAAAATAAAGTGTAAATGTATTGAGGACTGAGGTAGTTTAACAAGGTCTGTTTAACGTTTACGTGCTATGCATATGTTCGGCTTTTTATTTAAAAAAACATGATTAAAAAAATCAATTTGGACATTTTTCGGATCGATATGATAATCGCGTGGTGAAATATAGCAATATTTAGTTATTTAGCAGGTATGTAAAAGCAGAGCAGGTCCCAGGGTTTTATATACCTTTCTCTGAAACAGCAGGGACTTTAAACAGCATGTACTTTGTCTTTCCCTTTTCTGCCACTGACGTTCCAATGTTGTAGGCATTGCCCTCCTTGTCGTAGTGTGGGTGTGAGGATGTCAGATTCACAGGCAGGAACTTCATGTAGTCCACCTGTGTGAAAGCACCAATGAGACGTCGTTGTAATTATATTTGAACAATTATTCAAATGTGTTTCATATCAAACTTACCTGTCCGTTCTCCTGAGAATCATTTTACAATTTAAAAATAATTTAAATCCATGGGTATACAGACAGAAAAAAGGCTCAGACTCCCACACCAAAAATATTAATACCAATATTTTCATTGATTAGGAAGCCTACCAAAGTAACCAAGAGATAAAAACAAATTGGAGGACAGATAATATTTTAGTGTATTTTACAGCTGATTTAAGACATGGGTCACACTGACCTGTTGTTATAAAAAGAGATGATAACAGAAAGCTAACACAAGGGGAATGTTATCTTTTACGGGGTTAATCAATAAAGGCTCAGTAATTGTGAATAATTGTAATTAAACTTTAATGTTTAAGAATGTAATTTTAATTGACATTCAGGGGAAAAATAAGAATTTTAATTGGAATTGGAATTGGAAACAATGCTGGTCAGTGTAATCATATGTGAGTTGTAATTGAACGTAATTGTAATAGACCCCAACCGTGGTGTGAAGTGAACACAGGGTGTAGAGCGTTACCTTGTCCTGGGTTTCCAGGGTCACTGGGTCGATTTTGCGGATGTAGTTGGTTTCAGTGGTTGCGTAATAGTCGTTGCCATATTTGATGAAGTTGTTTCCACAGTTGTCGGTGAAGTCAGGGACTGTGTGGTTGAGGAAGGTAATCGCCCTGAAAAAAAAAAATAATTAATAAATAAATAAATAAATAAATAAATAAATAAATAAATAAATAAATAAATAAATAAATAAATAAATAAATAAATAAATAAATGTAATTATAATTGTGATTAATTGTAATAAGGGCAACACAAAAAAAATAATATTTTTTTTTTGGGGGGGGGGGGGAATTGACAAATGCTAAATAAATAAATGCATTTTTTTTTTTTTTCCCCCACTAGAAAATACAATATTTCATTAGTCATTTGTATTGGGTTTTTTTTTCCAATTTAATTTCTTTGAAGAGTAAGTAGGCCAGAAATCCAAATAATGCCTAGATTATGGGCGGGGCTCCAGGAGGAGTTAAGACACACCCAGTCTATACCTTAAAATCTCCAAAGAACACATCTATGCTATGCTAACTAGCTACTCAATAGTCACTAAACCTATCTTTTCACAATTCTCTCAATCCAACCTACTCGCCACAAATTGCAGACTCAACAGGTGCTCGTATTTATAGAAGGGGCGGGGCTAACATTGCTGGTAAATGACATCAGAAGCCTCCAAAACGTCATTCAAACCACCATTCTTAGCCAATAGAAAAATTTGATTGTAATAGCCAGGTTTTAGTCACTCTTACATTTTTACTATAAAATACGCCAAATTAAAATACTTTGACTAAATTGTAAAGAGTTGGAAATGAATCAGATATTATTATACTGTATTTTTTTGTAACTAAATTTATATTTGAGAAAATGAAAGTACAGAATACAGTTGTTTAAGACTGTGTTGTGTTTTAATTTGAAAAAGAATAATAATTAAAACATTTTAAGATATTTTTTCAATCAGCAATTATTCTTTTAATACATTCAAGGTGACCCTACATGGGGACACGAGTCCAAGGTTGAAAAACACTGGTTTAGTTACTGTTAATGGTGTCAAACAAGTTGAATCTAGCCAAAATGATAAATATTACTCGAAAATTTTAATATTAACCAAATATTCTTACAATGTTCCACTTGTGGCTCTTCAGGGATTGAACGCAAATATCTACCAAAGCACTACAACATGTGTGTCAAACTCAAGGCCCGGGGGCCAAATCCAGCCTTTTACGTATCTGATTTGGCCTGCAGATTAAAGTAAAAATGATAAATGAAAATATGAATTATTTTGCAAATTACAAAATAATTGATTTGTGGATATCTCAGCCCCTCCAATGACACAAATGAAATAAAATTACAGAATATACTGCTTATATCACAGGATGGCTGTTATTCTTCATCTTAAATTGTTGAAAAAACTCTAAAGTTCTTGAGAATCTAGCAATTTCCTTCAAATTATTCCACATAAATTTAAAAAATTGACACAAAATCAAGGAAATTTTAAAAAAAATCTGTAACTTATTGCTTGAATATTGTAGGTTCCTTACAGACTTTCTAAATCAAATAAATGCAGAAGTGCAAACTAAAATACATAATGTTGAAATTGCTGGTTTTCCCAGAATCTGCGACTCCTTTAAGATTAAACTGGTCTATATTTGGCCTTTGAACTAAAATGAGTTTGACACCCTCTGCATAACAACTTGGGGAAACTTACTTGAAAATGAAGTTCTTGCTTGGGTCTGGATAGGCCATGGTTCCCATTTCAGACACAACTATTCTGTTTGCTGCCATGTTGGCCTTATAGGTGTCACTCCTCAGAAATCTGCTCCTGTGAACCACCTCTCCTGTAGGATTTTAAAACACATTTAAAGAGTTTGTCTGCAGCTGTGAGGGCTTTGAAAGTCTTACCATCTTTAAAAGTAAAGCTGTTCATTATGGCCATGCCATCAAACCAGTGATTGTAAGTGGTGTCCCCCACTGAGAAGATGCCGGGGCCATTCCTCAACAGCGTTCCCTGGAGCCAGCTGGGAATATTCCCTGTTTGCAAACACACAAAAACCTCAGCAGAGCAACCCTAGCTATTCATCTCCTTTCCTTAAAAGTCAAGCCTTACCTTTAACCTCAGCCTTGAAGCTCTCTGGTCGCTCCACCGCATTTTTAGCGAAATCTATAGGCATGTTTCCCTCGTAGTTCAGACCTACTGGTTGGCAGGAAGGTAAAGAACTGGTGTCCAGTC
Source organism: Gouania willdenowi (assembly GCF_900634775.1). Classification (NCBI taxonomy): domain Eukaryota; kingdom Metazoa; phylum Chordata; class Actinopteri; order Blenniiformes; family Gobiesocidae; genus Gouania; species Gouania willdenowi. The sequence goes on along the minus strand of NC_041063.1, from coordinate 22,915,389 downwards.
CAGCAAACCACTCCCTTTAAAGCTCCGGTCCCCTGTGAAGGGGTTGGCTTAAGGCATATTATCTTAACTCATAAGGAGGCTTTAATGTAACTTTCCCAGAAATCAAGAGTTGTTATAAAACCATGAGGAGACTTCAATGCTGATGACCAGTTTTAATCTATCCAGGTCCCTGAGTTCAAGACTTGCACTTTGCACTTGTCCTGATGTGACCTCTCAGATATCTGGTTTTAGACACGTTTTCCTCTTTTTGTCCATTTCAATCTGATTGTTCCTGTTTTGTGTCAGCAGAAAAAATAAATAAAGACGACCTGCTGTATCAACACACAAACTAAATAACTTACAGTGGGATTGATCAGTTAGTTAAATAAATAACCCAAAAAGCACAAAAAGCCAAATCTGGCCCTATAGAGTAATAGTTTTCAAAGTTTTTGGCTCAAGTCTCCACTTTCTCTTATTTCTGAATTCAAGTAACCCCTTTGTCCAACTACAATATTTTGCTCATACTTCTGTGGAAAAACTACAATAGAGCGTAATGATGGAATTAATGAGTGATAACAGACATTATAAACAATCTCATTTTGTAAATAAGCAAAATTAAACATATTAGTTTTTCCTGGATAGATTTATTTTTTCAGTTTTTTTTTGTTTTGTTTTTTTTTTATCATTTATGGTTATCTATTGCTTGGTGTAGGACCAAGACTGACTCTTGTATTTTCAGTTCATGTTCTAATCAAGACCATTTCTATCAACATTTTGTGTTTTTTGTGTCGTTTTGGTGTTGTTTGTCTGTTCTTTTTATTATTCAGTATATTTTTCTCTTATTTTGTTGTAGTTTTTTAGTGTTGTTTGCATTATTTATTATTAAGTCATTCTCTCTCAGTGCGTGTGTTTTTGGTGTCGTTTTGTATGTTTTTTGTGTTATTTTCGTGTATTTTGTAGTGATCTTGTGTATTTCTCTCTCATTTAGTGTGTCTTTGTTGTCATTTTGTGTTTTGCTGGTAATATTTTCCAATCTTAAGGACGGATTCACTAAAGGTTTAGGGGTATTAAAATGTGTGCAAACGTCACTCGCGCTAATAAGGAGTACAAACCCCAAGGAATCAGAACTGCGCGTCTTCTGCGTGTCACAATGCGCCCACAATCCATTTAGCGCGTTTCCCTCTAATGAATATGTAAAGTCAAAAAATGGGAGGAGGAAATGCAAATAAATGAATGCAGTGGGCGCAATGCAATTCATCATATCTGGAACTGTTTGCGGTGACTGTTTCTGCACCGGAAAATAGTACGACTGACAAGCAGGAGCAAACTCACACGCAGAGATCAACTGCAGTAAATGTTGACACAAAACACAGTGGAGATGGAGAAAAAAAACTCCAGTTGACCTTTATAGTATAAGAAAATCATTTAAATAAAAATCAACATTCTAAAATCCCATATATTTTATGCTTTCATTTGTTAATTTTCCCCTCTCTCTCTCTCTTTCTCAAGTACTCCTTGTAGTGCCATCGTGTACCCCTAGGGCTACACCTACCCCCGATTGAGCAACACCGCTTGTTTAGAGAAGCAAATAATGACCTGCTCAAGAAAGTGCAAATAATAGAAAAATCATGAAACATTGTGTAAATTACCAAAAAATTCAGTTGTAGATATCTCAGCTCCTCCAAATACAAAAATTCTATTAAAATCCACAATATTAGCAGTGCTCAGTTTTCCAGTTCTCAAATCACATGACGGCAGTCATAAATAATCTCAAATTGTTAAAAGAACTAAAAATTTTTCCAAAATCTGGCAAATTTTTCTGAAATTATTCCACGACATTTCCCCAAAATTTGCAAAATCAGGGAAATTTAAACTGATACACTCACATACTTTATCATTCATATAGGGAAGTGCAAACCAGGGCACATTAATGATGAATTTGCTTTTTTTTCCATAAAAAAATCTGTGGTCCACTAAAGCTCAAACGAGTCCATATTTGTCCCCTGAACTAAAATGAGTTTGACATCCCTGCCATAAAGTAAATTAAAAAATGATTCGACAAATGAATGAATAAATACACATTTAAACTACAAAAAACATATAATGTTTTTTTTTTTTTTTTAATGAATAAAACAAATATGGCTTAAACAAGGATTTAAATATGAATATACCTTTATGAGTTTTTTTGTATTTATGATCGTGCAGTGCAAAATATTTAGAACACATGTTTTGTAACAGATTATCAACAAGTTCTTGGAACGAACTGAAGATATATGATTCAGTAATGACTCGTCTTATCTACTTTATTTTCCTTCTATTGTGGTTCACTCTGTTTCTCTTCTTGCAGATAGTGGGAGCCTTATCTGCTTTTTGCACTGGAACTTTGTTGAGATTCTAACAGACTTCTATCTCACTCCGCTGTTCCAATGTGGGGACTTTGGCTGCGGGTTAAAGTTCGTGGAAAGCCGAGGGTCGTCTTGTATTGACGCTGGGGATGAGCAGAGGTGTAAAGACAACTGATGTATCCTATTCAAGTAGATGTACTGGTAAATTAATGAAATAGTACTCAAAGTAAAAGTTATTGCTACTGTCACCCTTCACATGTATTTTTGGTGATACATCTTGCTACGGTTCCTTTGCGTACAGTACAAGAGGAAATTATGCACAATTGGAATTGAATTTATTTTCCACAATAAAATAATTATAAAATAAAAGGTTTGTTAAAATGAACAATTATAATTGTGCAATAAAATTATCTGAACCCATCCACATATTAATCCACTCACTCCAAACCAATCTTGTCAATCCCACAGATTCTGGTTTTTGCTTATTTATTTATTTATTGTTTTATTTAACATTCTTTTTCTTTTTTCTTTGATTTATCCTCACCTGGGTGCCTTTATGAATAACATCACTTTGCTAAAGTTATGTATTTGTGGCTGAAATATGCTCAGATCTGCTATTATTAAAATATGATTGTTACTATCTGTCAATCACAGCACAATATGGATACAGCTGGAAGTTAGAAAATTGTGTTTGAAAATGTACCAAATGTCTACTTTGAAAATAAAAAACAAGTTAAAAAAAAAAGTACAATTCTGTTTTAAAATAAAATAACACCAATGAATTTGATTTAAAAAAAAAAAAAAAAAGCATAGCTATTTTTTTTTGTAGTTTCACAATGTCCATTGATCATTTTAAAACAAATATATATATATATATATAATTTACTCAGTAACAGTTGGGTGCAGAAATGTAACAAATTACTTTACTTCTCTTAAAACATACTTAAGTAGAAGTAAAATTACTGACTTAAAAATATACTCAAAAAAAGTTGAAGTACCCATAAAAGGAACTCAGTTACAGTAATGTGTGTAATCTGTTACATTCACCTCTTAAATAGCATTCATGGGAAAAAAAGAATCTGCTGAAGCCACTTTCCCAGTTTGGGGGCCACTGCCCACATCTGTGAGTCCATACTGCGTAAAGAACCCATGTACCCCCTATTCCTGCACACTTAAAAATATAATAATGAAATGTCAGGTACAGTGAAATTTGCATCTGAATTTATACCCTGTTGAGGAATAATATATAATAAAATAAATGGAATAATAATCTGTAAGCACACAATAAAACATCTGATTCAGAATTATCACTCCATTTATTTATTTATTTAACACACTGGCATTTTCAGTGAGAAACAGTCTCTTTTATTTTGGGAAAAATAAATACTAAATAACTAAAAAAATCTAAGAAATATGTATTGATTGATTATATAGCAGTAATACAACATATCCATCACCATGACAGTGTGATACAACTCACTCCAACTTTAAGGAGAAGTGTGAGAGGATGCACAGAACTCTGCAATGTTTGGATGAATTTGATTGAAAGAATGAGTCTTAAATCGTACTCTTGGTCAGTATTTTTGTTTTCTTGTTTGTCAGTGATGAAAATCCACTTTCACACGTGGTGGCCAAAGGGCATCAAAGCACGTTTAGATATTGCAGAGCAATGCAGCCCCCACCATGTCACGCTGTTTTGTTTTTTTTTTGTTTTTTTTACAAAAATCATTCACGTATCCCCTTTGACAACTTGCGTACCCCTATTCTACACAGTGAGTGTCCACAATGGGATACATTGCATAGACCCCATGCTCATGCCTTCAGGGCAGAGCTGTGGAAAAGCGTCAACACGTGCATTGTGACTTTACAGCTTTAACGTCATACAGTAGGTACTGTAGTTGTCCGACAGTCCCTTATCTGCTGGATTTTTCAGATTACGCTGCAGCACCTGAGACTAACTCTATGGCAAGCCCTTTTAACATTTAATAAGTCTGGCGGACATGTAGCAATTTAGTTTTCACTAGTGGAAATTACATTTGAACATGTTCAAATGTAATTTTGACATGTTGAAATGTTAATTCAAGATATCTGTAAAGCCATTTTCACACGTAACAAATATATTTCAACATGTCAAAATGTCATTTCGACATGTAGAAACTGAATTGCAGATATCTGCAATTCAGTTGTTACATGTAAAAATGTGTCACTGACTTCCATTCAAATTGAATTGCAGATATCTGCAATTGTTCTCACATTGCAGATATCTGTAATCTAATTGTTACATGTAACAATTGAATTGCAGACATCTGCAATTCAATTGTTACATGTAAAAATGTAATTGCAGATATCAAGAATTCAATTTTGACATGTTGCAATTCAATTGCAGATATCTGTAATACAATTGTTACGTGTAACAATTGAATTGCAGATATCTGAAATTCAATTGTTACATGTAACAATTGAATTGTAGATATCATGAATTAGAATTGCCACATGTCAAAATTGAATTGCAGATATCTGCAATTACATTTGAATGGAAGTCAATGGCACATTTTTACATGTAACAATTGAATTTCAGATATCTTATTAAATGTTAAAAGGGCTTGCCATACTAACTCAGTGTAGCTGATATACACACACGTGTCTTGTCGTACAATATGGTTGTGTTTAGATTTACCAAAGGGTGTGAAGCAGATGTCGTTGACCTGCACTCACAGCTGCTCTGATAGGGAATGTGGACTTTAAGCACTTCGTGTAAGGAAACTCTTTCACTCTCCTCAAAGCCAATAAGTAACTCCAAAAAAACACAACAAACAGCAATAGTGCACAAAACGACTCCAAGAAACATATAGAATGACAAAAAAATACACAAAAGAACAAAAATATGCAAAATTACCCCCAAAACACACAAGATGACAACATAAATAAGTGAAAAAATGTAGGTCTCCCACCTTGACTTAAAATGATTTAAAATAAACATCACCATCTGGTGGATTAAATAGGTCATTACCCAGTTGGTATTAAGGTTTGATAAAGTTAAATAGAGCTAAAGTGTATTTTGACTGAAATGTGAAACACATATTTACATGTTAAAATCACAAAGTTTGCACCAAAAGGTAATCAAAATTATTAGAAGTAGATTAATTGCTTTCCATGAAGACACCACCCAACATAAAGTTATTAAACTTTAATTAACTAAAATTATTGGTTAGCTTATATATCTATATATATATTTATTTAAAAATTGTTTGTCATAATTACGAGATATTATCTAATCTAAGTCTTACGTATGATATATTATTCGTAATAACTATCAGTATATAATAATAAATAATAATTATGACTTAATATCTTTTTAAAATTATTTTCCTTTTCCTATTTCATTTTATTATTTTTTTTTTACAGGCGAGAATGAGTTTCCATATTAAACAGAGCAGCTGCTTTCAAATTAAAATTTCATCCTTTCATTTTCCTAATTGTAACTTTCCGCAGACAGAGACACTTCACAGCAGTTCATTTGTAGTTTATTGGCAACAATGCGTGCGACAAATATCTTTCGTCTCCCGTACATTCACAGAATGCCACTGAAACACTCCACCTACGCACACGTCTCCTCCAAACACCGACAACAGACAACCCCCCCGCTACCATGGCAACTGCATCAACAACTCCTGGTTAATAGATTAAAGACACTGGTACACATTGAATGTATTAGACGCTTGTAAGATTGAGGTTTATTTGCACGGCTCAGATTGCTATCGTCTGTGCTGATTAGCTTTCAAGTATTTCCCTTTTTGATTTCTTTTTTCCTGTAGTGGCATTTACACTGTGTGGTATTGTCACATCAATAATATTATCATCATCACGTGTAGGTTACAGTTTAGTGGCACAGTTCAAAGGTGAACAATGTGTTTAAGGAAAAAACTAACAAATGTTTACCCTTGTTGTTTATCCCATGCAGTAAAACATGCAGTATTAGACAGAAAATGAATAAAACTGACCATGCACGGGCTCCAACACACTGATCTGGTGACAATTCATCCTTTCTTTTTTTTTTTTCTAAAGATGAAAGATGGTCTAATCCCTCTGTAGGAGTCATGAAATGAAGAGAAAAATTAGGTGATGAGTGATCAAAAGGGGACGTCATCAAAAATAAACCAACCTGGTTTCACTGCGATCAGATGAGCCACACAATGCAGATAAGATCATGTAAAAAACAAAAGAAGGATTGCTGTATGTTCGTTGGCACAGTTGTAGAGAAATGCCTTTTCAGGGAGGGGAGAAACAAATAAAAAGTGGCTTTTTTTAAAAAAAAAAAACCATGAACTGGAGTTTAAGAGTTTAGGAAACACATTGACGTCAGAAGGATATTAAAGAAGTTAAAGACAATATAAGGAGCTTTAAAGCCGCATCGCACTTTTACATTCAAAACTGTGTTAGGAACTCCAAATATTGTGACTGAACGGGCCTGTACTATGAAGCTGATATAAACATGTTCACTTAAGCACAGTGATTTCAGACAGACCACGTGCACGCTCTTGTGACAGGGGTGAAATGAGGAATAATTATTTAAAAACATGAAGAATTAAAATCCATAATTCAGACCAAAAACAACACTGTTGCTGCAGAAAAAGCAGGAAGAAAAGAACACAGGCAGGAAGCTGCTAACACTGTTAGATTATACAATATTATTCCATGGGATGATAAATGGACAGCGCTCTAATTAGTTTGACTTTATTACAGCACACACACATGCTTCTATTCAGGTAGTCCTCCTCAATTAACCACACACACACTGGGACGCGAGCGCATTGTTTCACTGTAGGATGTCAATCTATACGTTTCCTAAAGAGAGTCATTGCTAAATGATAAGACTGCGTTTATTAATTAATATTCTTTCTTTTCTAAACGCATCTGTCAGATCTGCAGCAACCAGGATCTTCTAACAGTGATTGGTCAGGAGGCGGGACTTTTGTACTAACTCAGATCTTGTCCTTTTTATAACCTGGTCCTGACAAGGTTACGTGTTCAGCCTAAATTAGCGTTACTAGGGTGATTAAGCCCGGTAAGATGTTAGCCAGTGTCGTAGTACAGCACACACTGAATAAATACCAGAAGTTAGTGCAATAAGAGGAAATCCAGCTTCATAGTACAGGCCCTAGATGCACAGCTGTTTATCAGAGCTGTGAGGAATCAGGCAAACTTCCTACACAATGTACACACGTTGTTTTTAAACAAAGGCAACAAAATCATATGCTGAGGTTAACCTCCGAACCCGCGAGTGTGCGAAGCACGTGTCAAGTTACATCACGTCTACAATGACAATTCAAGTATGCATGGGAAATGACTTACATTCTGTGGATCGATGCTGCTAATAAATATGGAGGAAATGACAAGGACGCATAGGCTGAAATAGACAAAAATTGTCCTCAATCTGCATTTTAGATCAAATAACCGATACAAAGCCAATGTGCAGCTCTGAGCAAACATTGCCATGGGTGACTGGAAGCATGTCAGAATCCTGCTAACATCTCCCATCAAACTGCACCCTCAGGCTATTAGTTATGAGTTGTGAAGTGAAAACCATCAGTGTGTCAGCGCAGGTTTTCCTCCCAATGCAATAAATAAGATATTTTCCTTAATATTTCAAACTGTTAAAAAAAACTAGAAGTGAAAAAAACTCATTGACATTCAGCTTTTCCTTTAAATAAACATATGCACAGCAGCGTCTTTTTGTTTAAAGGGAGGAAATCAGGAGGGAAGTGACTGTTGATTAAAAGTTTTATTCTAGAACAGGGGTTCTCATCTGGTCTCACTCTGGGACCCACATTTTGCCACGGTCATTAAATCGTGACCCACTTTTGGTTTTTCTAGAATTCACCCAACTAACTTTAATTTTTCAAAATTAGCTGTTGAAAACACACACATATATAATATTTTTAAAAACATAAATCTATATATTTTCCTGTGTAACATGCATTTAACAGCATGTCTGTCAAAAGAAAAGTTTCAAAATAAAAGACAAGTCCAACATGAGAGACATTAAGTATTTAATTATTTTTGACCAGCTGTCAGGATTGGGGTCAACTGTAATTGTAATCGCGCAATTGATATTTAATTACAATTATGTCATAATTATAATTGTAATTAAAAAAATCTCTTGCCGTTGTAATTGTAATGAAATTGTAATTGAGTTCAGATAATTGTGTTTGTAATTTTAATTGCCATGAAAATTCGATAAATATTGTCAATTATAATTGAACGCAAAAATGGGGAACCGTGTTACAGCTCTATGTACAGTTCTACACATATGCAGTTAACAATTATTAAAATATGTTTCATATCAAGCTTTCCCACATTTCATCACTTAAAAAAAATTAATTTAGGGGTATACTCACACAAAAAGGGCTCAAACACCCACACCAAATATATTAAAACCTATATTTTCATTGATTACAAAGCCTAACAAGGTAATCAATAGATAGGAAAAAAATTAGATGATATATATATATATATATATATTTTTTTTTAGTGTATTTTACAGCTGATTTAAGACCCATCATCATAAGAGATGCTAACTGGAAGCTAACTCAAGAGGAAGGTTAACTTTTATTAGGTTATTGATTTCAGGCTCAGTAATTGTGATGAATTGTAATTGAACTTCAGTAATTATGAACATAACTGTCTTTCTGAGGATAAACAAATAGTCATAATTTAACTGTAATTGGACAAAATGCTGGTTACTGTAATCATAATTGAATTGTAATTGAACATGGGTAATTGAAAACGTCATTGTAACCGAAAAAGTTAATTGACCACAACCCTGCCAGCTGTCTGCAAACCACCCAGTACAGGTTTGCGACCTACTTTTGGTTCTGACCCACCAGTTGAGAATCCCTGTCCTAGATAATCAAAGGGACTTTAAAAAAATTGCCCTTCTTTGAATGAATGCATGGATCATGAGGTGATTCCTGCTTATTTCCATCAATAATCTGATTGTGTTACTTCACCACGGCAGGTTTGGAGGTTCTTTAGAGCTCTACCGAGTCATCCCATTTCCTGTTTGCCGTCTCTTTTGTTAAATACAAAAACGTAAACAAAGTCAGAATGCTGGGCATCATTTTCCCATGATGTGTGTCCTGGGAGTATTGCTGAGAGCTCGTTTCATGGCTTTAGGGACGCTCAGGTGTTTTTTTGTCACTTTCATCCTTACATTCTGTCCTGAACGTGAACTTTTTCAACCTTTTTCTATCTTTAATCCATCTTCCCGTTCTGCTGAGGCTTTGCCGTGGCTTTGCTGCGTGCTGAGCGCAGCACTCTGTAGCAACCGCGGGCAATTTTGTGCATCCACATGATGTTCATGATGTCCAGGCAGAAGCTGGAGCAGATCCAGGCCACGCGGCCCCCCCAGGGCACCAGGTAGAAGGCCTCGGTGCCGTACACCGCGTACATGCGGCCGTAATAGACTGGCATGACGGCGATGCGGACCAGGAAAAACACGGCTGCCATGGCGACGCCATTTGCCATATTGGGCGGGGAGGACTTTGGATAACCAAGTACCTCAAAGAACCAGCTGAAAAAAAAAAAAGGATTTAGCAGAGGATTCGATATTGATATCAGATATCAGTCCGATATCAGCAAAAAACTAAATTATAGGCCTGCATCTAAATATATGGCAATATATTGGATTTATTGAGGTTATTTTTCAGAGACTTCTTTTTATCTACCTTATTTAACTGGACATCTTCTCACTTTAACCTGACAGCTTTTTGATCCATATATATATATCTGTATTATATTTTTACATTTGTATAATTATTAGTGAAGATAAGTGGATGGATCTTCTGAATTCCCTCATGCAGCAGCTGTATCCTCACTTGCATTTTATTCAGGAAACGCAAATATTCCAGCTATTATTATTTAAATTATTATCTCATTTAATTTTTTCTTCTGCAATGTGTGCACTTGTATTCAATCCTTATTCAGTTAATAGTATTCTACTTAATAATGTACATTTTCTCTTTACTTTCTTTCTTTCTTTCTTCGTTTAGTGTTTATTCTTTCCATTTGTAATATTTCTCGAGCCTCTGTGACATAAGTAATGTCCCCCTGAGATACATAAAGTATTTCTGAGTCTGATTAATTTATTCAATTGTTGAATAATCTTTTGTAATGTTAAAATATCTGTAAACCATTGGTCAATAATAAATGGGTTTGGTTTTTTTTCATACCAACTGTTGCTGGCTATTGCTCTCTGTTTGACTGATATCACTTGATCAAGCCTTTTTTTTAACATTCCACACTACAAAATAAGTAATAAAATGAGGTCTGATTCGCTAAAATGAGGTTTTACGCTAATCAGATTCTGGATTGGATCCCAAAAGCAGACTCTACTCCAGATTAAAATGGGGGTCACGGAGTAGTCGCAAGCAAATGTAACATCATGAAAGTAAAAAAAAAAATGTTTTAAAATTAAATTAAAAATGAAAAATGGCTTATGGAGACAGTGAGGCGAATGAATAAGTTTTTATGAATCCATCAATTTTCTCTAAAAACACTGTAGGACAATGGAGTGTAAAGAAAATAGATTCTCAGTATTTTTTTTATTAGATAGCGAATATAATGTCATAATAAATAAAATAATGACTGGTCATTTTAATAATATGGACAGTGGACAGTAAACAGGAACGTACCGCTGGTTGACACACGGTGTCGAAAACTCTGCCAGCAGTCGAAAGTTTGCAAAATAAGGCAACATTCCTTGGCCCTGGAAAACAAGAAGGCGAAAACAAGAAGACAACGAAACATGAAAGGGACCAAAACAGGGAATTATTCTGGATCCAATCACACCGAGTCCTCTGAGGACGAAAGGAGAACAAACACAGGTACGCACACACCACAGACGTGCAACTAATTATAATGAAGATGAAACTGTTTCTGATTATTATTTCCAATTCCCTCCATTTATGCTCAACAAAAACTATTTTAAACATTAAAAGAAGGAGATTGAACTGCTTCAATCCAAGACATTCATTTCCAGGTAAGAAAGTTGGGGCTTGTCTCGAGATCTTAATAAATCAATCAATGAGGCATATGCAGAAGTTTCCTTCTCAACATTTCAGATGGAAATCACCGTTTTGCCTTGATTGTTGGTTTTTGTTCCCGCCTGGTGGCATTTTCACATACAAATTTACAAATCAGAACAATGTGACAATAGTATATGTAGCAAAAGTCACAAATATTCATTTATTTTGGTTTCTTAATATTTTTTTTTGTTTTAAAAACGTACACAAACACTGATACTGTGTAATATTCTCTGCACTAGACCTTTATACCGTGAATGCAATTTTCTATATCTTGGTAAATTGTTGTGAAGCTGCTCTTTTCTGTATTGATATGAAAAAAATCATATTTTTGGGGGGGAAATTGAATTTTCTATGATAAGTTATAGCAAATAATAAAGTAATAAAAAATAAGTAGCCTTAGTTACAACTTTTGAAACAATATTTGGAAAATGCTGCTGCAAATTCAGGCATTATAGGCCATAACAAAAGCAGAAATTGGTCACCAAATCCTGAAAGTACTGAGAAATTTATAGAATTCATTCTTATTTACAATAAAATATATAGAGCTCTATTCTCCCATGTGCGTAAGTCCAAAAAGCCACGCAGCAGCGCTGTTTTTGGCTGCACGCTATTCTCCCCCTGTACTTAAGTTTAAACAGATTGTGTGCAGGGTGTGAGGGGTCGGGCAGGTAGCATCACTGCAGACCCCTCACACCCTGCACACAATCTGTTTAAACTCCCCCCCTCCGGCAGACGCTACAGATCACTGTACGACAAAACTACCCACCATAAAAACAGTTTCTTCCCCCAGGCTGTCACTGTGATCAACACTACACAGTCATAGAGTGTCAGACCTGTTTCTGTGAAATAACCTGGAATTAAACATAATAACCCTGGATTAACCTGTCACTGTGAAATGTTCATGGACATAATATTTTCATTTAAATGTTCACCTGCACTACTCATCAATGCACTACTGCACTACGATCTTATTATTATTATTATTGTTTTTTTATTTTATTTCATTATTATTATTATTATTATTACTATTATTATTATCTGTTATTTTTATTTAGTTTGCACATATTAGTCTAACTACTCTTATATTTATGTTTATACTTCTTTTTTTATTTATTTTTATTTATTCTAGTTGATTGTTATTATTTAATGTTACACTATCTGAGAGAGCACAGGTCACCAAAACAAATTCCTCGTGTGTATTCATACACTCTTGGTCAATAAAGTTGATTCTGATTCTGATTAAGTCAGTTGCTGTGCGCCTTCATCCCAGCCACGCACTGTGGGTGGAGCAGCCCTGAAATGTGGGTGTTCCCATTCAAATCTGGCTTTACGCGCATTCTCCAGTGTGCGCAAGTCATTTTCCTCTATGCGTTTCTAACCCTGGAATAAGGTGAAACATTATTTTGCACTAGAAATATGGAATTAGTTGCATTTGAAGCCACACAAACTCGTGCATTGCGCAGCAGCAGCTGTGATCACTCAGCTGCTGCTACGCGATGAATTAAAACTCTGACAGACGCAGACTTCTGTCCACGTTGGTCACAGTGATTCAACTATTTTCATACTATGTCCAACGTAAAGTCACAGTTTGATCCACGACAGAGTGAAACAAGCTGTCATATGCGAATGAGAATGGATTAGAAACTGTACCCACACATATTTTAATGAGGCTCAGCTCAGGAGAATAGACCCCATAATGAATAGCAATTTTCCATTAATTTCATGTAATTTTAAGGAAGTAATACTATATTGGGATATATATCCTATATCGTGATAATTAATGTTCTCCACATCACCCAGGACTAGTGGCAATAATGAAGAATAAACTCATAATTCACTGTGTGACTTACCATCGGCACTGAAAGAAAAGCTGGTCATTGACATACTTACAACATACAAACGTGTCACCTTTCCCACCTAGCAGGAGCAGCATGCTAGTACGTCTAGGAACTGGTAAGTCCATACTGGGACTGGGCAATGGTATCTGCTCAGTACAACACAACAGCAATAACAGCAGACAAGACAGGAGTGAATCCCCATCTAGATCATGGGCTGCTCTGCCTTTGTGAATCACTGACGTGTCCCTTTGAAATGAGATCGTGGTAGTTTTTGCATGAAAGGGTTTAAAGAGGGGATTGTTTATGTCAGGAGAGACACACAGACGGACAGATTAGAAAGACAAACACTAAACTTGTGACGAAGCAAATAAGGAGTGACGTTTACAACACGGAGAATAAAACACACGCACACGTTAAGATTAGCGTTAGCTTTCTAGTGTTGATCAGTTAAAGTGACATAAACACCACATCAGAGATATATTGCAGAAAGCGGGTTATGTTCATACTCTGAGTATGTTCAGGCTCAAATGAGGGAAACTACGAGTATCCCATTCCTGAAAGTGAGGTATGTTTTTCTCTGATTAAGTCACCATGGTAACATTCTATGTGAACTGAACCTGCTCGCTGACAGGTCTTGTCTAAGAAACCCTGGGTTTCTACCTGGCTCCGCCCACCTGAACACGGCATCTCAAGGAACACTTTAATTTACCTTAACACTCTTCTCTGACACACATTAGTAACATCACACACCACAGACGTGGCTCACATTGTTACTAATGTTCTGTGTTGCTTTACGTTTTTTTTGCAAACGGTAGTTTTCTTGGGAAAGACACTGAGGTTGATCTGCATTAAAACATCTACTGACTTCTCTTGTAAAGTTCCCTTGATACAAACCTGTGGCAATTTAAGAGATGTCAATTTAAATGAATACACATTTAAAGCTCGACATTTACACTATTTCTTACAGTATCACGGCTGGATGTATAGTTATCTACCATAGAGTTGGTCACACAGTGGGTTAAGGAAGCGCGCTTGGGAGCACAGGGTTGGAGGTTCAAATCTTAACCGAGTATCTTTTTTTGTCACATCTTTTTTACATTATAAATCAATATAAATAACGCAACGTCAAGTAGCCATCACTGTCTTTATAACCGCTGCACTGTGAGAGCTGTACACTTCCCCAACTAACTGAGGCAAAATGAAAGTGGAATACTCCTTGAATACACCTTTTAAATTCTAATTATATTTCTAGTGAACTCATCCATTAGTAACTCTGTAAGTTGAGCATTTAAACCTTAAGTACAAGTGGCGCTGTCAATGAAAAGTGCCGTAAATGTACGACTGTAGAAGAAGTGATCAGCCCTCTCTATGCAGCCGCCCTCTGGCTCCTCAGACACATATTATTCATATTATTCCCCAGTCGTCACGTCACTGGAGCGAGGAAGTGATGAAGCGACCAAAAAGTGCGACTTATCAGTGGCGCTTTAAGCGACTATAGTCGCTGAAGTGGGGTACCCCTATAAACACCTGCTTATTTCACCCATCGGGGTGAAAAAATTTGCTCTCTTCCGGGTGGTTGCCATGGTAGCTCATGTTATCTTTGCTCAATTGATGATGGCTTTTTATCACGCTCGTGCACGTAACTAACCCAAGGTTGACCCACTTCATACCAGCTGTGATGGAATCAGATACCCAGGATTTCCCATTGTGGGGTATTTTAACCCAGAGTTTATGGATAGACTCAGAGTTTGTTGAACCTCCTTTCTGGAACACACCTCAGGACATTCAAAAATACTCAATAATAACACTGACGATGTAGGACACATTTGACCAGATACAAAACTAAATAAAACAATGATATTAACAGTAGGAAAAGTCCACATTCTGTGCATCACGCTAACAGTTGACAGTAAATTTGGAGAGAAAGATGAATCAGATTATCAACATTTAGAATAATGACCAACAATAATTTATTTGTGTATTTTAGTCGTCATTATGTGTGTTTATACGATCATTTTGTTTTTCTAAAATATTTTTTTGTTTTTTAAAATCACAATGTATATTTGTTCTCATTTTGTGTATTTGTTGTCGTTATGTTTCTTTTAATTGATCGTTTGTGGGGTTTTGTGTCAATTTATCTGTTTTAGTTGTTTTGTGTGTTTTTTTAGTCGTTTTGTGTATTTTTATTATTGTTTTAAGTTCAGTTGGATTCAGTTTGTGTATATATATATGTATGTGGGTTGTCGTTTTGTATTTCTAGAGACATTTTGTGTATTTTTCTTTCTTTTGTGTTTTGTTTTTGTGTTGCTTTTGTTTTGCTTTTTGTTGTAATTTTTTCTATTTTTCTTTCATTTGTGTTTAGAGAGTGATTTTGTGGGTTTTCATTGTCGATTTGTACGTTTTTGGACACATTTTTTTTGTATATTTGTTGTTTTTTGTATATGGAGTCATTTTGTGTATTTTTAATTCATTGTGTTTTATGTTGTCATTTTGTGTATTTTTGGAGTGATTTTGCACAATTTTTTTTTTTTTGTGTATTTTTGGAGTTGCTTTGTGTATATTTCTTTCATTTGTGTGTTTAGAGAGTAAATTTGTGCATTTTCATTGTCGATTTGTGTTTTTGGAGTCATATTTTGGATATTTGTTGTTGTTTTGTATGTACGTAGTAATTTTGTGTGTTTTTCATTCATCGTGTGTTTTTTGCTGTCATTTTGTGTATTTTTGGAGTGATCTTGTGTATTTTTTGTGTGTTTTTGGAGTCGTGTTGTGAATTTTTGTTGACATTCTGCATGTCTGGAGTCATTTTGTGTACCGGTATTTTTTTTGGGGGGCGTCTGTGGCTGATCTAGACAGCTAGATGGACATTGCATAAAAAGGTTTTGAAATTAATTATTGTTTTTTTTTTTATTATTCTTTCAACCAAAGTGTTTTCTTAGGACGACGCAACAGTAAAAAAATCATTCAAAGCATTTTTGTTTTTCAGATGCTTTTTGCTCTTTGAAACTCATGTGAATCAGGTCTTTGGGTTCAATCAATGCAACATTAAACTATTGAACCTGACGAGCAATAATATCATATAAGTATCACATTTTCTAAGAAGCGGGCTGTTCAGTGACTCATGGGTGAAGGACTGAAGCAGTACTAAGCCCCACCCTCACAGGAAGCAGACAGGTGGGAGATACCATTAAAGGCAGGTGAGTCTTTTATAGCGCTTTGCTCGCATGCAAAAAGGCAACCTGCCATTGTGATTGCTTCAGTGCAGGGAAACATGCACACAGTGATTATTGCTTAGCATTCAGTTGTGCTAAAGCTAAAAGCTTAGCGCACGTCAGAGTCACAACACATGGGGTGGGGTGGGGGGGCAGCAGAGGAATCGTAAGGGTAAAGTCTTAAGATAAGGGGACGGTCGTCAGCCAGAACCATCACGAAGCATTCCATGCAAAAAATACCAGTCATTCATTTTTTTTTTTTTGTAAATTATACATTTACTATAGATCGTGATGATCTAGAAGATTTCAGGTTAAACCAAGAGTGAACAGCACTGCTCCCTGTCTCTTTTATCACGTTATTAGCAACTGATGCTAAGAAATCTGCAGAATATGCTTTGGAAAGGCCTGATAATGGCAGAAAACTACACTGAAAACATACCCTTGCATGTTCAATTGGAGGGTTTGTTTTGCTTTTGTTTTGTTTTTGCAGCTCTCAATGTGAAAGAGATTTTTTTTTCGCACTTTAACAAGTTTTAAAGAATTAACTGTCTTTTCTTTAGCAATCAAGCAACAATCAGTCCCTCCAGACAATTGGAATTGCATTATACTTGCATATTCTTGATTATTTGTATCGTATTTGTCCACATATTTAATCCTATTAAAATATATAAACATTGTTCTTGTCTCTATGTTTACTTTTACTTTTTTTTTTTTTTTTATCATGCATGTATTATGTGTTAGCGTTTTTCACCTTTGTTATATTTTCTACATTGGGATTATCAAAGTATTTTTGATCATCCACAACATCATACTACAGTAGGAATTTTTTATTTTTGCACCGTTTTGCACATTAAATAAGTGGTTTTCAGTGTTTATAGTACAGTTTCAAAATAAAAACTAGACTATTTAAACAAAAGAAACGAGGTTGGATGTAAAATTATCTGTGTTTAAATTAGGGGACGGATCTGGATAAGCATAATGCTTTTTTCCGTCGCCCTTTCCGACATGTAAAAGGACAAAAAAAAAATAAATAAATAAATAAATAATGATGTGATTTTGCTCTGAATGTCAAATGAATTTCTGTGAATGCAACCATGTCGGAAATGAACTGAATAAATAAAAAAAAATAAAAATAAAAAAGTAAAACTGCTTTTTGAGGTTTAGTGACAAAAAACAAAAAAAAATATTGCAATTTCTCACCAATGATCAAGTAAAATTCCAGTAAATTTGGTTGTTTTTTCACCGTTCAACAATAAAAAAAATAGTTTTCAGTGTTCATAGTACAGTGTCAAAATAAAAGCTAGACTTTTTAAACAAAAGTAAGACTGTTTTGTGAGGTTTAGTAATAAAAAACAAAAAGAATTGTAATTTCTCACCACTGATCAAATAAAATTCCTGCAAATTTGGTTTGTGGTTGATCGAATACTTTTTATTCAAATGAAACGTGTACGTTTGTGTTATTTATTGCTGCTTGGTTACAGATCCCTCTCCTGTTCACTCTTGGTCGTCTCCTTCCTATCTTGCCTGCGCGTTCTGCTATTGGACAACAGGGAACTCACCAGTACATAGTAGTAAGCATACAATGCTGCCAGATGGTGAACTACAAAAAACTTGTCTCCAATCGCCTTCCAATAGTAAAATATTAGCAGCAGATCTGAAAGAGAGACGTACAAATCCAAAGATTTAACGTGTCAAATATCATTACACAAAAATTCGAAACAAGTCTTGATTTATTCAGTTGAGTACAAACTGTTACATTGTTTTTGATTAACTAAATTTTATATTTTCATGCATTTCCTGAGTAAACTAATGTTTACTAAGTGACATTTATCATGAGGAATTGGCTCTGCGTTACTCAGTTTGTCTGAAAGGTACAATAGTACCTTAGTAGTCGTCATGGCAACAACATAAGAAAATAAAAGACAAAACTGTGAAATTCTGTTTTCTGATGTCTTTTTTTTTGCTTTAGTTATCATAGTTTCAGTGAATAAAGTGATTTATCTCAGACCCTTTGATACCAGAATACCAAAATTTGATCAAATAAAAATAAAAAAAACAGGTCAATTAAATTTTATTTTAATGAGCGTTCCTAGTATTTTATTTTGGAAAAATTGCCACTTCCACCTCTGGGCACATAACTTCACTTAAATTCACTTGATTAGATTAAAGTTGGAAGTGAAAAGTGAGTCCGGTAACATAATAGTCAGGTTTTTTCACACAGAGAGAAAGAATACTTCTAATAGACAGATTCCACATCTCAGCCACGCATTGCATTGTGGGATCCGGTCGGAGGTCAAAGTAACCAAAATACGTGCATGATAAATGACAGAAATGAGAAAAATACAAATTATCTGCGATTTCAAGCACTGTAAAGTGCAGCAATTTAAAAACTCGGGATGGATACAGAATTCTGTACTTTTTTAGGTACCGAATTCTACCTAAAAATTCAACTATAAGTTTTCATCTATGTGCACAAATGCAAGTGAAATACTCGCAATATACACAACATTTGTGCACTAAGAAAAAACAAAACACTGCGTAGTTGTAGTGAAGGGTTTTCATGACGAAGAAACAAATGTTGCTACAATATAAACAGTTAGATGTTATAATATTATTATCATTATTATTATGACAAATAAATGTGATTAATCTGAACATTTTGAGATTTTATTATTTAGCAATTATTACCACACTAAAGTACCGAAAATGAGTGCCTTTGAGCACCAGTTCACTGGTACCAAGTTTCGGTTCAATCCCGAAGCAGCACAACAGGTGAAAGTAACCACAACTGCACGTGGTGATTACCTGATATGAGGTAGCCTGTTGTTATGGCAACATTAGTCTTCACCAGTGTAGGATCTCCCCTGTGGATTAAACAAGTTTGGTTTAAAAATGCGAGTTGGTCTGAAAAACAAATCAGCTTTTTAAATTTAGACCTGGCAAAACACTTTCATATCAATGACAACATTGTTATAAAAACATTTTCAAAATATTGAGGTTGTCTCATTTAAACACTACTCAATCAAAGTAAGGACATGCTTACATATTTTACAAAGTGTTGTAAGAAATATTGATTTATTAAGCTCTGATCGCGATAAAAGAAGTTAAAAAAGCTGTTAAAACAACACAAACTCAGCTCTAAGCTAATATTTAATTAATGCATGCACGGTTACTGTTAAATTTATGACACAGAGACAAAACGTTTGTAATGTGGATTTAACCTCTTTGTTCAAAGTTCACCCTAATATTAGATAAGCTACGTAAATAAATACATTTTTTTTAAGTTTTAAGCCGTGTTTTACATAGATTCCAACCTATCTGAGAGTTAATATTTCTTGTCGTTCTTGGTTTTGCTAAACATTGACACGGCAAAATGATTCATTATCTTCTAAGACTTTTTAATGAGTCAACTGACAACTGAATGGAAACAAACATAAAAGTCAGTATGAAGTTAGTAAGGATGTGGTGAATTAGTAATAAGACGAGGTTAGATAAGAATGAATGGAAATATCTCACCAGACTGGGTCTTCATTGACGGCATCGTCAAAGAAGAGGATGTAGAGACAGAACACGCCCACCAGCAGTGCATGCAACGTTGACACTGTCCTGAAAGAAGACACACATCATTCTAACACACATCTGAGGTCAACCCAAAGAAACACACACCTGCAAGCATTTATTCTTAGTAATAAAAATCCATTTTGGAGCCTTTTGATTGATTAGAGTCCATATAACATAGCTGAGGAGCCTTAGCATTATTCACTTACCGTACCTTCACTGATAAAAAAAAACGGAGATCAATACAATGTCAATGTATATTTTGAGTGCGTTTTCAAGTCTATAGTGCGGAGTGGGCCATTTCTCAAACACAGCCATAGTATTTATAAATGTGTCATTAGACCCATGTGAGGTATTTCAATGTCATGCAGGCGCCTGATTTTAAATAAAGACAAAAAAATGGGTCAAATTGTTTTCTTTGTTTTAGAACACCTTTGTTTCAAACTGTTTTCTGTAATCTTGAAAAATCGCCGCATCGAGTTCAGCACTCCACAAAGAAAAACCCAAACAGAGGGTGTTGTTGAGTGAAATGAACAAACAGGAATAAAGGTGCGTTCACACAAAACGCCACTGAAGCAACAAGATTACATTCACAATCAATGTAAACGATGCAATCTCAAGCAAACTCCCTTCAAGCAACCTGACTTCCGCAATTCTGGCAACTAAGTCCTGTGCGACCTAGATGCTCAAAGTTGAAAAATGTAAACTTTTTGCAGCGGAGGGCTGTGGCTGTACACTAGGGCCCTGTAAAATCCACGGCAACAGAATCGCAGACGGAATCACGGAATCGACCAATGAAAACGGAATCCACTGTTGAACACGGAAATTGACAGAATCGGCAAGGAACGTTAATTTATGGGGATATGTTTCCGGGGACCGCTCATTAGGTGCACCACCTGCCCTCCTTCCATCCTCGCCGCATTAAACACCACCTAAACCACCCAAAACAGCATCTAAACTGCCAAAAAATTACACAAATCATCACTGACTCCTAAAATACAGAGCCGACCTGTGCCTGCTTAACTTTGCTGTGCCTGTGAAACTTTAATCAGCTTCACCTGCTCAGAGCGCTTGAACAACTTCTCATCAGAGCTACAGAAGATCTGTGGGAAAAGTTGTCTTGTTGTTGTGGACGAGAACATCAATGCCAGGGATCGTAGAGTTGTTTTTTTACTGCAGTCGCGTTCGGTGTGAACGCAGCTTAATGGTCGGCTCACCTTGAGTTCCACTCCACCTTCTGTTTGTCGCTAAGGCTGAGAAAGCCTGGGCTGACGCGCCTGGAGAACCAGGGGCTGACTTTATGGAAGAGCCACTGGAAGGTGAAGAAGCTGCTCACCGAGATGGTGAGGATGAGCAGGCTGAATGGGTCCATGGCCATCCAACCTCGCTGAGAGGAAAACAGAAGAAACACATAGAGCTATCAACCACACACTGCCGACAAGCGGCCAAGTCTGAGGCTAAATATATAATCTACAATAAGTACCTTGGATAAGAAAGATTGAAGTGTTTTCCCTGGTTGCCATGGAGATTCTTAAACAACAAACTTTATTTAAAGCTGCTACCTTTGGGGTCAGGACCCCATTTGAAGTTGCGAGACACTGGGAGGGGGTCACATAATGCCTTCTAGAAACTAAAAATATTTTTCTTAACAATTTAAGCTCATTTTTGCTTATTTTTTCCCATTTTTCTGCAACTACACCAAATGTGACATATTTTATAATGTCTTTTCATCACTTTTTCTTGCCATATTTTCGCTCCTTTTAATGCATTTTTGCGACATTTCTCCCATTTCTGACACTTCTCCATCAAATGTCAATGCCTTTTCTGCACATTTCTTCCACGTTTAGGACATTTTCGGCACTTAAAAAGTAAACCCTTTCCACCACTTTTTTAGATTTCCCCAACTCCCCCCGTTTCTGCTACTTTAAAGCCAATATTGATCATTTGAACCCTTTTTGCCACTTTTTCTGTACATTTTAGGCCACTAAATTTTCAACATTTAACCAAGTTCTGTGGTTTTTAAAATCCATTTCCACCATTTTTTTTGTCACTTTTAACCTATTTTATTCCTGATTAAAACAAGGATTTACATCTTTAAGATGACTTTAAACTATGGTGCAAATAATATTAAACTTCCTGAATAACAGTGGACATTATTCAGATAAATACATGAATCACAGATTCATACAACAATGGACCATCATTTTGCTGACTTTATGGAATGGGCCCCAATTTCAACTTCTTTCCTTTCTTTTTGAAGTAAATGTAAGTAAATGAGGTTATAAATAAAGATTTCAGATCAAGATTTCACTGATCTTTTTTAAAACTCACACAAACGTGTTTCATAAATCTGTTGAACAAAGTAAACTCAGAATTAAAAAGTCCAGGTTTGATAAATGAAGACCAACAGAAGATTGTGTATATTTTGCTATTATTAGTGCATCACCTCCAACAGCGACAAAAATGATCCCACAGTTAAGTAAATCTTTAACTCACCATTGACAGGAAAGCCACACCTGAGTTACAAGCAACCTATAAAGTAGGAAGCAACAATTGTAACCTTTGAATCCAAAAATCTGATTCTTAAATCCAACAGCATTGAGCTAATGTTGAATCAACATGTGTTTATTGTTTCTAATCCCAACCACACAAACCTCCTAGTCCTCTCCATCCGACATGATAGAACATTATTCCTTTATTATCATGCCAGTGCGGCTAATTTTAATCACTGACATCAGAAAAATAACTGTGCAGACAGAAAAAAAACACACGTAAAAAACACAAAAAGAAAAAAAAATATACCTAAATAACAGAAAAAACGAAGCAAAAATATGTAAAAGTACAACAAAAATACACAAAAGGACAACAAAAAATACAGTATACTTAAATAACAGTAAAAAACACAAGGTATGACAAAAACACACCAAAGGACAACACAAATACACAAAATGACTACAAAAACATACCTAAGTAACAGAAAAAATACAAAAGAATGACAAAAACACACAAAAGGAGAGCAAAAATACACGAAAGTACAACAAAAACACACAAAATCACTACAAAAAAACGTATATAAAATGGAAAACACAAATGGATGACAAAAATACATAAAAGGATAATAAAATACACAAAGTGACAAGAAAACACAAAAGGATAATACAATTACATAAAAGACAATTGTCTAAGTCACAGGCAGGACAAAAATATAATGCTGCATTGTAAACTAATCTATCCAAAGTCACTTTGGCAAGTTTGACAAACAAAAACCCTCTATGAACAGCGTTTGGGAATGACTCTACACTGGTCAAATATTTTTACCATATTCCCGTACAGGTTACTTGATACTAAGCATAATATCACATTAACCAGGAAGGTCAAAGCACAGCTCACTTCTTACACTATATGTTCTCAAATTCCTCTTGTATGCATTCTTTCACACAAGCAACACCACTGATGACACTATTTTCCTGCAGGCACATCCCAGACACCATTCCACATTGTATTTACAGTGATCAGCACAGAAAGGGTCAATAAAATCCATTTCATATTCCCACATGATGTGCATTTCAGTCCATCTAGGGCTTGCAGTGGTTGAGAGCAGAAGACCTGCAGCGTTGAAGCCTCCGTTAGACCCCAAAAAATCTATTTAACTCGACTATATTTGGCTCAAACGTCAGATTTAAAAGTAGCAGCCTGGGCGTGCGGCGTGGCTTGCAGCCAGAGAAAGTGTGTCAGAGCCAAAAGTCCACAGAAATCACTCCATGTACAAAAACGCTCAGTGTACACTCAGGTAAATGGGGTTGTGTCAGCTTGTTGACATTAGAGGAGATGTAACATATTTAACAGAAACTACGCCTAACAAATCAAGTTTTCTATCTCAAATTAATTATTTACACTAAGTAGACAGCATCAGTACTTTGTCTATCTTTTATTTTGAAGGGTTCTGGTAACATAAACATTAAAAACATTGTTAGTCAGGAACACATCCATCCATCCATTTTCAGACCCACTTATTCCTGTTCAGGGCCGCGGGGGTCTGCCGGTGCCAATCTCCGGCTCTAATTGAGCGCTGGGCGGGGGTACACCCTGGACAGGGCGCCAGTCCATCGCAGGGCAACACAGACAGACAACCACTCACTCTCATTCACTCCCATGGGCAATTTAGAGACTCCAATCAACCTTACAGTCATGTTTTTGGATCGTGGGAGGAAGCCGGAATACCCGGAGGAAACCCACAGGGAGAACATGCAAACTCCACACAGAAAGGACCGATGTGTCCACCCCAGGCCTTGAACCTAGAACTTTCTTGCTGTGAGGCGAACGTGCTAACCACTAAGCCAGTCAGGAGTACAGTTGGGGTCAAATACATTTTTCAGTTACAATTACTGTATGTTTTCAATCACCCATGTTCAATTACAACTGAATTACGATTACAGTGACAAGAATTTTTTCCAAGTATAATTAAATTACAATTGTTTTTATTGTCTTTAGGAAGTCAATTACAATTACGTTCTCGATTACTAAAGTTTAATTACAATGAATCACAATTACTGAGCCTGAAATAAATGACCTAATAAAAGTTAACAGCTTTCTTTTAGCATCTCTTATAATAACGGGTCCTAAATCAGCTGTGAAATACACTAAAAACAAATATCTATCATCTAATTTCTTTCCTATCTATTGGTTACTTTGTTCGGCTTCCTAATCAATTAAAATATAGGCTGAGCCTTCTTTGTGTCAGTGTATCCCTCGATTTAAATGTTTTTTTTAAGTGGTAAAATGTAGCAAAGCTTGATATGAAATCTATTTTAATAATTGTTAACTATATACAGTATGTGTAGAACTGTACATAGAGCTGTAACATGGATCCCAAGTTTTGCATTACATTATAACTGATAATCTTTTATAGAATTTTCATGGCAGTTACAAATACAAAGTCAATTCCCTGAAATCAATTACAATTATGACAGCAAGAGATTTTTTTAAATTAGGGGCCCACCCTTTTTTAGGCAATTTCTATTAAAGTTGTTTTCTCATTTATTTGTCAGTCAAATATTGTGACAGTTGGTGGTACCGAATCATTGACACATACCAATATATGAATGGGGCCCATTGCTCAGTATGTGCCAAGGGGGCGCCAGGGGGCTCCCGGGGGTCCCCATTCTTCAAATGACTACTCCGTTAATGCTCGTTGAATCAGGCTGTAATTTGACATAGATATTCTATGAGTGGATGTCAACAGACTCTCCGAGACAATTTTGAAAAGGGGGGAGGACGGGGGGCCACCCTCTTTTCACGACATAGTCGTGTGATACATCGTTTCGAAGGCAATTCAACGTAGATTACGATTTCATGTCGCACAATTTCATTTGTTTTACTCGGTGGAACCAAGTCATTTCACTGAATTCTCTGGAAGGTGGTACATGCTATACAAGTACATACTTGTGCTTGAGTACAATTTCAATCAAATAACAGTACTTCTACTTGACTAGGATATATTAGTACTCTTTACTTTAGGTGTGCATGTCTTAAATGTAACAATGGCCTTTAGGAACAAGTAGTTGAGTAATTCTGGCTGCAGGGGACAGTAGAGACGTCCCAGCAAAGCTGCAGCAGAGCAAGAGATTGTTTTACATGCACATTGCACATGTGCAGGATCATATAGCCAAGGGCAAACGCTGAGAGAGGTCGACCTAAGGATACACACACACACACACACACACACACACACACACACACACACACACACACACACACACACACACACACACACACACAGAGCAAACAGCAAAAGCAACCTGGAGAACAAGACACTACACACACTTCAGAGTTCCCCTGCTAAAGTCACGTAAAAAAAAAAGCTTTTAGAGATTACAGACGGCTGCTTTACATGATGTATCCCGCACAAACATGCTAACATGTGGGAGGCCTGTGTGTGCATAGTTAAACTTAGCTAGACGCTAAGGTTGCACAAGCTGCTATGAAGCCGATCAAAGGTTACACAAGCTGTTATAATGAATAAGTGTAGTCTGTAATGAAACTACATGTAGATACACGCCTGTGACCTTAAGTGACAGCAAAACCTTCCATAGAAGGTCAGACAAACATGACAGTGACTGCGATACATAATTATTATACTAATTTTGCTTTGCTTTCAGTGAAATTTGTACATTTGGAAGATATCCGGTCACAATGAAATCAAACTCATTTTTAAACTTCGCCCTGTTACGTTAAAACACACCGGTTACTACGGAAACAGATTAAGGCCACTTTTGATGGAGAAAATGTTTTTAAGAAAATCAGGAATATCATTGAAATCATTTCAAAAATAAACTCTACATACACTATCGTGATAAAAGTCAAAGGTTTGCTTTTAAAGTCAAATTTATGGAAGCTGACCAGGGCCAATTCACCATATTCAAGAGATTACAATGCCATGTTTATGAGTTAAAAAAGGTTCTCCATCAAAAATGGCCCTAATCCTCTTCCGTAGGTTACGAAGCAAGCAGCAAGGTGGAATAAATATGTCGTCAAAAAGATAAATCAGACAATATTAGTAATTATAGAAGCCCAATAGAAAATGTTAACGTGCAGGTCAAGGAATGGTAAAAAGTTTTGAAACAACAACATTTTTTTTTCAGGAAGAAATTGATAAGAATAAAGCAAATTCTGAAAAGAGAATAAATAATTTTCTACAAACATCATTACTTAAACACTATTACAAGAACTACCTGTTTTACAGCATAATGAGGCTAACATTCACAAATAAAGCGCTTCCAATGCTTTGTCATTATGGTCATAAAACAAAAATTTCAAACACTTTAAAATGAAAGGCCACAATTGATCTCAAGTGGGTCTGATCACAGTATCCTGGCACATGATTGGAATATAATAATTCCTCCAATTTTGTACCCCAGCAGTTTTATCACCTCTACATATAACCACTGTATATAATAGGGATGGTGGGAAAAAAAAAAAAAAGATAATCGATTAATCGTGATTTTATTATTGACGATTATGAATAGATTCTTAAATTCCCAAAGATCGATTTGCTTTTTTCAAAGCAGATGAGTTGTTCGAACTTGAATACACTTGATACACTATTATACAATATTATACAACAGTTAGTTCCGACTAAGTAATTTAATCAGACGACAAGACAAGAGAGTGTTGCTGATATAGAGGAACAACAGCACCGGGACTTTTTACGAATCATATCACTCCGCTGTACAGCTGATCTAAATACCATTAATTACCGTTACATCATGGGCTACATACTGTAGTACACCCCTTGCTCTCTACTTGTGGAACTATTTTTGTTGGCGGAGCTAAATGATTAAATAAACAAACAAATCATAATCTCTTGTCACTTATTACTGTTACGTAATAAAATGCGACTGTAGAACTTGAGGTTGTGCTGTTCCTTAAATAAAGGTGCCATGAGGTGTTACTTAAAAGAGATGTCAAATAATTCAGCAGCTGACTGAACATCGGTTTGTAATCGAATCGATAACTAGAATTGAATTGAACTGGTAAATTTGGCACATTAATAAACAAATAACCAATCAAATTTGTTTATTTTTTTCATGCTCCTCATCTGTGGAACAAACTCCCAGAAAAATGCAGGTCCGCCCAAACCCTCTGCCCTTTTATGTTAAGGTTAAAGACATTTTTATTGGACACTATTTTTAATTAAACACTCACATTATTTAATCTGATATTATCCTGTTTTGTTGATTGACGTTGTTTTACATGTTTTGATTTTTGGTCATTTTTAATCGTAATTTTTATGGTGTTCTAGTGCTATTGTGACGTTTGTTTTGTGTAAAGCACTTTGAATTGTCTTGTACATGAGTCCAACAAAAAGTATAATTTAAATATATATTTTAAAAAAAGGATAATTTTCACTTTAAACATAATAGTCAGATTTGGATGCTCTGGTGGGCCGTATATGGTCCACGGACCTTGAGTTTGACACCTGTGTCATAAACCATGTAAATGCAGGAGTGGGTAAACATGTACCACATTAACAGCAGTTGACTTCTAAAATCCACATACAGACACAGACTGTGTTGGAACATAAAAAAAACAAGCACATTTCCAGTGTGTGAGAGTATGTAGATATAACGGTTTAACCCGCCTTGGACCTGGACCAGGACCAGGACCAGGACTAGTACTAGTACCGGTACCAGAACCAGTAAAGTCCGCTGGGTCTTATCAACACTCACCGTCCGACGCTCACGACGACGGCCCGCGAGCTCTCACCGAGGCCCGCTTCGCTCGCGACACCGCGTACGATGAGCTGCAGCCATGGCGAGTCATTTTAGGTAAACAAGGCAGCCTTCCTCCTCCTCCTCCTCCTCTTTCACCAACCCCTCCTGCTGAGCGCCACACGCTGACAGCACTGGTGGGAAAGCTGAGGGTCGTGGGTCCACAGAGCGCCTCAGTGCGCCCGATCCGGGGCCGCATACCGAGGAGCGGGACGATGATAGTGACACGAGGTGGGGGTGTCAAATTACAGCAGAATTCTTAAAGACATACACACACTCATTCACATAAACAATGAGTTGTTTCATAAGGAGGACCTAGACCAGGGGTCTGCAACCTGCGGCTCTGGAGCCTCTTGTGGCCCTTTGACTCTTTTGCAATGGCTCCCTATAACGGTAAAAAAAAAAAAAAAAAAAAAAAAAATATATATATATATATATATATATATATATATATATATATATATATATATATATATATATATATATATATTAAAATAATTAATTGTTAACGCTTACATAAGGTATTGATGATTAATGAGTAAAATAGATCATATTGTGCAATAACTCCATCTTCCTACTTCACCTCCTGCAACCTTTACAGACTCTGCACCTGTGATTAACCTTACATTTTAAATCCCTGGTAAGATAACTACACTAACAAAAAGATTATTCTGGAAGAAAATAGGGATTTCATTTGTGTGGGGAAACATTTATTTAACTGCCAACATGCCGGCTTAATATACATGCTTGATATGTTGCAAGAAATTAGAAATTAGCATGTGTTGACTGACTTTATCATGTGTTTAATTCTAGTTATTTTTTGTAGCACTTCAAATTCATTAACTCATCAAATAATTCAAAAACTGTATAGAATTTCATACATCGTATTGTCATCAATGATGATGATGAATTTTTTTTTGGCTCCGGAAGGACTTTAATCCAGGTGAGATTAGGCAAAATGGCTCATTTGAGAGTAAAGGTTGCAGACCCCTGACCTAGACCTACCAATATAAATAAAAATATAAAAATAAATGAATAATCAGAATCAGAAGTACTTTATTTATCCCAAGGAGGAAATGACTTGCGTTACAGCCGCTCAAGAAATATTACAAATAAAAGAATAAACATTAAAGAAAGAAAGAAATGAAAAAACGTACATAATTAAATAAAACACTAATTAATTAAATAAGGATTAAATACAAGTGCGAACATTACAGTAGTAACAAATGAAATAATAATAATAATAATGCAGATATATGCAAATAACTATATATATGAATAACTAAATAAACATTTTTAAAAAATAACGAAAAGAATCAGAGGAGGAAGGGCAGGCTGAGAGGCCATGAGGCACCAGCCGTAACAGTTATTTCAACTTTATTCTCGAAATTTCAACTTTAGTCTCGACATTTTGAATTTATTCTTGATTTGCCCAAAATTATTTTCCCAATTAGTTTTTTTTTCTTATGAAACAAAGCAAAATTAATATTGTTTTCACTTCTATTTATTCAATCATTATTCATCCATGAACAAAATCAAAAAGGGGAAAAACATGAAAACGTGAAAATGTAAACCAAATGGCATGAATGTTAAAAAAAAATAAATAAATACATTGTAACATTACAATGCATTAAATGTATTATTAACAACATATGAAATTAAATATGTTAGTAAAACATATTTGACAGTATATGACACACAATAATGATTGATAACATTCATATTACATTGTCGTAATGCATAAAGTGTTGATAGTGCTCATGTTTTTTATATCCAAAATTAAACTCGGGTTTTTAATTAAAACGTGAACGTGGAAACAGAAATCCTATAAAAAAAAAAAAAAAAACAAAAAAAAATCTCGTGAGAATTTAAAGTGATTTGAGGCTTTTTGTCCTCCCGCGGCTTCCGTAGCCCATGATAAATTAAAATGGCTGATCCTGTGGAAAGCGTGTGTAGCAATACGCCGCTCATCAACGTGGTAAATATGTGTTTTTATCTCCTTACAGTGCGTGTATTAACACATTTTTATGGTATTTTACTTTAATGTGAGCAAACATCACGGAAACGTATCCATGTTGTGTTTGTTCTTCTTTTTGTTGGCAGATACAGCTCGTCATTAGCTTGTAACACATCAATAAGCAGTACTAAATCTCATATATCCTATTTATTAACGTGAATAAAATAACTAAACTTCGCTGAACACTTTTGAGGAGATTCCTGTTCATGTTTCAAACTATTAGTATTAGATCGTTTATCATCAGAGGTCATAAATGCGTGTTTTTAAAGCCTGGGGTTGAAATTCTAACATTTTCTGGTGTTTTTTGTGTCTCTGATTACAGGTTAAAAA
This sequence comes from Gouania willdenowi, assembly GCF_900634775.1. Lineage (NCBI taxonomy): Eukaryota > Metazoa > Chordata > Actinopteri > Blenniiformes > Gobiesocidae > Gouania > Gouania willdenowi. The sequence continues at coordinate 22,884,757 of NC_041063.1, read as the reverse complement.
AAATTCCGGATTAATAATGTGTTAACATGTGTTCTCTCTTATAGGATTTGATCGACAGTGATTTACCCAAAGCGTTGCAGCTGCTGAATAACCTCACTGAGCAGGTACAATGTAATTCATCTTATTCTGAAGGGCTTAAAGCAAGCCCTCAGCCCTCTGTAATCATGCTAGTTTCCATGGTTACTAGTAATGGATCTCAAGTGGGCCACAGATTTTATGTGCAAAAACAATACATTTTAACATTATTGTACAATAAAATACAAGATATTTATGAAACGGACAATATCCGAGCCATAAGTGATAGATATCAGTCCCAACAGCATTTTCACTTTAAATTTCCTAGATTTTGTGACCAATTTCTATTTAATGAAGGAAAATATGATGCCATCATTTGAGGAAAACTGGATGATTTTGTAAGATTTTTGAGTTTTTTCAACAGTTTAACAATAAAAATGCCTGCAATCGTGCAATATAAGCACCAGGAGTGTTAAGTTTCATTCACACAATGATTAGTGTTTTCTTTGTAATTTTTTACATCCGAATTGTATGCTCCAAAGGGCCGGATTTGGTCCCCGGGCCATGAGTTTGACACATGTGTAATACAGTGTTATTACAGACTGCAGGTCTGACATAAATACATCCTTTAATTCCAGGTGGTCTCGGTTACAAGTCATGTTCATGATCTGCTAAATAAAGTCAAAGATGGAGCATTCGACACTTCAAAGGTGAGTCGCAGCGAGTTCAGGAGGTGGAGGTATTTTATACACACACGCACGCAATAATAAATAATAAAAATGTTAGAGTTAAAAAAATAATTAAAAAAATAGCTCAACAGCTATGAAAATTAAAATTACTGACAGCAATCACGCACCAGGTATAATTTGATCAATAAATCCAAGATTATTTGCTCGGAAAAAACAATGTAAAAGGTTTACATTGTCACTGTAAAGTTTGATTGGATCTCCACTGTAAACACTTTCTTATTGAGAATTTATTTGCATTGCATTGTGGGATGTGGAGTCCCGTAGATGGATCCTTAGGTGTTTTTACTTCATTCTTCTTCATCCAGGACTTCCCAACACATTGCTGATGTTTTCATGGACTTAAAGTTGCGGCAACTGAATATTGAATGTTTCGCGGAGTGATGTGATATCACGGGGAAATCTGGGAACAAACTACAACCAAAATGGTGTCCTCTCTAAGAACGTTTAAAGTAACGCAGTTGTGGTGTTGCTCTCCGACCTCTTCTCTCTGCAGGGTTTGTCCTTCCTGGACCTTCGCTACCACCTGCTGCTTTTCTACCTGCAGGACCTGACCCACCTGATCTACCTGAAGACGGAAGGACAAAAGATCAAAGACAGCGACGCCCTGAAGAGAATCGTCACGGTCCGAACGGTGAGAGGCTGAAACCATGAATAATTCTCTGTACTCTGACTACTTTTGGGTTCCTGGTGGTGCTGATGGCTCAGTTTTCTGTTTCTCTTCAAGGTTCTGGAGAAAATGCGGCCTTTGGACCACAAACTGAAGTACCAGATAGACAAACTGGTGCGGACGGCCATCACTGGGAGCTTAGGTTGGATTGTACTCTTTTCATCTTTTTAAAGAAGTAACAGATGTGTTTGAGACTCATTGAACTGTTTATGTTTTCACGTTCAGCTGAGAACGATCCACTTCAGCTGCGTCCCAACCCGGGGAATCTGATCAGTAAAGTAAGTAATTGGTAATTAATTACAATTATGGCGTGAATGTATTTGGCAATTAAAAATTGTCAAATTGTTCTTGTAAGAGTTCTTATTATAATTTTAATATCTCTACGAATATTTATCGTACAAGTTTGATGCTTACATTTATAAAAAGCTCATCTCAAGTACAGTATTTTATTTAATTGGACCAAAGCTGTACGACCTACCAGTAGAAAAAATAAAACAGTAAGAAAGTTCATGAAAAAATATTTATATACTTTCTTCCCTATAACTTGGCCACTGGTACCATTGAACAACATTTCCTTTTAATGTGTGACCTTGACCTTTGTTCAAGGTCATATTTAGGGTCAAGAACTCCTCATAAAAGTGAACAAAGTGAGACTGCAATGCTCTCAGGACGACAAAAACCAAAACCAAAAAAATACTTTTTCCCTTTTACTTGGACACAAATTGAGATACAGTGCTCAGACTGGTACCATTGAACAACAGTACCTTACAAAATTGTCAACTAATCCAGATATCTGTTGTCATTTTTGCAATTTTTTTTTCCATTTTCAATTGCCAAATACGTATTCACCTTGCAAATACAGGTCTTGCCTAGTTATAATTGTAATTCAGAAAATAAGTTGCCGTCGTAGTTGAATTGCATTTGAGGTGAAAAACTGTCATTTACAATTTAAATAAATCATGTTGCAGTTACAGTATGTGGCTTACACACATACATAGTTAATTATTAAAATATGGTTCATACCATTTAAAAATATTTTCAATTGCGGGGTCTCGCAATACCAATATTTTCATTGATTAGGAAGCCTAACAAGGTAACCAAAAGTTGAGAAACAAATTAGATAATAGATAATATTTATTAGTGTTTTTTTTCAGCTGATTTAATTCATGGGTCAAAACTGACCAGTTATCATAAGAGATGCTAACAGAAAGCTAACACAAGAGAGAGGTTATGTTTTATGGAATTATTTATGAAAGGCTCAGTAATTGTAATTTAACTTTAGCAATTGAAAACATAATTGTAATTGACTGTAAGGGGTAAAATAATTGTAATCTTAATTGTAATTGGTAAAAAATGCTGGTCAACGTAGTTGTAATTGAGTTTTAATTGAACATGTAATTGTGATTCCCATGAACGTGTTTTGTTGTGTTTTGTCTCAGCTGAGTGATGATGAGGAGGGTGAAGATGAAGCTGTGAACGCAGAGCGAAGTGCAGCTCCCTCTAGTGGCAGGAGATATGTACCACCCAAGATCGCCGCTGTGCATTATGGTACAGTTATAGCTTTTAAAGCTTTTTTCTGCTCAATATTAAAACGTTTCACATTAGTCATTAGTTATGACTCTTTAAGGCACTATTCATATTTATCTATAAATTGTTTAGATTACGTTAGATAGAACTGTATTTAATCCCTTGGAAAATTTAATTTCCAGCAGCATTAAAAAAAGATACACAGGGTTGAATTAATATCTAAATACAGAATAAACAGAAAGACATGAATAAGGTTGGTTTATTTGTTACTTTAAATATTTAGTGTGATACCTCACGATGTTTTCAGAATATTTGTACATTTATCATTTATTCAACATTAATTATGGTTTTAATAATATTAGAATTCAATACTTGTATAATTATGCATTCAATATGATCAAGAAATTGTTCAATATTTTAACTATTTCTATTTGAACCTATTTTTTAAATTATTGCTATTATGCTTGTATGTAATATGCATTTATTAATTGTTGAATGTATATTAAGGAAACCCTATCCTATTTTATATCTATATATATATATATATACACACTGTATACATTTTATTGATTAGAATTGTCGTTGATCTTGAATTGGTGTAAATAATGCAAAAACATTTTTATTATATGCTCCAAAATAACCATTTCATATTTCTAAAAACTGTTATCATACCTGATGTATAGTACTTATTTAGCAATATATTTACTTAAGAAATTAAATATTTATTTCACCATTGCTTTAGTTATTCTTTTTCATTAGTGTAGTCTGGATATACAATACAATATACAACTTAAAAATGATTAACTAATGATAAACATATTATTAATGATAACCAGTATTTACATAAATAAATGGAGTTGTTAAAGCAGTGGTTTCCACCATTATTTTTTTTTTTTTTGGGATCGTGACCCCATTTTGATATTAAGAATTTCCGACATTATTATTAATAGGAATGTTCCGATACAACTTTTTCACTTCCGATACGATATCGATATTGCAGCCTTGGCCGCTACCCATATCGATCCGATACAAAATCAGCATGAATCATTCATAATTTTATTACTTATATTTTGTAGTGTGGAATGTTAGAAAAGGCTTGATTATATAAAAAAAAAAACCAGACCCATTTATTATAAAGCAATGGATTACATATAATTAACCCTTTAGAATAATAATATTCTATGATTGAATAAAAGAAATTTAAAAAAATGAAATAGAAGATAATGAAAAATGAAATCCAAAAAACCATTATATATTATATCGGCGATTTTAGGTGCAGTTCGATAAAATCCGATATTTATTTTTTGGCTGATAACGAATATTGGATTGGGACACCTCTAATTATTAATAATAACTAGATTTATATTTGACAAAGTGAAAGTATAGTATAGTTGTTTAAGATTGTGTTTTAATTTGTAAAAGAATAATAATTAAAACATTTCAACAATACATTTTCTATCAGTAATTTATTTAATTTTATATAAATTACTAGACATTTCAAGTGATTTATTTTTTTATTTGTAAAAGCATTTTGAGCTGCATTTCTTGCATAAAAAGCACTTTTCATCAATAAAGATTTACTCGAATTAAACCCCAAGGTTGAAAACCACTTAATAGCTTGTAATGCTGTGTGCGTGTGCCAGACGGCGATATGACGGAGGCCGAGCGTCAGAAGACGGCGTTGGAGCGTCAGCGTCGAGCGGCCCTGAGGAGCTCAGTGATCCAGGAGCTGAGGCAGCAGTACAGCGACGCCCCCGAGGAGATCAGGGACCGACGAGACTTCCAGAGCGAGCGGGAGATAAAAGACGACCTGCACAGGTGACCCGACCACACCCACCATCAAAGCTGTTTGTTACGGGATGAGCTCATCTTATCGTTTCCTCTATCAGGAAGAACTACGAGGAGTCCATGATGGTGCGTCTGAATATGCCCAAGAAACAGAAGAACAGCAAGAAGAGAGGAATGATGGCCATGACGGGCCAGCTGAGAGGAATCACCAACTTCAGTGACATCACAGCACTGACCGGTGGCGAGGGCGGGCAGGTACGTCACCTTTACACCAGCACGTTTCACACACTTTTGGATTATGACCCTATTTAATATCACATATCTGGTTATCATAGACTTTATTTTCCTTCTAGAATTAGTTATTGATCACGTTTGTTTTCCTGTTACTAACACAGAGTAGCCAGGATTACATTTATATTATTAGTGAAATATACTATAGAATACAGTTATATAAGATTGTTTCAATTTTGAAAAGAATAATTAAACATAAATAATTGGCAAGTATGTTACAATACAATACTTGGGTCGCGATACAATATTGCGATATTTTACCCTGTTAACATCAAAATTAAATGTAGAGTTGAAAAATAAAGTTGCTGTATATGTTCATCAGAAGATATTGATCATTCAGAGGACAAATTGTTTTGCTTCCAACAGCCTTTTTATTATTATATCTACGGCGCCATCTACTGGAGTGGAGGTGTGGAAGTGGCACAATTTTCAAGGTTTTAATGTAGGAACAGGAGCTGGTCAACATGATCAGTAGTTGGGCTGCTCCGCTGAGAAGTGACGATGTCTCCAGCAGTAGAAAACACGTCCACGAAAATGTGAAAAATACAATAAGAAAAATATTGATTAAATATGAGGAAAAAAATAGTAATTAATCAGTAACTTTTTTTCCCCCGATTATTACACGTTTCAGGTTAACTCAAGGTTGAAAACCCTGCTTTATTCAATGGGTTCAGCTCATTTCTCATCTTTCTGCATGTGACAGTCAATAATTCCTAAGCTACTGATTCCACTTTTTGAATAATGGATCTTATTCTGCTGTAGTTTTATTTAACTCTGAGCTGATTGGGGCTCATTTCTGCAATATTTTTTTTAAACTTTGACTAACATTTAACACGTGTTTTACCATTTTATTTACATTTTAAAAGGAAAATAATTGGAAACCAAAAGATTTAAAGCTTTCCCTGCCTTTTGTTCTGCAGGACACTGATGGTCGACCCAAGAAAAAAAGGAAAATCCTCAAGAAGAAAACCAAAAGAAAAGGTGTGTAATGTTTACAACACACACACATAAGCTAAGCAATGCATGTGTGTGATTCATGTCTTTGTTTTCCACAGCCTTCAAAAAGCACAAATAGAACCAAACAGGAAGAGGAGGAGCCAACATCTGCTCACAAGTTTATCAAATTCTTCAATAAATGACTTTATCAGCTCAAAATGTTTCACTGGTCCATCAATGAAATATTAACTAACTTCAGACTGAATGCAACACTTGCACTTACATATGCAGTACGTAGTGAACTGGAACTAAATCTCTTAAAACGTGCAACAAATATGAAAGTGATTTAACCCGATGTTGTTTGAATAGCTTTTAAAAAGCTTATTAATACAAATGCAGTTTTTAATAGGACACAAGGTACAATAATGTTTCTATCACTTTGGTCTCATATACAAGATTAACATCTTTAGAAGCAGTTTTATCCTATTACAAATTTAAAAATGTGAAGTTTACCAACCTCTGCACACTATATTTGGCCTGTAAATAATAACACTGCAGAGACTACAGTACCATCATATCTTCTTTAAGCAGATTTAAAACATACTTGGAACATAAAACACAATGGATTTAAACACCAATCTTGTTTGATGACTAATGGAGATTAAACACTGTCATTTGTTGCATACCACTTCAATTAAAAAAAAAATAAAAAATTAAAACTCATAGAGTAAAGAGAAAATACCAGTTAAATCCAACATTTACGTCTAAATATTGACGTAAACGCATTTGATTTTAATATTTTTTCCCCCAAAAAAAATCAAAAACATTTTATATGCTTTCTGAAAGAACAACGAAATGATGAAAAAACATGTCTACGTGTCCAATACAACGAATATTAAATCCGACCTCGGCACGTTTACATTCTGCAATTAAACAACTTTTCCGACAAATGCTGTAATCGTGAATCAGGTTAGAGGAACAGATAGACAAAGACTCCGCCTATTTTTACACAATGTCTTTATTTTTTTTCTAATTACAGACTCATGGGATAAAAGTAAAAATAAAAATAAAAAAGCAAGACACTTGTCCAAACCCTCCCCACCCACCCCGTTTCAAAAAACAAGACGTCTCCACACAAACCCCTCCTTTCCTCTGCCTGCTCTACGCTAATAGCTCCGCCCACTCCTTGAATAAAACAGGTGTTTCTCTCTCCAATGACAAGCCGTGACTGCACTGCGCCGTCAGAGGAAAGGAGCGCCTTCACGTTCCACTCTGGAAAAAAATAAAGTTAAACTAAAACACCTTCATCTCTGATCCCGTCTGCCTCACTCTCACGCAAACTTGCTGGCCTGAAGCTCAGCCACTTGGCTTCAGCTGTGTGTGTGTGTGTGTAAATGATGTTCGGTGCAACCTGCACTGCTGTGTATGTGTGTGTGCGTGCGTGTATGATGTGTATGTGAGAAATGTTAAAAAGCAATGTCAACGTTTGCTGTTATAGTAAATGCCCCCCGTGGCTGGCCTGTGGTCGCCCTGCCCCCCTCCCCCGCCCCCCCACACCGACAGGATGGGGTGAGTGTGCATAGTGGGAGCAGAGAGAGACAGAGACGCTGCGGAGACAGTGGGGGGGGCCGGCGCCACCTGTGGAGGGGTCGTCAGCCGCCACTGGTCCTGAAACCTGAAACGACAAGAAGTGGTCTAATATACAGAGAGAGGAGGGAGACGGGATGAGGGTTGGGGGTAGAGGAAGGGGGGTCTGCACGAAAAATAAAAACATGGGATGCCTGTCCTGAGAATTGTATTAAAAAAATAAAAAAAAAGAAGACAAAGCTGCGGCTGAGGTGGACAAGTATAGAAGAAAAACCTCAAAAACAGAAGAAATGAGATGATCCTGATCACTGATGATCCACGTCCAGAAGTCAGAATGTGATGAGAGAACAGCAGACACAAGAGGAGAAGGAGGGAGAGGAGGGAGGGGATAGGGGGGAGGGGGGTGATGGACTCCAAAAGCTAAACACAACAAACTTCAGCTGGAGAAGCTTTTACACACAAATGTCACATCAAAACACTTGTTTTTTTTTTCCCTACTTCTCTCAGCACTGCCCTCCCCCTCCTTCTCCTCTCCCTCCCACAACACACACATCTTTCTCTCTTTTTTCATTGGTGGAGGGTGAGTGGGTGGGCGGGCGGGCCATGTCGGTGATGGTGTGAAAGCAGGGGGTCACAGCCAGACCAAAGGAGACACATCTGCAGCCTTTTACCCTCAGAACCAACATGTTTTTGCCACTTTTCTCTAACCCCATCATACCTGTGTGTATTATACACACACACAGATACACACACACATTCACCTTACCAGGGGGGGCGACTTCATCGACCTCAGCACATGCACTCACACACACAACCTCTCACTGTGGCCAGTCTCTGTCCAGAAGTTTGTTTTGAGTTTTTTTGTCTTTTTTATTTATTTTTTTTTTCTTCTGGGCTTTTCTTCTTTTATTGTTGGGCCATGAGAGGACTTTTCTCTCACATTGTGTGTTTTGTTTAAAATGGGTACAAAGAGGTAGAGGGGGGGAGGGTGATAGTAATTGGGGAGAAGGGAGGGGAAGGGAGGGGGGTTTAATAAGGGGAATACCACGATGTTGTTCGCCCTCGGCCCCTGGAAAAGAGAGAGAAAAAGAGGGTGAGTTCTTTCTGTTTGGCTCACGATGGGTGACACCAATTGTTCTGGTGTGATAAGATATCAATATCAAAAACTGTGTGTGTGTGTGTGTGTGTGTGTAGAGGGAGGGGTTATAGTTTGAACAGGGGGGAGGAGAATTAAGACAGCACTATATAGACAAACCATATTAAAGGTGTCTTCAGTTTTTAACGCAGTGAGAAATCAATCTGGAGGGATTGAAAAAAGAAATGTTTGACTTCCGGGTGTCGGGTTAAAGTGTGTGCGCACGTGTGTGTGTGTGTGTGTGTGTGAGGGGGTGGCAAAGGCACTCTTTCCCTCTTTCTCTCTCTCCATCTCTGGGGTCACTGTTGGGAAAAGACCTTGAGGACAAACAGCACCACACATATAACCCCAGCAACAAAAAAAAAAACACACACACACACACACACACACACACACACACACACACACACACACACACACACACACACACACACACACACACACACACACACACACACACACACACACACACACACACACACACACACACACACACACACACACACACACACACACACACACACACACACACACACACACACACACACACACAAATGATCCGAGTGGCTGATTGGCTAAAGGTCAGGCTGCAGTAATGAACCCTCATATCTGGAAGTGAATGCTGGGAAAAGCCTTGTCCACACAGACCCAAGATTACCTCTAAACTTTCCCTGTCGTTTCATTAACACACTAAGTCACGTGTCAAAGTCATGGCCCGAGGACCAAATCTGGCTCTTTGGAGCATCCAATTCGGCCCACAGGAGAGTAAAAATTACAGAGAAAATATGAATCATTGTGTAAATTAAACTTAACACTGACGGTGCTTATATTGCATGATTGCAGTCATTTTTAATGTCAAAATGTGGAAAAAAAATAAATTCTTACAAAATCCTTCAATTTTCCTTAAACTATTACATAATATTTCCCTTAATTAAATAGAAATTAGTCACAAAATCTTGGAAATTTAAAGTGAAAATCATGTTTGTGCTGATATCTATCACTTATTGCTTGGATATTGTCGATTTCTTACATATATTGTAATTTATGTATAACAATGTTGAAGTAACTTGTTTTACCGCACAAAATCTGTGGCCCTCTTGAGATAAAACTGCTCTGTATTTGGCCCCTGAACTACATCAGTTTGATGCCCCTGCACTAAGTAGTACTAACGCCTCTGTCACACATCAGAAGGCAAAAATAGTTTTAGAAAAAAATGGAATTCAAAAGTTTAGTGGCATGGAAATGGGTAAACCCTGAAACCGAATTTTGGGAAATTTTGAAACGCAAAATTAGAAACCCCATTTAACTGAAAGCTTATCAAAAACCTGTGGTAAAATAAATCACATTGTATTAAAAGACTAGGCCATAAAAGCCAAGGAACCTACAGCTTAACCTTCTCTACACAACTAGGTTTCTGATAATATCCATGATTTTAAAACTCAGCTTTGGTGGATTTAAATGCAACAAAACTCACTGAATAAACATTTTTCCCAGCACTCGGAGTCAGTGTGGACAAAGCTCGGGTTGGAGGATGTGCACGTGTGGTGTGTGAGTAGATGGTGCATGCAAACATACAAACACACACACACACACAAATACAGTTTCTGCTCTAAGCAATCACCTAACAATGCAGAAGATGACAGCAGTGATGTTATAAAATGAAAAACTAAGCACAATTTAACTCCCTTGATAAACAAGTCTCCTTTAAATGTGAGAAAATATGGGTTTTTACAGCAAAATGCACATTTAATGAGTGAATGTCAGCATGAGAGATTTTCTGTGCTAGCTCACTTTGTGTCCAAACGCAAAGCCAGGGTTAAGGTTAAACTGTGCACACCCACACACACTCCACAGCCTCTGATTTTTAAATATCAAAGCACGCCTCGCTCCTTTAATCACAGCCAAGCACTGAGAAACAATCCAAAGCTTCCAAACGTCTCCCCTCCCACATCAGGCAGCCGCTGGAAGCACAATCAGCTAACTGATGAATTCCTGATGTAGCAACTAGACGAAGGTCGAACTTAGTCAAACGCTTCTGCAGGTGGTTACATATTAACCAATCACTACCGTATCACTGAATCACAGCAGGAAACCTTGAATCTGTATCCCTACTCTTAAGCACAAAATAACATCTCGTCAAATATCCAAACTGTTACTTCCTTGTCGTTTCTGCGTTGATAACTAATCTTTACACCCTTGTACTGCATGTCACTATCAGCATTTCCAGCTTTATTTAAACCTCCTTAGCTTCACCCAAAGTCTCTGCAGAACAGGCTAAAGCACAGTGAGTACAGGCAGCGTTTGGGATTCCTGAGGTGTGTGGGAGTGACGAGGAGAAATTCTGACCTTGAGGTTCAGACACTGAGGCTTAAAAGGGACAAGGTGCCACACAGCTTTATTAGAACATGGAGTTTCTGCTCTGACAACTGCAATAAAGTATACATTTACTGGGCTCAGCTGAGCAATTTGAAAACTGATTTAAAAGTTACAGAAGCCACAAATTTTAGATTAAAGGCTGTACGCTCAAGCAGAGCCACAATCGCTGTTTTAAAACTGCATGTGTAGAGCATCCGATTTACCATGATCGTGGAATACAGGTTGTAAAACTGGAATACATGGTCTGAAATGGAAGAATCAATACGACACAGAAAGCAATCAGATTCTATTCTTTTCTCTCCATTTTAAAAACCAGGCCCCAATGACATGGAACTGCCTCTCGTGCATGTTTGGGGACGATATCACATTTACACGCATTCTCACCCACAGGAAACAGGTGATTGAATATCTAAAAAGACTGACAGACAAATATGTCTGCCCATAATCCCACTTAAAATCTTGTGCTACGCATCGAGTAGTAATCATGTTATGTTGTGAGTGAAAATGAATGCAGAGCTTCATCTAAAGTGTGACTCATTAATTATGACTGCATTTAAAGGGGAAAGGCTCTGATACAAAGACAGGTTTAGCTGATGGTCCATTAGCAGAATTGGTGATCATTTCATCTGGTGACAAGTCACGGTAGAAGCATCTACAATCACTGTGCGGGATTTCGTGCAAAACGTGAGGATGAATCTCTGGTTGGCCATAATTAAAAATTTCACTAATTTTCTGGGACATTTCCATGGAATTTTTCATGTTAAACGAGTGGCTGAGGGTCGAGCAGTTACTAACGACAATCTTGCATGATTTCAGCGTAACCGAGTTTGTAAATCATCTGAAGCATATGGAATGTAAAATGAATACCAGTAGTTGACTGTATTAACCCTTTTTCCAAGCATGTTTGGTATTATTTTAGGAGGTTTAATATCCTGTAAAATCATTTAAATAGGGGAAAATTATGAAATTTAAAAGTTTTGTGACACAATTTGGGAAATTTTAAACGCATAATCGGAGGCCTTATGGAGGTGATTTGAAAAAGTGTTAAATGATGACAAAATAGGTGAACTCTGAAATAAAATTTGGGAAATTTTAAAATGGAACATCGGAGGCTCTACATTTGTGAGGAAATGTAACCATGCTCATCAGTTCACAGGTCATCACTTCTATGCTTAACAGAATTAAGCACAAAAGACGAAAACACCAGCTTTAAACCAGAGGTGTCCAAATGCTTTAACACATTCCTAATATTTAGGTATGTTGTATGTCACAGGGAAACTTTTAAAACATGCACCATGTTTGTACAATCATCGAGCCACAGTACAGAGCTACAGAGTCCCATTACAGTAACGAGAACTGATTTCACCAAAACACAGTGAAAAGCTGCCACAGGCCTGATACACAACAGTCTGATCTCCAGCAGGCTTGGATTAAAAAGGACTAAAAAGAGGATCTCACCTCAACATAAAGTGAAGCAGGGCTGCCAACAAAGCATAAACCTGTTGTGTGTTTTAACAGAATGTGTTTTCTTCAATGTCAATACAACAAACAACTGAGATAAGCTTCTATCTGCACCTCCACAAAGCTGCGTTTACACTAAAACCACAGACGGATGTGCATGGTGTCTGCTGGCCTCCACTGAGATGGTCACACATGTAGCAGCATGCCATGATGCCTCCACCCCACCAATGTTTCTAAGGAAGTGTGGATCAGTGTGTGTCTGCTCCTTTTTTCTCCTAAGGCAATGGTTGGAAATATCTGTCAACACCAATAACAACCATTGCCTTAAAGTCATAATTATATAATACGGCCTGTTAACACATTAAACTAGTACAAAGTTTGTCCAGTTTTGGTCCTGGAGGGCTAGTGTTATGCATGATTTGAACATGTACCTGCTGCTTTGACACATCAAATGGCACAATGTGCATTTTTATGTTATGTTATGCTGAAGTGAAGCAGGGAAACTAAGACATGTAGGAGAGTGGCTCTCTCAGAGCAGGAGCTGTTTGTTTTGTTAGGAGGCAGGACTGTGTAGTACCAACCATAATCAACAATATCTAAGCAATATGTGACAGATACTTAAATGTCCTTTGATTTATTTATTTATTATTTAATTTGAGGAGATTTTGTGGAATAACTTTGGAAAAAGTTCTGGATTTGGGGGAAAATTTTTTAGTTCTTTCAACAATATCATAACTGAATTATTTGATAATTAACACAATGATTCATGTTTTTGCGGGTCGAATCGGATGCTCTGAAAGGCCAGATTTGGCCCCCGGGCCTTGAGTTTGACACATGTGGTCTATATGATGATATGCATGAAAAACAATAACCCTGTAAATCACAGCTGTCAAACTGCAATCCTCAAGAGCCGTTGTCCTGCATGTCTAAGAGGCTGAGGTAAATTGACAGTTTGCTAACTCTATGCTGCTATTAACCATTAAAATATAACTTCCTAACCAATCAGTGAGACACATTCCAGTATTGTTGGACTAAGCTCACCTGAAGGCCCGCCCTCTGCCTCTGGGTGGCGTGTAGCCGCTGTAGTAGCGAGCACGCGACGAGAAGCTTCCACCGCCGCCGCCGCCGCCGCCGCCCCCTCGTGATCTGAACCGAGCTCGAGGAAAGCCGCGGTCTGTGGTGCTGATTCCTGGTCTGTTTGTTCTTTTAGCGCCAACCTGAAAAAGTTAAGACAGACATTGCATGTTCAGGTCTTTATGCAGGACATTCATTGTTACCAACATCATGGACAATGTCTTTCCACAGTTCAGCCAGTATCTGATCAAATAATCAAACAACGTCTTTATTTCCTGTCAGGCCACATTGTCTTCTTTTGACAAAAATCACACAAAAGAACAGAAGAAAATGAAGTTATGAAATCTTCAAATGACAAAAATCGACCTTTACCTTTATCTGCCTTCCTCTGAAAAGAGATTCATCCAAAGCCATCGCAGTCCTCACAGACTCTTTGTCTGCAAATTCAATGTACGCAAACCTGCAAGAAGCACAATGACATTTACCTCCAAAAGTACAAGCAACAGACACATCTAGAGTTTCTATAAGGAGCGACTAAGGCCTGGGGATTAACTATGATTATTTTTAAGGCATCTGCACAAAGGCAAAAGCAAAAAAACGCACAAAAGTGGGAATTAGCAACAAATGGCATTGCGGATCGCAATCAAGCTTTTCTCCATCAACAAAGAAACACCATGAGATTTAGAGTCAGTCAAACAAAGGGGAAAGTTTTGATCAAATGTGAGATTTATTGCAAGCCACTCGTGGTTTGGACTCACTTCAGAACCAAAATGTAAGACGAACTAAAGTTTAGCTTTAGCAGCAGCAATAATTTAGGAGGCCTGTAGCCCAGTGGGACAAACGTGCCTCCACGAGAGGAGCACAGAATGGTGTGAGTCATCAAACACTCCACACAACAGCAACATGTTCCCAGAGTATCTCATTACATGTGCAGTTAGAGTCGCTGTAGATCTCACATGTCCAACAGGGCTCTGAGGCCTTTGATCATGGATTAATTGTCTAACTGATCAGAGCAGATTGAAACATTTGAAAGGCGATGATGTTCCGTTATTTGGTTACTGTTGGGGATTTTGTGACAACTGCTTTGGCAGGTGATTTAAAAAGAACATTTGCTCATCAGAAACGAAAAAAAAGTAGGGGGCTTCTGACAACTGAAAAAAATAAACTCAATTAACTTTCTGAAACAGCATTTTTAGCATGTCATTTTTATATTACTTTACCAAAATCAAACGGAAACTGCAATAGAAGAGGGAATATACCCTCACATGCACGTTTGACATTATTACACATTTACATAGAATTTTTCACCGCAAACCAGTGTCCAAAGAGACCAAAATGTCAAATCTCGCGTAAAATATGACAATATTTTGGAGCATTTATTGGGACAATATCAAGCGTTTATTTTCCACTGTAAAATTAGATGGTCTAATGCATAGCTACATTAGCAAACGGACAGACATATAATCTTGTGCAAAATCCTGTGGTATTTCGGTGCAAATACAGCAGAGAAATATAAAATTAATAACAAAAGTTAACTTAATAAAACGAACTACGCATGTTTGGCTCGATTTTGGGAAGTTTAAAGGCCTTTAATGACGTCTGAAATTAAACAGAAAAGGACAAACTGACTCGGAAATGGGTAAACGCTGGAATATGGGAAATATTCTGAGTCTGGGGATTTTTTTAATGGAAAATAGAAGCCTCTATATGAGTAGGGCAGTGCTAGAAGTCGGTCAATTTGTAACATGCTGTGATCTAAACTGTTCATATACTCTATGGTATTATTTCTGATTAAATATGAACTTTATATTAGTTAGGAAATGTTGTATATAAAGAAATGACTGTGGGTAGGTAATCCACAGATTGGTGGAAGTGTTGCAGCCTGACGATGGTGCTCACCCTTTGGGATGCCCCGTGTATTTGTCACACAAGATGGTCACTCTGTTTACTGAACCACAGCCGTGAAAATGAGCCTCGAGCTCCTCTGCCGTGGCACCGTAATCCACCTGAAAGTCCACACATCAAAAGAGACGCATTACAATCACTGAATTTACTCTTTCTTCGGTGCGCATTCAAATTCTTATCAAAGATGAGGTCACAATTACTGGTTCGTCACAATAATTCAAAGAAAAATAAAACACCTCTGAACATCTGAGGTGTTATTAATGGATTATATTTAATTGGACAAATTAATTTCCACATGATGACTCGATTTAACTGAATTTCAATGGAGTCATTATGTGGAGCAGTTGTGATAACATAGCCTTGTCTAATGTGTCATTACAGAACAAGTTTCTTACAGAAACAAGAAGTTACTGATCTTCATGAGTTAAAAGTAACACAAAGCAGCTGTTTGTTAAATGCCTGCTCAACAGGTGACAGCTTTATAGCACTAAAGAAACCCCTGAGCTGGACACAAAAGCAAATGTCTCTAAATAAGTCATGTGTGGAGCCGACACTGACGGTTTCAGAGTGATACATTGTTAAACCGGTTCAGTTTTTGTGGGAGACGATGATGTCGTTAATCACTGTTAGTTAATGGTTCTACTGCTGTAGTGATAATATTAATGAATGTGTGCAGGTTACTCACGTTTCCAACATAAATAGATCTGCCATCTGCTTCCATCTTTTCCTCAATAGACATGATGACGGGGCCGACTGCACAAAGAGAGTTCAGTTCAGTGAGCTTCAAAGTAAAAGGTTTGAATCCACTGTCACAAAATCAACACTCGTGGTTACAAGGAGAGCACAGTGTGAGTGTTGAGTTTTATACTCACCTCGGTCATTAAAAAAAAAAGAAAGACTTAAAGATTTATTCTTGTGCTAACTTATACCAAATGTTTACATTTAATTGTACTTTCTCCTTTTATTTAAAAAAGTAATAAATAAAAAAAATAAAAAACAAACTATCACGCAGATCTTTCCTCACAGAATGATTGAGCAGAAACTTAAAGCTGCAGTTTGTACAGTCCTCTCTTCGCTCCGATTTGAAACCGAAATTTAACCTCCCTTACCAGTGACTTTTGTAAACGCTCTTATCAAATTTTTCCCCAATAGACACTAGTGACAAATGTATGAACCTTATCTTCATTTACAGGGCCAAGAGAAGGAGATGAGATTCACTGTCCACTCAGAACACTTTGGATTACAATATGCTCAAAGACGATTATGGATTTTTGACCAAATTATGCCAAAAAAAAATACAAACTGCAGCCTTAAGGGAAGGAAATTGGTCTACCAAACTCACCTGGTGGGGGGCTTAGATTCATCTGTTTCTCCACCTCGTTCTGGAGCTCCTTCAGCTTTTCCGCCTCTTCCTCCATCTCTCTCACCCGAGCTTTGATTGCCTCCAGTTCCTGCAACAGACAACAGGGATTTTTAGAGCCATCAGACCCATTCAGCACCAACGCCATGTCTGAAGCGTGATGGTCCTTTCCACACTTCCACACAAAATTTACTAATTTTAACCCTGTCAAATTACACTATGAAAGTCCTGTTCGCACAGTTTAGAATGACTTTCAGCTTAAAAATTACAAAGATTTTCGCAGGCAGCTTTTTATTAGAGGCTGATATATGGACTTTTTTTTTCAAAAATGGCCATCGCCCGATTTTTTTTTTTTTTTTTTTTAGCACTTTAGAGTAGCCATTAAAGGAAAAAAGAAAACATAATCATCCATTCAGATGTATAAATATACGACGAAAAATAATAGTAAATAATAAAAAAGGTATTTGATATTTGATCAGGCACCCGTGTGGGCAGCTGCAGCCACCGCTTGACTGACGGAAGGACCCTGCATTTATATCATATGAGTGTTTCAATTGTCTTTCATAACCAATGTACTTTAAAAAAGAAAAGTCTATCGGCCATGATTTTTTTAAATCAGCATCTGCATCAGCCTTTGAAAATCCCATATCAGTCGACCTCTACTTTTTATCATCTCGCATGTTTTTGCAGTCGACTAGAATGCTGTTGACAGTTAACAGTTTTTACGTAAACATCCTTAGTTTTAGTGCATCAAACACTATGTAAATTTAGAGTGGAAAAAAGGTAAAAATGAGCCAAATTAAAGTGATCAATTAATCAGCTGTTCTGCACCAGTTTAAGACTATCCCAGTGTGAACGCAGCCTCAGACTGGTGCACTGCAGCATTGTGGGAGTCGATCCTGATTCAATCAGCTGACAGGATGTCTAAGAGGGAAGATTTCATCACAGCATGAAGCATTAACAGTAGGGCCATTAAAAAGACTCCACAATCCCCTAAACACAGAAATAAAGCTGCAGGACAACGTTAACACAGCCATCGTCTCCTAACCTTTCTCTAAGCATGTGACTGACAATATAGCATCGTGTGTCACTGACCATCACATTTCATGAATGAGAAAAAGGGAGTACAGTACACATCGTTACACACCATCTGTCCTGTTTTTAAATCGCTTATTCCAGTCCTCTCCCTTCTTTGGCAAAAACCCTGAGGGATACAAACCCAGCCCCTCAAACACTGCATTACCTAAAATCTGCTTTTCCACAAAACCCAGAGCAGAGCTGAGCAATGCCTCTACATACGCAGAGCACAATCTACCCCAAATTTCACAAAAAGCTTTCTTTGTACATTCACTGTGTGGGGAATGAGTGAGTAGCCAATTATTTACTACTTTTCAAAACAATTAATGTAATTTATAATCGACATCTTTATGTTGGATAAGAGGGTTGTTGTCACCAGGAACTTTTCACAGAGTAGGGGATGATATAGCACGCGAGTGTTGTAGGGGGTCAGGGGCAGAAAATTTGGAAATATATAATACCTAAACACATTGCCCAGACGGGCAGTTGGTATAAACAGAGATGCACAAATATGTGCTAATTGCTTTGTTCTCCATTCTCTGAAGTGTTTCTTGCGCCAAGAGTAAAGACTTTTTTTTTTTAAATTAGGTATTCTGTGTGAACCGCAGTAATATTGGGACTGTTATGGACATGCCTTCAACTAATTAATTTTATATTTTTTTATTGTAGTTTTTCTCACACATTCATTTGTGGTGGGCCTAATTTATTTGCGGCAGCATTTATTCAACCTTATTACTATTATTTGATAGGGATGTAACAATTAATCGTAAGGCAGTTAAAAATCGATTCATAGGTATCACGGTTCATATCGATTCTCTGAAAATTGAATCGCAGTATTTTTTTAAACAGCAGAGGGCGCTATATATATTTATCCTTCTCTTGTCAACTAATATAGGGGCGGGCGGAATCTGCTACTACTTTCTTTCTGGCCGCCTTCTACTCTTAAACATGTTCATAAATGATTCCTTACCCCTTTAGCACCGAAAGAATATCTGTAATATTACGTGAATATCTGTAAAAGTCACGTTTTTCTATTAGCTGTCTGCTAGCGCGTAGCATCTCTTCTTCACTGCAAGAATATCTGCATGCCAACCGACCACTGGGTTACCAGCGCCCTCTGCGGGTCCAAACAAATATCTGAGATAAATACAGCGCAATGTCCAATTGTTAAGGCACAAAATACATATTCAGTTGCACTTTTAAAAAGAAAAAGAACTATTATGCAGTTTTGCATTGTTTACTATAGAACCACAATTTTAAATTAATAGGCTTCTTCTTCATTTGTATTATTCCTTTATTTATTTAATTTAAGATTTATTTTAGTTAAATTGCATTGTTTTGAATAGTTTACCAAGGGATTCTTTTGACAATGAAAAATAAAAGGAAAATAGTACAGTATAAAAAAATAAAGGAATATTTTTCAGTCATCATTTGTCTACAGTCCCATTTTGTAAAATTGTATCGTGAACCCAGTATCGTGAATTGAATCGTATCGGGAATTGAGTGAATCGTTACATTTCTATTATTTTATTCAAGTATTTTTTTTAATTTAAGTATATTTTACTTATTTGAAGTCAAGTATATTTCTAACTCCTTGTTTTTGCTTCTTTTTTGTAAATTTACCCTCCACCCACCCACGCGCCCCACACCCTCCTGGGAATCCACCACCAAAAATAAACTCTGCCCTGTGGGAAACGCTGTATTTTTTTTTATCTAGTGTATAGTAGATTATGAAACACTGTTTTCAGAAATGAGCTGTTTTTATGTCTCTGGTCAATCATAATACAATGCTCATATATTGCCAATTAGGTTTAATGGTGGAATCCATCTCAAAAGAAGGCTTTATACTGACGACTGTAGAAAAAGGCATAATCAATCCAATAATAGTGCCATTTTTAAGTACTTTTAAAGATGATTTTGAGTATGGCAAACGATGAAGGCTGACTGTTTCTGATTGAATTAAGTGGTCACTGCCAATCTAATAAAAAAATCTAGCTGCTCCTTCTCACTGCTTCCTTTATGCATATAAGCCGTTTTTGAAGTTTGATGGGGATTTTTAAACTTTACTTTAGCCATGCTGCTGCCTGTCAATCTGCTCTATACCAGAGAAGTGACTATGATAGCAACTGCTCAGAGATCACTGTACTTACCCAAACAAGAATTTGCTTATCTGATACATTCAAGACCTCCACAGTGTGCACCGCCCCTCAGCCCTCACCCACAGACGGAGGTGCTGGTCATGGCTACCTGAAGCTGCGATACATCATGGACCACTACTTGGTTAAAACCAGACAACCATCCAATAAAGTGAACCAATCCAAGTTCCTCCATCAGATCCACCCAAAGTTCCACAAACACGGGGACAGAGATGAACCCGCAGCAACAATTATGAACTGGAAACTCAACTAAAGCTAACAATGCTTAGCTAACCCACCGACACACAGACTGGGCTAAGAGCTAATGCTAACCACTCCATATAAGGAATAGCAGACATTCCAAGGAAAGTCTGCTTTGCTAGAGTGGTTAAACATTGTACAGAATAGCACAAAAAACATTATATTAATAAAACAATGTCTATTAAGATACTAAAAAGGGGCATTTTTTTTCAATTAAATGTTTTTTTTTAATTTTTTTTTATTAAAGTTGATTAGTGCAAGGGCTTCAATGTTTTTAACTAGACAAAGAGATAACATTACAGTCATTGACTGAGACATTTTCTTTTTTTCTGAGATTAAATAAAAACTACAATTCACACACACAACCTACTAACAATATAGGTTGTGTATATTCATGTGTGGGTTTATTTGGGGTTAGAATAGAATATCTTTATTGATCCCCAGAGGGGAAATTCAAGTGTTGCAGTAACTCATTGTTATACAATAAAAAAGAGCAGACTGTAAGAATTTAAATAAATACCAACATAGGAACTGTTGAACAGACATAAATTAGAAAAAACAAATACAAACAAAAAAACAATGTGAAAATGATTGATGGATGATTAGTTGTTTCCTTATTGATTTTAGTTTGCTTCCCCCCCGCAACTTATCTTACTTGAAAATTACCAAATGTTCGTATTTTGGGGATAAACGTTAAACAAGCTTGAATGGTCATTTTTGTGCACTCTTTTTGGAAATGTTTTCATGCATTATGAATTGCATTTTATTGTTGACCGTACGTTTATTTCAGTGATGCACTTAAATGGCCCAAAAGTACATTTTGTACTTGCTCCGCATTGTAAAGATCATTACTTAGATGCGAAATATGCACTTTGTGTTTTAATGAGAGAACATTTAATTTGACTCTCTTTCAGCAGCTAAGTCAGTTTTAGGCCTGTACAACATTATTTAATGTATGAGTGGGGACAAGATAAACATTTCATTTTTTTTTTAAATATTGTGCATTGTTGGAATGTCAATGCCAAATAAATATTTTTCATATTTTGAATTTATCTATTATTTGTAGGGATGTAACAATTAATCGTAAGGCAGTTAAAAATCGATTCATAGGTATCACGATTGACATCGATATTTTGAAAATTGAATCGCAGTACTTTTTTTTAAACAGCAGAGGGCAATATATTTATCCCTTCTTTTGTTCAGCAGTGGACAAGCGGCAGGCAGAATCTGCTACTACTTTCTTTCTGGCCGCCTTATACTCTTAAACATGTTAATAAGTGATTCCTTATCCCTTTAGCACCGAAAGAATATCTGTAATATTACGTGAATATCTGTAAAAGTCACGTTTTTCTATTAGCTCTGTCTGCTAGAATAGCATCTCTTCTTCACTGCAAGAATTTCTGCATGCCAACCAACCACTGGGTTACCAGCGCCCTCTGCTGGTCTAAACAAATATCTGACGTAAATCAGTGCAACGACGGGGTTTTTTTTTTAAAGTCCAATTGTTAAGGCACAAAATACATTTTTAGTTGCACTTTTAAAAAGAAAAATAACTATTATGTAGTTTAAACCAGAATTTAAATGAATAGGCTTCTTCATTTGTATTATTCCTTTATTTATTTCATTCAAGATTTATTTTTAGTTAAATTGCATTGTTGTGAATAGTTTATCAAGGGATTCTTTTGACAGTGAAAAACAGAACAGTATTTTCTAGTTTTTTTCCCCAAAAAATAAAGGAATATTTTTTAGTCATCATTTGACTACATTTTGTAAAATAAATCGTGAGAGAATCGTTTCGTGAACCCAGTATTGTGAATCGTATCGGGAGTTGAGTGAATCTTTACATCCCTTATTATTTGAATAATTAATATTAATTTAGACAATTCCAAATGTTTTAATTATAATGAAGTTAGTACACATTTAGAGCCATGAATGCTATACGACTAATAATTTGCATAATCATTTCTTTTGGTGTTTTTTTTTTTTTTTTTCAGCCTTTGTTTTCTCATTTTCGGTTTCGGCCAAGAATTTTCATTTCTGTGCATCCCTACTACATTTCTAACTGGCCCCTTCTTTTTTTCTACAATTCATTTATACATTGCTGCATGCTGGGAAGAGAAAAAGGTAAAATAGAATTTGCATTACCTGGATTGTGATGATTCATGTTTTGCACGTGAAAATAAAACATCGTAAATACATCTTGTAAGTTGGTATTCAGACAACTGTGCTACAATGAAAAATAATACATATTTGAAGACAATGCGGTTTTACACGTGTAAAGCCCACAGGTTTACAGCAGCTGCGGGCTCATTAACATGCGCGCACACACACTCACCGGCCGGTGTCACGCTACGTTAACACAGAGGTGAGCAGCGCGTCGTTACCGTGAGCAGCTCGGTAAAGGGGAGCCTCTCACGGTGGTATCTAATGGCGGCCTTGTCCTCCCCTCGCCCCAAACCCACACCCTTGTCTACCCCCACCGCTCCCTGTCGCAGAGAAACTGGCGTCGCTGTTGCGCCAAGATGGCCGCCGAGACCACGCATGTCGCCACCCAGTTCTACTGCACTGCGTGCACCACAATGGTGGTTCAAACCAACCTGGCAGAGACGGAAGCGCACACTGAATGATATACTGAATTTTAAATACAATATGGATATTTATGTCTAAAAACTACTAATATCAAGGTTCGGTGGCCTTGGGTAGCCACGGTAGCTCAAACAATGTCCAACACTTACTGGGTCTTCAATCGAGGCCTCCCCTTCTTCTAAGCCCGATTCTTCGTCGCCGACCCCCGTGTCTTCCAGCTCGGGGTGTCCGTGGTCCGAGTCCAGCAGGGATTCATCTGCCAGTCCGTTACCGAACTCCGCCATCGCCCTGTCCAGACAGTAGCGACACGCCTCGTGGTCAAACCAATGTCGGGCTCGCGTGCGCGGAAGAAAAAAAAACAGCAGAAGCGCCGCTCAGTGAAGTTAAAGCGAGGGAAAAAACGCCAACTTCGGCTTTAGCCTCTACTCAAACTACGTACTGCGATGAAAAAATAACGGTTGCTTAAAGACACCCCTCGGCTGCGTGTCCTGTTTACTATAAACTTCGTATATTTACTGGAAAGACAAGAGCGGCATAGATTCTTCAGTTCATCGACGGAAACGGCGGAGAGAGCAGAGCTAAAGTCACACTCCTATTGGTCAACGTAACACCCGGTTCCGCCTCCACTGGAATTTTCTGCTTTTCTCATTAGTTGACTGCAGGGCATCCCGGCTGCTGAACCCCTTTCGTCTGTCTATCTATAAAGCAAGGAATCTCTGTCTGTTCCTCAAGTATCTCTGCTAATAAGGCTCAGATTGACCTGAGACATTCAACATGGCTGCTGCTGGTTTCAAATGAGTACAATGTCGGATTTGTTTAAACTGCAATGATACCGTCCATTCATTAATTGATAAAATCGTCCACCGGGAGCTTAGCAGAACAGATCAGTTAGTTAGCAGGTAGTCATGCTAACTCAGGATAAATTGAAAGCTGCGTAGAAGCTTTGCCCTGTTCGGCAAAGCTTCTACGCTGTTTTCAACTTATATCCTGAGTTACCCAACTACCTGTCAACATTGAGCTGTTCTGCAAAGCTCAATGTTGTCATGCTTACTCAGGATACGTTGAAAACTGCGTAGAATTTACAGGAGTGACTGCACAAAGGGCTTTTAAAAATGACTAAAGTGGGTCTACTATCCTAAAAAGAAAAAAAAAAATTTTTTTTTTTGCCTGCACATGCTGTCGAAGGTCAACACGACAAGAAGTGCAATCATTTAAAGACAGCAATGCATGTTTTGTTATTGCAATTAAATAAATACATTTGTTTTATTACATAAAAAACACCCCGTAAATATTGACCAACAGGTGTCCTCAGTGAGAAACGTTTGTAACTAATGTAATAATAAAAATTTATAAAATAAAAATAGGCTTTCACTATATATATATGCTGACACCCCCCTCGGGCCAGATTTGAGTTTGACACGACCTGATCACATTAACCTGTTATCCTTTCTGAAAATAAATGATCATTTTCTATGAGAACTTAATAAAAAAGCTTTTGGGAACATCCCTTTAACACCTCCCAATAGCAGTTTATTGACACAGTAAATGAGTTAACACAATTGTTGATTAGCTTTCTAGCTAACTGCTAATTAATCTGCATTCATCCCTACAGCAGTCATTTCAAACTGGACAATGAAACCAGTGCAAGTTGTTCAATGATTTTATTTGTTTTTCTGTATATCAAAGAAAGCATAATGGAGACAAAACACAAAAAGGCAGGTACAGGTGAGAAGAAATTATAAGCTTAATCAAAAATCTAACGATTCAAACAACACTGCCACTATTATAGTCCAATAGTCATAGGAATACCATACTCTATGAGTAGAGGTGGCATTTAAAAAGCATTATTGATCAAGGTAGTCAAAAAAAAAGAGGAAAAAACAGTGATGAGTAGGAATAATAAATCATATAAGTAGTAGTACAGTTACAATAGTGATAATCAAAGTGACGATGAAACAGAGTAAAAAGCGGATCTCCATAAAAATGTTTTAGTTTGGACAGTGCAACACCGTGTTCATGTGTGCGTGCGTGATCCCGGTCTTGGAGTACGAGCACGCCAGTCCTTGCTTTACGCACAAGATAGTTTCTGAGAGCACGAGTAGTGACTCTCTGCGTATCCAAACCACACTGAGCGAGTCTTAACGTGATGATGGCTGTGTTCATTTGAAATGTCTGTAGCTTGTGCAAAATCTGTGGACTTAGTGCAAGTGTCAAGCCGTGGGATGTCCTGTACAGTTTGCATTTTTGACAGAGAGAGAGAAAATTAAAGAAAAATAAAACTACACACACACACAAACCTCACCCGCTTTCTGTCGACCTAAAGATTGCTTTTTGGTTTTTGAATGACAGTAAAGCAAAGGGAGGATTACTTTGGAATATCAAGTTCTTTTTAATATATTTCTTTACAAAAAGGTTCATGTCTTAGTTTTGCATTTTGTTAAAACTATCAATAGTAACATTAATATACAACTTAAAAATGAAGGAAAACATCTTTAGTATGTTACGTCTCCTTCGACACAGCACCATCTTATTAGCTCTCAGTCAACACATTTTATGGATCCTAATTTATAATTTTTAGAATATTTTTGTACAGAGAAATATAAGGGCATTGCTAAATGACAAAGATATTTCTGAACAAGAAAAGTGAGTTCAATTTTGAGAAAAAATTATAAGTTGACCCCAAAAATCCTATTTTTACCACAATTTCAACTTTTTTCCCCACACTTTACAAAATAAATGCATTTAATTATATATTGTCCTACATGAGACAATAATTTAAGTCAGACCTAATTTCTGGTAGTCGACAGTTATTGATTTGAAGAGAATAATAAAAAGTTAAAAGAAAATATAATTTACAAATAAAAAAAATTAATACAAAGAAAACAGATGAAAAATTTTAGTATAAGGACACAAAACCAAACTTTTCAGGAACACATTGTTAGTAAGCTAACAATTTAGATTTGAGCAAACAAAAACAAAATTAATGTGACAAACAAAATTCAGACATGATAAATGACGATCTTGAGAATTCAGATTTACCAAAAAAAAAACCTTACAGAGCCCCTTAAGTGACATTTTAGGTGCTTGTAATATGTAAATTCATTAAGTAAAAACATATGTATTAAAATCATTGAAAGAGCTCCTTGGAAATTGATTAAAATGGTTACAATTACTTTAGGTCCAAATACTCTGATTGCTTGTAAGGAGAACGTATGTACAGAAAAGCACCAAAGAGTCATTTGGAAAAATAAAGCACACTTGCAAAGTAAGAAAGGGTAACGAATGCTACACCTGATTTTGACTAAAACAAACAAAGGTCAGTGTAACTTTTTCTCAAAATTGAAGCCAATTTTTTTATTTATTGTGGCCTGATACACCATTATATATTAGTCCCTTAGGGATACTAGTTCATATTCATCTGTCTCCCTGGTTGTAGATTCCAGATATATTATCTTATTTCACCACATTTACGACCAGAACCCCAACAAACCCGAAGGAGAAAACTAGCTCAAACAGCTCCATGTACTCCTAAGATATTTGGCTGATGAGCTAAATCAAAAACAAGAGATTTTAAAGTTCCTGTCCGATACACAGTATTGATGACGAAGAAATTTAGCCTGACCTTCCGTGCCAGAATAGGGTGAATTCAACATGATATTGGAGGAGCACCAGGGCTTCAATTTAAATACCTGGTGCTGTTTCCTCTTAAGGCCATTTTTATTTCAAACACACCTACAGAGGGTGTAAAAGCATTTATCTTTCTCGACAGGTACAAAGAGCTGCGTTCCAAAATGGGACATTTGGATTAAAGGGCCAAATCTAGTAGCTTAGCAACAGGACTTTTGTTTAAAGAGGTTCTTTTCTGGGAGAATTCTCTTGGAAGATGTTTTAATTTCAAGTCCAACGAAGCTAGAACAATCAACACAACCTGGAGGACTGAAAGCCTTTACACACAGAAGGCAAAGCTTACCTGTGTAAAAGAATAATAAAATTGGTGATTAAAGTTCTTGGTTTTATATCCGTATGAATACACTTGGACATAATTCATATAAAAGTACTTTTGAAACAGCTCTTCGTCATTTGTCCACCTATAGTTCAGATTATTGTAAAATTATGCTCTCTTCTTTAGCATTTCATTTGACCAACAAAAAAAAAAATACTTTATTTATCCTCATTTATATTAAGGCATCCAACATGCAATTATTGTATCTCTTCAGAATAAAGACACCTGCATCCGAATGCTTAAAAACCTCTTAAAAACAATGTAAAACATGTCAAAGTGCAGTATGCCAAAGCCTGGGCATTTCTCAGCCGCTCTTTTTGCACTATTTGGATTGTCATGAAACTGTGAAAACGTAAATGGGGACAGATTTAACAGCCCCGCCCTCTCCAGAGTACCTCTTTTATATCCCAAAAATTAGCGAAAAAAAGGGACAGTTAATACAACCTGTTCCTCTCCCAATGGTTTAGTCCAGTCGTCTAACATCCACACAACCTTTCCCTCAAAAAATAAGAAAAGAAATCCACAGGAGCAAACGGGGAGTTAGCAATGTAATTGTTGTCATTCTCCCTAAAACCCTTTCCAGGCTCGCTGTGGAAAAAGGAAACACTTGCATCAGTCTTTCGGTTCAAATAGCTCAAGCATGGTAAGTTGTTACAACTTATAGAAAGGTCATAGAGGTGAGGTGATGCATTGCCACAGGGTTAGGACCAAAATGCGTGGATCACGTGAGGAGGAAGGGAATCTGGTAAAGGATTCGTAACAACCAGCTTGGAGAGTCTGCTGTTGTACGCGTTTCCAGGTGAGCATCATCGACTCATGGATAACAAGTCAGTGAAGGTTGAGCAAAGGGCTGCAGGTGAAGGAAGAGGACCCAACTTCAAGAGTTGAAGAATGTTAACTTTGAAAGATTAGTGCTCAAACTCATTCAAATCTGAGGAGCCCAGGCGCGTTCAACGTGTGACTGTGTGCAGACCAAGTGTGATCTGAGTTTTTAACTGCTGCTGGTGGTGGTTGGTGGATGGACCTCCACGACCACCTCCCCGCCGGCACTGCTGCCGTTCTTGCTGACGAGTGGGATCGGCTGGCCAAAGTTAGTGGTTCTCAGAGTCGCCAGGTGACGTGGGGAGAAGATGTGAGCCCTGGCCGCTGCTCTGGACTCAAAGGTGACGCTGCAGGCATCGCAGCGGCCTACCAGAGTCTCCTTGGTTGCAGTCTGGCTGCTCGCAGGAGAAGCTGGAGCTTCGCTGATGGTTAGCTGGACAGGCTTGGGCAGGATGGGCCGGTTGGCTTTGAGCGCGCTGTACTGCAAGTAAGTTCCTGAGCTCGTGTCCACCTTACCACCGGAGAGTAAAGACTAGGAGGAAGGACACAAAATACAGAAATGCACAGTATTCAATATTCATTTGTCTTCAGTCTCTGCATTAAAGGATATTTCTTTTAATTACAATCAATTAAACAATTAGTATTCGAACCCAAAAACCATTTGACCCATAAACACCACTTAACACTTAAGAGTAACATAACATTCTAGAAACACTTTGTTTTGGTAATGGGATATGCACAAAGCACGCACAAAGATAATCGGGCTGTTTATGTCGCAATCTTCCTCCTACGCGACCAAATACAGACAAATATTAGATTATTGTATGTCATATAATTTATTCTAAAAAACAATCCTGTGGTCTGAATTGTATCAAAAGTGAATTTGTCCTGGTAAATGGCTCCGAAACGAGTCGGAGCTGACGATCATAAATGTTATTGTTCAATATTTACAACTCACGTTCAATATCTATTTCCTTATGTGTGAGGAAAGCAGACTCTTCTTCTATCATGACCCTGTGAATTGTGACGTGAAACAACAAAATGTAGCCGATCAAGAAGCAAGCTGAAGAGAAACACGTAATGATGCGTTCCAAGCAAATTGGAACTTCCAAGTTATAAATTCCATCTTCATCTTCAAATAGAACAGATTTCAGCAGCAGCAAGTTGAAATATCTTAAAAATGGTTAACTGCTGTAATATGAAATGTTTTTACAAACTTTACCAAGTAGAAGCTCTGACTTCAGGTGGTGTTCCAAGTAACTTATTTAACTAGCAAATCGGAACATCCCCAGTTCTGAGTTGAGTGAAACGCAGCGATATATCACTAGGGCTGAAATGATTCCTTGAATAACTTGAATAATTTGATTACAAAAAATCTTTGAGGCAAATTGTCTGCCTCGAGGCTACGCTTAATTCTTGTCACCAAAGTCCGCATCACGGCCACTTTGTACGTGGTCTATGGCTGCATCATGTTTCACCCAGACTGAATTAATTGACGTGCATCATCTGCTCTCTGGCAATGGCGGAAGACGGGAACATCGGTGGAGTGCGAAAAAGACAGAAAATGTCTAATGTGTGGAACCATTTTAAGCTTCGCAAGGTGGACAATGTAGTCCAGTGTAGATACTCTAAGATGGATCTAGTCTACCATAACAGGACTTCCACAATGCTGCAAAATCCTCACGTGAATGCCACTTCTGCAAGTAGACTGAGTCATTTTAGCCTGTATTATGAGGAAATAGTGATGAGGCATAAGTAACAAGAGGGCAAATGCACTAAAATCTCACTCACATAACTTTCCTCTTCACCTCTACCGTGTGTGTGGCGGTACAGAAAGACGCACACACCTCAAAACACGTCTTCACTACACATTAGGTATTTATAATAAAAATATACAAAATGAGTAAAATAAAACTAAACATTTATACAAAAAGTACACAAAACAGAAATGCACAAAAATATACAAAATAAGTCCAGAAACACAGAAAATGAAAACAAAAACAGACAATAACTAAATATAAATATAGACTCCAAAAAACATACACAAAACGAAAACAGAAATGCGCAAAACTCCACCAAAAAACATACAAAAATACACAAAATGACTCCAGAATCACACTAAAATGGCAACAAAAACAATTATACAAAAAAATGCACAAAAAGACAACAGAAAGATACAAAAATACAAATGACTAAAAAAAAAAAAAAAAAAAAAATATACATTACTAAAAAATACACCAAACAACAAAAATGAGTAAACAAAACTACAAACTAAACAATATTTATTAAAAAACACTAAATATGGACAAAGCTGAATTCATTAGCATATAGATTTACTTATGAGTGAATTTATTAAATGCATTGTACAAAACAATGTTTTGTTTATTTTTGTCCCTCACAGTACATCATGGCGGCGTATGGACAGTTTTGTCAAGACAAGTCCCTCATGGAACGTGGAGGAAGCTGCTGGTCTTACCAGTGGCTCCACCCATTTTACTTTTTTTTTTATTATGATAAACCTAAGGAAATAGGTTATTTTTTTTTTTTTTTTGGTTTTTTGTTTTGGCCTGACATTTGGTTACTATTAAGTGGAAGTTTTGAAAAATAATTTTGAATAAAATTTTGCGGAATAGCTGACAATTGCTGGCTCATTTTAAGAGGTCTTTCATATTTCATAACACTATTGATATAGTTGTTTACAAACACAAAAGTGTAATTTATCCAATTACTTGGTTAATCAATGAAAAAAAAAAAAAATCAACAGAATACTGGATTACAAAAATATTCGATAGCTACATCACGTTGTTAGATCTCGTTTTTGAATATGCAGAATTTTTGGCTTGGGCGAAAATCGGTGGTGGGAGAGAATGGTTATGTTTGCCACTGTGCCATGCTGTATGGAAAATATCAGAGCACACCACACACGGTACGATCAATCCTGTTCTAGGCCTACATTTTTTTAAATCTTCATGTGTAGGGTCTGCAACAGATAAAAAAATATCTTCAGATTTAGAGAATTCTTGTGTGTATCATATTTTAGCTGATGAGAAATTCAGATAAATGACATGCCTTAACTACACATTTAATAAAGTCAAAAGTAACTTTTCCAATTTCCTTTTGCATTTAGGATAGAAGTTTAACAGCATTTTTCAATCAGAATGCAGCAAAGACCAGTTGAGTAGTTCACCCACCACTTTCTCCTGCTGCAGCCTCCAGCGCTTCTCCTTGGCTCTAGTGTTCTGGAACCAAATCTGCACCACCTTGAGCGGCAGGTTGAGCTCGGAGCCGATGGCCTCGCACTCCATCGCATTTGGGTGGGCACAAGTCTCGTAGCACGACTGTAGAATGAACAACTGCAGGCAGGACAGGTGAGTGCGTGGCCTGCGACTGGAGTACGAGGCGAGGTTGACATCTGACGGGCTAGCTTTAGCAGAGGGGGTGTTTGGGTTGGCTGCTTTGGCAGAGCTTGGGGTGTTCGGGCTGACCGGTGCAATGCTGGGTGTAGGTGGAGGGGGGATAGTACGGTTTCCAGGCGTGTGTTTGGGCAGAGCCAGCTGTTCTCTGGACAGGGTGTTTATCTTAATGGGGACTTTGGAGCTCCAGTAGTTCATTCCATTCTGTTTCTGTGGCATCACTGGTGTGGCAGGAGGCCTGTTGGTAATGGGAGTTGTGGGAAGTTTGGGAACCATGCGGTTGAGGCTTCCTGGGCAGGGCACCTGTTCATCTTCATTGTCTTTTTCCTCATCCGTCTTTTCATCCTCACTTCCCTCTTCTAGATTTAGCTTCTCAGTCGATCGTGGGGCGATAGGAATTGGATCCTTGGGTGATCCAAGATGCACAGGGGTGTTAACTTTGGGAAGTATTTTAACCATGGGGATGCTGGTTGTGGTTTCAGCATTGGTTTTTGGCACCAATGAAGTGGTCAAAGACACAACCTCCTTGGGTTTGATCGGAATGGGGGTTAATTTTTTGACCATGGTTGGTTTGCTTGACTCTTTAACAGTCTCCATTTCTGTCTTCAGGAGGGTTCGCACCATCAGTGGGGCAGCAGTTCCCCCAGCATTGTTTGTAGAAGGTTTGTGTGAAAATATGGGCTTGGTAAGAGGCCAGGTAAACTTTATTAATGGTTTACCAACAGCTGCCAAGGTGCCGTCGCTGATGAATCGAACCTCCCCTTTTCTTTCCCGTGCCCTCATGTTCTGAAACCAGATCTGAACAACCTTCTTTGGAAGATGGACCCACTCAGCTATCTGTTCAAACTCGTGCTTTCCAGGATTTGGATCTTTGAAGTAGCAGCCATATAGAATATCAAGTTGCTCTGCTTGAATTATAGTCCTTGAGCGCCGCATGTCCCGATAGCGCTTTCCTTTTGCCTTCCTCGAATGCTGCTCCTTCTCATGCTCTTTTTTTAATATTGTGGTGCTCTTTTCTGCTGCACTCATGTAAATATTAGACTTTGTCATGTTGTTGCAGTTGATAAGGCCCATACTGCTGTTTGGTGGATGCAGACCTGTTATTGATTCTGGTTTAACTTGTACCACTACAAGACTTTTGGAGGTGGGCTTCAGGCCAAGCCCATCTAACAGCTGTCCCTTCTGTACTGAAATCTTTTCAGCCAGAGACGATGAGGAAGAAGCTGATTTGGAGTTTTTCCCCATACTGAGATCCAGGGCACCTTCGCAGTCATCACCATTGGTCAGGTAGTGAGAGAACTGGTTGTGGGAAGAGAGAGGCGGTGAGAGAAGAGAGCTTGGAAAGCGGGTGATTGTTGGAGGATTGGAAAACAAAGGTATTTTGCCATCATTTCCCATTATTGAAGGAGCAAGAGAAAGGATGTAGGGACTGAGAAACTGAGTGGAAAATGGTGTAAGGGTCAAGGGAAGCGAGTGGAGAGCACCTGCTTGAATCTCACCGTGATCCATAATATGAGAGAGGGAACTTGGAGGATCCCCTTGGGCTTCCAACTCTAGATCGACATCAGGATCCTGCCTTTCTTTCTTGAACTCCACCTCATCTCGATCAAACTCCCCCCGTACTTTTTTCCTTTTTGCCCGTTGACCCCCTCCACCCTCCTCCTCTTCATACTCGTCCTCTGCATCAGAAAGAAATACAGTTGTAGAGCGCAACACCTTTCCTCCAGATGGTCCTTTTTCCCCGTGGATTTCCTGCTGTGCCACTTCCTTGACTGGGCTTTCAGGTTCCTCTTTGTGGGACCCATTCTGACTCTCCACATCAGAAACAATAACAGAAGTGTAAACCTCATTTTCTGAGTCAGATGTAAGAAAGAAATCGCTCTGATTCCCTC
Source organism: Gouania willdenowi (assembly GCF_900634775.1). Taxonomy (NCBI): domain Eukaryota; kingdom Metazoa; phylum Chordata; class Actinopteri; order Blenniiformes; family Gobiesocidae; genus Gouania; species Gouania willdenowi. Next base: position 22,851,697 of record NC_041063.1, on the reverse strand, counting down.
TGCCCATTTTTCTCCGTTTACGTTTTCCTCTAGTGCTTGATAAATCAATTGCTTGGTTACCCAAAGCTTCATCATCATCATCACCCTCTGCTATAACCAGTGAGCTTTCCTCGTCATCGTAATCCATATCCAGGCATTGATTGTGCTCTAGAACTTCTTGCTTCTGTCTTCGTTTAGCGAACCGTGCTTGGGACAGCCACCTCCGTACCTCATCGACTGAAAGGCCAACTTCTTTGCCCAGTGCTTCACAGTCATCGCTGGGAGGACTGGCAGCATCTGCTTCTGTGCGAGACTCAAAAAATGCCCAGAGAACCTCAGACTGGAACTCTGTCAGCTCTGGAAGTTCTGGATCAACAGACATATTACAATTGGGATGGGTTTTGTTTTTAATTAAGGCATTTGTACTGGGACTCAATTTTGGGGTACCAAGAGAGTGACTTGGACTGGTTCCTGCCTGTGACTTCTGGGGGGTGTCAGGACTTAGAGTGAGATTTAGATTGATGGGACTAAAGCTAGAGTTGCTAGGGACAGATGTAGAAGGCGAAATGTTATTGCAAATACTTTTCCTATTGCCAACTGGGGAGAGATTCCGGCAAGGTGCTTTATCACTTTCTGGATCAATCTGATTGGATCCACTATCTCCATCTATTGTGCTATCGACATGTAGCTTCCCATCGACTTCACTCATCTTAAATTTCCCTTTACTTTCCTTTTCAGAACAGTGTGCAGTGTCTTCATCGTTCTCAGATTTCTCTGCTGTAATGTTGTCTGTAGACTGGTCATTCTGGTCTTCAATATCATTCATAACTCTATTGACTGCCTCGTCGCCTTCTCGCATGCCTTGGTCTGTCTCACTGTTTGCTGCCTGCTTCTGCTCTTCCTGACAAGGCTGTGCAGTGGTCAGAAGTCCAGCAGAAGGCCACTGGCTCTTTAGACTGTTAAGTCTTTGGACAAGGAGCGCTTGCTGGGCTGCGCTGAGGCCTACAAATGGCACGCACTGGGTGAGGAGCTGGCCTGGCTGGTTATCTTGTTGCTGTTGAGTTTGAGCTTGCAGTCCATTTAAGATCAGGGGCATGACCATTTGAGGCTGAGGCACGAGCTGGGCTGCTGCGGCACTAGGGGTGGCAGCAGTTGAAAACAAAGAGGGCAGGAGAGAGGGCGATAAGGTGCTGTGACTCGATGTGAGCAGGGTGAGAAAGGCCGAGACGGCCTGAGCTGAGGCCACCGGGGAAGGGAGGATGGAGGGATGTTGGTCTCCCTCTGTTCCTGTAGTCACCACTAATGTCCCGGGGGCAGCACAGTTGCTGGTGGTGGGAACGAACGGACTAGTTCCACTTGCAGACGTGGTCACCACCATGTTTGGAACACTGGTGAAGCTACCCTTTAAACCTGCAGTAGCTGCCATACCATTTGCTGCAATCCCAGCATTCCTGCTTCGTGTCTGGTGCAAGACTGACTTCATATGGCTCTCCAGCGTGATGGCGTGATTGTAGGAGACTCGACACACAGCGCACTGATAGGGTTTGGTTGAAATGTAGGGTCGAGGCAGGACTGGAAGCATGGAGTTCAGGGGACTACTTTCAACAGTTTGCTTTACTGAGCCCGTTGTCATTCTTTGAATGTGTGATGCAGAGTTGTAATGAACGCTCAGGGCAGTTCTGCTGGGGAAACTTTCCAGGCAGGCGTTGCATTTGAATCGGCTGCTCTTCTCTGGCGCCGCTTCTTTACAAACTGACTTTTCGCCTTCGTTCATTGTTTCTGCGTTCTCTGTTGAAGGTGGCTGTTTGGCTTCACCCTCTGGTGTTCCCTCCTCTTCTGGCTCCGTCTCCGTTTCACCTCCCTCCTGCTCCATTATTCTCTCTTCCTTAATTTCTTTTTTCTGCGACATCTGGGAAGCGTCTGTACACTCGGTAGATTGGCTGGGGTCTGAGCTGATGTCCTCAGAGGGCTTCACTTGAAAGGATTCTGATTCTGATGAAATAGAGAAATTTGACTCCTACGTTTAGTGAACAGAAATATAACTTACACTAAAATACACATTAGACAACATAACCAATTTCATTTATTTCTTAACCATCCACATACATGCAACAAGGTGAGGAGAGGCAAGTTAAAATAAAACGCGTCAAAAGATAATCTCATCAAAATTGCCAAAAGAGATAATATTTCATGTGATTAGGGATTTTTTATTCCCTTTCTGAATTATCTTCATGAACTTCACAGTTATCTCAGAAGTGCCATAATCCCAATTGGATTAAAGTTGATTGGAAGGAAAAAATGATCCAAAAGTGCATCAAAATTTTTGAATTCTTAATCTTCTAACTTTAATAAGTAGACACTTGTTATTGTGTGTTATCACAGTTTACAGGGAATTGGCATGTAAACCCAACAATTCAAAAGAGCGTGTATTTGTTCAAGAATGTAAAGGTAGAATTTGTTATGGTTACCTGAGGACTTTGAAGCAGCCTTTTCTGCTTCTGCACGGCTGGCAGCTTGTCTTAGGACAGCCTGTGTAAAAATGAAAGCACAATCAGAAATTATTTTCACTCTGAATGTTACAATGTCACATTTGGAAAACCGATCATGTGCATTGTGCAACTCTGTGATAAACGATTGGACTACACATCAACAGGCCTTTAACTTAATGTGTAAATTACACCAGAGGCACAACGTCCACTTTACCTAAAAAAAAGACATACAATTGTTAGTTACTATAATGTGATTTGTGGTCAGCTAACGCCTACATATCAAGTTTTTTTTTGGGACTACTGGGTAATTCGAAAACAAAACTTTGGCCAAACTACTTACACAAAGAGCAAAAAAATAAATTTGCATCTTAATTCAACGCTCAGCAGAGACATTTTAAATGAGAAAACAGTGTGTACATGGTTCTTTAACAGGCAGATTGAGCAGAGAACTCCATAAAGATTAAATTATTTCAAAATCAGTGTATCCAATGGTAAAAATGTCCACTGCCATCCAAAAACATGCAAGAAAACTTTACAGAAGTGTCAAAATTAATTTTTGACTTTGTCCTATCTGCTGCAGTATTATTCCACTACACTAATGTGCACATGTGTGCACAGCAGAGAAACAGATGAAAACAAACAATAGAATATCGGTTACTTCTATAGTATATTAGTTAGGAACAGAAGGGGTAGGACACTTGAACTCCAATGCTTTTTAGAATTTTAGCAAGGAACACCAGCCTGTTTACTTTTTTTTTTTAAAACAATCATTTTTTGTAATAATCAAGATCGTAACCGAATTTTGATTTATTGCACAGCCTTATTTACTGGTACTAAAAAAATAACTGGCTATAGCTTTGGGGGAAAATCCCATAAACATCAGCCCTAATTGATAGTCGTATGACATTCTGTATTTGGTCAGAGCTGTGCTGCACTTACGATGTCCAGCAGTCTGTCCACACACGATGGAAGCACGTTGTGTTGCTCAGTGAGGTGTCGAGACAAGGAAGATCTCTCAGATAGGCCTTTTTGGCACAGAGGACACAACCACTCAGCTTCCCCATTCCTTTCACTGCATACCGTCTCTCCACACTCCTCCTGAAGGGGACAATATTCGCTTAGGGAACACTGCTGACCAATGAAGCAGTAAGAGTCATTTAGAGGGAAAATTAGGAAACAAACTCCTTACAACAACAGACTGCAGGATATATGTATATATAATTTTCTTTTTCTTTTTTTTTTTACATGTTACTATCAGGGTTGTGGTCAGTTATTATTGTAATCGCATAATTGATAATTACATTGAGTAATTATAATTTTATAAATCTATTGCTGTGGTAATCATAATTAAACTGTAATACAGTTGAGCTTTAGACTTTACAATTGTAATTGCCATAACAATTCTATAAGAATTGACAATCACAATTTAACGCAAAACTGGAGAACCATGTTACAGTTCTACACATATGTAGTTAACAATTATTAAAATATGTTTCATATCAAGCTCTCCCACTTTAACCATTTAAAAAACATTTCAATCGAGGGCTGTACTGACACAAAAAAGGCTCCTAACAAGGTAACCAATAGATAGAATGTATTTTACAGCTGATTTAGGACCTGCCATCATAAGAGATGCAAACAGAAAGCTAACACAAGAGGAAGGTTAATTTTTATTAAATTACTTATTTCAGGCTCAGTACCTGTGATGAATTGTATTTGAACTTTAGTAATTGTAATTAACTTTCCAAGGATAACAAATAATTGTAATTTAATTGTAATTGGTAAAAATGCTGGTCACCGTAATCGTAACTGAACTGAAATTGAACATGGGTAATTGAAAACATAATTGTAGCTGAAAAATGTAATGGACCCCAACCTTAGTTGCTATGGTTACATTACACGTTAAACGATAGAAAGCCAATTCCAGACATCAAGTACGGCAGCATCAAAGAAATCACAGATGATTTATGCAGTTCTTTCAGTTTCATTTCCAATTTAAATTGAGCACCAGTCATGCAATTCACAGAGTTCCCTCTTAATCATCTCACAATGACATGCTTAAACTACACTATAATGCAATTTAAAAGGAGTTTCTATGTTATGTACAGCAGCATTCTGTTTATTGGTCCATCAGACAATTAACAACTAAACATTAATTACATAGATTAGGAAATCCTCCACATTCAACCTAGAATTGACTTCAATGGCATGAATTAGATGCAAATTAACATTACAATGTAAGAAAAAAGTCTTAATCATGCCACACTGCTTTTCTGTGCTACAATAATACAGTACAATAACAATATTTACATGTGTAGTACAAGTTGGGTTTTTTTTGTTTTACTTAAAAAGCAATAAAAGTTATAATGCATTATGTATACCACGTCACTGTTTTTGCAGTAAAAATTACCAGTTAAAGTTTAAATTAGGCTAGGCGTGACACCGCTTCCAATCAATACATGCAAGAGTTTTATTTTGGAAAGAAGAATTCTACAAACTCTAATGCAGGGTTTTGCACCCTTGGGGTCATGACCTCATGTGGGATTGCCTTGAAAAAAAAAATAAAAAATTAGGTCACGTGAAATGTCTAATGATAACAAAATATTTTTAATCTGTCATTAAAATTATTTCTTTTTAATTTTCGTATCTATCCATTTTGCACAACTCAAAAAACAAATTATATCACAGAAATAGAGCTTAATAATTATTATTTTTCAAAATAAAATCTCAAAGAATGCAGTATAAAAATATCTGAGCAGGTGCATACTGTCACTTTGTGCACTAATACTGGCTACTTTGTATTTGTAACACATTATAACAAACATGATTTTTTAAAAAACACATTTTAGAGAAAAAAAAAAAAAAAAGTTGCCAGAAATTTGTGATAAAAAAATAATGGGGTCATGATGAGAAAAATGTTGGCAACCACTGCTCTAATCGGGAAAAAAATACTTTGTTGTGGGACAACAATGAAGTAGTTTCTTTCATTTGAGATGTGGAAAAAAAGCAAGCGCCAGAATAGCTATGAATAAGGATGACATTTGCTTGTGTTCCTGTCACTTTAAAAGTCAGTGAGCAGTGAAGAGCTATCCACTACTGCTCTGTTCTCAAAGCCATCAGTTAGCGTTAGCATAATCCACCAGAGACAGGCCATAAACTCTAGTTTACTGGAGGAGACTCAGTCCAACCGACAGCAACAATAAAGATGTGCATGCAAGCATGTGGCAACTGTTTGCTCTTTAGGACAGCTTACTTTAGCAATCTGATTCCTTTATGTCAATAGTTTCTGAACTTTGTCTATTGGGCACTTTTGTATTAATCTTTTTTCATAACCCTCCAATCTAATATGCATTATTTCGTATGCTTATATAAATTGCAGACTACATTAGTTCAGTGGAAAAGAATAAACTTAACACTAAAATAAACTGACACTTTAACGTTCACAAAAACGAAACGACCTTCACAGAGAAATTTCTGAAAATGCTATACACACCCAAATATGAGATATTTTATTCTTGGTGCATCATAAATTCACCTTAATCAGTCAATCACTCATTGGACTGACGCATACAGACGTGTTAGAGCAAAACAAATGTATTAAAGAAACCATAGTGGAGCAGATGGAAGCCACATGGCAATAACAGAATCCAGGTCCTAAGTTCTTTGTGTGTGAAATGATCTTGTTCACCAACCAGCATCCTTAAACCAGTATGAATGTCATATGGTAATAAAGTGAATGTAAAAAACACAGAATTAATTTTTTATTTTTTTCAAATGTACAGTGTTCAAATATTTGTGCTTCTGACCAGCTAATTGTTACAAACATGTGTAAATGATAAACTGTGGGATAATATTGTTGTGGTTGCACATATTTTTCTAATAAGGATGTCAGAGGTCGATAACATGAATGAAAAGTTTTCAAAATCTAATTAAAAGAAGACCGCTGAATGGTTTGAGACTCATTTTTACCACAAAGAAAAAATAAGCTGTGATTCACCCTGCTTTCCTAACGTTGAATTAGTTTCAGTCCTTTGCACTAAGACATGACGATCTGTGCAGGGTGTTCCCTGCCTCAATTACTAAATTGTGGATTAAGAATGATACTTTAAATTGCACTGTTGAAGTTTAAAAATAAAAGCAAAAACTTGTTGACGATGTCATTTATTTTACTTTTTCAATTTGATTAAAATATACAAAGAAAAGCCCACTTCTATGAAAAGAAAATCTCAAAATTGTGCTTTAAAATGCATATTTCATATTTATTTAAAGTTTAAATAAATCTGAAATTGTTTATTATGAAAGATTGATTTATTGATTGTGTTCATTGAAAAACACATGACAAGAGGCCCTTGAAAAAAAAAAAAAAATCGCATATTAAATCCCAATATTGAAGGGAGAAAAAAAAAAAAAAAAAAAAAATCGCAATTAGATTATTTTCCAAAATCGTTCAGCCATAGTATCTGGCACTGAAATGTAAAAGCATTTTTTTTCTCTTGTTTTGAATGTAGAGCTTCAGAAAAAGCACTTCAGTGATACTTGATTGTGGAGACTCCTGAAGATTTAATCAACACCTCGTCTGATGTGTTTTAAAGCTGGGTGCATTGTCCTCTAGGACAGTGGTTCTCAAACTTTTCAGTCCTCGATCCCAAAAATAAAGGTGTCAGAGACCAGGGACCCCCACTGTACCTGAAGGTGGTTGAACACAGACATGAACATTGAAGAACAGTCATGTGGAGACAGAGCCATCAATAAGGGGGAGTAAAGGGGAGAGATTTTTGGGGTCCATCCATAAAGTCAGCAAAATAATGGTCCATTGTTCTATTAATCTGTGATAACCACATTTATTTATTCATATCTGAATAATGTCAACCATTATCCAGGAAGTTTATTGTTTGCGCTACAGTATATAGTCATCTTAAAGAAGAAAAATCCTTGTTTTAATCAGAAGTAAAATCGGTTAAAAGTGACCAAAAATGGTGGAAGAGGTCGTAAAAAAATGTGATTTTTAAAACCACAGAAATCGGTTAAAAGCTGCAAATTAGAACGTACAAAGACAGACAGAAAAAGTGGTAAAAAGGTGTCAATATTGGCTAAAAGGTGGCAGAAAAAAGTAAGAGCAATTAGTTCAAAATGGCAAATAATAGGCATGACAAATTGTTAATGTTGTTAAAGTGGCAAAAATAAACATGAATTATGGGGAAAAGAGGTTAAAAGTGACAATAATGGGTCAACATGTGCAACATTAGGTTGGAAAAGTGGTGGAAGATGTCTTCAAAGTACAAAGAATGTAAAGAAAAGGTATCAAAATTTGATGAAAAAATGGCAGAAATAGGAGTAATGTTGCAAAAAAATGCATTAAAAAGAGCAAAAATATGGCAGGAAAAAGTGGTGAAAATAGGTTTTTAAAAAAAGGAAAGTTTGGTGTAGTTGCAGAAAAAGGGTAAAAATGGGCGCAAGTTGTTCAAAAAATATTCTTCCCAGTGCCTCGCGACCCTAGGTTGAGAACCCCTGCTCTAGGAATACCCGTTGAATGAAAGCTTTGACATTGTTCTGCAACAATAAAACGTTTCAAAGTAACATCCATATGAACAGCAGGATTAAAGTATCACACTGCATTTACTGGCTTATCATAATGCATCAGTGCCACAATAAGTTTCTCAGGTAAAGAAAAAAGAAATTGTTTATTAAAATGCTAAAATAATAATGTTTTAGGCAGCACTGGTTATTCCCGGTGCTTACATTGAACTGAGTATGTAATATACTGTATACTGAAAATTGAGCGTGCAGGCCCAGCTTTGAAGCCAATACACAGCTTGAGATAACTGTGTATTTATTCAAACATCTTTCCATCAACTTCTACATAAATCCAAGCTTCAGCAGCTCATCTATCGGCTCATTTTCACTGAGCAAACTTACTCAAATCCACTCGTCAAAAGCAATTTATTTCTTCCTCTAATACGTGTTTAACTTATGGCCCGGGGGCCAAATCCGGCCCTTTAGAGCATCCAATTTGGCCCGCAGGAGAAAGTAAAAATGACAGACAGAACATGAATTATCGTGTAAATGATCAAATAATTCAGTTGTAGATTTCTCAAATTCACCAATTTGAATAAACTCCATTTGCATTTTTCCTTTGTATATATATATATATATATCTATATATATATATCACATGAATTTGGTTATTTTTAACTGCAAATTGTGGAAAAGAACTCTCAATTTTGTCACAAATCATGCAATTTCTCACAAGTAGTTCCACAAATTTACTCTAAATTACACAAAAATTGGTAACAAAAGCAATAAAGTTTTAAGTTAATTGAACTGACATTGCAAACCAGGACACAATGATGTTAACGTTGTTTTTATCCTCCTAAAATATGTGGCCCCTGAACTAAAATGACTTTGACACCCCTGATCTAACACGTCCACACTAAGGACAAAATGTTCACCTACTTCCTGATACATTTAAGCAATAAAAAAGGAGCTTTATTAATAGAGATCACCAGCGTTACTCACCACACCTGTCTGTGTTGACAACCGACTGCAAATTTGTCAACTCAGATCTACGATCAACTTATTGATTCTCGAATGATCTCAGCCTGGTATTTACTTTAACTCTAACATTAGCTTGGATCTAGCTTAAAATTACTTTGAATCAATCGTGATCAGTGACTAAAAAAAACCGCTTTACCCACATTGTTTTGATGTTATTGTCCTCCGCAGTCCTTAAGACTGCAGCTGAAGCCTGTGAAATGAAATACCAACACAGCTGCCTGCCTCACTTCCTTGTCACGCCAATTAGCAACCTAGCAGGGCACTATGACCAGATAACCGCACATCTAGCACACATTTACCACACAAAGCGCTGCTTAAGGTCACATTGTACCTTCACAAGTCGAAATAAGTCCAAATCAACGTCTCCGTCCACGTCTAGATAATTAACGAGACGCCTAATTAGCTAGTCCAGACCAATTAGCTAGCAGGCTAGGCTGGCGTCGCAATGCACTGGTGTTATTAGGAAAGCAGGAGATAAAAACCTGCAGCTCATTCTTCTGCACAAGACCGGACAGGCGTCTGTGTAATATCACCGCTGGCTCTCCGTTAAAAGGGCAGGGCGCAGTTTTAAATTAATAAACACAGCCCGAGCTGGGGTAGTTAACTACTAGCTAGCCAGTTAGCAGGCTGAGGTAATTAACAGCCCGTCAAAACTGCCTCCGAAATCCCGGAAAACTAACCTTTGTTTGGTCAGGTTTGAAGAACACGGACTCCACCGCTCGTCCACAGAGCCCCGGCCTCAAGTTTTAGCCTCAGCCCGCTGAGAGTGCTCTGCCAATCGGGCATCCAGCGCTGCACCGCCCGCCGCCTGCAGCTCAGCAAATTAAGGCCTAGACAGTTATAGATCGACTGGTCACCCAGGCAACTGATAACCAACTTCCGTGTTGTTTAAGTTTGAACACGAATCATTTAATTTAAATTCAAACTACACTGCACATACATTTTTATTTTTAATTTATTCTGAAATTAATCTGACAAAGACAATTATTCGGTGAACTATTACTAGCAATTAACTTCATGTGAAGCATCAGAGACAACACTTTTTTCCACAACACGTCCTCGTTATGAAATACGTTATGTCATAATTTGATAGCTCATACTACGAAATATAAATGATGGCTCTTAAAACAGACAACTTTGCTCTTAAAAATGATCTTAATTACGCCTACCACCAACCACGTCGGGAGTGAGCCATCTCCTAGCTGGGACCCCAGCAGATCCTTAACACCGGAGCAATGCCATTTAATTAATGAACGTGGGGGCTTCGTTTACAGATGTGATAGAAACACTCGCCCCCTCCTTTCTCCCTCCTTCTCCCCTTCCACCACACAGACCTTCGTTTTAACGCCTAAACATTCACTTTAACACCCACAGTGTCGCCAAAAACTCGCCTTTTTAACCACCTCCACACGTAATTGGCGAACGGATTAATCGGCGTAAAAAAGGCTAACTTGAGGATCGCAGTCCGTGTTCGTCCTCCGGGATGGGGGTGTTGATGCAGGGAAGAGCAGGAAAACACAGCGACGGACAGGCGGAACAAAGTTTTGGAATTAAAAGCTAGATTTCCACGAAGGGTCGGATTAGTCCAGGGCTCGGTCCGCCGTCGGCTCGGTTGTCCTATCAGTCACAGCAGGCCACCGTCCCCCACTCTAAGCCTCACAATTATCCGATCGACGTTTAATTAAGTTGGAAGCAATTAGCCGAGGCGTATTTGTTGTTGTGTGTGTTTTGGTTTTTTTTTTACCTGCATGGTGGTTGCACACACGCACGCTGCTTCCTGCGTGGATCCAGAGAAGTGAAAAGTTTTCCAGCGTGCCCTCCCTCCCTCTCTCCCCCCTCCCTTCATTCCCTCTCCCCTGTGGTAAACACACCACAGCTCCCCCCAACGCTGACTGCTGACATTCAGAGGGACAAGACTATTTTTAACAAGACACACTAACAAGCCCATTATTATCTCAGGGTCCATTTAGTTCATCCTCAGTTGTACTTTCATTTTTCAAAAACAATAATGTTATTCATAGTGTACATTTATGTCTTTGTCAAAGAAAAGAAAACTCGTTTAGAATATAACAAAAGCTATTAAATATTGATTAATATTTAATATTGAATTAACAAAGTACCAATTTTATTCATGAGAGTAAATTATTATATATATATATATATATATATATATATATATATATATATATATATATATATATATATATATATATATATATATATATAACTAAATTAAATGACTTATATAACTTAAATACATCAGTACTAATATATCGAATAGTGTTTTTTAATTTGGTTAAATTGACCTAAAATAATAATAATTATTATTATTATTATTATTATTATTATTATTATTAGTAGTAGTAGTAGTAGTAGTAGTAGTATGAAATGTTTAAGTTTGTTATATTAGAGGAAAGCTGAAGAACTGTTGAACATTTTTAAAGTTAGATAATAATAATAATAATAATAATAATAATAATAATAATCTAATCAAATTTAAGAAAAACTATTTGATAATTTAATACTGATGTATTTTAATTATATGCGCAATTTAAATGAATTTACTAAAAATAATAATATAACAATGGCTGAGTGTTTGTTATTATTCTATGTACATGGCTTGAAATAATTGTATTTTATTTTATTTTTTTGTTTATATATAAATATTACAATTCCCTACTGTCTAATAATAATATTGGCCTTTTTAGGTTATACAAAACGAGAAATTATCAACATATTGCATGTTATATGAATGGGAAAAAATTGCTGTAATCAGAAAAAAAAATTTTGGGAAAGATGATGGACGGGAAAATGTAAAAAGATAGATAGATAGATAGATAGATAGATAGATAGATAGATAGATAGATAGATAGATAGATAGATAGATAGATAGATAAAACAATGACTATTTGAACATGTGTCCTGAAAAAGGGAACCATAAAATACATGTTGCAAGGTTGGATGCAAATTGAGAGTCAACAACAGTGCCTATTAGAGGATAAAACCGCATTGTCTGCGTTACTGGAACAGCAACGACGCTCCCAATGACAACTATAGGTGCCTATATCAGTGCCTGAGTAGAATTGAACTTTGCCAACGCGTGCAACGCGCACACATTCATGTGTTGTCCTCGCTTGGGAAGCCGAATTCTTTTGATTGATTGTCTTGAGCTGCGGAGGTAAGTTATGATGCCGTTTACTTAGTTTATGGCGATTTTTCACCAGCTTTTCTTGTATTTTGGAGATTTTTGGCTGCTGGTTCTGCCGCAGGGTTGATTGGCTACAGTTTGACATTGAGACAGGTGTGGTGAGGATTACAGGGGCGGTTCAATGTGTGGGGGAGGGGCTTTAAACAAACATGGTAGAGGCGTGTCTGAGGGAGGAAGCACTCATGAAAACTCCCTCTTCTGTCCTAAATGACAGTGTCAGAACCTTTTTTTTTTTTTTTTAAGCTTAATAATTGAACCATTTAAAACGTTGACAACACTATCATCAATGATATGCACTTTCATTTGTCATCTGTCTCCCTGGAACTCCCCAAGTTAATTGTCACAACATTAACTGTGTGGGGTTTTTTGTTTTGGCCTTTTCATGCATCTTCCCAGACTCCTGCCAACAGTTAGTTGATACAGTTATTATAAAATCCAAGTTTATCAAGCGATTTATCATCTATTTGGATGCTGTTTGAGGAACACATATTTTGAGGTTACAACTTTATTTACAAAATGGTTATAGTTTATTGGTGTTTATCTGATTTTCTCAACTTGTGGGTCAGGACCAAAAAATGCGTCCCAAACCTTTGTTTTTTATTTTGAGTTTTTTTTTTGTTTGTTTTGTTTGTAATTTTTGCTTTTTTTGTTGGAAGGTGGCTCAAATTATTTCACACTTGTATATTAATTACTGCTAAAGATTTTAGTTTTTATTATTATTCTTTAAATGTGAATCTTGTGCTAATATTCTCAATCTAAGTATTATTAATATTATGATTTATTTGTTGCTTGAATTTCTTTAATTTATTCGTCAGGATGTAAAAGAATGGAGGTAAACAAAAAAACCTGCAGATACAAATTTGCCATTTTTTGCTAACTTTGGCTTATTTACACTTTATTTCTGTTGATGAATTAAAATTTTCCCTGACAAATAAAATGGGAATAAAATGTAAAATCTCAATTATATTTTCACTAAACAATGAATTAAGCTTTGTGTCAGTTTTTCTTGTATTTACTGCTTTTGTGGGTCTCACAGTGGGCACAGTAATTGGTATTTAGTCTGTATTTTTAGTGGTGATGTGTTCTTTCAGATGAACGTGGAAGTGGAAAGAAAATTTGTGTGCACTGCTGACACCATGAAAGCTCTGGAGTCAATGGGAGGTATGAGTTTTAATTTGTTAACTACACACCAACACAATATTTTGATCCATGCCAGCATTTAAAAAGGCCTTTTCAGCACTAATTAATATGGTTGTCTTGTGATGGTGACACTGACCATCTGTATCTTTTTAATTATTTGGTCTAATTAACTGTTTGAGCCTGATTAGGGTGATTTTTATCATAGATTTACTCATTTGAGGTGTCACATTTTGTTCTGTACTCACATTACTGTAATTTAGTTGCTTTTCATGGTACTTCTAAATCACTAATTTTACTTGTACTGAAGTATGTTTTAAAATAAAAAAAATAATTCATTACATTTTGACACCCAACCGTTACTGAGTAAATTATTATTTTTTTGTAATTATTTTATTTATTTCCTTTTCATGGTCTCAGATTGAACATAATTCATACTATATCTATCTCCATCTATACTACTTAGAGCCTGAGAATTTTTTTTATTATTATTATTTTTCTTATTATCTTGAATTGAATTCATTGTTGTTATTTTATTTAAAAAAGATAATTATACATTTTGACAAATCTTTTATTTTATACAGAGCCTTTTGTTCCAACTGTACAAGATTTGGTCTGTTCATTTTTAAGTTTATACATGAGATGTTTACTGTATGCTAGAGAACCATGGCATGATTTGTTACCAAAAATAAACGTGGGCTGTGGAAGTAACTAGTAATTTCTACTTTGAGTTAGGGCTGGGCGATATGGACCAAAACTCATATCTTGATATATTTTCTCAAAAAGGCGATGTACAATATACTGTAAATCTAGATCATTTTAATTCAAATGAATTCTCACCAGAAAAACAATTCAGGGTTAAATTTGCTGATGCAAAATCAAATACCACACAGGCACATATATTAACAAACAGTTGCACAAAATGTGCCACTTTTGGCATTTTTCTCCTATAAAGGACAGCATGTGTGAGTGAATCTGTGCTTTTTAACGTTAATACAAAATAAACAATAAAATAAAATATGTTGTAATTTACTATATCGCCAAAAATAGAAAACTTGATCTATCTCCCAGTCCTACTTTGAGTACTATTTAATTGAGCTACTTTTTACTTGTACTTGAGTATTTTGTACTTTTGTACTTGAGTACAATTTTGATCAAGTAACAGTACCTCTACTTGAGTAGGATATATATCAGTACTTTTTACACTTCTGGTTCTGTCGCTTTTCTGCAGCAGTGTGTGTTGGCCAGCGTCGGTTCCATGACCAGTATTATGACACTCAGAAGTTTGATCTGACTCTGAAGGACATGTGGCTGCGTAAACGCAAAGGATGCTGGGAACTCAAGTGTCCCACAGCAAAGGAAGCGAGCAGTGACCACTCTCAGGCTGCTGCTCTGTGCACTCGCTACCAGGAGATCACCGACGTGCCAGAAATCCACAGGCGGGTCGGAGAAGTCCTTAAAGTTTCTCCGGAGGAAACGCAGACGAGCTCAGAACAGGAAGACGAACCGTGGCTAGTTCGCTGTGGTCTGGTGTGCTTTGCAGAGTTCACAACAGAGCGGCGGTCGTTCACTTTGAGCGAGGAGGAGGAGGGTGTACAGATAGACCTGGATCAGGCTGACTTTGGTTATCACGTGGGAGAGATTGAGGTCCTGGTACCAGAGGGAGGAGATGTGCAGTGTGCACTGGAGAAGATCAGAAAAACAGCTCAACGCTTGGGTGAGCTCAGAGTCCTAATCAGTGCACATGAACGCAGCGCAGAGTTGCTTCCAGAATCTAGGCCCTGAGTTTGTGAAAAATTCCTCATCCATTATAAGGTCCACGAACTGCTACAATCTATTGCACTTTACCAGGAAAACAGGCTACAGTCACTGTAAACTCTAATTAAAATGAATTATCTCAAGTTAAGCCACTCTAGCAGAACTGGGAATGTTTTTATTACCTACATCAAGCAGGTATTAATAATAATATCTGTGACAGGAGATTTGACGCTTGGCAGAGGCTTATTTATTATTATTTTTAATGCTTTGTTTAAAAAAATAAAACAATATTACAGGGAATATATGCTCACATGCATGTTTAGACTCATTTACATGCAGTTTTTCACCATAAAATGAATGATCAGAAAGCTGGAAATTTTTGCACAAAAAATATATGATGCGATATGTTGATGTTCACCTCCTTAAATGGACATAGCTATATGACATGGACTAAACACTTACTGACATGTTTTGGGACAAGTGATTTTCCGTTTTTTTTTTTTCAGGGACCAATAACGTATTATTATTTTCCACTTAGATAATTTTTTTATTATTATTATTTTTAATTAACTGATAACATGATTATATTCTGTACATTATTCCACTGTAATTTTTAACTATGTATTTTAATTATTTTGCTGTATAGTATTTCTTTTTAGATTTTATTCTAATTTGGTGATTTAATGTTCTTTGTTAGTATTTTTTTTTTTTCCATTTATTTCATATTTTCTTTTAATTTCTTGGCATTTGTTTGTAATTATGTTGTTTTTCTAAATATATTTAATAGAATTTAATTATATTTTTGTACGTTTGTACATTTATTTAATTGATTAATCCTTCTATTTTACTCTTTTTTTTCATTCCCCCCTGCAGGTCTCTCCAACGATCAAAAAGTTGAAGGAAAAATGGATGTTTATCTTCGGAAACATCACCCGGAGCACTATGCAAAGCTGCTCATTGAGCATGTTTTGTAGCTGTAAAAGCCTGTTAAAATAATTTTTTAATACAAATGTTGCCTGCAAGGGTTTTTAATTTTTTTTTTTTTTGTTTTTTACATTTTGGGAAAAAATATATTTAGACACAAGATGTAAATGTTTGCGTAAATGTTCAGTCTCATGTCCATCCTCACTACCTAAACTAGAAGCATGTTAATTTTAATCAACAGGTTTTGTCTTGCCTCTGAAACAAAGAGCATAGAAATATTTTAATGGTCCTCTGATTATAGCTGAGTCTTTACAAAAACACTCCCAGATGAGAAACTGGTCTCTCTGGTTCATAATGTCTTCAGATTAAGGAGACTCAGCGTTTACTGCTTTGATACTTTATATATCTCAGTTGTACCTGCTCATTTTGTTTTTTTTCTTATTTTACCTGAAGTTTGCATCAGTTATCCATGTGTTTCAATTGCTTTTCTCATGGTACTCTGGTCTTCTCCCACTATCCAGAAACATGTTAAGTTAATTGGAGTTTGTAATTGCTCATAGGAGTGTATGGGAGTGTCACTAATTGTCTGTTTGTGTTTGCCCTGCGTTGGACTCTTAGGGCCTATGCCACTAAGCGAGATTACTTCTTATCGCGCTAACTTCCAGTATTTAATCAGTGTGTGCTGGACTACGGAGCCAAATCACCATGGTAACTTATGCTGAACGACTAGCCTGGGAGCAGGTTTTGCTCTGGCTATGTTCTTAGCGAGTGCTAAAGCCCTGCCTCCTGACCAATCAGTTCTCTTAGAAAGCAAGCTGTCCAATAAAAGGTGATGTGTCAGCACGTCAGTGTGTAGATCTGATCTGACAGGAGAGAGAATATTTAGACATCGATCCAATCCTTTCATTCACCGATGACATCATTTAGGAAAGATATAGATTTATATCTGATGGACTGATCTACAGTCAGCTGATGAAACCTGTCTTCGTATGCACGGACGGGTGATGTCATTGTGTGTGATAAATAGGTCTACTTGAATAGAAAAACGTGTGTGCTGTAATAAAATGAAACTGAGCGCTGTCTGTTTATCAGCCAATGGATTATTATCATAAACAATCTCACGCTTTTGCGCATTAACAGTGTCAGCAGCTTCCTGTCTGGGTTCTTTCATTCCTGCCTTTTCTGTAATAACTGTGTTGTTTTTGGTGTGAATTATGGATTTTAATTATTCATAATTTTAAAATGAAGCTGAACACCTTACCTGGTCGGGACCAAGTTATGAAGTGGATCCGACCTGAGCGAGTATAAAAGCTCCGCCTCCTTTTGCGCTGCACTAACACTGTTGCTCTTTGCTGTCATCATGGATTAAAATTAATTATATTTGTTTAAGATCATAAGCTGTTCCTCCATTGTAAAGACGGTCGCTCTGCCAGGTTCTCCATTGATTGGTCAGACGCTGCAATCTCCACCCCTTTTATGTGAACGCACACGTACCCAGGCTGAAAACACTTTGCTTAAATTAGTGTGTTGTTGTCGACCTTCGTAGGACAGCTTCTCTCTGACAGGGAATGTTTGGTTAGTTGAAGCCTGTTAACGGAGATTAATCCAGGATATAAGTAGCATAGGCCCTTGTAGTTGCTTCACTTATTTTGTGTATTTAGTAGTTTTTTGTCTGTTAAAGTCTTGACACATATATATATATATTTTTAGAAGAGTTACACTCAAATGATAACTGTTTGTTTGCTGGTGGAAATAAAACAAATCAAACACCCTTACTGCACTTTATCACCAGGTGACTCACGGTCCCGGAGCAATCATACAAAGCTCCTCATTGTCAGTGCTCAAACCACAATCTTCAGGTTGGGTCAAATTCTGCTGCCTGATCCGTTTGCTTGTTTAGCTTCTAAAAGTTTATGCAAAAGATGTAGAAACTCATTGAGTTCAGCTACAGGCCTGTAAATAAAGGGTCTTTGGTGAGATTAAGACAATGGAGCAGCATGGAAAAACCAAATATTCAAGTTATGATGAAGTATCATCGTAAGATCTGATGGAAAACATTAAAACAAAATTAATGGCTTCATGCAAGCATCTTCTAGAGAGGATTAATGAAGGATTAGCACAATCCATATAGTTGGTTGGAATGACCGTCATTTCTACTAGTGATGGGCAATGTAACATTGATTTTAATTTCTTGTAATGATTTTGAAAATAAACATTTTTTCAAGAATTGTTTTTAATTTATTGTTTACCATGTCTGCATATGTCATTGGTTTACACAGTGCTTGTGATATTTTTCCTTTTTATGTTGATTTAATTAGTTTTGACCTTTTTTAAGTGATTTTTACATTTTTGACTTATTTTGTTAGAATGGGGGTGTCAAATGCATTGCTGTCTAAAAAAAAGATTGCACTAGTGTTGACCTTTGACAGCATGTGCAGATAAGTAGAAAAAAAAAAAAGGAATGGGGGTCTCAAAATCTTTCATTCTACAAACGAGGGCACAACATAAAAGGTTTGAGATCCACTGGGTAAACACATCATGTGATGTAGTTGAAATAAATGTCAGATCGACTGACTTGTAGAAAGTGTATGATTCAACTTTTCTGTTTTGATAAGGAAATTAAAATCATTATATTTTATTTTTGTGGTCATTTTGTGTAATTTTTTCTCATTTTGCGCATTCTGTTGTGGCCTTGTGTGTTTTTACTGTCATTTTATGTAAGTTTTTTTAAGTCATTTTAAATATTTTTCAGGTATTTTGTTAGTTTTTGTGTGTTGTGAGCCAATTTGTGTATTTTTGTTGTCATTTTGTGATTTTGGAGACATTTGTTGTGTTTTCGGTTTCTGTGATTTTGTTGTCGTTGTGTAATTTCATAATTTTTCTCTCATTAGGTGTTATTGCCGTCGTGTGTTTTTGGAGTCATTTTGTGTATTTATGTTGTCAGTGTATATTTCTGTAACTTTGTGTTTGTGCTATAAACTCTTTTTTTTTCTTTTTATTTACATCAGGGGCCA
The DNA here is from genome assembly GCF_900634775.1 of Gouania willdenowi. Taxonomy (NCBI): domain Eukaryota; kingdom Metazoa; phylum Chordata; class Actinopteri; order Blenniiformes; family Gobiesocidae; genus Gouania; species Gouania willdenowi. The sequence goes on along the minus strand of NC_041063.1, from coordinate 22,832,633 downwards.
CTCAAAATTAAAGCATAGGCCATACTTTCATCAAAATAAAATGCTACACAGATGGTGCTCACTGACACTCAGGTCTCACTATCATGGTAGATATTTTGTTGTTTCTAACAAAGCAAAAAAAAGAAAAAAGTTTCTTCATATAAAACACTTTTTCACATTACACAAAGCTGCAATCAGCAGGAGAATAAAGCACAAAGAGTTCAGCCAAACTTGTAACACGAGGAAGGTCTTATGTAACATCTTAAATTGACACTGGTTAACCAAAGTAGTGCAGAGAGTGAAAGAGAGGGGTTGTTTTACCGACACTGGCATGAGGAGTGACTGAGGGGAATAAAACTTCATTGTGTCCTTTCAGTTCTAAAATAGTGGCTTTGGTTCTTTTGCTCTCATGTATTGTTTGAGGTGCAGTGCATTGGTGACACGTTGATTCCTCAGATGAATACAACACACAGATCATTTTGGCAGCTTTAAGGCTGAAACCTTTCCGATGGAGGACGAAGGGGACCTAGCTCCTAGCCTGGTGTTGATGATGTCATTGATAGGAACAAAAAATAACTGATCACATTTTCCAAGTGTTTCCTTTGGTGTTTAATCCAACATCTCCTGCAGCCCAATGCGGTATGGAAAGCCATTTGAGCATACATTTGATATCAGTGATATCAACTATTATTAAGCTCTACTAGTGCACAATTTGGGAGTACAGTGCATGTACTTAATTTTGTTTTACTAGTGTGCAAGTAGACTTTACTAGTAAAGTAAAAACTGTTACTAGTAGCACTAGTGTAGCAGAATGGGTCACTAGTCAGCATCATATGCTAATAAACGGGTGGGGAAAGTAAATTCAGGCTTCCTATTGGCTTTCAAAAGTATTGCAACCAATCATCAGGGTCCTGGATTCTGTTTTATTCCCTCCTATTTTAGTTGCATTAGGTCTATTAGTGCTACTAGTGAATCTTTTGGCTTTACTAGTACTACGAGTAGACTAAAAATGGTCTACTTGTACTACTATTGAGCTATTTTAAGTAGTCTACTCGTGTCTACGAGTAGACAAAAAAGTTTTACTAGTAATAATGGTTTGGATTTATATTGCGCTTTTTCCAAGGAGACTCAAAGAGCATTACAGAAACCATTATTCATTCACGCCAGTCACTCACATCAGTAGTGGAACAGAAGCCTTATGACCACCACCAACATTCATGCACAATTCATATGAGGTAATGTGGGTAAAGTGCCTTGCCCAAGGACACAGCAACAATGACAGAGCAGGATTTGAACCCCCAACCCTTCAGTTATTGGACGACTCACTCTACCACTGAGCCACGTTTGTCCCATAAAGGTGTTTGGCACACGAGTGTGTGAGTAGACCTTATTAGTAAAGCTTTGAATATTTACTAGTAATGTATTTTAAGTCTACTAGTACTACTACTGATGATCTGAGCCAGGATCGTCAAACTAATTTTAGTTCAGGGCAATAAGTGACAGATTTCAGTCCCTGCAAAATTTTCATTTTATTTGATTTTATGACACATTTTTATGTAACCTGGCAAAAGTTTGTGGAACACTTTGAAGACAATTGCAGGATTTGAGAGTTACTTTAACAATTTGAGATGAAAAATTACTGCCATCATGTGATATAAGCGTGGAGAAAATGTGAACCCTGCTAATATTGAAGAGATATCTACCTGAGATGTCTACAACAGAATTAGTTGGTAATTTACACAATGATTCATGGTTTCTCTGACTTCTTTTTTTTTTTTTTTTTTTTTTTTTTTTTTTTTTTTTTTTTTTTTGCTTTCTGCTGCTGGCCGAATTCGGCCCCCGAGTCTTCAGTTTGACACTTGTGAATTCTGAGCACTCAAATAATGTGATTTTTTAATATATAGCTGTATCAACAATTCTGACTTTTGTGGGACACTAAACATGCTTCTCTATATTTTTCCTGCATTTATTACAAAAATAACATTTAAAGAAAATATCAAGCAAAATCTTTCCAGTTGATACCAATATCAACTTGTTGTGGTGATGTTTTGAATGATTTTTAAGCTCAATTAAGTTTCTCTGTTATGGTTCATTCATTCGCATCAGCAGTATAAAACGAACTAAATTATTATTATTATTATTATTATTATTATTATTATTATTATTATTGTTGTTGTTGTTGTTGTTGTTGTTGTTGTTGTTTGCTTGCAGAAAATGATTTTCAGAAAAATCAAGGTTTGTAAATGTTTAGGTTGGTCCATGGTGACGTCAGAGGCAGCAGTCACATGACTAGAGGAAGGCCCCTGTCTTCACACTTTATGTAAACAACATGGCGGCTCACGGACTGGCCCTGCTAACAGAACGTTAGACTCCAGCCCTGGGCCACAAACACTTTCGAGCTCCTACCGACCCACAGACGCTGACGCTCGGACGGTGAGGGACTGTCCGGTCGGTATCGGGACTGAATCGAAGCGCGAGCACGAGCTGTCAGGAAACTGTTAAATGTTTGCTCACTATAATTAGCATCAAATTGCTAACAGAGCTAAAGCGGCTCCTCTTTGTTTATTAACGTTTTGCTCGCGTTTAACGCTTTCCCACAGCATTATTTACCTCAATATTTAACATGTTTGGAAAAAAAAGTGCCTGCAGATGTATTTAAACAGTTGTCAGTTCAGATGAGGGGACATTTGTTGTTTATCTGGACATATTTACGACAGTTTGCACCTTGCTGTGACAGCAAACACAATGTATGCTACTTGTTATTGTTTTAATTACATTGTCCCTACATCTATGCTCATAATCACATTGAATAGTTATATTTGTGGATGTACATCGTTATATGAATAAAGTAAAATTATAGCAGTACCCCAATTTGTTAAATTGACATAGTTATTGCAATTAATATACATTTTTTAAACTTTATTTTTAATTTTAGACGCACAATAAACATTGATAACCACAAGAACCTATGGATTCCATGCGTTTTTGTAGAAAAATAAAGTACAAACATGTATAAATTTGCATTAGTACATTCAGTTGATGACAACTGTTGCGTAAGAAGGGAGACAACAGGTTCCTGACTGGTTTTATCTATTCTCCACACATGTATTAGAATGTATGAAGCCTGCTGCTATTATCAGATTAGACCTCTCTTGTGTCTTTTGGCACTGGTGTTATTATAGAAAAGTTTGTTCTTACGTTTGCAGGATCAGAAAAATCCTTTTGGCGTTTTTCCAGGAAAGGCAATTTCAACTGTATTGTTTAAACACTTCTACATGTAAACAAGTTGCATTTTAATTTACAAGGCATAAATATGATATACATTCGGTTAAAAATATCTGGAACTGCATTTTCACTTAAAGCAAAAATCTTCCCGCTGGCCAAATCAGATGCTCAAAAGGACCGAAATTGACTCGCTTGTTTTATAAACTTCTTAACTTCATGGTGTCATATGTTGATCATAAATTAACATATGTTGGTTTACAGTTATGATTTTTCATTGTCATCAAAATCCAACAAATAACCACATATGTGCACCAAAACCAGCATCAATATTCCAGTTTAATGCTTTTATGAAGACAATATATTTTGTTGTATAATTTGACTATAAAGCACCTTTTATTTTAATATTAACATTTTTGGTTAATTTTGCACCAAAAAGTGTGTTTTTATTATTAAACTGAGCCCTGATTAAATGCTACTATATGAAAACCAACAGTAGAGCATAGTTTAGCAGGTTGACATGCTTCCTACATAAAGAAAAGGCTCCCAGAATTTCCCAGTAACCTGACCCCCTTTGTTCTGCTCCTACCAGGCCCTCTTCAGTCTATGGGCTCTCAGTCCAGTTCTGGGATGTCTGGAGGAAGGGGTTCTTCCAGTGGCAACCCAGCTGATCAGTCTGAAGCACCAGAACCGAACCAGAGCGGCAGCAGCAGTAGCAGTAGCAGTAGCAGCCGGGGCCGCAGGGCGGTATCAAGAAATTCAGAATCAGAGGAGGACGTTGACTTAGCTGAAGTGCTGGCTTACCTACTGAGGAGGTGAGCCATCAATATTATTAAATGTAGATTTTTCCTGTTACTTTGCCAATGAGACACAATGCTTGTACTTCGGATCAACTGTGGAATGTTAGAAGAAAAGGCTTGATCAAGTGATGTCACTCAAACAGACAACAATAGTCAACAACGATAGGTGTGAGTAAAACTGACTCATTTATTATTAACTAATGGGTTGCGTTAATTTAAGCCTGAAACAAAATAATATTCTACAATTGATTAAAATTAATAAAAACTATGCAAGACCTGTATTCACAAGGCGAATACCTATTTGGCAATTTGAAAAAAATGGCAAATAGAATTGTTCATGTAAAAGACATCTTATTGTGTGTTTTTGTTGTTGAGTAATGTCCCTTTATGTTGTTCTTTTTACTAATTAAATTAACTTGACTGACCTTGACCTTAAATATGACCTTGAGCTAATGTCAAGGTCACACGTTGAAAGGAAATGTTGTTCAATGGTACCAGTCTGAGCACTGTATCTCAATTTGTGGCCAAGTTATAGGGGAAAAAAGTATTTTTTGTTTTTGTTTTTGTTTTTTTGGTGATGTTATGAACTTTGACTCCTACCGATCTTTTTACTGGTAAGTCGTACAGCTTCGGTCCAATGAAATAAAATACTCTACTTGAGATGAGCTTTTCATGAATGTAAGCATTGTACTTGTACAATACATATTCGTAGAGATATGGAAAATTGACGCTACCTTGACATTTTGGCTCCAAAAAAGGTTGAATGCACATCCTTGACATTGCCCCTATGAGATGACATACGTGTCATTAGTGCTGCATTAACAGCCTAGGAGGAGTTCCACAACAAAGGAGCTGCGGAAGAAAAATGATGAGAACTGTTACAAAAACAATGTACAATATATACAATAAAATAAATGAATGAGAAAACCCTGAAAAATTGTAATTGTGTGGGGACAGATTCATTTAACTGCCAATGTGCCAGTTAAATATGCATGCTTTATGTGTAGCAAGAAATTAGCATTTAGCATGTGTTGACCGACATGATCATGTGTTATCAAATTCAAGTTACTTTTTGTAGCCTTTCAAATACATTAACTAAAAAAAACTTATTTACAGACTTTAACCCTTCACTACTTTTAACTTGTTAACTTGTTGAACTTCTTTTTCCTTTATTCTCACTGCTCAGTAACAGATGACGTCACGTCCTGTTGGTCTCAGGATTGGTTTCTATTGGCTGTTTAATCAGTAAAAAGTGCAGTGCATGTGCCCTCACGTCTCTAATCATTAAATCTGTGATCGATCTTATCGGTCTTATGAAGAGGTGCACTTAAGCACTGTCTGGGGAGCTCCATGCTGAGAAGAGTTTAATGGAATAGGAAAAGCCAGCGTGGTCACAGACGGCTTTAAACCAGGTTTAAACTGTAGGCCTGGCTCTACTAAGAACACTTTGATGAAATACCACCCCCGGTTGAAACCAATGTGTTGTCATCAAGCTCTGTAGAAGCATGATAACGAGCCATTCATTTGATTCAGGTGTGTTGGAGCAGGGTCATATAAAAGTCTGAGGAATCAGGCCCTCGAGGACTGGTGTTGAATACCCCTGCTCTGCATCACTGAGTTAATTAGCGCATGGAAATGTCACCTGTGTGCAAGACAGCAGCTGTTAGCGTTTAAAGGGTGATTTCAAATGGCTGTCAAAGCTTTAGGGAAGACAAAAATCTGAAAATAAACAAATTGCATCTAGAATAATCCGTGTACCCTTTGTTTTAATCTGTTTTAAAAACCAAATCATAATAACAAATAAACAGTGTGGTTATTTTGTTTTTCTGATTTAAAACCAAAACAGAAATACAGAGAAACCAGATAAGCAGCGTATGTCTGTTTTTTTTTTATTTTTTTTTATTATTATAATAACTTGTTCTGTTAGTGTGACATTTACAGGGACATTAGCGAGAACTGAAGTCCGCTGCATCTCGTTTCCCAGGTCCTGGACCAGGTCTACACACACAATAGGACTGTTTAGGATTTATTTCAGCAGTTTTCTGGTCCTGCTCCTGTTTTCATGCAGTCTGTGGATGTTGTAGTTTTTAAAAAGCTGCTCGGGGTTTGGTTTTGTTTCGCGGTGTTACGGTCCAAATAATATCGAAATAAACTGGTGACTGACTATCGACTGTGAGGCTGGTGTGAGCAACAATAGATGTTAGAACTTCTACCATTTGACACTTTTGCAAAAAAAAAATTACAGCTTTTTTTAGGGCAGTAAAAATGTTTATTTTGCACATTATAAGTACCGTTAACAGCAGCCGTCAACACACACGGAAATTGATCATAACAAACGAGGAGCACCAGTAGATTCAGTACACCACCTCTGGTTCCACATATAAGCATGTTTTACATAACATCCATTTTTTTTGCATGTTTGGTTTTTGGTTTCTTCCGTTTTTCTTTTTCTGGTCTTAAATTAAATAAACAAAAAAACCAACTCGGTATTTACATTTTTCAATTTGGTTTTGAAACAAAATCACTAAAGAACAAAAGGTACACAGATTTAGAATGCATGGAGATGTGAGTCGTTAGTTTTCAACTTTGATTTATTGGCAAGTGGAAAAGTGACGATTTAGAAATGACATTTTTTCATTGACTTTGATTGTTAGCATGAGAGCGAAATTCAAATTTTCCATTCATCTACCATGACTCTAAACATTTTTTTTATATATTTTTGGAAAAAACAAAAGCACAGTGATGGACTTCATAACTTGCAATAGGTTTAAATGTAGAAAAGTCAGTATTGGGGCTACATTTTGGTGAAAGTTGAAAATCCGTCACACTTATGGTGGATTTGTTCTATATATTTTAATAATGTTGAACTTTAGAGGCGTGCTGTAGTTCCTCTTTTAGGAGTATTGGCCGGTTTTTGCAACTGAGGTAAATTATGTATGAAAGTGCTTGCATTGGAGATTTTTGATGCAGGCCGATATAATTTGATACTAATTTTATTCTTTGTTGATCTGGGTCCAATGTCAGTATTAGATTGGCACACCCTTAATCAGACGTTTGTATTTGTATTATTAGGCTGAGTTGCTGGTTTTTGTGTTGCACAGGGGCCAGGTCAGACTGGTCCATGGCAGTGGAGCCACTGGGCTGCAGCTGGTCCAGTCGTACTCAGACTCTGATGAGGACAGCGATGGAGCCTGGGAGGGTCGACTGGGAGACCGCTACAATCCACCAGGTGAGACACAAATATCCCTTTCACGCACTTTCCAGCTGTTTATCATCTTATACTTTAATACTTGATTGTTTGAGACTTACTATACTCTATTTATATGTAATTTATTTATTTTAAACAGGACAATGGTATAAAAATCAAATAACACAATTCATTTTATTATTGTTTTTAAATTACATTCATGATTTATTTTGCAATTTATTATTGTTGTTTTCATGGCTGATATTGTGGTTATGAAAATGTTGACTAAATTTCATATGTGTAGAAACTTAATTTATGTACAAATCAAATAATTTATCTAATAAATAATTCACTATTCATTTTTAGAGTTTCTTACCTTAACATTATCATCTGTGTTTTACTCAATAATTTGTTTAATGGTTGTTTATGCTTTACATATTTTAGAAAATCCTATATTTGTAAAGGCCAACTGAGACGAGTTGCAAAGTATGTCTCTCAGATCTATGGACACAGATCAGATAGTGGAGCCCAGAGTTCACAGTAAACATGGTGATGCTGCTTTTAGTTGTTATGCTGCAAAGAAGTGGAACAAACTGCCAGCGGAGCTGAAGTCAGCATCCAATGTGAACATTTTTAAATCAAAGTTAAAGGCACTTTTTTTCTCTACTGCATATGATTGAGAGAGAGATTTTTTTGTCATGTTGTTGATGTAATGATGATTTTAATTGATTTTACTGATGATTTTAAATGTTCTTATTGATTTTAAACAATTGAATGTTTTATCATGTAAAGCACATTGAGTTGCCTTGAGTATGAAATGCGCTATATAAATAAATTTGCCTTGCCTTGCCTTGCCTTGCCTTAATTCACATGACGGCATTCATTTTTAATCTTAACTAAAAATTCCTGCAATTTTCTTGAAATTACTTCACAAAATGTCACCAAATTACATAAAAATTGGCCACGAAACCAGTGAAGACTGATATGTGTCACTTATTGCTTTGATATTATCAGTGCTATACATATTTATGATTCTTTTATATGTGGAGGTGTAAACTAGAGCACAATAATTTTAAAAAATTCTAATTTCCTGCCTAAAGGCATGTGCCCACTGAAGGTAAACTGCTCCATATTTTTGGCCCTTGAACTAAAATAAGTTTGACTCTGTTCTTTGTGTTTTGTCGTTCTAGTGGACGCTGAGCCCGACACTCACGAAGTCGACTCCAGCGAGATCCGAACCCAGATTCTTCTGGCCACGGCCTCCTCTGCCCTGAAAGGCCGACGCAGCTTCGCCCACATGTTGACAGAGGTTCGACTTTCAACATCAAACACAAGATGATAGGGTGGTTTAAACTGTGGATGTTTCCTTCATGTGCAGAGAGAACAGGGCAGGTGTCGAGGCTCCAGTTTTTCCCACGGGGAATGCAGTCGTATCCGCACTTAGTAAGTCACTTTAGAAACGATTTAGAGGAAACAATTGTAGAGTTTGATAAGCCCGAGTTTGATAAGATGATCCAAAACTGACCTGCTCATTTTTTTTTTATTTACTTCATTATTAAACGAGGAGCTAATATGTTAAGGTTTTATTTATTCAGAATTTTTTTTTCAGGAAATCCACTTTGAACTTTACTTTGAAATTTACTTTGATCTCCTGTTTCGACTGCCAACTGCCAGTCTTCCTCAGAGGCATCTACTGATTGCTTTGATGTGTCCTCATTAGTTATCTTTTCATTTACTCCATTACTAAACAACGAGGTTTCATGCTAATATGTTAAGGTTTCATTTATTCATACAACTTTTTTCTGGAAATTTACTTTGATCTCCTGACACGTTTCGACCACCATCTGTCAGTCTTCCTCAGAGGCATCTACTGACCGCTTTGGTGTTTTTTCTGGGCGTTGCCTACTCATGTTGAAATCTAGGTATATACGGACAGAAAAAAGTATCAGACGCCCACACCAATAATATTAATACCAGTATTTTAATTGATTAGGAAGCCTAACAAGGTAACCAAGAGATGAAAACCATTGGACGTTAGATGAGTTTTATTCATCAATCAATCAATCAATCAATCAATCTTTATTTGTATAGCGCCAAATCATAACCAATGGTATCTCAAGGCACTTTACAGTAGAGCAGTCTTAAGGACGGACTCTTCATTTTATGGATACACACATATGCATATATACGTATATACACATACATATGTATCCCACACCCAACATGAATTCATCATGGCGGCAAGGAAAACCTTCTGTTAAGCAGCAGGAACCTTGTGTGGATCCCATTCCTATGATGAACAGCCATCCACGTTATGCTGTGTTGGGTGTGTGCATGATTTAAGACATGGGTCAAACCGACTCGTTATCATAAGAGATGCTAACAGATAGCTAACACCAGAGGAAGGTTACGTTTTATGGGCTTATTTATTAACGGCTCAGTAATTTTAATTGAACTTTAATAGTTGAGAACATAATTGTAATTGAATTTCAGGATAAAATGTACAATTTTAATTGGAAAAAATGTCGGTCACCTTTATCATAATTGAGTTGTAATTGAACATGGATAATTGAAGACGAAATTTGTAATTAAAGAATGTAATTGACCCCAGCCCTGACTGCATCAGACGTGATGATAGCCTGGTCATGTTTTTCTAACTCTTGTGATGTTGTGCAGTTTCCTGCCAAACTACGTGTCTCACAGAGACTCGTACCAGCAGAAAGCGTTCTGTGGAGTCTACAGCGAGGAGGGCAACATGTTCCTCTCAGCCTGCCAGGGTAAGACCTCTGACATCTTTTCCTTTTCATATGACCAGAACACAAAACATAAAGACAATATTATAGCTACTCTTCAACCTGCTTCAATATTCACCCATCATTTTCCTTTCTCAGACCAAAACATTCGATTGTACGACACCACTAAGGGACGCTTCAGTCTACGGCAAACAGTGAAGGCCCGCGACGTTGGCTGGAGCGTCCTGGACGTCTGCTTCACGCCCGACGCACAACATGTGCTCTACTCCAGCTGGTCTGACTACGGTAAGGCTCCGCCTCCAAATGCCACATCGCCTCTGCTGTTGATGTTTTTTTTTTATTAGGTTCTGGTTAATCAGCCCAATTTGCTGATTCTGATTCTTGATTCAATTACAAACCCACTTTTGATTATTAACGACCATCAATTTGATTATTGATTATTGCTAGTCATTGATCTTGGATTTTTGTCTTCTTATTTGGGTAGCACCTTTAATATTTTCTAGTCTAACTGAAATATCAAAAATATGAGGACTCGCCTGGTTTGCATTAGAATTTGATTAAGGATTAATAGATCCCCCCACCCCCACCTCTTTAATGCATGAGGAAGTAAAAAAATTCAGAGAAATCATGAATCATTGCGTAAATTACCAATTGATTAAGTTGTAGATATCTCCAAAATAATTCACAAATCCAATGAAACTATACAATATTAGCAGGGCTCACATATCCCCCTATGCTCATATCCCATGATAGCATTCATTTTTAATTTCAAATCTTTAAAAGAACTGGCAATTTTCTTGAAATTATTCCACAAAATTTCCCCAAATTACATAAAAAGTGGTCACAAAATCCAAAAAATATAAAGTGAAGATCCCGCAGGGACTGATATGTGTCAAGTAATGCTTTGATATTATCAATGCTGTGCATATTTTATAATTTTCTTATACGTGGAGGTGCAAACTAGAGCACAATAAAGTTCAAATTCCTAATTTTCCTGCCTAAAATCTACAGCCTACTTAAGATAAACTGCTCAGTATTTGGTCCTTGAACTAAAATGAGTTTGACACCCCTGATCTAAGCTGTTCTCATCTCAGATCTCTGGCCCCCAGAACAATTTTCTTATTGTTCTTCTCACTTGGAGAACAAGAACAAAGATCTCTGATCTGGTGGAGTATGTAGAAATCTGTAACTAGATCAACATGTTTCCTGCTACTTTTAGTAAAACTCCCAACAGATGTCGCCTGGTAAATATTAACTGGTACAAAGCTCAACATGTTTGGGGCATAACAACAGAGAGCTGCTTCACTCTCATCTTTTTTGTGTTTCTGCGCTGGAACATTTAATAAAGCAGAACTCGCTGACCTTAAAGGGAAATTGAAATCAGGCAGAGAAGAAGAATGAAGGGGCGTCTCCATCAAGTGATTTACAGCCCAGTAAAATGAGTTTGATATGACTCGCCTCTTTTATTTCTGCTATGAAGTATGACTTGTTTGCACAGAGCAGCCATCACGTTATGACGAATGTAGTGTTGGTCCACGGGGGAACTTTTCTTGATCTCTGAAGGCGTGCTGTGGTATCGTGACATCCAAGATGTTTGCAGAAGGTCCTTTGGGTCAGTCAGATATTTATTAATTGTGTAGTTAACCCTCCTATTATCCTCAAATATTACAACAATATTATAACACATTTTATCCTTGGAGTCTGACCCCAGGATTGTTTGCCTCCAGAAAATGATTTTCACAAAATTCTGTGTGAGGAATTTTGTTTATTAATGAAACCTTTATCTGTTCTCTAGCACCACCATCAGGTCAAACTTTTACATTAGAATGCACTCATTGACTGCCATTGACGTACATATACGTCATTTCAAATCCAAACGTTCACTGCCACTGACGTATAATTACGTCAATTGTGTTTTTCAATGGTGTTGCTAGGAGACACTGTGGCAGAGTTCTCCCATGGATATTGGACTTCTACTGTGGTGTATTGAGCAACTAATGCCATGTAGGTGGCAGCAGTGCACCTTTGGATGAGAGATCACCCGTGATCGACAGAGGGTAGGGGGAGAGGAAAGGAGTTTACGAGGCAGAAAATGGCACTACGGTAGTTGATGGTGAAGCTCCCAGCTGCTCACAGCAGTGCACACTCAAACAGAACATTTGTGGACCTATGTCGACTATCAAGAGTGTCGCGATCATGAGAGAAAATGATCAACAATCCAGGTCAAACGGCGAGACTCGGCTTGTCGGAGAGTAGGAGGAAGATGCGTGTTTGTTTATTTATATATATATTTTTATCCTTTTTTGTAACATATTTGGGGTTATTCACTATAAAGTCCTCTGTCTCAGACACATTCTCCTCTACGTCACTTTCAGTGTGAAAGTGCAGTTCCAAAACCTCATTGACAGTAAACCTTTTCCTACACAGCTAAAACAGCGTTCAGCCAATTGAAAAATATAATTTTGATAATTTTTCTGCTTAATAAATTGTACCCATCAAATTAGGAAAAGTCTTGAAAGATGAAGCAAAAAAAATAAAGTCAACTTATTTTTTGAATGATAAACATTGAATGGGGTCAAATTAACTTTCAAAGGTGGCGTATTAACGGATATATTTAGCCTCAGTGTGCTTCAGGTTTTTGTCGTTGTAGGTTTGAAATGCATTTTGGGAAACTTAGAGGTATACTTCAGTGGGAACACTTATCATCCTAATCATCCGAACGACACTTACAGTTCATAGTCGACAGTATATACTCATTGAGTGTGTAGTTAGTACGTTAGTATGCACACGGCCTGAGTGTTCAGAACCAGCCTGAACATTATACACAAGTTAAAGTAAAAAAAAAAGCCATAGCGTTTTACTGTAATTAAACCTTGAGCTAATTTCTAGGAAATGATTTCAAGCTGGAAATCAATTCAAAACAGTTAGATTTTCTGTCACTAATTAGTTATAATCTTCATGTTCTGATAACTTTCTCTCTGTCTTGCCACAGTTCATTTGTGCAGCATCGATGGAGACAGTGAAAACCACACCGCGCTGGACCTCAGGTTAGTATTTCTCTCATAGTATCTCATAACTTTACACAGCAGGAGATCTATCACTCCCCACAGCACAGAAACGCCCCCCATTCGCTCCTCTTGTCACCTCTATGATAAATGATGTGGTCGGAGGGTGTCAACCCAACATTTATCCTCTGTGTGCATGTGTGTGTGGTCATTAATCTTTCACAGCGTGGCTACTAAATTAACTCCTAACAATCACATTAGAGGAGGAATTGATGTTGTGGTTTAAATGAATGAAAACTGACATCTCGTGTGTGTGTGTGTGTGTGTGTGTGCGTGCACGCCGTTCTGCCATGCAGTCCAGATGAGAGGAGGTTCTGTGTGTTCTCCCTCGCTGCGTCCACAGATGGCACAGAGATCCTGGGAGGGTGAGTGACCTTCTTTCACAGAAACGACCTTGACTTCATCAAGTCTAACAGGGTTGGAAAGAAAAATTAATTTACGTAAATGTTGAGATTTTTTTTTTCTATGACAATATTAATTATCGATATTTCTTCTCAGAATTGACTTTTTTTTGTTTACTATATCTGCACATGTCTCCATAGCTCTGGAGTCTGAAACCTGCGGCTCTGGAGCCTCATGTGGCTCCTTGACTCTTTTGCAATGGCTTCCCTATAGTGTTAAAAAAAATATTGAAATAAATAGTTGTTTTCTTACAGAGGCTATTAATGACAAATAAAATAATTTATATAACAATGTGTTAACCTAAAAATAAATCACGTTGTGCAATGACTCGGCCACTTTGCTACTTCACCTCCTGCAACATCTACAGACCATCAGCTTTCCTTGCACCTGTGGCTAAGCTTAAGGTTTAAATCCCTGGTAAGATAACTAAACCAAACAAAAACAGTATTCTGGAAGAAAATTGTGTTTTTTCACTGTTAGATTGCTGATGCTTTAAAACTAATCAACCAGTGTTTGTTCAGTGGATCTCTATGGCAACAGATGAGGATACAGTAGTTTGGGTTTCTGGCTTTACAAAGCCAGGATTCCTGTGACACCTGCAGCAAATCAGACTGGTAAAATCTTTGCCCCAGAAAAGCTGTTAATAAGCCAAAGTTTTTCTCCTTTCAGAGCAAACGATGGTTGCCTTTATGTTTTTGATCTGGAGCAGAATAAACGCACGCTGAAGGTAGGTGCCTCATTGGTTCTTTAATTCTCAATTTGCATTAAACCCCCACCACTTGTCCTGCTGTGTATTTGTCAGTCAGTCACCTCCACCATCTGCTTCATCTGAACGCTGTAATTTCACCCTTTCACGGTGTTATTTGTCTTGTTTTTGTTTTATTTATTCCCTCTCAGATCGACGCTCATGAGGACGATGTTAACGCCGTGGCGTTTGCCGACAGCTCATCCCAGCTGCTCTTTTCTGGCAGCGACGACGCTCTGTGTAAAGTTTGGGACAGACGGACGCTGCGGGAGGACAGACCGCAGCCTGTCGGACAGCTGGCCGGACACCGAGACGGCATCACCTTCATCCACAGCAAGGTGGGACGGACCATAAATGAAGAATGCTCAAAAACAGCACGCAGGGTGTTTTTTTTTTCTGCGCCATGAACTTTGATGTTTCTGTGCCAGGGCGACGCTCGTTATCTGATCAGCAACTCAAAGGACCAGTCCATTAAGCTCTGGGACATCAGAAAGTTCTCGCCCAAGGAGGGGTTGGTGGCTTCCCGTCTGGCTGTCACCCAACAGAACTGGGACTACCGCTGGCAGCAGGTTCCCCAGAGAGGTGAGAGGACAGTCAATCAGTTACCTGACTGTACCTGAAGGTGGTTGAACACAGACATGAACATTGAAGAACAGTCATGTGGAGATAGGACCATCTATAAGGGGGAATAAAGGAGAGATTTTTGGGGCCCAATCATGAAGTCAGCAAAATGATGGTCCATTGTTCTATGAATCTGTGATAACCACATTTATTTATTTTTTATTTATTTATTTATCGGAATAATATCCACTGTTCCAGGAAGTTTATTATTAGTTGTGCCCTAGTATATAGTCATCTAAAAGATGTAGATAGTTGTTTTAATCAGAAACAAAATGGGTTAAAAGTGACTGAAAAGGTGGTGAAATTGTGTTATTAAAACTGGTCAGGAATTGGTTATAAGCTGCAAATGGTGGGTAATGGAATTTAAAAATGCAGGGAAAATCAGTTTAAACTGGCAAATAAAAGGCATTATAAATCGTGAATGTGGTTAAATTGGCAAAAATATACATAAAATGTGGTGAAAAGAGGTTAAAAGTGACAATAATCGATCAACAACATGCAATAATTAGGTGGGAAAAGTGGTGGAAAGGGTTCATAAGTGCTGAAAATGTCTTGAAAGTTAAAAAATGTGCAGAAGAGGCATTAAAATTTGATAAAGTGGCAGAAATGGGAGTTATATAGCAAAAATGCATTAAAAGGAGCAAAAATATGGCAAGAAAAAGTGATGAAAACAGTTTAAAGTATAGCATATATAATGTTGAAATTGCTCGTTTTTCTGCCTTATATCTGTGGCCCATATAAGATCTAACTAGTTTGTATTTGAACTAAAATGAGTTTGATACCTCTGTTTATAGGATTACATTTGTGGTTTAAAAAGTACTTCAAACATTTTTTCTAAATAAATGTGCACATATTTTCTTGTTCGTGAATATTTGATGTTTTATACATGACTGGTAGAGTTACAGTTTAAGTGTCCGTCATCCCTCGCAGCTCTGAAGAAACACAAGCTGACAGGTGACACGTCCGTAATGACGTACCGAGGTCACGGCGTGCTGCACACCCTGATCCGCTGCCGCTTTTCCCCGGAGTTCAGCACCGGCCAGAGGTTCATCTACTCCGGCTGCTCCACGGGAAAGATCATCAGTGAGTCACGCAGAAGCTCAGCCTGACTTTAAACCGTTTGTTTTAACTCAACATCCCACCTCTGTCCAGTTTACGACGTCCTCACTGGAGAGGTGGTGTCTAAACTGTCGGGCCACGACGCCTGCGTGAGGGACGTCAGCTGGCATCCGTACGAGGACAACATCATCAGCAGCTCCGTGAGTGAAACCTCTCTGCTCCGTTCTGCATTCATACAGATCCAACATGCTGGAGGCTTTGTTATCGTTGCACTAAAACACCATCATCAGTTTCCATCAGGCCAACGCTGCCAAGTATGAGAGCACTGTAAAAGATTGTAGAGGCTGCCTCATCGCAGAGGAATTCTCAGGGTTTCTGTCAGGACATTTCACATGGAGGTCGATTGGTGTCTTTATTATTCAAGCAAAAATGTTTACATTACAATCAAAGGGGAAAAAAATTTCAAAAATAAGCATTTTCAATCAAAAAACGTTATTGATTTGTATTTGATCACTTTTTATCTTTGATTGAAAATATTTATTTTTTGATTGAAATGACAAATCTACCTCCATATTCTCAGGGACTGAGAAACTGTCTGTCCTCCAAAGGATCAAACTCTTAATTCTAGGTTCCTGTTCTGTGTTGCTGTTTCATATTTCTTCCAAGTGTCATTTTAACAGCAGCTTTTCACATGTCAGAAAGTAAACGTGAAGATCTTTGCCTTGCAGAGGGTAACGGTGATGCTTTTCTGGGGCATGTTTGTTTGTTCGTTCAGAGATTGCGTTCTCCTCGTTAAGCTTTTTTTCAGATGCCAATGTGCCGCCTCCCTCGAGACTGAAGGACGTCCATACGAGCACATGTTTTGGTTAGCTTAGCACGTAGCAGCGTTATCTTATGCTTTTATAAGTTGTATTTATGTATTTAGTACGACAACATATTCTGGCCACATTATAATAAATAAAAAATCTGGGTACTACAAGATTAAAATTGTAATATTTTGAGAATAAACATAATAAAGTTGTAATTTTGCGAGAATAAAGTCACATCTAAATAACATTGCAATTTCATTAGATTAAAGTCATAATATTTCAAAATTAAAGTTGTAATATTTTGAGAATAAAGTCATAATATTATGAGAAATACAAACAGGATCTTGTCTGCATTTAGTGAGATTATATTTCTCCTTTTGGCCCATCATCATCACTGTTATCAGTTTGAGGATTTTAAAGCCACTTTGCAGATGTTTGCGTTTGTTTCGACTAAAGAATTGCACTGATTTGGAGCAAAAAGCATCTTTAGTGGAGTAGGTAGTGACTGGAAGTGGTCGACTTCAGGGCTATCGGTGTTCGTTGTGTTCACTTCAACAGGGAATTCTGAGCGCTGTATCTTTACAGCTTTACTCTCATAAAATTATGACTAAATTCTCAAAATATTCGGACTTAATTTTCAAAATATTAAGACTTTATTCTCGAAATATTATGACTTTAATCTCCTAGTGTTCAGATTTCCTTTTATTTTAATGTGGCCCTATAATTTTGTGCTGCGTCATGTTTTAATGTCACACGTGAATCAGTTTGAATGCGTTGTTGCTGAAATGTGTGACATAATGTTGCCTTGCTTTGTTGGGCCATTAAAAAATCATAATTTTAATGACACAAACGTAAATACGATCCCGTTCAGCCATGTTTGTGAGATATGTTACGTTGGAACACTTTAAAGTCATAGATCAGAATTTTCAACTTGGAAATGCAGAGTTCCGAGTTGTCTGTAACACAGCAGAATCAAAGGGAAAAGGGGCGGGGCTATGTTGCCAGTTCCATATGTTGGTTTGTATTGTGTTATGGGACCTTTAGGTGAGTTACGGTGCATGTATCTTCCATGTGTGTGCAGTGGGACGGAGCGGTGCGGATGTGGGAGCACAGGCAAACCCACCCTTTGGAGGAAGAGCGAGAGAGGGAGAGAGACTGACCAATGGAGATGGACGTGACATCACCGGAGGCGGGACCTAGACGGTCCAATCACAGTACAAACTCAGGATGACTGAGAGGGACTATAACATATCTTTTTGTTTTAATGCTGGATGTCGATGACGACTGTGACGAGCGTTCCAAGCTGTTTGATTTTTTTCTGCCTTGCTGTCACACACAGACATGAAACGGGGCGTTTGATTGGTCGATCAGGGACTGCAGAGCTTCAACCCTGATGATCAGTTAGTGATATATAAAGCAAGGGCAGTAATTAGTGCTTTGTATTAATGTATAGTATTCTAAGGGTGCACACACTGTTCACATGCAGTGATGTTCTGCTTTTCTGAATCACTGATCTTTCTTAGATCTGATGGGAAGGCTTTGGCTCCGCCCATCTGAGCGAACATTTTCCCGATGTCTTATTAACCCCTCGAATACATACTCCACAGGTGTGGAGGAGACGTGCTTGAGGATAACTTACCAACAACAGGTTGTGTGTCTGAGTTCATGATCAAAAAAGTCAAGTTTTGTGGCATTTCTATAAGAAAAAAAGCCAAATTTCTCTTTGTGTTCACTTTACAATAAGAATAAAACATTTTAATGAAATCTGATCATGGATTGAATCGGAAGCAAGTGTGAATGGAATGAAAGGATGAAAAATTCACCCACAGATGGGATAATTATTCATTACTTGTGACACAGCAGTGCTATAAAGCAGGAGTGTTAAACTAATTTTAGTTCAGGGGGCCAAATACGGAGCAGTTTGATCTCAAGAGGGCCACAGGTTTGATGCTGGAAAACGAGTAATTTCTACATTATTGTGCCCTTCTACATAGACATAAAATACAAAATATGTAAGAAAATGACAATATCCAACCAGTAAGTGACAAATATCAGTCCCAACAGGATCTCCACTTTAAATTTCCTAGATTTGTTACCAATTTTTATTTAATCAAGGAAAATTTGGTGTAAAAATTAGAGGATTTTATAAGAATTTTAAATTTTTCTCAACAGTTTAACATGAAAAATTACTGTAATCGTGCGATATATCAACTATCCAAGCAAAAATGTGACCGATTTCAGTCCCTGCAGGATCTTCACTTAAATTTCCTTGATTTTGTGAACATTTTTTATTTAATTTGGGGAACATTTTGTGCAATAATTTGAGGAAAAATCTCAGGATTTTAGAAAAATTGAAATTTCTTTCAACACTTTGAGACTAAAAATGACAGCTGTTGACAGCAAAGCAGTGAGTGCTCTAAAAATCTAGACTGAAATACTTCAGCACACCTGCTTTCATTTGTTTTTTCTGCTCTGGATTAAAAACCAGTCAGGTGACAGTAGAATGAGTCCGTATGAAGAGCGTGGAATGATCCAAATGCTTAATCAAAACAATACCTGCAATAGTGTTTTTTTTATTTAAACAAAAGGAGTGTTATGAGTGCTGCGTTGGTGAACCTGTCAAACCAGCAGCTGCGGTGCACACTGAGCATTAATCCCAGCAAAGACTAAAATTAGCCAGTTTGTCAGAGGTTGAAGCAGTGTGAGAGAGTCAGATCACGACTGGAAATAAAGAGCGACGCAGCTGCTCAAAGAGCCAAATGCAAGATGGCCACACTTCAATTAGTTTTGGCTTCAACAGCTGATGTTGAGAAGAAGCCAAAAGCTCCATTTTATAGACTGAGAACAGTGCTCGTGAATAATGAGACGGTCTAGATCAGGGGTGTCAAACCCATTTTAGTTCAGGGGCCATTTACGGAGCAGTTTGATCTCAAGTGGGCCACAGATTTTATGTAAGAAAACAAGTAATTTCAACATTATTGTGTCATAGTTTGCACTTCTACGTGTACATAAGATACAAAATATGTAAGAAATCAACTATATCCAAGCAATAAGTGATGATTTAAGTTCCAACTGGATCTCCACTTTAAATTTTCTCCATTTTTTTGATCCGATTTCTATTAAATTAAGGGAAATATTGTGGAATAATTTGAGGAACATTTAGGGATTTTAAGGGTTTTTAGGGGGGTTTTTTTACCTAAAAATGTACTGAAATCATGCAATATAAACACCAGTAAAACTGTGAGCTTCTGCAAATATTGTTGAGTTTCATTTACACAATGATTCATGTTTTCTCTGTCATTTTTACACTCTCATGCGGGCCGAATTGGATGCTCCAAAGGGCCGGATTTGGTCCCCGGGCCATGAGTTTGACACGTGGTCTAGATTTAAAAAAAAAAAAAAAAGCAGCCTCAACATGTTTGATTGTTTGAATAATTAGTGAGGATTGCAGGAGGCATCTTTTCTCTCCAAAAATTGTGCGTTTATCCTCCAGTCGGCGCAATTCGAACTCTATCTGAAAATGAAGCACATATTCGGACTAGAGCTGAGCAATATATCGGGTTTTCTATTTTGGCGATATACAAAATTACATAATTACTTCACTAGTAAGAAAATGTGGCTTTTGTTGTAAAATGTAGCTACTTATTCTCTCCTATTGTCAAAAGTGATAAAATGGCCTCTACAGCATAAAATAATCCTGTTTCAATAGATTACAAGAAAATGTAGTATTTTTTTTTTTTTTTTTGGCAACTGTACTGTTAATTTGTCGTGAATTTGTCCAAAAATAGTCCAAAAAGGAACTAGGAACATTTCCTGATTATTTTAAAATTAATTGTTAAATCTTTCTGAGTACCCCCTGCAATGTGCTTCTATACCCCTAGGGGTACACATACCCCTGTTTGGGAACCACTGCCTTAGAGGAAAAAAAAGACTAAAGTGACACATATTATGCAGCTGTTTGTTTATAAATGTGTTTGTGTGCCACTTTACATATGCAAATTTAACGCAGAATTGTCTTTCTGGTCAGACTTTATTTTCATTTTTTCCCTTTGGTGAGACTTTGAGTTGAAAATATTATTAATTGTATCTTACATTGCCATTTTGAGAACAAATATCGAGTTGGCTTTGTGTGGATTCTTCAGATCTAACGTGAAGATCCTGAGTGTCAAAGGAAAATGTCAGAGGTAAGTAAGACCTCGAGCAGAAATGTATTTATTCTGAGCCCTGAATCTCTACTTTCTTCTTTTAAGGCCACAGTGAGGGCATCACTCTGGAAATACTGACTCAGTGATGCGTTGCAAAGGGAGGAGTTTTGGAGCCCAAAGGGTCAGAGGGACTCTATTTTTATAAAGCATGTGTGCACGGCTGGTGGGACCGTCCCAGACAAAAGAAAGCCAGGCCCAGTCAGGACCTCCTCTTGGGCACTAAGGGTTTTATTCAGATGGATCTAAAGACAAAGATGTCCTGGGACATCAGCTTGGAGAAGTTGTACGACATCATGACAGATGTGGTTCTTCCTCTGAGGTTTGTAGTTAGAATCCTGAAGTCTGTCCTGGAGTTGAGCACAGACCTACTGGGAAGGATTTTAGGAAGTAGACTGGTGAGGAAGCATTTCCACCTCCTGCTGTCAGGGATGCTTCTCTTTGGACCTGCGTTCAGCCTCTGGGCGTCAAACTACAGCATCTTAACCAACGCCAACAACTACCTGTACAGGTGAGAGCTTTGGAGGAGGAGCTTAATTTTCTTTCTTTGTATCTGCAGATACAAAGACATTTCAGATCCATAATTCTAGCAACATATTTCAAAAAAGAAGAAAAGATGAAGTTGAGGTTTTATTTATTCAGACAACTTTTTTCAGGAACTTTTCTTTGATCTCCTGACATGTTTCGACTGCTTGTTGTCAGTTTTCCTCAGAGGCATCTACTCATTGCTTTGATGTGTCTATTATATTTACCTATGGAAGTGTGGTTATTTTCCGTAAAATCGTTCCATTCTCCATTCCCGTGGACATGTTATAGATTTTCTTAAAATAATCAATTTCATTGTTAAATTTTAAACCACAAGTGGTTCATATCTCATCATTATGAGATACTAAGCAAAGAAATTAAGTACATTTTAATCTCAATGTTTTGCAAAAACTATGAAAGTCCATTCCCGCCAGGAGAAAAAAAATCAATAGGAAAAGTAAAATAATAATAATAAATCTTAAGTCATAATTATGTGATACAAAGTCATAATAAATATGACTTAGATATTAAGTCATAATTATGAGATACTATATCGTAATTATGACTTAGTATCTTGTAATTACAACAAGTCACAATAAATATGACTTAGATACTAAGTCATAATTATGAGATAATATACCATAATTATGACTTAGTATCTTGAAATTATGACAAGTCACAATAAATATGACTTAGATACTAAGTCATAATTATTAGATAATATATCGTAATCACGACTTAGTATCTCATAAGTGTGAATTAGTATATATCATAATTGTGAATTAGTATCTCATAATTATGACTTAGTGTCTAGTAATTATGACTTTTGTAATTATAAGATTATGAGATGACTTAGAGATATGACTCTAGTATTTCATAATTACGAGTTACTATCTCATAATTATGAGATACCAAGTCATAATAAACATGACTTACATACTAAATCATAATAAACATGTCTTAGATACTAAGTCATAATTATGAGATACTATACCATAATTATGAATTAGTATCTCGTAATTGTCTTAGTATCTTATCTTGCAATCATGACTTAGCATCTCATAATTATGACTTAGTATCTAAGTCATATTTATTGTGACTTGTCATACTTACAAGATACGAAGTCATAATGTTTTCCCAGTTGTTGTTTTCTGTGTCTCAAAGGTAACTGGGATGAATTCTCTGACATGTTCCATTGCAAACTCTTCACAGAAAGTTCCTGAAGTCCGTGTGGGGCTGGACCTTCCTCCTCTCTGGCTCTTTCATCATCCTCCTCTCCCTCTCCTCTCACTGCTCCTTCTTCCTCTGCCTCAGACATCTTTCCAGAATAATCCTGGTGGGTTTCCTCTGGGTGGGCTGTAGGAAGGGTCTGACTTTGCTGGAAGATACTACAGGAAGCTGTTATGAACCTGTGGACTCCCACATCTCTTCCTCATCATCATCATCATCATCTCTACTCCTCCTCCATGAGGACCAAACCAAGTCCTCCTGTCTGAGGGCCAACCTGCAGTGGAGAGGGTATGAAGTCTCCCAGGAGGTGCTGGTGCTCTGTCTGAGTTCTCTGCTGCTCGTGGAGGAAATCTCAGTTTTCGGGCGTCACGTGGCCCAAATGAAGACCCCAGACCCCTCTTTGAGGATCATTTTCCTTCTCTGTGTGGTTCTGTTGCTCCTCTGGATGTTTCTGCTGCTCTGCCTGCTTGCATACTTCCCCAAGTTTCCATCCCAGCAACTAGGGGGCGCTCTGGGGTACCTGGGGTGGAGGGTCCTCTACCAGGGTTGGTACCAGCTGGGCCCCAGCTGGTCCTGCCCAGGATTACCAGAACCAGGACCAGGAGCACTTTTAACCTCCAAAGACTCAGAAAAGCATAAACTGTGTGTGGAATAGTAAGTTTGAACTTTTAAAGAGCTTTAGACATGCAACTTCCTCTTCTGGCCCGCC
The DNA here is from genome assembly GCF_900634775.1 of Gouania willdenowi. Classification (NCBI taxonomy): domain Eukaryota; kingdom Metazoa; phylum Chordata; class Actinopteri; order Blenniiformes; family Gobiesocidae; genus Gouania; species Gouania willdenowi. Next base: position 22,809,325 of record NC_041063.1, on the reverse strand, counting down.
ACAATAAGAGCCCAGATTCAAATTACATTTGCACTACCAAAAATAATAAAGCAGTGTTTTTCAACCTCGAGGTCGCCTGAAATGTCTAATTATGGAAGCCCATTATTGTTGATATTAACAACTTCAGGCTTAACCATAAAGTTTTTCATTGTATATATTTTTTTATACATTTTAGGTTTTTATGTCCTTTTTGTCATAAAACTAAATTTTTTCAATGAGAAAAACAAATTAATTCAAAAATAAGGTGCAAAGTGAAATATTTGGGTAGGTCAGTAATTGATTGGAACATTGATTTTGAGGCATTATTACTTATTACTATCAATGAGCAAATCTACACTCATTGAGCTTAGGTACTAAAACAGTACCTTCCAAATGTCATACTCCAGGGCACCCCACATGGGGTCCTGACCCCAAGGTGGAAAAACACTGATCTAATCTACGTAATTGGTTCATTAAAAACTCGAATTATAGGTTTGATTAAAACAGAATTGACACTATTTGAAGTTTTGTTTTTAGTTTAGAAAATACAGTTTATTGGCACTAAAACAAATAAACGTGTCCCACTTGGTGATAAAAAGCATTGTGTGAAACAATCCAGGAGGACATAGAGTAATATTGTTGCTTTATTTGGTAATCTGAGACAGGAGGAAACAGTAGGTGCTCTGTTACTGGCTGAGTGTCATGTGATGCAGGATGTAGCGGCGCGTTAAAGAGAAGCCTGACAGGTGATTTCTAGTCTTCCTCAGTAGATCAGCGCTTTCCCGTCTCCTCTGGGCTTCTTGATCTTGTCGTAGTTCTTGGTGATGATATCGAACAGCACAGCCTGAGAGAGAGAGAGAGAGGACATGAACACACACAGGAACCTGTTAGAAATGTGATGACGTCAGAGTGATAAAAGAGCAACGGCCAGCGATCGCATCATGAAGAGCCTTTCATCATCAGCTGAGACGCGTCGGCTCGTTTCAGGAGGAAAATGAGATGAACCCATTGATGAACGAGGAGTTTGACAGAAGCTCAGCAATTAGTTTAATTACATCTTTATTAAAGAGAGACAGACTAAGCTCAGCTGCTGTCTGGACACGTCTCCAGTCCAGTTAGGTGTGTGTGTGTGTGTGTAATCACAGTGAACAGGCCAGTCACGACTTACATATGTGTTGCGAATTTCCAAAACCACCAGGCGGAGCTCGTAGTACTGGAACAGGTCCAGCTCATGAACCAACTGTCTATAATCTCCCTAAAGGAACAAAAAAAAAAAAAACAACTTTAGATGAATGCACACACTAACACTGACAGTTTGTAAAATAAACACACATTATCTTATAAATATAATTATGATAAATAAATTGTATACATTATAACCTATTTTTATGCATTTTCCTCATTGTGTGCGGCCGTAATTGTTTTATTTATTTAATTCAAGATATTAAAACACATTTCTTTCTCCTCCACATTGAGAGAGAAAAGAAAAGTACAAAAAAAAAAACAACCTCTAACATCTTTGGATTCAGTGACTGCTTTACCTTGTGGAAAACAACCATACATTTGGATATTTTAACTTTTATGTAACCTATTTGCAATTTCCATGATAACTTATATAACACCCAAAAACGTAATTTAATTTGTTCTTTGTATTTGAATTCCTTCAATAAGTATAGAAGCCTCAATATAGGGCTGCACGAAAATGACAATCACAATTATTTTGATCAAAATTGTGATCACAATCATTAATCATGTTAGGGTGAAAAAACACTGTTTATTACACTACTTTTAAACAAACAATATGTGTACAGTGCAAAATTAAGCTTTAAATAAGAATTATGCTATATATTAACCCAAGAATTTAAAATGTACCAAAGGCTAACAAAATAAATACATTACTAAATGTAAATATTGCAGACGAACAGATTTGTTCAATCACGACCACCAAAACCATGATCAAGAATAAATTTGATTAATTGTGCAGCCCTACCTCAATATCTGATGCTTTTGGACCAAAAATCATACATTTAGTTTTGCCAATATTTAATTAAAGTCATTGCAGAGAGTTTCAATAGAATTGTTGTCAGTGAGTTGTGTCTGTGCACAGTTAATGATAAGATCTATTAAGGTGCCACGACTGATTCCACCTATTGGTGCTACTTTTATTTTTGCTTTATTTGACGCATTAATGAGTAGGAAATGACACAGACATGAACACAGCGTGACATACTGACCACGTGGGCTTGTTTGGAGGCTTTGGCCACGGCGTCTCCTCTCTCGCTGTAATACCTGCACAGACCACAGTCAGACACAGTTAAACAGCGACTGCATGAGCCAATCACTCCAATAACTTTGTGTCTACATTCTGTGGCACACACACATACACTTCCTTTGAGACGTGCAGCCAAGGCTTGATGTCTCATTTTAATCACAGACGGTTCACTGCTGTCCTTAAATGCACCGTCTGAGGCTTTACGCTCTGACACTATGATTAATAAACACCTAATGAACCTCACTAAGTTATGTGTCTCTACATTTCAATGTGGTTAAAGTCTCTAAATCTACACAAAGCAGAAAAAACTAACCCCAAACACAAAATGTGACATTGTCAGATCCTTTACATGAAAAACATACCTGGCTCGAGGTGTAATGGTTGGTGTAAGTAATGCTGTGGGCTCTTACTTTGAAATCTGAGTCTGGAACGCTTCGATCTTGGTGCGAGTGTTTGTCAGCAGCTCGAACACTTTCTCCTGTTGAGAAACATTCACACAATGAAAACAAAGTTTATAATAAATAAACACTACAGAGGCACCAAATACTCAAAGAAAACTGAACCTATAAGATAGTTTAATTACAACAAAAGGACTTTGTCTGTTTGTGTTGTTGATTTTTGTCTGTTTGTTGTTGTATTGTGTGTTGTTGTTAGTTTCGATTTCATTTTGTATTATTTTATGGCCATTTTGTGTATTTTTGGAGTCATTTTCATGTAATTATTTTGTCGTTCTGTGCGGTTTGGATGTAATTTTGTAAACTATAAGTTTGTATATTTTTTCTGATGTTGTGGTGTTATTTTATGGTAATTTTGTGCAGTTTTTTAATCATGTGTTTTTAAGTTGTTATTGTTACTTTTGTAGTTGTGTGTTTTTTTAGGTTATTTTGTTCGTTTGCAGGCCACAGTCTGCCGTAGACCAAAAAAACATAATTTCCTAGAAATGTTAGCTCATTTTTGTATTTTTGGCATCTTAAAAATGTTTATTTGATGTAAACATTAGGTTTCTGAACAATTTGAAAAAACACCACCACCATTTTTCAAGCAAACAGTGGTTTAAAAAGACAGATGCTTACTGGTATCTCATAATTATTAATTGCAAACATGTACTCTAACTGCTTGTGCAATATTTAACTTATTTAACACCATCCTTTTGACACTTTTAAATAACAATCTGTTATAAATGTGTTTTATGGAGGAGCTACTTATCAGAGAAACCACTTTCTGACCTGAACGGCCACGCCAAAGTTGTTCCCATCTTCAATTTGTGGAATCTGGAGCTGCACCCACATCGACACCTGCACAGGAGGAAGAAAACACGTTCACACACAAATCACATCAATACTACTACTACAGCCAAATTTAAATCCACTTTGCACAAAAAAGATGGAAACAACATGACACAAAACCCCAATTATTCAATAGGTTATTTCATGTAAATAAAAACATATTAAAAAAATTCATTAAATGTAATATAGAAAATTCAACGACACACTTTAAATTATTTAAATAAATATATAATATTCTGTTTGAATTCAAACCTTTTTAAAACAAAAACTATGACCAAAAATAACTGACTCATAATTAAATTTATTGCAAAAACTGTAATGGAATATATGCTATTCACTTTTACTTCTAAATAAATTCAAGAATTATATATATATATATATATTTTTTTACATCACCTGATTTCTTTGATTTTCCTCATTATTTAGATTTTTGCAGTGCTTTCAACTGCAATTTTTTCATGGATTATTAGGTTTATTCTCCTCCTGGTTGCTCGACAAGGACTTTTAAAGAAAATAACTTGACTACACCTGTAGTATTTATATAATATTTTGATAGAGCTTGCAATTAAAATCCACAAAGGTGTCCTTTAAATCTGACTGCCATTATTAAAAAAAAAAAAATCCATATATCAGGTCGATATATGGATTTTTTTTTTTCAATATCAGCCATCAGCTGATTTTTTATTTATTGTTTTATTTAGCACTTTAGAGTAGCCATTCAAGCACAAAAAGAACATAAAAAAATAATATAAATAATAGCATATACATGGGAGAGGTAGAAGCCAATAAGCTTACAAATATAAAGCCGATATAATCGGATAAGGATATAATGTAATAGTGCCAGATCAAATATTCTTATCATATTATATCATTAATAGATAATTATTTTTATTCTACTATTGCTTTATTGGTGTATAATTTAATTTCTAATACATACATTTATATCATATGAGTGTTTCAATTGTCTTTCATAATCAATGTGCTTTAAAAAAAAATCAAAATCAAAATAGGCTTTAGATATCGGCTGAATTTTTTTTTATTTTATTTTTTTTAAATCAGTATCTGCATCGGCCTTTGAAAGTCCCATATTGGTCGACCTCTACTTTGTATGAACACACACACACACACACACACCGTGTTGAGTTTCTCCTTCAGTGTTTGGACTTCAGTTTTCACTGCCTGAAGGAGACTCTCCACTCGCTCGTTGCAGCAGATGGGACCACACGGAGGCCCTGAGCAAACAAACAAACAAAAAGCATGAGATTATCCAATATTAATCCATGGGATAATAAACGGACAGAAATTGTTGACTAACACTAATCCTGTGCAATAAGTTTTCAGTCAATCGTCGGCACTTTACCATTGTTTTAAATGTGTGTTTTATACTTTTTTACTGTGTTTTTACGCTTTAATTTTTAAAGCCTAAAGTCGAGCCTTGTGCGAAAAATTTCATCCTCGTATGCGCCTACGGCGTGTATGTATGAATAATAGAATAAAAACTATCTTATCTTATTACTGTTAAATCTTATATTAGTAAGATGATACAATATTCATGGGATAATAAACAGACACTGATTATTTTCACTTTTGCACAAAGTGGACAATATTTGTATTTTATATTATCTGTATTATCTTACAGGACTGCGTCACCACAGAATACGTCAATTAATGAATTAATTATTTATTTCTATTGGTCCGACGCATGCAGGATTTATCAGCTTATAGATAAAAATCTATATGTGTCCTATAGGATGTCATCAGGTAAATGAAAGATTTGCATCAATGTGTAAAATATTCTCTCTCCTGTCAAAACCGATTGGTCAGGAGGCGGGACTTTCATACTCGCTCATATCCTAGCCAGAACAAAACCTACTCCTGACCATAAGTTACCGAGGTGATTTAGCCTGGTAAGAAGTTAGCCAGCGTCATAGTACAGCACACAGAATAAATCCCTGAAGTTAGCGCAATAAGAGGCAATCCAGCTTCGTAGTACAGGCTCTATGTGTATAGTTATCCTGTTTTTAATTGTGGTGTTTTTTTAGCCTTGTTTTAGGGGTTACAGCAGCTGGGAAGCCCAATAACAACTAGTGTGTTCACCTGCATCCTCCTCCTCTTTATCGCTGTCCTTGTCCTTCTTCCCCTCCTTGGCCTCTTTCTGTACGTGAGACCAAAGACACATACAGTCAGAGCAACAAAAACACCATTTAACTTCATTAAAAAGGGATTTACACAAGATCAGGTTATATAATGTTAAGGCTGCTTTAGTATTTTGATTTTCATATAAGCTGTAGGTTGTGTGTTACTGTGTGTTGATATGACTCTTTCAATAAGAAATTAGTCTGATTTCTAGAGGGGTCAAAGGTCTCACCTCCTCCTTCTTCTTGCGTTTGGCTTCTTCTTTGACAGGATCCGGCACAGGAATATCCAGCGGTGCCTTCAGGGACTCCAGGTCATCACAGCTTAAAGACGTCTGTGCACAAACAAAAACCATATTTGCTTATTTTTTTACCCATTTTCTGCAACTCCACCAAACTTGCAATATTTTTTTTTTATCTATTTTCATCGTTTTTCTTGCCATATTGTTGCTCCTTTTAATGCATTTTGGCTGAAATACTCCCATTTCTGCCACTTCTCCATCCACTTTTCTGCACATTTTTCCAACTTTCAAGACATTTCCGTCACTTATAAAACCTTTTCCAAACTAATGTTGCATATGTTGACCCATTATTGTCACTTTTAAACTATTTTCTCCATATTTCATGCATTTTTTTTTTTTTTTTTGGCCAATTTAACCACATCCACAATTTGTCATGCCCATTATTTGCCAGTTTAAAATAACTGTTCCAATATTGACACTTTGAACTGATCTTACCACTTTTACTGTCCATTTTCTGTCCACTGTAATCTCTATCTCTTTTAATGATGCGTTGTTGATGACATTGATCATCTATACTGTTTATATTACTCATAATTGGGATAAAGCAAACAAATGTCCAGTATTTTAACATCAATGTTCAACTTTTATTAATTTACAAACCCAGGACTGAGTTAAAAACCACATCAGACCGACCTTCAGCAACATTCCCAGCTCTTCAATCTTCTGAGGGAAAATCAATGAAATCAGCTCTTCTGCCTGTTTCACAAAGAGAGAAAACATCAATCACACTGACCTGTAAAATGACATTAATGAAGTCTTTGTTTTTACCTCCTTTGACAGATTTTGGCAAAAAACTTCCACCTGCAAAGAAAAAAATAAAAATAAAATAAACTATGGTTTTAAATCATGAAGGTCCATTTTCATGTTAAATTTTGCATTAAATACCTAAAACTTCATACACACATGTCAACTGTTTACACCTCCGTTTGTTAACAAAATCACAACAATTTTGAGCTAACAAAAATGTGTTTTAAACCAATTATGCCCCCTATAATAACAGTAAATACATGCAGAGGGGCCTGCTCACCTGTTTCTTTGACTCCATGTTAATATCCATTTAAACTAGTTTCGTCTCTGTGGGTAAAGCAAAAAAGCTTTTTAAACAAGTTTTATCACCTCCAAACACAGCGAATGACACGAAAAGAAGCTTTTGAAGGTGAAATTCAAAACGCAGACGGATACTCACAATTAGTCAGCAAAAACAGAAAGTGAAAGCGTAGATAATTTTCACAGTTCCGGACTTTCCGCAACACGAAGCGCGAGAGGCGCGTTGCATTGTGGGAGTTGGAGTTTAATCTAAAAACCTGACCGTAGGAGGCTCAAAATTAAAACAATTACCGTGTGAAATTACGTAATGGAAACTTACTATCCACTTACATTTTACAATTCCCAGAAATATTATTTTAAAATTATTATTTTTTTTTACAATTTATGTATTAATATTTAATTATAACCAAATAATATAAATACAACTACTTCATCTTTGTTTATGTTCTAATCATTCAGTCAGTACAGTTGCATAGATGATTAGACACTTCAAATTAAGATTATCATTATGTTTTAAATACATATGTAATCTGTTAATCAGCATTTATATTTTTGTGGTTATTCTGTAATTACTACGTCTTTTTTATCTTTATTTTTATTTTTTTACAGTGTTTGGTCAGTTAATCAATATATATTTTATGGATTAGATTATTTGCAAATGCATATTTCGGTAAACATTTTTTCATGATTCAACAGTATATTTTCAATGATATTACATGGTCTGTATACTCAATAATTTAATTCAGCATATGTTTTACTACAAGTTGTGATCTACGTGTGTTGTTGTATTTTTTTTATTTTTATTTTAATTGTTTTACGTTATCTTTTTACATGTATTACCTCTCTCTCTTCCCCTCATTATCTCCTTTTGAGCGCATCTTGTAGATTGTTACCTTTTGTTCCCTCTTCTAATTGTTTTGCAAAATGTGTTGACCTTCTGTTGACCAAATATTGTTTACAACATGTGTATAATAATATATTCACATGGTGGCGCTGTTTTCCTCAGTAAAAGTAAATAAACCAGCTCAGTAACTCAAATAAACTACTTAGTTTGTAGATAATCAAAAGTAAACATGAACATTTAATTCATGTATTTTTTTAAAATAGTAAATTACTTTTGAATTACCTCTAATGCCTATATTAGAAAGTAAATATATAACCTGAAAGTAAAATAAAAAGTAAACTTTGCAATGATCCATAAATCAACTTTAAAATCCAGTTTTTTAGCTGTCATTATCATGATGATTATAATAAATATCCCAAATTAAACTTTCAATACATTTTGTCTTTATTATTCAATCAACAAAAAAAACTTAAATAAAAAAAACCTTTTCAATAAAAAAATGTTTACTTCAATCAAAAATAATGTAAATAATATTTAAATTAAAAAAATAAATTTTTTCTTTGATTAAAAATGTTTTTCGATTAAAATGTTTTTTGAATGAATAATTAAGACACAAATGGAAAAAAAAATTCAATCAAAAAAAGTTTACTTCAATCAAAAAAAAAATGTAAATAATATTTTCAATCGAAGAAAAAATGTGTTCAAATGCAGAAGAAATATTTGAGACCCAAATAATTGCATTTGAACACCTTTTTTCTTTGATTGAAAATGTTTTTTGATATATATATATAATTTATTTGATTGAAATGTTTTCTTTTTTGAATTAATAATTAAGAAATAAATGAAAAAAAAACCAAAAACATTTTCAATCAAAAAAAAGTGTTCAACGGCAATTATTTGGGTCTCAAATTATTATTATTATTTTTTTAATTTAATGATAAAAACACAAATCAACCTCCATAGAAAACAAAATATAGAACAACACTCCAAAAAAACAACAACAGATTGTTTCACACTGAAAATGCCAGCAGGCTAATAAATTAAATAAAGCGAACAAGTGATAATTCTGAATAAGATGTTTTCTTACAGATTATTCATTAATTTTTTATTATTTCTCAACAAAATATAGGTAAAATTCACCGTCAAAATTCACTGTAGGAGTACATTGTATCTGACATTACATTATTATGTTTTTTTAGTGTGCTAGAGTAGGGGGTACATGGGTTCAGGTTAAATGGGGTACGGGACTGTGAAAAGATTGGAAACCACTGTCATAGAGCATTAGACGTCTTTGTGTCTTCCTGACTCACCATTATTTGTGTGCACAGTCTGGTCTGACCTGAAATACATACAGGATGCTGTGTGTGTGCAGAGAGGACGTCAGAGCCTATCAGGGTAAACACACACACACTCACACACACACTACTCAAGGTTGATCAAAGGTCAAAGATTGAGCTTCACGCTCCTTGATTATTTGATTTTATTGGGCAAAGTCTGCACTGTTTTTCAGATGAGCTTATAGGGAAAAACAGGTTAAAGGTGTCTGTAAATACATGGCAGGTTTTAACTGAAGCCCTCCTGTTGTGTGCATGAGTGGCTTCACGTATTCATCCTACAGTGGGAAATGATTAACCCTTCTTCTGTTTGTGTGCTAAATTTGTTTTTAAAGGATTTAATCAATGACCAAAGGAGTCATTATGGAAGCAAGAGAGATAAAACATGGGTCATTCCATGTTATTTCAAGACATTTTTAGGACATCCCACACACTTCGGTCTAAAAAAATTCAGAATTTTTTTTTTTTACCAATTGTTCCCTAATAATTCAGTTGGTACACTGTAGATTTTTAGTTTCATCCGATTAACACCTTTTGAGATATTACCAATTTAGTGACTGATGTCGATTTTCATGCGTCCTTATTTTTCTTACATTTTCAGCTTCCAATATCTCAAAAATGACACAACATAGAAAACTGTAATTTGGTATAGTAATACAGCTCCACCTACTCTCTCAGAATATATAAAAATATATACTATACATCCTATCTGGTGGACATGCCAGCTCCTCAAATCTGAAAAAAAGTTTGTCAGGGTTTGGGTCTGGAACATGTTTAGTCCTTCAGTAAACAACTTTAAACATGACTCAGCTCCCTGGAATTTGATCAGCTTTGAGCTATGTACATAGACTGTTCAAATCACTAATGATTAGTTAGATATATGCATTGGTTCTTGGGTGATAGTCTCTTTAAATCCAAAAAAATATCTTTTTTTTTTTTTTTTTTTTTACTATTTTCATTGGCCTATAACTACATGTGGGAATGTAAGTAAAAATATGTTCCCTGTTTCAATTTATATAAAGATTACTCTTTCTTGGGATATAAAATATTTTTTCTTTATGCAACTTCTTCTTTTTTATTTTGGACCAAAACGTTGAGTTATTTCACCATTTGTGGATATTGAAAATCCTTTACATGAGGTCATTGCAGCTTGCCTCTGTGTCTTAACAACAACAAAGTGCCTATAAAAAAAACTTGGAACTAGGAAAAGCAGTAGTTTATCTGCAGGAGAAATAATTTAAACATATCAAATGTAATACAAGAGAACTCAGAGAGCGTAAATCTCACTAAGTCTCATCTTTCCCAGATATCAGCAGTTATCTGGATCAGTGATCCTGATCAGGGTACCATGATCATTCACACTTTAAAGGCTTGGAATAAAGTTCTATCCCCATTCATAACGATATAGTTGGTCCAAATGTATGATACCCCCATGTTTTTGAAAAATCCCTATAAAATGTGCAATCTGGATCTGGATGAAACACCATGGGATAATTACATTTCATAAAGATCAGTCAATTATGAACCAAGATATCAGTTTTTGAAATTTTGCCAACGATGGGGATTTTTCTATTCTTTTTAAACAGATCCAAAATCACTATTTTGATTTGGATCCCCTCCAAAATTGAATGGATTCTTCCATGGCATAAGGTCTATCTTAGGTTTTTTTTTTTTTTAAATCAAATTCTTTTGAGTACTTTTGACGTAATTGTGCTAACAATCAAACAAATAAATGCCAGAGTGGATGCAAAAATGAAGGAAACACTGACAATTATTGGTTGTTTAATTGCTTATTGCTGACTTATCAAGGCTGACAGCTTCCATTCATTAATTTACTGTGTGTGTGTGTGTGTGTGTGTGTGTTTGTGCCACTATCACTGAACATGCTGAAGGTTCACCAGCCACAATTGTAAACCAGTTGATGTTGAAGGCCTAATAAACGTCCCCGTTTTGGTTCAAAATCAACTGGGACTGACACAGTAGGAAACAAATGAGTGAGAAATAACTTTTCTGATGTAACTTGAACCACTTGTTGCACCATTCAATGACAGTTGGCTCCTTAAATGAACAGTGAAAGCTGGTCCAGGTTTAAAGTGTGTGTTTTTCTCTCTTTGCACTGCTGTAACCTGAAACCGTCAAGGGGATCCACTTCCGTGCCATTCTTCTAGTTCCGGATTGTTTCACGTTGGCCACCGGGTCTAACTTTTTTTTAAAAAACATCCTGCACTGACAGCTTCTAAACCGTGCACCAACAGGGCGTAAAAATGAAATAAAGGTTGTTAAACTGGTCCATTCTCTTCTGTTGCGCGCCGTGCGTAAAAACGCGAGGCGAATTGAGTTTTTACGCACGGGCGCAGGGACTACGTGGATGTGTTCCTGTTTCAGTCCACGCGCTGATCAGCATCCATCAGTTCCGCTGAGTGGGTACAAGCTGGTTCGGTGTGAATGAGCAAAGTACAAGGTCCTTTTTAGAGCTCAGATATGAGCTGCGTCCCGTTCCAAGCACTCTGACTCACATGCGTCTTTCTGTCAGGCTGCTTTTACACCGTCAACCTCCACCATGTCGAGTCTCCTCCTGGGAATCATACGAAGGTGAGTTTTTCCTTGCTTTTCGTGGATTATTCCCATATACATTTTTTCTTTTAATGGCTCTAACAGGTTTTCATGCTCCAGAATCAATTAAAAGCCATTTTTAAACACACCACATTGTAATTTAAATTTAAAATTACCTTAATGTGTGTAATATTGGCAATTAAAATGCATTTTGTTTAACCTTTACCACCAACATTCCAAGATGGAGGCTTGATTTGTCATTCATTCATTTTAAAGGACCTGAATTTAGTTAACTAGCCACTTTTTTTAAAAAACACAATTCCAATTCCTACACACTTCAGGCATCATTGCAACTAAACTATTGTACAAATGTCACGTTTGAATGAAATATCTCACAATATCTGCTTCTGTTTTTAGCCTTTTCAGAGCCAAAACAGATTTAAAACTCAAAGATTGAAGTTGTGTAAAACGGTAAAAGATCATTTAATGTGTCTTCTTTGACATTTTAATTAATTATACATGTTTTTTTTTGTTTAAAGACACAAATGCATTAATTCTGAATTGAAATAAGATGTAGACTCGAGCACAAACAAACAAACAAACAAAAATTATGTGAATTTGGTACTTTATTGACTGTAAATCAGTCACATTTTCATCAAGGATGTTGATTTTTAACAAAATGTGATGTATTGTTTTAAACTTAGTTTAAAAAATGTGTTACTTTTGAGAGAATGAAGACCTTTCACTTAAACTGACTACAAAAGATAGAAATGTACTGACTAACTTAACTTAAAAGGAGATTACATCATTTACTTACAAGTCAAATAATTAGAGGGAAAACTTGTTAAAAAAAATCATTTACTGTGTTTTACAAGAGATGTAAAGACAAACGAAAAACAATAACAATGTATTAATTAAAATTGGACCAAAGCAACTTAAAACCAGACCAAAGAATCCTTTAAATGTAACTTTTCTGACTGGGACAGGATGTACTATTTTTTTTTTTTTTTTTTTTTTTTACCAAATTTGGTCATTTTGTTGATCTAAACACCAAAGATGTCGCTAATAATGTGTTTCTATGGCTACACTTTTAAATTACATTAGTCAGATCACTAAATCTGTCTTTAACTCACTCTGTTACACAGATTTTATTTACTTATAAGAAGAAAATGTTTCCCCAAACTTTAAGATGGGAAGGCTTTGAAAAATAAATGGTTAAAAGCATCTTTTTATTTCCGTATCTACCCAATAACTTGGTTTTCACATTTCAACACAAAAATACATTATTTATATACTGGTGTACAGCGGACTTACATTTCAGGGATGTTCCTCATATTTTCTTTACGGGAATAAAAACTGGTTTCAAACTTGCTTTACAGGTGAAGTATTCACATTTCTTTATGATGTAACACAAACTGTCTTGAATGTGAACTTGACGCTTTAAAGTGCCTTAAGGCAAGTAGATATACATTGAGAAGTGCAGTAGTAATATTTATGTACTGTATGTTTGCTGCCACACTGGGATGCTGATGTGGCACATTGGAGTTCAATGGCAATGCTGAGTCATCATTTAAGGTTCAACGCAGGGAAAAGGACGCCCAAAAACAAAGCACAGAGTAAGCAACATGAAAGGGAGTAAAAGTGCAGTTCATGGGAGTTCAGCGAAAAACATGACGTGGACATGTGATGCCATCAGATTTCTCCATCTATAATGGTCACCTGATGACTAAGATGACCACTTTTGAATGTTATGCTTCAACTCAAACTATATACTGAGTCTCATATTTGAAAAAAAAAAAAAAAGTAGGGATTACTTTAATAGTTAAAACTGGATGAAACTAAATCTATTCTGCCTTAAATCTCAAATAATGATTATTGAGATTTGGTTGGTGCGACTGCAGCATACTACATACTACATACTACGACTACATACTGTCATGTATTTGAAGTTGCTATGGCATGCATTCGCTTAGCAAACTGGATTGATAAGCTTGTCTTACTTACCTAATAGTTGTCCCCTGCAGCAGACTACATGCACATACACTATTCCGTGTGTGGACAATAAACAGTTGTGAAAATTAAGGGACATTGTTACAATGATTTTGATTGATTTCCCCCCTGCAGACGTTTGGAAGACGTGACAGAAATCAGGAGTTACAGTGAGATGTGCTTTTATTTTGCATCATGTGAGATTTCATGTGCATTATGTTTGTGTGTGTGTGTGTGTGTGTGTGTGTGTGTGTGTTCTCCAGTATGGCTGCAGAAAAGGGCAACTTTTATCACAGCGGGAGCCATAAAACTGATTGCCTGATCCGAGGGCCACTTTATCAACATTAATGTCAGCATTTAGAGCAATGACCAATCTGTGCATTAATACAGGGAAGAAAAAAGGGTTTTGTGTGTTTCTGTTGACGTTTTGTTTATTTTTCTGTTATTTGTTATCTTTGTTTGATTTACTTTGTGTGTTTTGGAGTAATGTATGTCTATTTCTATTGTAATTTTTTTATGTTTTCTGTAATTTATGTGTGTTTCAGTTGTTCTTTTGTGTATTTTTGTTGTCATTTTTATCTATTTTTTTGTTTTTTCTGTGTGTTTTTTAGAGTTATTTTATGTATTTTTGTTGTCATTTTTGTTTATTTTCTGTTATGTGCATTTCTGTTGTCTTTTTGTGTATTTTTGTTGTCATTTTCAAGTATTTTTTTTGTTTTTTCTGTGTTTTTTGGAGTAATTTTTTATTTTTTGCCATTTTGTGTTTTTGGGGTAATTTTGTGAATTTTGGTTGCCATTGTCATCTATTTTTATTTTTTTTTTTCTGTATGTTTTTTGGAGTCTTTTTGTGTTTTTTTTGCTGTTTTGTGTTATTGGGGTCATTTTTGTTTATTTTCTGTTATTTATGTGTGTATTTGTTGTCTTTTTGTGTACTTTTTTGTCATCATCATCAATATCTTAGTTTTTTCTGTATGTTTTTTGGAATCATTTTGTGTATTTCTGTTGTCTTTTTGTTTTTCATTTTTGCCCAGTTTGCTGTATTTTCTGTTATTTATGGGCCACTTTGTGTATATTTTATAGTCTTTTGTGTCATAGGCTGCCAGTTGCCCATGTTTGGGTTAATGCATTAATGCATGTACACATGTGCACGTTCCCTGACTGATTGCATGATCAGACTCTGACCTTTACTACAGACCCTCAGGTCTGTGGGAGTCTGATTGCTGAGCTCCATGATTGGTCGGTTCACTTAGAGGCGTGTTGTTAAACGAGCTGTAGACGGACAGACAGACAGATGTTAGAGGTGATATTTTATCCAGGTTATCCGCAGTGAGTGTGACGAGGCTGAAGGCATCAGACAAACACATGTATGGACATGTGTGGTCTGTTTGTTCAAGGGTTTAAAAAAAGCATCTGTTTTACATCTTATGGTTTTTACAGGATCTTTTGTCCTTTATCCTCACATCAAACGTTAACAGAACAGGTTTTAATTGTCATTTTTCTATCAATCCAAATGCCTGGGATAATAGTAGTAATAATCATTATGATAATAGTCAAATTCAGAATTAGGGTTGCAACAGGGAGGATAATTTCCACAAAATTTCCATGGGAACTTAAGCTCAGGAATATTCAAAAACATAAACCTTTCATTGGAAATATTGGTTGGAAATAATTTTAAATGACTATCATATCCAAACATATATAAGCATCCATTAGAAATAATCCAAAACGTAGCATTTCAACTAAGGTTGCAAAATTCTGGGAATTTTCAAAAAAGAAAACTTCAAATGAGAGTTAATGGGGAATTTTTCAAAAATTAAAAGTGTATATTTTTTAATGTACTTAAAACTTCTGAGCTTAACATGGAAATTTAATGGAAATATTCCACATTTTGTGTAAATTTGTATATTTTTTTTAATTAATATTCATTGTCTTTGTGTATTTCAGGTTGAAGTCATTTTGAAAAAAAAAATAGAATATATATATATATATATATATATATATATATATTTTTTTTTTTTTTTATTAAATATGGATATTCTGGCTTCCGAAAATAAAGATTTACATTAATGTTAAAATAATCAATATTCAACATTAAATGCATTTGATTATTTATTCATCTAGTAGTTGTTCATTTGTGGACTCTGGTCTGTCCCTGTGCAGTTTGCATGTTCTCTCGTTGGCAACTGACTGGGTTTTCAAAGAATGAGCTATAGTTGGATTCCTGCGAATGAGGAAAAGAACGCAACAGTTCAGCATTTCATGTAATTTAATCCAGCTCCTCTTCTTTGCTGATCCCTATAATAATAGGGTGATGATGGAGAGCAGCAGCTCACTGATTACAGCATTGTTACCAGTGTCTCATGACGAGCTTTTAGTTGGACACGATTCATTAAGGACGACACTGAGTGGCTTTGGGCTGAGGACACACATTCTCACTAAAGAAGCTTCTTTATCATGATTTCCTGCACATAGGAGATAAAAAACTAAGCACGTCCTTTCTATGATGTATTGTTGTGAGACAAAAATGCACACATTCAAACAGAAAACTACACACACCCTACACAGACCCTCTTTGTGCAACAGAGGTCAATCAGTTTATCTACAAAGCTGTGCTGTCACGTGTGTGTGTGTGTGTGTGTGTGCGCGCTTCCTGAACAGGCTGAATTAGTTAAGTCACCACACCTAAACTTATCAAACCTGACAGAGGTGTCCCACCCCACCCCCCCACTCCCTCTCCCTGCTAACCCACACACCACGCTACAGTATGTGACACACATGACTTTTTTTTATGTATCCCAGCGTTAAATCAAGTGTGTAAAGAAAATAAAAGCACAGATATTTATGCACAAATATCAGCTACATGAACAGCTGACAGTTTCAAACTTCAAAGTAAAACTCATCGAATGATGTCTTTGACCATCCATCCATCTTCTGATGGCTATATATATATATATAAATATATATATATATATATAAATAAAAAAACATTTTTTTTTGCTGTTGGTCATTTGATTCCTATTAAAAACACTTGTGCAGATTGTTAATTGCTACGTTTTTATTGAAAAGCAGAAATATGAATTTTTTTCTTTGTATGTATTTGTTTCCTATTCAAGACACTTTCATTAGAATGACTGTATATTGCTAATATAGGCTACAAAGTTGTTGTTTTTTTTGTTTTTTTTAACGAAAAAAATTACCTTGGTTAAAAAAAAGTAGAAAAACCCTGTCTTAGACAACTTTAGGTTTCCCTCCAGATTAAGTTTATTTAATGCAGCCATTTCTAACTCAAGTTATCTTAAATCAAAGCCATCAAACCAAAGTAAAAAATAAAGAAAAGTATTACATTTCAAATATTGACCACTTTGTGTTTTGCATCTTGCATGTTGGCATGTCATGAATGGTGCCACACCTCAGTTAAAGTATGTGAGCTGCTGGCCACCAGTTGAATATCAAAGCTGTACTTTGTTCTGATTGTTGGAATAAACTTTCAGGACTTTACCTATTGTTGTAACATGTTGTATGATCTCAGATGTGGAGTTTGGGACACTTTGAGTCACGGTTTGTTTAAATCCGCCTCTTTCAGGCC
The DNA here is from genome assembly GCF_900634775.1 of Gouania willdenowi. NCBI lineage: Eukaryota > Metazoa > Chordata > Actinopteri > Blenniiformes > Gobiesocidae > Gouania > Gouania willdenowi. The sequence continues at coordinate 22,791,998 of NC_041063.1, read as the reverse complement.
GGGTGGTGTTGGGCCTAGTGTCGGCGTTCGATCCCTCACCTCCATCCCCTCGCTGCCCACGGCTGTGGCTGATTTTGTGAAAAGCGCAGTGATTGAATGCAAACCAAGCAATGTGCACGTAGTGACGGGAACGGCGGTGGAAAATGCCAACATCCTGGCAGGTCTGGAGAGGGATGGAATGGTTAAAAGACTCCCTAAATATGAAAACTGGTGAGTAAAGTCAGAACAGCGTGTGTGTGTGTGTGTGTGTGTGTGTGTGATCTGAGACATTTTATGCGTTTGGCAGCTGGTTGGCTCGTACAGACCCAAAGGATGTGGCTCGGGTGGAGAGCAAGACGGTGATCGTGACCGAGAACCAGAGAGACACCATCCCCATCCCTGCTGGTGGAGCAGAGAGCCAGCTGGGGAAGTGGATGAGCAAATCAGACTGGGAGAAAGCACGAGCGGACCGCTTCCCCGGGTCCATGTCAGGTCTGTTAACCAACAGAAATATAAAACCGGGACAAAGTCTGTCCCTAAATGTGCATCACTTATTATTCAAATCTCGATCAGTTGCCCCTGTTATTTATAAGCTCTGCAAATTCAACATAAAAGTTGACATTTTGTCACATTAATGTTATTTCTGCATCAGCCTGGTGTCTTAAAGGGATCCTCCACTGTATTTTATTATTATTTTTTCTTTACAAATGTGGCCCAAAACCTTTGAAATGCACTTATTAGAAGATCTATGGCTAACAAAACCCATTATTATGCACCATATTATTAATTTTATTCACTTTTAAAAATGGGACTACTTTACAGTTTTAGAACCTGTGTTCCACCATCTTTTAATCACATGATTGATGATGTCACACGGCCCCACTGCCTGGAAACATCCCATTGTTTTCTATTGGAGGGAAACATTCAGCCTGATTTTTGGATCATTGAGCAACTTTTTTCAGTCAAAATGTCAACTTGTGCTGCTTTTGGTTGCTTTAAATAATCAGGAAAAGTTAAAGATGCTGATATAAACCTCTTTTTTTACCGAAAAAGGATAAAAACAGTTGTGACAACAGTTGCGACCTGAACAGGCAAATGGGGCTATGTGATGTCTTAAGTCACGTGATTTCAAGATGGTGGAATACAGGTTCTAAATAGGTAAAGTAGTTCCATTTTTAAAAGTTCCACCTTCACTGTAAACACTCATTTTACTCTTTTGACATTGTCGGAAAAGTTTTGTGCAATGCATTGTAGGATGTGGAGTCCCGTAAACGGATGCATAGAAGTGTTTTAACCTCATTCTTACTGTGATTTCTTGTTTCTTCACCAGACGAGGACAGCAAATCCATTTTTGTTCTTGTTATTTTCAGATTATTGATATATGAAGCCGACGCTACACCTTTATTTGATACAGAACTATCGCCTCCAGCAGATTTAAAATAAATTCCTGTAGGGGCGTAGTCTTGCGTTTTTCTACACGACACCTGAAACTAAAGGTGTGTCGTTATGATACGTGGAAGGTCTTGAAACAAGTCTCTCCTTCCATTTGTATGTGCAGAGAGACATCTGCACACCTCCAGGATATTATTTATGTATTGTATTCTCCAACTGCTGAATCAGTAAAAAAAAAAAAAAAAAAAAAAAAAAAAACATAAGGTCAGAAGTCATTCATGCTTTTCTGACATTTTGGGCTCTTTCGGAGTTTGACTTTGTTAAAACTATTTAAATTAATTGTCATTAAAATGTTTTTAAATGTCTAAAATGTTGATCCTTAAAATATGGCGTGAACACTGATTGGTTGAAATTATACCATTTTTCAAAATAAAGTTACCGGCACGTTCAAAAAAATTTAAAAAAAAACTTTTTTATTTTTAAACTTAATTTTTTTACTTGTGATTGGTTACGTTATGCTTTAATGTTAATAATCTTTCCCACCTACGTTAACTAGAGACTAAAGTTAAACTGAAAGAATGACTTAAAAAACGTGACATTTCAATCAAAAAACAAAGAATAGACAAAATTTTAAAGACTATCAGTAATCAGAATTTACTATAAATGTCAAGTCAATCTCAAATTTTGTGCTGTTCCTGACTTGAGGGAACTGCTCTTTATTGGATGGGGATTCCTGGACTTCACTCAATGAACCAGACCTTCAATTACTTTTCCTTTTTCTTTTTATTTCGTAATTTTTGTGGGTCGGAACATCAGTTCAGGTGAAAAACCTCAAAAAGAAAATAAACAGTACAAAACCAATTAGACAACCATTTGTTGGTTGAAATCAAATTTAGCTTTTCACCCTTTTTAACTAAATTCTTTAACAAAATCAGATTGTTAGTAGTAAGTTAACTTAGTACTTTTATCTCTGCAGTTAACATGGCACTGGAAATAAACATGATAACCCATTAAATTAAACAAGCATCAAACTCAATAATAATCCTTGCATTTGCCAGTAAACAGTAAATAAATTGCTAAACTTTATAAATAAATTAAGAAGAAAAAAATGCATTCAACTTAATTTTTCAATCCAAACAATGTCAATCCGTTTCCTGTCCATTTTAAATGAATTGTCCACCTAACAGAAGTTTTTTATGCTTGTGGTTATGTAGGTGCTTACCAGCTGCCCATCCATTCATAATAAGAGTTTTTGCACAAAGTTTTGTCCCAGCTGAGGAAACAGAACTTTCTTCTCTGAGGCATGCATTGCCATTGCCTCCATGCTCCCACAGTGGCTGGTTTGTGCTTAAAAAGAATCAGGTGTGCACACTCACATGTGGGAGGGGCTTCCACAAGGCCCCTCCCCTGCTTAGCAGGAGGGTGAAAGGCAGCTCACAGGCAGTTTGACAGAACACCTCCCACTCGGTCTTCATGCAGGAACTGCTGGGAAGACCGCACGAATCGACAACTGCAACCTGCCCATTAAAGTCCTTTGTGATGCTCCCCGTTGTCTTCATCTTGTTCCTCGATTGGTAGAAGAACCACCAGCCGCCGGACATCTCTATGTAGAATTGTAGATTGGATGCTCGGTCCGCTTTGGACCACTGGTTTGCGGGCCATGGAAGGTCGGGTTGTCGGGACGCAGGAGCTTTGAACCACCTTCACATGTACATCTCGGACGATGCCTTTTTGATCAGGGTTGACTTTCTCCACCCGTCCAAGTTTGAATTGGCCCCTCATGGCATTCTGATCACAGATCCACACAATATCACCAACAGCAATGTTCCTGTGCAAGGTATGCCACTTGCTTCTCACAAACAGATTAGGGCCCGCCAGCTGACTCCATGACCTCCAGAACTTGTTGACTTGGCACTGCATCTCTCTTAATCTTTTGTAAGAATAATTTGTAAAATCAAAGGTTTGGATATCGCCTCCTGGGGAGGCACGACCCAAGAGTAGCATGTTAGGAGTCACGTATTGTACTACCTCTTCACGGCTCTGCACCCTGGCATCAATTGGACGTTCATTGGCGAGGTTGGCGGCAAGCTGTAAGGCAGTTTGAAATTCACTGAAAGTGAGTCCATTCTCTTTGTCTAAGCTTTGGAGTGCCTTTTTGACAACACGGACAGCCGCTTCAGCTGCCCCATTGCGGTGAGGAGAATCTGCCGGCTGGATCTGCCACTCCCAGATGGTGCTATTTTTCGCAGCTGTCTCTTCGAGAGCAGCTTTTTCTTGGTTTAGAAACTGGTAAAGTTCATTTAGAATAGGCTTTGCGCCGACAAAATTTGTCCCAGCATCAGACCAGATCTTTCTTGGGTGCCCTCTAATTGCGGTAAACCTCTGGTATGCCATCAGGAAACTCCCTGTTGACATATTGCTCACCAGGTCTGTGTGGATAGCTCTGCTGGCCATACAGCTGAAAACAACACCCCATACTTTCAGTGTAACTCGTTTCCTGACATCGTCTTTGACCAAGTAAGGCCCAAAGAGATCAACTGCAGTGAACTCGAAGGGAGCGGTGGGACTGGATCTTTCATGTGGTAAGTGACCCATTACTTGTCGACATCTTTTTACTTTATACTTTCTGCAAGATACACAGCCTTCAACAACTTTTTTGGCTACTCTCCGCCCTTGAACGACCCAGGCTGTCTTCCTCATCTGCAGTAGAGTTGCAGCTATACCCTCGTGACCTTTGCTATGAGCCTCCCGTGCCAGTAATGTTGAGATCCATGCATCCGGTGGTAAGAGTGGGACTGTGACACCATCTTCTTTAAAGGCTTGAATTCTTCCACCGCAGGTTAGCAACCCAGTTTCTGGCTCTCTGTAAACTACCAAGCGGTCAGTTGTGGTGGCAGGGAAGATCACCCCATGCTGTGTTGCAAGGAAAATGTCTCTTAACGCATCTTGCCTTTCTGTGGCAGTGATAACTCCATCCTCCGGGATGGCCTCCCACTTTGGTGTTTTTAGGATTTGGCTGGAGCCTGCAAACTTTTTGGCTGCTCTCCAGACCAAGGCAACAGTCTTTAGAAGACGTGACAGGACACTGAATCGTCTTTCATTCAGTAAGTTCTGCACCGCTACCCCAGCAGGTGGCCGGTGACTTTTCTTTGGTGGGATTGCCTTTGCTTGAGCTCTGGTCAGTACTGCCACAAATGACTTTTTCTGTATTTGATTAACACCTTCTCTGACAGCTACAGACACATCTTTTGCCGACATAATTGGCCACTCATTTTCAGGGAGACTCAGGAACTTTGGCCCTTTCTGCCACTCTGAATCCTCGGCCAACTCTTTTGGCTCTGCCCCTCGAGTGATGATGTCAGCTATGTTGGCTTGTCCAGGGATCCACCACCAGTCCTGTACTTTCGTGCTACTCTGGATCTCTCCGATCCTGTTTGCAAAGAATGTTTGAAAACCATAACTTTCGCGTTGAATAGCACAAAGGACTGTTTGGCTGTCCACAAAATGGTACCACTGTTTGACTTTGATCTGCGAGTGTTGTTCGAAGTACTTTTTCAGGCGGCTGGCGAAGACAGCACCACACAATTCTGCCTTGACAGTGTCTCCCTTCTGGTTGAGAGGCGTCAATTTTGCTTTTGACTCCACGAGTCTAACTGTGATGCTTCCATTGCAACCCCATCGAAGATATAAGACAGCACCATAGGAAGACTCACTGCCGTCTGAGAAGGTTACTGCAAACGGCTCAGTTATGGCCCCAAGTGGTGTCAGGGCTCTGGTGAACTTGATTTGTCCTAATTGGACATATTCTTCAAACAAATTGATAGCGCCTCTGCGGAGCTCTTCTGACAGGGGGAGGTCCCAAGTGTCTTTGGCAAAGCAGTTCTTTGGCTTTGCCTCCTGAAAAGCCCTTCTGACCAAAATTGCTCCCTTTTGCTTTGCAGGTGTCATTAAGCCAATTGGATCATAAAGTCCAGCAACTTGGCTGAGCAGTTCCCGCCTGTTCAGTGGGTCTGGTGTCTGATCTCTTACTTCCTTCAGCAAAAGGTCTTGCCCAAGTCTCATTTTCTTCTTCCGCTTTGAGAAGTTGATTTTCACCATGACATGTAGCTTGTCTTCACCCACTGTGTAGCCCAGACCAAGTGCTTTATTATCCTCGTCCTTCAGCTGATTTGGCAGGACAACTATTTTTGGCAAAACTTTTCTACTTTCCCCTTTACTTTGGCTTGAGAAGACCCAGGGTTTTAGGGTGAACCCACCAGCTTTCAGAATCAGCTCCACATTTTGTGTGATGGTCTTGAGCTTCTCCAGATCATTGTGGGATGTCAAAATGTCATCCACATAGCTGTGTTCTTGTAATACTTTCCTCTCATCTAGCAGGTGGCTGAACTGAGGTAGGTTTGCAGTTTCTCTCATGGCAAGTTGGGCTATACAACCTGCTGGCTTATCTCCGATGTTGACTCTGGTAATAGCAAACTCCTCCAACTCTTCATCCTCCGAGTCACGCCATAGGAATCTGTGCAAATGGACTTCTTTCTCCTCAAGCCATACAGAGTTGTACATTTTACTGATGTCTCCTAGGGCAGCGTAGGAGCCTTGGCGAAACTTTAGGAGGACTACTCTGATTAGGTTCAGGACATCTGGACCTTTTAGCAGATGATCATTAAGACTCTGACCTTGGTATTTCTGACTGCTATTCCAGACAAGTCTGACCGGAGTTGTAACAGAGTGTGGGTTGGGAGCGATGAGGTGGCTTATGTACCAAAGAGGTCCAGTCCAAGTAAGTAGCTCTTCTCTGGACAGTTTCTTTGCTGCATGACGGTCAACCATTTCATGTATTTGAACAGTATAAGCTGCCTTCCACAGTGGTTCTTTGGCAAGCTTTCTTTCTGTTCTGAGGAAGGTTGCCTCCACTCCTCTTCTATTGTTTGGCAGAGTGGATGGATCATCGAGCCATGGATAGCTTGCATGCCAATGGGGATTTTCACTGTGTTCATCAGCACTGATATAGGTCAAACCACTCTTTACGACCTCCAATTCCCGCTCTTCTGCTAGGGTCATGTCCTTACCACCAGGTTGGCAGTTTCCACACCGACAACCGCCACATTTTGGATTGCAGGCAGCGCCGATACTATCCCACTTCCACCAGTTAAGGAAGTCTTGAGCAGTGGTTGTAGCGTATGAGTGCTTGATAGTAGGTGAGGAGTGGGTAAGTTCTTTGTAGTTTACAGCTGCTGTCCTCATTGATCTTGCAAAGTGGGTTTGCGATGCATGAGCTGAAATGGTGGTTTGTTCAGAAAGCTCAGGATGGCTGCCAGCAACTGTTTTCCCAAGTGGGCCGTCCCATAGCACAAGGTCTCCCACCATGCTCACCCTCTGAGGAGCCAGTCTACCTTCCTTGTGACTAATTAGAAGGTCTACTTCTTTTGGTCTTTGTAATTCAAAGAGGGGGATATCTGGGAAAAACTTCTGGAGTTGCTTGGCTGTGACAGGATGGTGGATGTCTGCGATATCATCAAGTCCATAGCAGACTAGCTGGTGGGAGTTATAGGTCGATTTGTCATTATGGACACGGATCTTTAGGAGGTATCGCATTGTTTTTACTGTGACCTCCATACCTCCAACTCCATGGACAACAAGAGTAATGGCTTCGCTTCTCAACTTTAAGCGCTTTGCCGCTTTGTGTGTGATGTAGTTGGTGTCTGACGCAAGGTCAATTAGGGTTCCAACCTTTTGACCTGCATTTGCAGTGACCTCAAGCAGCATCATGATTACTGGCCATTCTGCTATACCGTATTCTTCCAGGAGATTTCGTCGACTGGAGATCTGTACATTTCTTGATGCAGTGTTAGAAAAGACGTGTCGACACTGTTGGGCAAGTTCAGGAGGAAGTTTTTGAACAAATTCTTCTTGAGCTTCTGTATAACTCTTCCGGTTGTTGCCTCCTCCCACTGTTCCATGTTTAGCCTTCTCCCGATTTGGACATAGATAGATGTGATGCCCAGAACTTCCCTTGCAGCTTGGATCTTTGCAGATGAACTCAGTCTTGGAACAGCCATCACAATCTGAATGAACTTCAAGGCATCTTTTGCATCCTCCGAGCTTTCTCACTGCATCCTTCTTTTCAGACAGCTTTAGCATGCGGAATTTTCTGCAGAAGTAGAGCTTTCTTCTATGCCCTCCTTCTCCACAGACCACACATCCCAATGATTGGCTGCTGGCTTGGTTTGAGGCCCTGGTTCGGGCTTGTCTTTGTTCGGGCCTAGACTTGGGTAGCTCGTCACTTAACTGATCCAGCTGTTCATAAATGACTTCCTGGCTCTTAAGGAAAGTGAGGAGATAGTCAAACCTTCGTGCTTGAGTTAGGGCATTGCCTTTTTCTGCTGCATGAAGAAGCCACTCCTTCTTTAGCACATCAGGGAGCTTACTTTCAATAGACCTGATGACAAGTGGATTTTTTATTGCACCAACTTCATCAAGGTCACTCAGGTCTGAGAGGGCTTTCTCAACTGTCTGTATGAGCTCAATTATTTTCTTTGGTTGATGAGATCTAATAACAGGGGTACTTTGGATTTCTTCCACAATCTCAATAGCAATACTTGTTTTATTACCAAAACGGTTTTCCATGACACAAAATATGTCATCTGCGGTGTTGTGACTTGAGAGGCGAAGATCTTTTATAACTTTTTCATCAATGCTGTCGATGAGCTGGAATTTCTTTATTTCTCTTGACCCCGATGGTTCACCTTGAGCTTGGAGTGACTCCCAGTCCCTCCTCCAGCGATAGAACTCACGTCTAACTCCAGTAAATTTGGGCAGGGATGCTGGTTTTAGTCTGATGATTGGGGTTGAGTAGTTGACCAAAGATGCATCCATCAATCTTGATGACTCTTTTCTGGCCTTTGCTCGAATGAAGTCTGCCTTCCTTGATGTGAGCTTGGGGAGGATAACCTCAAGTTCTCTGATTCGACCATGAAACTCCTTATGCTCTGCAGGGGGCGCCCAGCATTTCCACTTTATTTGTGACTTCTTTGCAGTCTCCACCATGCTCTTGAGATGCTCAACCATGAAATCAAAGGCTTCTTTGTCTTCACTGGGTTCAATGGTCATCACACGTTCTGCCTCGGTCTCTGCTGTCTGCACTGCCAGCGTCAGCTCATCTTCTCCATAGTTGGCCCACAATGTACTCTGAATTAAGTCTTTCAGCTCTTTTAGTTTCTTTTCACACTCAGTTGCAGTTTTCTCTAAGTCGGCTTTTTGCGCCTCGTCTAGCGCTTCTTCGTTCCGCTCAGATTCATTTTCTGCCATGTACTGGGCTTCGACATCATCATTAGCTTCAATGACTTTGTTTGTCTCTAGTGTGAGTTTTGTGAAACTGTCTTTGAGCTCCTCCTCGGACATCAAAGTGTGCATTCTGGTCATATTATTTGCCAATCGGGAGAATTGACGTTTTGCAGATGTTCGGCTGGCTTTTAGTTGCTGCAAATTTATAGAGGCTGCCATTTTAGGTCTCACTGCTCTCAGGCCAGTACTTGAAGTTTTCTTCCCTCTGGACCTTGCAGATTCACCACAACTTATTCTGGTTCTTATCCAGTATTTACTGGTTTTTCACTGTCAAGTCAATCTCAAATTTTGTGCTGTTCCTGACTTGAGGGAACTGCTCTTTATTGGATGGGGATTCCTGGACTTCACTCAATGAACCAGACCTTCAATTACTTTTCCTTTTTCTTTTTATTTCGTAATTTTTGTGGGTCGGAACATCAGTTCAGGTGAAAAACCTCAAAAAGAAAATAAACAGTACAAAACCAATTAGACAACCATTTGTTGGTTGAAATCAAATTTAGCTTTTCACCCTTTTTAACTAAATTCTTTAACAAAATCAGATTGTTAGTAGTAAGTTAACTTAGTACTTTTATCTCTGCAGTTAACATGGCACTGGAAATAAACATGATAACCCATTAAATTAAACAAGCATCAAACTCAATAATAATCCTTGCATTTGCCAGTAAACAGTAAATAAATTGCTAAACTTTATAAATAAATTAAGAAGAAAAAAATGCATTCAACTTAATTTTTCAATCCAAACAATGTCAATCCGTTTCCTGTCCATTTTAAATGAATTGTCCACCTAACAGAAGTTTTTTATGCTTGTGGTTATGTAGGTGCTTACCAGCTGCCCATCCATTCATAATAAGAGTTTTTGCACAAAGTTTTGTCCCAGCTGAGGAAACAGAACTTTCTTCTCTGAGGCATGCATTGCCATTGCCTCCATGCTCCCACAGTGGCTGGTTTGTGCTTAAAAAGAATCAGGTGTGCACACTCACATGTGGGAGGGGCTTCCACAAGGCCCCTCCCCTGCTTAGCAGGAGGGTGAAAGGCAGCTCACAGGCAGTTTGACAGAACAATAAAACTGACTATTGAAAAATATTTTCTGTAAAAATAGCTCTCCCTGGTGGCCAAGCCCAAAAAATACAACAACCTTTAAAAGCCATTGGTGGGTATCGGTTCCATGCATCGGTGAAATTTAACGAGTGCGAGTACATTGGTGCAGTATCGGACTGATACCAGCATTGTTGCATCTCTACTTTTCACCATATATCAAGTAATAAGTGTTTCCAAGTTCCGCCTGTACTCTGCTCACATATGCCAAAGGGTACATGTACCTCTGTTTGAGAACCACTGACCTTAAAAACTTCAGGGTGTAATTTGAAGTTCTCTAACGGGACTTGTTCTGTCTCTTCTACAGGTCGGACCATGTATGTGATTCCCTTCAGTATGGGCCCCGTAGGTTCAACTCTGACTAAATACGGTGTCCAGGTACTGTTTTGTTTTCTAACATTAATAAAGTAATTTTTCGGTGGTAGTTTATTGGAGTTGTTTGTGTTTTGTTTTTGAAGGTAACGGACTCACCGTACGTGGTAGCAAGTATGGGAATCATGACACGGATGGGAACGCCTGTTCTTAACAAACTGGCTGAAGGGGTGGAGTTTGTCCGCTGTCAGCACACCTTAGGACGCCCTTTTCCACTTAAAGGTACAGAACCCAGGACTCTTTTGAAGGCTGAATCTTTATATAATATTATTTGTTTGTCTTGCAGCTCCATTGGTCAGCAACTGGCCCTGTAACCCAGAGAAGGTTCTGGTTTCCCACCTACCTGACACCAGGCAGATCCTGTCCTTCGGCAGCGGCTACGGAGGAAACTCTCTCCTGGGCAAGAAGTGCTTCGCTCTCCGCATCGCTTCTCGTATCGCCAAGGATGAGGGCTGGTTAGCCGAGCACATGCTGGTAAGACTGGGGCAGCTCATTCAAACTGGTTGGCATAAAACTGGGGAACCATGTTACAGTTCTATGGCTTACACTCATGTAGTTAAAATATGTTTCATATCAAGTTTTCCTACCACCTGTGAGTGAATCTTCATACCCATACAGGTGGGAAGGGTTAAAGTTAGGATATAATAGAATTTATTTATTATAGTAACAGTACATGCAAAGAATACAAAGAGTAACAATACTGTTCTGATGTTTTGCACAAAGAGTTTATAGCTATTGCTAAATTCCATCTCTTGTCCCTATTTGGGCTTTTACGTAAGACAATATAATCAATGCTCTATAATGTAAATGTAAAGATGCTAAAACTATAACATACAAACACAAAAGCACATACAATCATTACAACAGGCCTATAAATTATGAGCATACATATATGATGGCTACACCAAAATACATACTGCATGAGATCATTAGTTAAGCACTTTGGTCCCATGTGGGATGTTTTAGAGCAATATATACATAAAGATAGTAAAATTGTAATTGAGCTTCAGGAAAAATGATGTTCTCCATAATGGTAATTAAATTGTAATTGAATATGGAAAATTGAAAATGTAATTGTAACCGAAAAATGGAATTGTCCCAAACCTGGTGTCATGTTTGTTTGCAATCATTATTACAATACCTTAAATGTGGTTTAAACCTTTACAAACACGCACAGGAAATACTGTGCCCACTTATTATCACCAACTATTGCAAATATCGGCAGTTTTTGTTGCTGACTTTTCACAATTTCTGTACATTTTCTCCATGTCTTCCATTCTATATCCCAATTTAAGTTCTAATGCGTCATATTTAGAAGAATTTTTTTTTTTCACGCCACATTAAGCCCAAATTAAGCCCAAATTGTGTTCTCAGATCCTGGGAATCACCAACCCTCAGGGAGTGAAACGTTACATCGCAGCAGCCTTTCCCAGTGCCTGTGGAAAAACCAACCTGGCCATGATGAAGCCGTCGTTACCAGGCTGGAAAGTGGAGTGTGTGGGTGACGACATCGCCTGGATGAAATTTGACAGCCAAGGTTAGTTAAAGAACTTGCATCACAAACCCCAACGCAGTCCCTTACCACTTTACTAAATCACAAACCGTTTTCTTTGCAGGAAAACTCCGAGCCATTAACCCAGAGAACGGCTTCTTCGGCGTCGCTCCGGGGACGTCTGACAAAACCAACCCTTACGCCATGGCAACCATCTCCAAAAACACTGTGTTCACCAACGTGGGCGAGACCAGCGATGGAGGAGTGTGGTGGGAAGGGCTGAGCCCGCCTCCTGCTGGGGTCACACTGACGGACTGGCACGGGAACCCCTGGAAGCAAGGTAACCACAGTTAGAGAGGTCCTGACAAATAACACATTTTCAAATGTATTAAACTAACAGAGAACAAGTAACATCATATTTAATAATAAATCAAAACCTAAAGGAAACTAATTACCTGCGTAAAAAACAAATGTAAAAGTGTAAAAAAGGAAAATCTGTGCAAGAATGAAATTAACTAAATGCGAACAAGTAACATCATAAATAAATCAGAAATTCAAAAACTAAATTAAACTACAAGTAATCACTTCTATTAAAAACTAATGTTAAAGTGCAGCAGTCAAAAATACAGGAAATAATGAAGCATGTGCCAAAAATCTTAAAACAAAAAAGGAAATACCTTTTACGTTTTACATTTTATTCTGGGTTGCATATTTAATGCAGTCTAATAATTTGATGCTTTGTTAGTTTATGCTACATTTTTACGCTTCTCATTATTACTTTGTTTGTGTGTAGACGTTTTGTTTTGTGTTCATGACCTTTATTGTCGATGAAGACAGGTTTTTAACATGATTGGCATGAAATTGTCACGCCCCACTATTGTACCTCCGTTCCCCACCGGGGGGCGTGCGACACACACTTTGAGAAGTGCTCAGTTAAAGGCATCCGATGGTTCACATCCAAGGAACTGAAAAATACGTAACTAAACACTAAAACGTCCGATTGAAATGCTATTTCTCTATAAAGTAACATTGGCCCAGAAATAAGTAGGTGTGTTTTAAACATAGAGCATGACGTGAACGCTGATTGGTAGCAAAGGTTAATTCGACACTAAGTGTCATCAAATGTAGTCAAGTGAAGGAGTTGTGAGAGCAAACGTGGAAGTGACCATTTTTCAAAATAAAATTAGCGGCACATTTCTAAAAATTAAATAAAATTATAATTTTTTACATTTTTTTTTGTTGGTGAGGTTGGGGGCCACTCACCAACGTGCATTCCTGTGATGGGTTGCATCATGCTTTAATAATAATAATAATAATAATAATCTTTCCTCTGGCGATAACTAGACTAAGGTTAAAGCAAACTCAGGCAGAATGACTTAAAAACGTGACATTTCAATTCAACTTGTCTATTGTTGCCTCATGTAAAGAACAATGATGAAAAAAATAGGACACAACATGTTTCAAGATGCTAGGTACCGTTTCAATGTTGTAGTGTTTATGCTTCCATCTAGTAGCATTAAAAATCAATGTCATTTTTTGACCTTATTGTGTGTTTTGCTCGTATTTCTTCATTCCTTTCTGCCCCACAGGAAGCTCCACAACGTGTGCTCACCCTAACTCCCGTTTCTGCGCCCCCGCGGCTCAGTGCCCCATCATCGACCCTCTGTGGGAGAGTGAGGAGGGGGTTCCCATCGAAGCCATCATCTTTGGAGGCAGGAGACCAGAGGGTAAAAGTTTCTCAAATCAGCATCTGATCTGACCCTCTCCCACCTTGAGTTGTTTGTTTTTTCTTAAAACTGATTTAATTTATTGTATATAATTGTTAGCGCATTGTTTAATGTTCCGTTCCTACTTGTAACTGTGCCTGTCATGTTCAAAGGTTTCAAGTTATAGAGAAATGACAAATCATCAGTTGTGTGAACCACAAGAGGAAATTACTTATTACATTATTCAACTACAAAATAATGGGAAATTTAGGGGTGTCTAAACACATTTACAGAGGGGTGCAATCTTGTCTCACTTCAGTGTAAGGAAAAGATTGCTATCTGGGAGCAGGAAGTAGGTCACCTACTTGCTCATTTTTAATGTGAAAGAATTAAATGATTTTGATTTGTTTCATTTATATATTTATTTATTTATATGTATGTGGTAATTTTTCGACAGTAGTCTAGAATTAAAGTCAGAATATTTCCTAATCGAACTAAAACTTGGCTTGATTTTTATGAATAATGCGTTTCACTGAAATCAGTATGAATGATCAGTTTCACAGTAGTCCTGATGAGCCATTATTTGTTCCCGGCAGGAGTCCCACTGGTCTACGAGTCCTTCAACTGGCAGCACGGTGTGTTTGTTGGAGCTGCAATGAGGTCTGAGGCCACAGCAGCTGCTGAGCACAAAGGTACGACACTGCACTGATAAACAAGTGCAGGTTGATTAGTCAGTTAATTCATACTTTATAGATATTAATAGATAAATATAGAAGATGGATAAATTATGCACAAGAGTTACATAGCAGAATCTGTTGGAGACAATCATTTTTTAACCAGATAAAGACATAGGCCCTCATTTATCAACCTTGCGTGAAAACAAGTGCAAATTTGAGTACTAGGTGTTGATGATGAATCCAGCGGCTGAATTCAATCAGCTAATGTGCAGGTGAAGTCTGCCCCCCTGTGTGCGCTGAGAACAACGTCACAGCAGAGATCTTGGAGACACACACACATATCACATTTATATTAGCATCAATCCGCACTCTTTAGGCAATAAATATTACTTTCAAAGAAATTAATGATCGAAATGCTTTAAAAAACGACTTAAAAATGACTAAATGTTGTCCCTTGTCTGTGTTTATTATGCCTTCAATCAATTTGACCTATAATGTATCCCATTACCGATTACTGCAGCGCATTTGTAAAAGTTTAAGGAACCATTTACAACTATTTAAGAGCATGAATGAGGTCCAATTTATTCCGTACTGTTTACCAGCGGGGTTATACGGTGTTCCCTGAAAGGAAAACCAAAAAAATGGTATCGGTAATAAAAAAAACTGAAAATTAGTTTTATTTAGTTTAATATGTTTTAATAATCTGTTTTGATCTGTTCTGAATGTGTCTGCTTATGCTTCAATGATAGCTGAGGCTTGTTTAATACTTTATTTTCAGTCTCAGTCACATTTTGCTGCTCCACCACAAATCAACAGACTCAGATTTACGTACACAAGGTCAGACCTGACATGAGATCTGATCGTAACGTACGCTCAAGGCAGAATTGATAAATACTGAAGCTTGCGTGAATTTGGTCGAACGCACCTCGTACGCTCAGATCTGAAGGTACGAACGGTTGATAAATGAGGGCCATAGTGTAGGAGTCATAAATCTATCTTCATTTTTCATCTTCACTCTACTGACTTTAAGATTAGTATTTATGGTTTGTGATTGAAGTGTTGATGTATAATCAACTTTCTAGGGAAGGTTCTCATGCATGACCCCTTCGCCATGCGTCCGTTCTTCGGCTACAACTTTGGCGACTACCTCGCTCACTGGCTGAGCATGCAGAGCCGCAAAGCCCCGACTCAGCTGCCTCGAATCTTCCACGTCAACTGGTTCAGGAAGAACCCTTCCACCGGGGCCTTCCTCTGGCCGGGCTTCGGAGAGAACGCCCGCGTCCTGGAGTGGATCTTCAAGCGCTGCAATCGGGAACGAGAAGACGAGGCGGCCAAGAAGAGCATCATAGGATGGGTGCCGGAAAGCGACGGTATCGACACCTCAGGCCTGGGAGGAGACGTGGACATGGGCGCCCTGTTCGACGTGCCCAAGCATTTCTGGCAGAAGGAGGCCAAAGAGCTGAGAGCTTATTTCACGCAGCAGGTCGGAGCTGATCTGCCTGCTCAGGTGGAGGCGGAGCTTAAGGCGCTGGAGGAGAGGGTCCATAACTGAGCCCAGTTAGCAACAGAAAAGGATCGGGTCACCAGGGAGGGACTGCACACAGGAATTAGACTCAGGCATGCAGAAAAGACACAAAGATTAGCGGTTGGAGTTTTAAGTACAACCAAAAAAACCCCTTTAGGACAGATTTATCACATAAGAAACAAATGTGTTGTTGAAATGAAAATTTTCTCTTCTGTGCATGAAAAACCCAGGCAGTGTTTGTAAGAAAACCAAAACCTTAGAGCAAACCTATTTTTTTGGGTATAGCTAGTGTTATAATACTGTAGTCACTGGTAGTGGTCGGTGCTGATTGAGTTTTCATGCACAGAGAAATCAGACAGTCCTGCAGAAAAGACACAAACATTAGCATTTGGACTCTTAAGTGCAACCAAAAAACAGATATGAAACACAAATAAACATCATCAAATTTTAATGCTATCGAGGACTCAAAACTGTGTTGTTGAAATGGAAAATTCTCTCTTATAGTTTCAGAATTTTGTGCATTATAAACCCAGGCAGTTTTTGTTTGAAAACCAAAACCTGAGAGCAGACCTACCTTTTTGGGAAATAACTAGTGTTATAATACTGGAGTCACTGGTAGTGGTGGAGTTTTCATGCACGGAGAAATCAGACCCAGAAATGCAATATTGGCAAGTAAATAAGAGTTTGCAGGAAAGATAAAGAAGCTGATGAAGAGAAATTGTCTATAAAACCAACAAAAAAAAAGAAAACACTACAACGCAAACCTTCTTTTTTTTTTTTGTCTCTACTTGACACTAACACTGTTTGTAATACTTGAGCCAATGGTGCTGGTTGGTTGTGAGGAACAAGGTTTTGAGAGAAGCTCATGTCGCTACCTCTGAACGACAGTGTGGAGGAACTTTCTACCTTCTAAAGTTTTCAATCTGTCACACAGATGATCTTAGTTACAACTTCAAACGGAGGCCTCAGGTTTGCTAAAGGGTTACTATGCCATCAGTTCTTTGTTTATGATTAAAACCTTATGATTTTAGGTGATGTTTACATTCAAAAAGTGAAATGTTGGACCAAAGGATGCAAATGAGATTATTAGTAGGCATTTTTAAACTTTGTATACTACGGTTTTTATTTTAAGTACAATTAATAAACGATAAATTATAATACAATGTGTTTTTGTGTTGACCTCAAGTGCACATTGAGTTACGTAACCTGGCGAGTGTGGAATTTGTATGAATGGATGAAATTCAAGCTAAACTGTAAATTGCAAAGACTGCAATCAAATGTGTGGATACTAGGGCTGGGTGATATTTTCCCAAAATAGAAAAAACTCATAATCAAAAACTAAGTTATTGGTGTAAATATTGTTACTAGACAAAATAACAATCCAGCAAAATAATGATATGATAATATAATAGATTTATATTAACATTTAATGAAATATATATTAATAAATAATATAATTATAGAGCTTCCATTTGTGGATCTCCTTTAAAGACATATAACCTGAAGGAAACAAAATCAAATGCTTTTATTTTTTGTGTAGATGACCTACCAAAATAAGAGATTTCCTTCTTTTCTACATTATTTCACAGCGACTAAATTACCAAATCACAAATGTGTCATTGATTGTATTTTATGAAGCATTTCCTCTTGCCAAAGAATGCATGGCATCAGTCAAGAAATTGAGCATTTTACATTATTGTAGATAATCAGCTGATCAGACAAGACGTTTTATTGGTTTTTAGATCAAATGGATAATAAAATATTTGTATTCTTTCTTAATTTTGTATTTAATAATTTTTGCAAATAATTTTTTTATTATGTTTTTAATTTATTGAATAATTCTTATTTGTATTATAATCAAGAATAGAAGGAAGGTGTCTTATTGTTATTCATTTTTAACTCTGCAGTGACCACTCTTCCTTCTATTCACTATGTGATGCCTTTTTAATCTGAATGCTATTTGATTTAAAGAAAATAATATTATTGTTAATACAGACACCTGAAACTGCAGGTATATTTTGTGAAATGCAGAATGGGTGCAAGAGGAAGTATATGAAATTTGTTTAGCAGAAATACGGGACAGGTCGGTGGGTTTAAATCCATATACTATTGCTGGAGGATTTCAGAAACATTGAATAGTGACTCATTTTCTTTAAACTTGGTCATTTGATTTAGTTTTTTTTTAAAATATTTTGAGGACAAGTCAAACCTTCCTGTTTTGTGCCAGGCTGCACATATCCTGCTGAGAGAGACCACTACCATCAGGGGAATGCTCTTTTTAAAGAAAGGTGAAGCTAAAACGACACATTGGTAAATCAAAGGCAAGGCAATTTTATTTGTTTAGGCATTTCATACACAAGGCAATATTCAATGTGCTTTACATGATTAAAAACAGTGATGTGCGGTGAGGTTCATGACTTACACACACATTTATGAACCTCATAGAAGCTTAAATGCATTTATTTTTTGAAATATAATTTTGTATTTGTAAATGTGCCAATAGGGAGCAGTTATTTCAATGTACATTTACTTTTATTGATTTTTAATCTGCTTTTGCAAAAAGATTTTCTTGCATATGTTGTCCGTTCTTGCAATAAAATGGTACGAGTTTGAATGTAATTTGCAAAAAACATTCTTCAATTTTTTATTTTTATAAATTACAATTAAGTCTTGAAATAACCATGTTCAATTACAACTAAACTATGATTATGGTGACCAGCATTTTTTACAATTAGAATTATTTTTCCACTGAAAGTCAATTTAAATTATGTTCTCAAGTACTAAAGTTAAAAATTCAATTAATGCCAATTGCTGAGTCTTTAATAAATTATGTCATGAATCTTTCCTCTTGTGTTAGCTTTCTATTAGCATCTCTTAAGAAAATGGGTTGGTTTTGACCCATGTCCATAAATCAGCTGTAAAATACACTAAAAATATTATCTATGATCTTATTGGTTTTTGCATCTCTTGGTTTCCTTGTTAGACTTCCTTATCCATAAAAATATTGGTATTATTGTCTTTGGTGTGGGCATTTGAGCCTTTTTTCTCAGTTTAGAAAAGATAATGATACGGAAGAGAACTGAAATGTATTGGGAAAAGTTGAGTTGAAACATATTTTAATAATGGTTAACTACATCGTCCTGATCCCTTTTCAGAGAAACAGCCCCAAAGCATGACCATAGACCCAACAATTTTGCTTTTGTAAACATGGCTGACATCTTCATTCGTTTCTTGACAAATCCGGTCAACGTGGGTCAGCAAAGCCACCTGGTGAACACCTGATACACAGTGTCACAGAGACAAAGTCACAGCAGAACAGAGCAAATGTTTAGTTTTGGTAGTTTTAATATAAAGTGCTGCCCTGAGGCTGTACCGTTAAAAACAAAAAACAAAAACATTTGCCAGTAAAACGGATTTCCATTTGTGTATGTTTTACACAAAATGTCATACAGTACAAAGATAAGAACATATACTTGCAGTTCAGAAATATTGTTCAAATGCTAAGTACTTAAAAATAGCCAAGTGCTTGTGATGGACAGTTTATTGTGCAGTGTTGTTAAATGTTTATGAGCTTTTGAATCATTGAGTAATAACGGGTCTTTGTTAATACACTGATGGGAGCCTAGTAACTATGTGAACAAGATCCTACATTAAGCATAGTTTACCAACATTATACACCATAAGGCTAGTGGATGTTCTTTGCCTGAAGTGCACATGTTTTACAGGCTTTTTTTGAAACTCCTCCCAATGTTTCATATTTGCATATAGTACTAAAAAAGTTTTATAAGCTTGTTTAGAGAAACCTGCACTAGTACATGTTTTTGTATTGTCTTTTAATGCACTGTTCTCATGTTGTGGTATTAAGTAAAGCTTACTACAAAAAAGCCAACGTATTGAGTAGATTGTGCTTAAAAGATGTATGGCAACAAAGTGACAATCAAATGTATTGAATAGATTTAAAGCAATGTTATATGTGATGAATCATAAATTTGATCAATTATTCCTGGTAAAAATAATTAGGAAATGCCGTATAAATGTGTTGAAATGATTATTTATATTAATGTTACTAAGTGATTCCAAATATTCTTTATTTAGATTATCAATAAAAAGAATTCAATTTTGATTCGACAATTAGTAAATTAAAATAAATTTCTACCAAATATTAAGTACATATTAATAAGTTTGCTCTGTATTTTCAGTAGATTTTAATTAATTTCCACCAAATATATAATTTAAGAAACTTAAATTTCTCCATAAATATAATTAACTTTTTTTGAGAAATTGTGTTTGATTTACTTAATTTTTATTTGCCATATAATTCATCTTTTGGCTTCATATTACTAAATACAATACATGTAAACACATTTTTAAAGTAGTATGTACTCATTGTTTTTTTTTAAATTTGGTTAAATAATTCTGTAGTTTTTATTTAAATTTGAAGAACTTTAAATCTACTTAATAAAGTTACGTGTCACTTTGTTGCCTTAATTTTTTTAAGTATCTAATAGTCAAACTTTTTACAGTGCATGATGTTACCACCCCATGCTTTACAGTAGGTTTGGTGTTCTTTGGCTGCAACTCAGCATTCTTTCTCCTCCAAACACGACGAGTTGAGTTTTTACCAAAAAGTTGTATTTTGATTTAATCTGACCATATGACATTTGCCCAATCCTCTTCTGGATCATCCAAATGCTTTCTGGCAAACTTCAGACGGGCCTGGACATGTACTGGCTTAAGCAGGGGGACACGTCTGGCACTGCAGGATTTGAGTCCCTTGCGGCATAGTGTGTTACTGATGGTAGCCTTTGTTACTTTGGTCCCAGCTCTCTGCAGGTCATTCACTAGGTCCCCCGTGTGGTTCTGGGATTTTTTCTCACTGTTCTTGTGATCATTTTGACCCCACAGGGTGAGATCTTGCGTGGAGCCCCAGAGGGAGGGAGATTATCAGTGGCCTTGTATGTCTTCCATTTTCTAATAATTTCTCCCACAGTTGATTTCTTCACACCAAGCTGCTTACCTATTACAGATTCAGCCTCCTCACCTGGTGCAGGTCTACAATTTTGTTTCTGGTGTCCTTTGACAGCTCTTTGGTCTTGGCCACAGTGGAGTTTGGAGTGTGACTGTTTGAGGTTGTGGACAGGTGTCTTTTATACAGATAACCAGTTCAAACAGGTCCCATTAATACAGGTAACGAGTGGAGGACAGAGGAGCTTCTTAAAGATGAAGCTACAGATCTGTGAGAGCCAGAAATCTTGCTTGTTTGTAGGTGACCAAATACTTATTTTACAGAGGGATTTACCAATTAATTGATTAAAAATGATTTTCTGGATTGCTTTTCTCATTTTGAGGTATACCTATGATGAAAATGACAGGCCTCTCATCTTTTTAAGTGGGAGAACTTGCACAATTGGTGGCTGACTAAATACTTTTTTGCCCCACTGTATGTGTAAGCCATTGAGCTCTAACATGGTTCCCCAGTCTTGTGTTTTAATTAAATTGTATTTTTTTTAATGGAATTTCGATGCCAATTACAATTACAAAAGTCAATTATCTGAACTCAATTACAATTGAATAACAGTTAAAATTGTAATTACGCCTAAAAAGTGCAACAGAAAATATGTAACTGTTTAAAAATCAGTAAGAAAATTAAAATCAGCAGCAAAAACATTAAATCAACAATAATATGATTAAAAATCCCCCTCTCAGTCATATAGAGAAAAATAGTGCCTTTAACTTGAAAATGTCACATTTAACTTTTAAATAAGGTCATGAACTCTTGTTTCATGTATGTGGTCAAATTTAAATGTTTGCAGCACATTATATCGCAAATAAGATTATATTTTCAGGAAGTGAAAAATGAGAAGTGTGTCGTATCTGAAATGTTAATCTCTTATAGTTTGGGGATTTTCAGCGTTTGTTCAATGCAACCAAAACGATCCTTGCAAATTTGAAGCACAGGAAGTTTCAAATTTCAACATCTAAAAAAAAAATAGGAAGTAGTTGTCCGTTGACTGATTCATTGGTTTAATTTTCACAGGAGCACGTCAACTTGTTTTCACTTCTTTTAATAAATACATTGTTTACGACCGTTATTATTTTAAAGTAATGGCATATGTACGTAGCAGTCACGTACTGAGATTGTAAAATAATCTCAGTATGGACATCCAGTTTTCAAAACAAAAGCCTCTTTTCTTGTCTTTCATTAGTTTTTTTTTAACGCTTTTGCAAATAAGGGCTTTTATTTTGAAGTTAACAGGAAATTTTGTCAGTAGCTCTGTGGTCTGTAAGCACTAAAATTAATTCATACATTTTTATCAAGTTTTTATCCTTCAAACTATTAAACAGTTAAAATTCATTCATACATTTTTATCAAGTTTTTATCCTTCAAACTATTAAGAATAATTGGAAAAACAACATTAAGTTATAAATCAACTTGAAATAACATGTACAATAATGTCTATTTTCACAACATTTGGATGTGAACTTATTAATATTTATCATATGAAAATAGATACATGATTTTGTGTTTTGAAAGTTGAAAGAAAGTCATAATCAGGAGATAGAAAGTCATAATTATGATATAGAAAGTCATAATTATGAGATAGAAAGTCATAATCATGAGATAGAAAGTCATAATTATGAGATACAAACTGAGCATTTACAGCAGTCTACCAACACTGTTACAATTCTTAATTACACTTTGAATAATAATTCATTCAAATTTACATTAACAATAATTTTCTTTACTAAGTCATTATGAGTAAGTCATAATTATGACTGTCTTTCTCATAATTAGGACTTTACTAACTCATGACTTGCCATAGAGATTTTTTTTTTTTTTTTTGTGTGGCAAAAACAGGCTTCTATACAAAATCTAAACAGTGTAAAACAAGTTTTAAACAGTGTCAAAGGTCCTCCAATGATGAGCTAAACTCCAGGACAAACTATATCTGTTTACATTGCAGACACACTGTTGGTAAGAGCAGTCTTTTTCAATGCATTTATTCCTGACCTTCTCTATTACTTTGAAACAGGGAAGTCTGCTTTGGTACAAATAATGCTGCAAGTAAGGAAGCTGTAATGTTGTTTTACAATCACCCAGTGTGCACACTGTAGGACTGCTTCTTGATTGGTAAGACACTGGATTTCCTTTTTATTATTATTTTTCCCCATTTCACTGTAAGGATGTTTGATTCTTATATTCAGATTATGTGTCATTTTGTATGGGTGACGCTGATTGTAAAGTTGCGCATGTTAAAATAAACAGAAACTTCACATTTAGCAACAAACCACGTTTTTTAATTACTTTTGACCAGATTTACAGCAATGTTTATGAAATTTGTGATGTTCGCTTTTCTTGTTAAAATATAATGTTAATGTTAAATCTAAAATCTAAATGTTAAATATTCAATTTAAATCTAAATGTTTAATCTAAATGTAAATGTTAAATATTAAATATAAATGTTATATCTATATGTTAAATCTAAATGTTAAATGTACATCTAAATGTCACGGGTGAAAGTATATTGGGTTTTATGCAAATTCACTAAAATAAAATTCTATTTTATGCAAAGAGAATTATCTGTGGTCTATTCAGACAGAGTGATTGCGCTCCACATTGAGATTTAATATTTAGATTTAGCATTTAGCGTTTAAATTTCAATTCAACATTTAGATATACCATTTAGATTTAGATTTATTATTCAACACTTAGTTTCAGATTTTAGACTTAGATTTAGTATTTAACATTTAACATTTAGATTAAGACTTAACATTGACATATCACAAATTTCTCAAGCATTGCTCTAAAATCTGGTCAAAAATCACATACATTTTTTAAACGTGGTTTGTTGCTAAATGTGCGAAAAGTTGCTGTTTATTTCAGCATGCACAACTTTACAATCGGCGCCCTATAATTTCAAGCCCTAGATGAGCCTTGTTTAAATTTGTGTGTGAATCCAGGTGATTCTTTTAAAGATGGAGTGGTTTGTCAAAGTGATGAGAGCCTACATTATTCTAAACATCTTGGTGTCAGGTAAGACTCCTTATCATCATTATTTTGACTCAGATTCAGGAGAGTTGAACGTCCCACAAAGGCTCTTTCTGTGTGGGGTTTGCATGTTCTCCCCTTGCATGCATAGGTTTTCTTCCTCCTGTAGTTTAAAAAGAGAATTTTAGGTTTATTTTAGGCTCACATTTGTCAGTAGGAGTGAAAGGTCGTGTTGAAACTTTGTTGGTTTCTTTATGAATTTATCTTCCCGTTGCTTCTTTTCACATTTAAGAACCATTTGGTGAATTCTAGCAATATGCAAACATTACAGCATGTGAGTAAATAAAAACAACAATAAAAAAAATAATTTAAAAAGAAGAAGAATGAACTTATTTACTAACCCGCTGCGAGTTTGAATATTGCTGACTTTCACAGAATGCGTTGGATTGTCTTCCTGATTATTTACAAGTTGGCATTGATACATTTGGTATGTGTCCTATCTACCGTTTTATTTCTATGTTTTTACCTCAGCTTTTGCCAATTTGTGGATTAAATTCCATGGACTGCTGAAGGTGTCGATGGAATCCACACAAACACACACACACACACACACACACACACACACACACACACACACACACAGTTTGTCTGTTGCATGGGGCACCGATTGTAAAGTTGCGCATGCCAAAATAAATTTTTGCAGTATTTAGCAACACACCACATTTAAAAAACATATGTGAATTTTTTTGTGTCACTTTGGACTAGATTTACAGCAATTTGCATAATAGCATGATATTTAGTTTCACCCGTGACATTTAGATTCATCATGTAACATTTGCATTTAACATTTAGATTTAGATTTAGATTTAGATTTAACATTTAACATTTAACATTTAGATTTAACGTTAGAAATCTAACGTTAAATCTAACATACTGTTGTAGTTTATTCTTCAGATTTTGTTAATTGATCACTTTCTTTAATCCTTTTTTAGTTTATTATTTTCCACGTTCTATGTTAGGACCTCAAACTCATATCCTGATATGAAAAAGTGAATTTATCTATGTTGTGTTCACTGGCTGTGGGACATCTGGGGTAATGGTGATTAAACAGAAGAAAGGTTGAATTGTGTTTCTCATGTTGTCACCATTTGTACTGCAGGTGCTTTGGTCGCCCACTGCACGAACCTTTTTCTGACTGCACCAAAATACCTGGAGGCTTTGAATGGGTCGTGTCTACAAATCCCCTGTAATTTCTCAACAAGATACAAAGCAAATGGAGAAAACTTTGATGACAGCAGGGACACTTTTGGAGTGTGGATTAAAGGAAACCCTTATCCCTTCGAAAATCCAGAATCTGTGGTTTACAACAGCAGCAAGAACGTGAACAAATACCCAATGAATATTACGGGGAACTTGAGGAACAAAAACTGTACCACTCTGTTTTCTAATTTGATCACAAACTACACGGCCACCTACTTTCTCAGGATAATAAACTGGCCTTTTAGGGCATCAGCTGATATTGATTCAATTCAAATCAAAATTGAAGGTGAGTAAACATATTTCTAACGTCATTATATATCCCGTTGAATAAGCAGTCCATCCATCTTCAATACAGACTTTTTCTGATCAGGAGTGTGCTGCTGTGGAGCCTAAAATAATAATAACAATACATAAGCCTACTGTCTGAACAGAGTTTGCACATTTGTGGATTTGTTACAACTAGTATCACTACCTACCACTGCCTAAAAACATGTATGTTATTATTGATTGTTGGAGTATTTATGTGGGCCTTAAGTGTAAATATGTGTGTGTTTGACCAGGGATTTTAAAGGTGTTAAAGCTGCAGTATGTACAATCGTGAGACTTTTACACCCCTTCCTGTTTAGAATTCACTGGCGTCCTCGTGAATGAGCACAACTATTGAGCTCTAAGGGACTTTTTACTCAATAGAGGCTAGTTTAGGGTGACTAGATTTTTAACACTCAGAAGACAACAGACTTTCAAAATTAATTATTTGTATATGCTTTTATTTGTAATGAAAAAAGGTAACAAAAAATACATTTCTTTTTTCTTCCTTTTGAATGAAATGTATTATTGCAATGGCTGAACCAAATTTAAAGTAGCCAGTACAGTAAAAAAAAAAAAAAAAAAAGTTAAAATAAAATTGTTTTGATTAATCTTTTTGGCGTGTTAAAAGAGAAAGCATGAGAGGAAGCAAACCGGCAATATTGTCAGTGCCATCAACCAATCGGCATCGAGTTGCACTCGCGTAGAAGACTTTTGAGCTTTTTAATTGGTTTATATTGCAAGTGCTACTATGGCAGCTGTTATGATTGACAGCTCACAGTCCACAGAGATTTAAACCAAATGCGCTTCCAGAGTCTTTTCTGTCAGCGGCAACTGGCCTGAATTTAAATGGTACAAATGAGACTGAGTTTGTGAAAAACCGGGACAAATAAATAGTTTGGGGGAAAACGACCGGGACACAGGACGTAACTCTGAAAACCGAGACAACTGGTCACCCTAGACTAGTGACAAATGTAGGGACTTTATTAAACATTCAACTTTAAATACACCCGTACACAACCAAGTAAAACAAAAAGTACAGGATGGTTAAGTAGCAGTAAAGCACGACAACATTATACAATGTGCAATGTGCAAGTAGTCGGTTTATACCTAAGCTTCACACTGGTCACCATATGCACAACTACAATATCACATCTCACTCTGACTTTAAAATAATCAACTCTTCCCCACCCTTTCCATTTCCTACCTTGAGTCTTTCCTCCATGTTCCCTTCCCCCTCACCTAGGTGTAACACTGCCCTCTTTTTTTCTATCCTCCCTATAATAAAGTGTCCTTCATTAGGGAGGGCTGGTGATGGCCAAAAAAAAAAAAATTGAAATATACATATATATATATATTTTTTTTTTAGCCAATGGCCGATCTCGAAAAAAGGAATTGCGCATGTTCTCTCCACCTTGGATGTGCTTCTCTTACACCAGGATTTTCACTGGATCCGTAACTGCTCCGTAATGTCTCCGCTGCGTAACTGCAGCGCAGTTTGCTGTCCGTCAATCCCCACCGTCTCCGTCTGTGATGTGTATCTGTTGCAGCAAGAACTCGGGAGATCTCGCTATATCACGTGTCATCGCACATTATAACGAGTTGTAGTCAGCATAAAGAGAGCCAGAAAGCCATACAAACAGTTCATTTTGTGTCCTTGGAGAGGAGCAGAAGGAAATCAACTCGTTCCTGCCCTGTAGATCTTCAGAAATTATTGTGATTCATCCATGGATAAGTACGATAGATATTTATATGTAAAATACGATCCAATCCCGCCAAGCGCCTGAAGAAAGCTGGAGATAGGCACCAGCAGACCCATGCCACCAAGCAGGAAAATAAATGGAATGGAGTATTTTATTTTGAAAATAAACCGGACAAACTACTTTGATTAATGTCTATTGAACCAAATTAGACTCTGTAGGGTCAGACTGAGTGTTTGTAAAATCTGTAATGTTCATGGTTTTGTCCCGTTTGGTGTAAAATGTGTGTGATGTGAAACCACAGAGACTCCGTGGAAGCCTACACTTGAGATCCCAGGAGATCTGAAGGAGAATGACTCTGTCTCCGTGAGCTGCTCAGCTCTCACTCCCTGTCCACACTCACCTCCTCAACTCACCTGGAGCCACCAACGGCTCGCTGTCAGCCACACGAAGGAAAACCACGACCGAACGTTATCCACTAAGATCCAGGAGAACATCACCCTCTCAGACCAACACGATGGACTGAACATCAGCTGCTCCGCCTCGTACCCTGTGGGTGGAGGAAGAATGAAGACATCAGAGGCTGCAATGACTCTCAGTGTTTCCTGTGAGTCGTCCTGTCTGCTCGTCCTGCTTCACAATGTAAGTAATGGTGATTAAAGTTAAACCTGCTCCTGCTTTGATCCTCAGATGCTCCTAAAGACACGTCAGCGTCCATCAGTCCATCAGCTTTGGTGTCAGCAGGTAGCTGGGTCAACCTGACGTGCTCCAGCAGAGCCAAGCCTGCAGTCAGCAGCTTCAGCTGGTTCAGGATCAGCCAAGGTAGAGCCATCAGAGAGTCTGAAGGACACTTGTACAGCTTCAACGTGAGCCAAGGAGGAGTTTATTACTGTGTGGCCACCAATAATCTGGGTAACCAGACATCCCAGCACATCTATCTGTCTGTCCACGGTAAACATATTTGATTTATTCTATTCATTCTTTATGGAATTATCTGCTTTAATTAGGGGTGTCAAACTCGTTGTAGTTCAGGGACCAAATACGGAGCAGTTTATCTTAAGTGAATTTTAAATAAGTTATAAAATATGTGCGTCACTGATAATATCAAAGCAATAAGTGACAGATATTCCGAGGTGTAAAGATTACTGACATATGCTACTCAAGTAGTATTGTTACTTGATTGAAATTGTACTCAAGTACAAGTAAGTCATACAGAAAATACTCAAGTACAAGTAAAAAGTAGCTCAATTAATTAGTAAAAGACAGTTACTAGTTACTTTCACCCCCCACGTTTATTATTGGTAAAAAAATCTTGCCATCGTGTCCTTGTAAACATCTCATGTATAAACTTAAAAAGGAAGAGATGAAATCTTGGTAACTTAATTGATTTATCTTTATAAAATAAAAGGTTTGTCACAATGTACAATTCTTTATTAACTAAAATCACACCAATAAATTCAATTCAAAATTTTAAGAATTCTCACGCTCTAAGTATAAATAACTTT
This sequence comes from Gouania willdenowi, assembly GCF_900634775.1. Classification (NCBI taxonomy): domain Eukaryota; kingdom Metazoa; phylum Chordata; class Actinopteri; order Blenniiformes; family Gobiesocidae; genus Gouania; species Gouania willdenowi. The sequence goes on along the minus strand of NC_041063.1, from coordinate 22,763,658 downwards.
ATGAACTCTAAAACTGATAAAATAACCGGCATTTAATGCTGTTTTGACGCAGTACATTACGTTTAATCTGATTGGTCGGCTTTGATGTTTGATCATTTTAAAAAGTAAAAATAATCATTTACTCAGTAACAGTTTGGTGCAGAAATGTAACAAATTACTTTACTTCTTTTAAAACATACTTAAGTACATATAAAATTACTGATTTAGAAAAATACTCTACATAAAGGCAACTTAAATACAGTAACGTGAGTATTTTCACTCCTGCAAATATCACTCCCTGTCCCTTACCTTTCAATATATTTGATTTTGTTACCAGTTTTCATGAAATTTCGGGACATTTTGTGGAATAACTAAAAGAGTTCTTTCCATTATTTCAGATTATAAATGACTGCCATCATGTGATATAAGCGTGGAGAAAATGTGAGCCCTGCTAATGTTGCAGAGTTTTATTGAAATCATGTATTAATTTGGAGATATTTACGACTGAATTAGTTTAATGCTGCGGGCCAGATTGGACGCTTTAAAGGGTCGGATTCGGGCCACGGGCCATGAGTTTGACACGTATGACTTAAACAATCTTCAAACCTGATGAGATGAAATGTCTGTTTCCCTATCAAAAGATCCTGGCAGCTTCTCACTGAAGAAAGCAGTTCTTGGAGGAGTGTTTGGGATCATTGGAGTTCTTGTCTTTGTTTTCATTGTCTGGTAAGTCACACACCTCACTCAGCTCTCCTATTATCTGCAAATATTACTAAAACATTTTACTCGTGGGGTCAATCAGACCCCAGGGATATTTGACTCCAGAAAAATATTTTCAGAAAATTGTTGACGAAGTTTTTGTGTCGGGCACTTTGTTTATTTGTTGAATACATAAATAACCCCTTGACCTGTTCGCTAGCGGTACCATCAGGCAAAACTTTCAGTTTTAGAGTTAGTGTATCTTGAATATCTTTCATCCAAATATTTTCTAATTTAGGGAGTTGGTCTTTCCATTTTTGGAAATGATCGTGTCAACACTCTCGTTCTCATCAGATGAGAGTGCCTTAAAATCAACACAATCCTCTGTCTCAGACACATTCCCTTCTACGTCACATTCACTGTGAAAGAGCTGTTCCAAAACCTCAATGACGATAAACCTTTTCCGAGAAGACATTTTCAAACGAGAGAGAGAGCCCGCATGCAGATAAAGTGAAGAAAATAAAGACAACTATTATTGAATGGGGTTAAATTTACCCCAGGGATTAAAGTAGACGATGAGAAAACGTCTCTCCTGAAAAGATTCCACTTTAAGTGTACTGTTTATTCAAGATGAAATCATGGAAATAATCAAAACTTGGTCTCTTCCAGTTGGCTCACGTCAAAACATTCAACTAAATCAAAGCAACAGGTGGGAAATGACTTTACTCCCATGTAATCTATTATGTGTATTTTATCATCTATATAAAAAAATAGCAGATTCCATCTCTGATTACCTATGAAATCTCCTTTATTTTGGTTTATTCTTAGACTCAAACCGTTGCGGAAATGGTGGAGGAAGACATTCATTATGGTGAGATCGACTTCTCCAGGTGGGCCCCTGGTTCTTCTCCAAGCTCCGTGCAAGACGACCAACAGCCACAGGAGACCATGTATGCAGAGATCAAAGGCAATCAGCAGGAGGTTGGATCACATGAGACAGAAAACACCCCCGCCCAGGCAGCAGCTGACCCCCACCAGGTTTATGCTCAAGTGAATAAAACCTGAGAGAACTCCACAATGAAAGAAGGACACTTGCTGAAAAGGCTAGCTAATTTGTGAAACAGCATGTTCTATAACACTGTTAAAAATGTGTAAACATGAAAAGTAAATTTATATGTATATGTTAAATCTAAATCTAAATGGTCAATCTAAATCGGTCACCAAGTGTAAAGCTAAATGTTTAGAAATTATGCAAGGTGGGCACGGCATTGTGATTTACATTCATCATTTTGATTTACATTTAATATTAATATTCAACTTTTCCATTTAGATTTAACATTTACATTTAGATGTATTTTTCATGTTTACACATTTTTTAACAATGATATAGAAAATGTATTTGTCTCAAATGAAAGAAAAATGAGCTAAATGTGAGGAAAGTGCTCAAAATAAGTCAACTATGAAACAGTGACAGAGTTTTTACATTCGGCACCCCATTATAAGCTTTAGATATAACGTGCAAAGAACAAAAAACACAAATTCACCCTGAAGCTTTTTATTTAAGATTATTTAAGTTAGAACTATGCACACTGTTGTTTTTATCTGCTGTATGGGACATTATTTTTGATGACTAAAGTAAAATATTGTGGGTGTAGGGGTCTTATAAAGAATTCTGAACTTTAATTCTACAACAGGTTTGGTGAACATTTCCTATTTCCACCCCATTTTCCCCAAAGCCATAGAAATGTCCTATTTTGAGCATTGAAAAAACTTTCACAGGACTATTAAACTGTTTAAGATGAAACTTTAATAATTGTTCATAATCTTGTTTGTTTGCTTGTTTGTTTATATTAAAATGAGTAACCTTAACTTTATCTTCTAGAAACATTCCTGTTTTATGTTTAGATTGCACAATCCAAGTATTTAAATGCATTCTCTTCATTAGAAATGGTTTCATAATTCCATTATTCACCTTTAGTGAAGTTGCCTATGAAGGTATTTCTACCTTCCTTCTTTTGTGTTAGAATTAAAACTGTTATTCTTTAAGTCTCTAAATGAATATAACAAGAATGGTGCATTTTTCATCATTTATTCTTTTATTTTTATTCCCTTTCACAACACACATTTATCACATTAACATGCATACACACATCCTGCATTCCATTCATATAACATTTATATTTCCATGTACAAAATGTATATCATGTTTACACCAGTTAACCAGTAGTAGCAGTAGTATCATCATTTGAGTTTAATTATTATCCATTATGCTTGTTCATTATCAATATTTGCTTTTGTCAAAAAATAAATGCATAAATCCCACCTGCCATGCTATTAATATTTTAACTTATAAGACCTCTATTGAAGGGGAGAGCTTTTTGGGGCCCATCCATAAAGTCAGCAAAATAATGGTCCATTGTCCTATGAATCTGTGATAAAAAATCTATTTATCTCAAAAATATCCACTGTTATCCAGGAGGTTCAGTATCATTTGTGCCATAGAATATTGTCATCTTGAAGATGTGAATGCTTTTTTTAATCAGAAATAAAATGAGATAAAAGTGATCAAAAAAATGGTGGAAAAGGTGATAAATTGGGGTTTTAAAAACCACAGAAATGGTTAAAAATTAGCAAATTAGAGTGGCTCAAAAACGAACAGAAAAAGTGGTAAAAAGGGTTGAAAGTGTCAATATTGGTTTAAAAATGGCAGAAATGGGGGCTAGGGGTTGAATTAATGTACCGGTAATTTAAAACGTAAGAACAGGGGCATGACAAATCATGAATGTGGTTAAATTGACAAAAATAAGCATTAAATAAGGTGAAAACCGATTAAAAGTTACAAAAATGGGTCAAGATTTGTGACATTAGGTGGGAAAAGTGGTGGAAAGGGTTTATAAGTGCCGAGAATGTCTTGAAAGTAGAAGACATGTTCAGAAAAGGTATTGAAACTTGATGGAGAAGTGGCAGAAGTAATGTAGCAAAAATACATTAAAAGGAGCAGAAATCTGGCAAGGCAAAGAGATGAAAATAGGTTCAAATATGGTAAGCTTGGTGTCGTTGCACAAAAAGGGTAAAAATAATCAAAAATAGGCTCAGAAAATATTCCTAGTTTCTTGAAGGCATCTGGCAACACCCTCCCAGTGTCTCACGACCCCAATGTTGAGAACCCCTGACCTAGATGACTAAGAGCATTCACAGCCCTTCATTAGATTAATAACTTCATTTCGCCAGCTTTTAAAAAGGGGGAGCTGTAGTGATCCCTCCCTCAATGTACAGGTTTATACACTCCATCTCACCTATATATATGTATAGTTATAATTTTATATTTTTACATTTTGATCTCACTAGTTCATTGTTTGCAATACGTTTATTAATGGGTTTTATTTTAATCCTTTACTTCTCTTTCTTTGAGGCCATTGACTTGTCTTGCATGGAAGTGCTTGCCAGGTACAGACAATCATTCCAATCGGACAGAACCATGTGTGACCCAGAGAGAGGGGAGTCTTAGCAGTAGAAAGCTTAATGTAAAAGGGTACAGTACAAATAAAAATATTTAGCAAAAATCTGTTTTTGTTAAATGTTTGTGTTGAATTTGTAAACATTAATTGTGGATGTTGAAAGGGGCTAAATGTGGAACTCACCCACCCATTAGTCCATGGGTGTGTCCACACTTTTGACTTGTTTTATACTTTACCCAAAAGAAAGTAAGACAATTTTGGTCACATCTTGTCATAACTGTATGGTTTATTAGTGCATAACATTATCAGTCTCCGACGTGCATTTTATTTATTTTTTTCAATCAAACTTCACCACTTTTTTTTTTTTTTTAACTACAAAATTTACAAAATAAACTCAGAAGTGAAAATCAAAGTCATATATTAAAAACAACAGTTCTTGTGACTCAGAGATATTGCCATAGAAATAGTTTACAGGTCACAAAATGTCTTGGTTTACAGTCATTTATTCTTCACTTGGCCATAAATACACTCTGAGGTGTCTCTGATCTGAGCTGAGCACATTCCAGTTTTATTCACTCTGACCTGTGAATATACAACGTCCTGCTGCTGCAATCTGTGGCTTGAGTCTAATAATGACTTAGGTCTCATTTTGGTGAAATCTATCTCTCCATAATGGATTTCTTCTGTTTGCGCGGCTCTCGATGGGTCTTGAAGAACAACAGTCTGTTGGAAAATGGAACACACATGGAAAAACTAGGAAGTACATGAAGACAGTGATGAACATAACTGTTTTTAGTTGTGTGAAGGTGTCTTTTTGTGTTTAGATAAACTTAAAAACAAAGCCTATCCTGCACAGCTTAGCTTTCTCACCTGCGTGTTTTGAGGTGTTCGCCGTGTTGACTTTAACCACCTGGGGGGAAAAAAACAATAAAATCAGACCAAATAAACCAGAATATGAATAGTTGATTCATATTCTTGGAATTATTTAAAACACATCAGACAGGAATATATGGAGGTGGATTTGTGTCTTTATTATTCAATCAAAAAACCTTTACAATCAAAAATAAATATTTTCAATTAAAGAAGAAAAAAGTGTTCAAATGCAGTAATAGCATTTGAACACTTTTTTTTTTCTTTGAAAATGTTTTTGCTGATCAAAGTGATTTTTCAAATCGTTTTTTTTTTTTTTTTTTGATTGAATGTTAAAGACACAAATCTCCCTCTATACAAATACATCAACTATCTAAACCACTTGTGTCAAACTCATGGCCCGGTGATAATATCACACGATTGCAGTCGTTTTTAATGTTATACAGTTGAAAAATCTTACAAAATCCTTTAGTTTTTCCTGAAATTATTACATAATATTTCCCTTAATTGAATAGAAATTGGTCACAAAATCCTGTTTGGGCTGATTTCTATCATTTATTGCTTGGATATTGCCAGTTTCTTACATATTTTGTATTTTACGTATACGTAGAAGTGCAAATTAGGGCACAATAAGGTTGAAATGACTGGTTTTCCCGCAAAAAAATCTGTGTCCCACTTGAAATCAAACAGCTCCGTATTTGGCCCCTGAACTAAAATGAGTATGACACCCCTGATCTACACTGGATTCACACACTATCATGTCTAAATGCTCACTGCTCGATTCTAATGAAATGTATTATTGAGTGTGAGTTTCGCTGTTAATTTGAAGGGGAACCAGTCTCCAAATAAACCAAAGGTGTTTACCAAAAGATTAAAATTGTACAGATGAGTATGAAGGTTGCAGTGATTCCTCCAATAATGGCTCCCAGTGAGCTTCCTGAATACAAACAAACAGAAATCCATATTTGGTTTTAGAAATTGAACCATAATGCCACATATTTGCTTTTTTCTTGATGAGTGAAGTATGTTTACCGTGGACAGACAGATAGATGTGCTGGGATGTCTGGTTACCCAGATTATTGGTGGCCACACAGTAATAAACTCCTCCTTGGCTCACGTTGAAGCTGTACAAGTGTCCTTCAGACTCTCTGATGGCTCTACCTTGGCTGATCCTGAACCAGCTGAAGCTGCTGACTGCAGGCTTGGCTCTGCTGGAGCACGTCAGGTTGACCCAGCTACCTGCTGACACCAAAGCTGATGGACTGATGGACGCTGACGTGTCTTTAGGAGCATCTGAGGATCAAAGCAGGAGCAGGTTTAACTTTAATCACCATTACTTACATTGTGAAGCAGGACGAGCAGACAGGACGACTCACAGGAAACACTGAGAGTCATTGCAGCCTCTGATGTCTTCATTCTTCCTCCACCCACAAGGTACGAGGCGGAGCAGCTGATGTTCAGTCCATCGTGTTGGTCTGAGAGGGTGATGTTCTCCTGGATCTTAGTGGATAACGTTCGGTCGTGGTTTTCCTTCGTGTGGCTGACAGCGAGCTGTTGGAGGCTCCAGGTGAGTTGAGGAGGTGAGTGTGGACAGGGAGTGAGAGCTGAGCAGCTCACGGAGACAGAGTCATTCTCCTTCAGATCTCCTGGGATCTCAAGTGTAGGCTTCCATGGAGTCTCTGTGGTTTCACATCACACACATTTTACACCAAACGGGACAAAACCATGAACATTACAGATTTTACAAACACTCAGTCTGACCCTACAGAGTCTAATTTGGTTCAATAGACATTAAGTCAAAGTAGACAGAATAAAATATCTGGTTTATTTTCAAAATAAAATACTCCGTGTTCAAGGCAGATTGTAATTCCATCCGTTTTCCCACTTGACTTGTAGTGTAGGCGACTTGGAGATTTTGTTATCATTAGTGAGGATTGTTATCCATATACTTTATTATAATTATTCATCTCCTTATTATAGTTATTAATCTTCCTCCTTACGCCACTTACTACTCTTTAAATAACTTTTCAACATTTTAAACTATTCAACCTTTAACATGTTAATCACTTTCAGTAACTAACTTCACTAACTAACTTTCACTAACTTCAAACCATTTCAATATTTTTCAACATTCTTTAGCTTTTTTTTGCAATTTTATTTAGATTGTTTCAGATCCTTCAACCTGTTTCATCAATTTTCAGCATATCTTCTGCATTATTTTACGGAGGGTTCATTGGCTTCGCTAATACTATGTTAATGCTAATGCTAGCTAATGGTAATGCTAATGCTAATGCTAGACTAAATCTAGTGAATGCTAATGCTAGGCTACCGATAATGTTAATGCTAAGCTAAATCTAGCTAATGCTAATGCTAGGTCAATGTTAATGCTAGTTAATGTTAGCTAATGTTAAGGCTAATGCTAATGTCACTACCTAATCTTGTCACTGACCGGATCCTTTCAGATCATTTCAATGTATGCACGTAGACTACGTCACTTCCTTCACTCGCAGAGCTGTTGGGACGTGATATTTGAATGTAAACCGACCATATGACGTTTGTTAAATATTTGAATAGTACACATTTAAATATGTGACTGTTTTGTGGTGTTTTTAATTGTTTATATAAAAAAAACAGATAAAAACATAATACACAACATTTACAATCAAAAACCAAACAGAATATAAGATAAAAACCAAAATAAATTGGAATTCACTCAAAACATATATTTCTAATTATTTTTAGATAGCAGGGTTTAAACCTTTTAAATAGTACTTGAACTGTCGTAAAATAGGCCAAAAGGATGGAGACGCGTTCCGCGCATGCGTTGAAAGGATCTGAAAGGATTGGGTAGTTACAGCTAGGCTAATGCTAGCTAATGCTAGCTAAAGCTAGGCTACTGCTAATGCTAGGCTAATGCTCGGCTAATGCTAATGCTAGGCTAAATCTAGCAAATGCTAATGCTGGTTAACGCTAATGCTAGGCTACTGTTAATGCTAGGCTAATGCTAATATTAAATGCTAAAGCGTGTATGTTTAATATTTGTCAACTATATTTTTCAGCATGAAATTAATTTGCTTGATCACGTATATATATATATATATATATATATATATATATATATATATATATATATATATATATATATATACTGTATATGTATATATATATATATAGTTTTAAATTGTCTGCACATTTCTTTGAGTTGTGTGATGGTATTTTGTCAATTTCTTATTTTTTGTTATTAAATTCAACAATTGTGCATGTGAAATAATTCCAAAACATTTTAAAAATAAAAAAGTTAGAAATAAACATTAAAAGCTTTTACCTCTGACTGTAATTTGAGTTGAATTACAGGAAGCTGTTGCTCTAAAAGGCCAGTTACTGAATCTAAAGTTAAAAGTGTCTGAGTGTGTTTGATTTATCACTGTGAACAGAGTAGTGCAGTTGTTCTCCCTCAGGTTTCCAGTCATCTTCATGGGATAAACTTGTACTCTCCAACTGCTGTTAAAAACTACGTTTTCTCCATGGCCAACCCTGCTGTCGTGTTTAATCCACGCTCCGTAAACATCTGTGTTGTTGTTGAATGACTGCTCTTCTTTGGGTTGGAAGTTGCATGGGATTTGCAAGCACGATCCTCCCAGTGCTTCCAGTTTGCGCGGTGCAGTGATGAAAAGAGCCACGTGGTCTGGACAAGGATCCAGCATCATGTCTTTAAACAATAAATAAATAGAAGTTGGTTTTTAATAATGAAGCCATTTTGATGAAAACAACAGTTGTTTCTCACTAAAATTTGTTTTGTAAACTAGAATAATCGAACAAAACATTCAGTGTTACCTGATATACAGTATGATCAGTACAGATATTCATAGTGAATACCAACACATTTCATAATTTTTCAGTCAAACATTCTCACATAGCTCACCTGAAGCAAAAAGGACGAGCACCAACAGGTTACTTTTCAACATTTTCTCAGATAATTTCTCTCTTGACTTCAACATCCTTCATCATTCCATCATCAATATCTAAAGTTTCCTTTAAATAAAAGTCACAGATTTGATCATTTTCTGTTTTCCTTGACCATAGACGATATGAAGTCCTCGCAGTAGAAGAAAGCAGAGTGAACTGCGAGGCAGCAACACATGATTAATGCAGAGAAGCAGGAACTTTCTGTACATCCTCTGACGAAAATAGCCCTATTTCAACATTTTAAAATCTACGCAATCATACTCTCAAAAAAACGTATTTAAAGTAAAAGCTGATGTAGCGATCATTCCTCTGCTTAAGTCTTTACTGTTTTAAGTTAACTATGCGGGTTTTCTTTTTTTGTTTTTTAGGGTGGCATACAACACAATTTGGCAGATAAAATAATAAGGTAAAAATAGATGCCTGTGGTCTTTACGAGTCCTCTTTCTTAAAACAAAACTCAGAGAGAAATAAAAAAAATCAATAAATAAAATAAAATAAAACTGGAAAAACAGAGAATACATACATCATCTCCCTCTCTTCTATGTAGGTTTCAAAAATAATATATTTAAATAAAGGAAAATAAAAAGAAAAGTGTACATAGTTTTTTTATATACTGTATCAACATGCATACCCACAGACAACACATACAAATTAAAACTTACCATAGTTATACCCAACGCAATTACAAATTAAACTTAGATTGACTTTTTGGGGTAATAATTATGATCCATTTGCTCCAAATAAGATAAAACCTGTCCTTTTGCATCCTCATAACCACATTTAATGTTAGAAATTCAACGACGAATGCTTGAAATAGAGGTAAAGTTCTGCTGGGTACCAGCTCATGTTGGAGTGGAAGGAAATGATGTGGTCGACAGTATAAGGAAGTAACAAGAAAAACACAAATAATGAATGTACCATTTGGAAAAGGGGAAATAAAAGTAGTTGTAAAAAAAGAAACCCTGAGGAAATGGCAAATTAGATGGGATAGTGATCATAATGGTAGGATATATAATATAGAATAATATGCAGAAGTCAAACAAAACTAGATTACGGTTTGATCATACAGGATTAAATAAAACACTGGCGTTGATAGGTAAACATCAGTCAGATGTATGTGAGGAACGCAAAGTCACTGAAAATGTAAAACATATAATACTATCTTGTAAAAGTATAAAAAAAGAGAGACAAGAGCTAATGTATAAGATCAAAAAGAGAAGGAAGAAAGGGAAAATAGAGGATATACTAGGAACAGTGAGAGTTAGAGGCACATACGGAGCAGTGATTAAATATTTTAAGGACACAGGACTGTTTAATAGAATATAGGTATATATACTATACTATACTATACTTATTAGGCTACTAGTGAAATAAAGTAGATGTAGAGCCCATGATAGCATAACTCTGATACAGTAGGTGGCGATATGCTCCTCTGAAGTTATGGTTGCAATCAGCCAGAAAACTAAAAGAAGAAGAAGAAGAAGAAGAAGAAGAAGAAGAAGAAGAAGAAGAAGAAGAAGAAGAAGAAGAAGAAACAGCAGTGTCTTAAATATTCAAGTAAATTTATAAATATATATATATATATATATATAAAACTCAACTAAATAAATTATGTTTTTATATTAATAATAATCACAGTATTATATTAAAAACATGATTACGGTTATGAGACCTTTGTGTGTTATTTGTTGTGCCTGTTCTACAGTAATTCTCTTCTGCAGGTTTTGGGGGTGTGGCCAAATTGGCTTGATTGCTGATTGGGAGCACCTGTGTGAGTGCTCGCAGTATAAAATAGAAGCCCCAGCTAACGCTAGCTCTTTCCTGTCTTCTTTTGCCCACTGGTTGATCCTTAGGTCAGTGTGAATTTACTGTAACACTTTCACAATGTCTCACATTCCCATTTATACCACTTCTCTGGCTTAACACAGTTGTCCATTCCTCATTTTGTGCTTTATGTGAATATTTATGTATATATAATATTAAACTGAGATACACTCAAGACTCAGGGGCCAAATCCGGCCATTTGAAGCTTTCAATTTGGCCCACAGAAAAATGAAAAAAGACAGGGAAAACCTCAATTACTGTTTCAATTACCAACTAATTCAGTTGTAGATAAATCCATCCCTCCAAATACATAAATTCAATTAAACTGCACAATATTTGCTCATTTTCCCCCTGCTTATATTGCATGACGTCATTTACAATCGAAAGAACTATCTCCCTGTCATTTTCCTCAAATAAGTTCACAGAATTTCCTCTACATACATTAATAAAAACTGGTCACAAAATCAAAAACATTTCACTTGTTGAATATTGTGTGTGCCTTAAATAATTTACATATCATTTACACGTGGAAGTGCAAACTACGACACAATGTTGAAATTATGTATTTTTCCACCTAATAATCTACAACCTACTTGAGATGAAACTGGTCCATATTTGGAACCTGAAGAACTCTCACCATCTGGTCAATAGAAGTTATTGTTTCTGTTTATTTTACTATTTTAATCATTTATTGCACTATTTTCTATTTCTACTGTTGGCAGTTTTCCGTTAGTAATTATAAATATCATTATAGTTCAGTTTCAGGATTCATGTTTATTTCCATTATTGGCTTTATTTATTTTCTATAGTTTTTTCATAATTTATCTATATATTCTTAATATTGGATTTATTTTTTGGTCAGTCGTTATCATGACAGCTTTATGATGAATCAGCATCACCAAGCAGGTGAAATAAGATTTGCAGGTGAATACAGATCCAGCTTTCACAGATAGAGTTACAGGCCACTCGTGAGTTTCTTTACAGATGTTTTATTTGCAATACACTTCATTAAAACATTTAACTTTATTGTGTCTTTGAACTGAATAGACACACAAAAGTCCACAGTTTCATCTCGTCTCCAGAAATGATTGAGGTTTATTTGCCCTTCTTGAATTTTCCTGCTGCGGCTCCAGTTTTCTGCTTCTTCTTCGCAGATCCTTTGACTTCTGGTTCCTGGAAGAGACGGAAGACAGCATTAAGATATTAGGGGACCACTATACTAACGAGATTTACTGGTTTGAAACGTTTATTTTCTGACTATTTACCTTCCTCTTGGAGGACAGCGATCCTGTCACAGAGAAGAAGGAATCCAGTCGACCCTGCGTGCTTCCCTGTCGGCTTTTCATTATCTTCTTACATCCGTTGCGCATCCTGTCCTCGCTGCACAGAACACAAAATAATAACTACAAAACTCCACTAAATATGAGTGTATTCACTCACGACAGATCAGAGATTTTGGTAACATTTTACTTGAACTTTTATACAAAATGGCTGATATTACTATGGCATGACACCTGTCATTAGCATGAATAATCTGTCATGAAGGCTGTCATTAAGTGTTGTTTGTTACCCTGACAATTACGTTTTCAATTACAATTAAATTACGATTACAGTGACCAGCATTTTTTCCCAACTACAATTGTTTTTTTATCCCCAGAAAAACATTTACATTCAAAGTTCAATTATAATTAATCACAATTATTGAGATTAACCTAATAAAAGTTAACCTTCCTCTTGTGTTAGCTTTTTGTTTGCATCTTTTACGATAAATGGTCCCAAATCAGCTGTAAAATACACTAAAAACAAATATCGTTAGGCTTCCTAATCAATGAAATTATAGGTCATTTTAATATTTTTGGTTGTGGGCATCTGAGCCTTTTTGTGTCAGTATAACACTCGATTTCAATGTTTTTTTTTTAATGGTAAAATGTGGGAAAGCTTGATATGAAACAGATTTTATTAATTGTTAACTACATATGTGTAGAACTGTACATAAAAGTGTAGAATGGTTCCCCAGTTTAGCGTTAAATTATAATTGACAATTTTTTTTTTAAAGCATTTTCATGGCAATTACACGAAGAAACCAAAATGTACAGAAATAAATAAACAAACAAACCAGGTTGGTGCTACAGACTACAACTACTGCTCCTCCTGTCAAATCAAATTGACCCCAACCCTGCCCCTAACCCCACTAGATCCCTCCACTTAACCCAAAAAATAACAACATAGCTCCAACACTTAATGACAGCCTTCATGACACCTTATTCCTGCTAATGTCAGTTTTCTTCCTCGAGGTACCTGAACTGTTTCTCAGCACACATAAACTGGATCAGTCCCTCCTCGTCCGGCTCTCTCCACTTTAAATCCACTGAAGTGCAATCCACCACCTCCGGCTCCAAAAACAACTTCCGTGCTTCTTTGTACAGCCAGTCCTCGGGGGGCGGGTGTTTCTGCTCAAACAGCACAGGAATAGAATCAGAACCAGAACCTAAGGTGTGATGGTGACCAACGGTAGCCTTACGTTGGTGTCGATGTTTTCCAGGATCTCCTCGATGCTGCCGTGCTGTTTGATCAGGTCGATGGCTCTCTTAGGGCCGATGCCTTTGATGGTGCCGCAGTAGTCGCAGCCCAGCAGGATGCACAGGTCGATGAACTGAGGGAGGAAACGACAAGATGCTTTTTAGACTTTATCCACTTGTAAGTTTCACAACCCAGTCCGTCTTTAACTGTGTTTCTATCCTCATATCATCAGTTTGTTTATTATCCTATATCCGTTTGTAGATGGTCAACATCAGGTGAAGAATCTCAATCAGTGGTTCTCAGTTTTTTTTTGGCTTATGTACCCCCCTTTCTCCAATTTGGGCGTTGCCATTTTGTCAAAACGTCATTCCGACTGACTCGGGGTGCTTGCCCGAGTTCCCGAGTCGGGGTCCCGAGCTCAAGGGCCGTTTTATTGCACTTTTCTGATTTGTTCTGTCAGATTTTTCCTAAAAAAAAAAACACCCCATAAATATTTACCAGCAGGTGTCCTCAGTGAGCAACATTTGTAACTATGGCGAATAATAATAATAAAAAATCGTGTGTGTGTAATTCGGAATTAAATTTGCATTAAGAATTGAGTGTTTACAAGGTCAGTTTAAAGAGGATTTAACTTTTATTCGGAATTAAAGCTCCTATGTAAACCATAAAAAAGCTACTTAACTTCCCACTTTTCTATAGCAATATATGCTTCCTATGGGCACTGCACTAGTAGAGCATAATGATGGAATGAATGAGTGATATAGTAACCACATATTTTAAAGAATCTCATTTTGTAAATAAGTAGAATTAAGCTGTATTTATTGCCTCTTTATTATATATATATATAGTTTTCATCATTTCCAGTCATCTCCTACCTGGTGTGGGACTGAGACTGACTATTTTTAACTAAAAATCAACATTCTAAATGAACATTATTAATGTTTTTATTTGTTAATTTCTCTCTGTAGCTCAAGTACCCCCAGTAATGCCACTGCGTACCCCCATTTGAGAAACACTGATCTAAATATTAGTGGCAAACTGATTTGTCTTTTCTTTTTACTTTTATGACCGATAATTTTAGAAGAAAAAAAAAAGATTTTGAACCCAATTTTGACTTTGAAAACAAACCCATTAAAAATGAAAAAATGTTTTAACATTAAAGCAGAGAAAGTAAAAAAAACTAAAAAACTTGTGTGATTTTTCTAATATTAACTCTAATTAGCTAATTAATATGATAATGTAAATTTGATGTACAGCTGTTTAATTGTGCGGAAAGGAACTGAAATTAATGAAATTTCTACAAATGAAAAATGTCTGTGCAGTGGTTGTTTCATATTTCCAACAAACTTAATTTTAATGGGAGCTCTTCAGGTGAGGTATAAGGAAACTGTTCAGTGACCAGTGCCACATGTTCCCGTTATTATTGTCTGTAAAGTTATTTTGAACATGCAGTACCTGTTCGTTGGTGAGGCCGATGTTCTCTAGGATGCGACTGAAGTGAAACTCCTGAATCGGGAGTTTCCTGCAAAAAAAAAAAAAAAAAAAACACGGCAAGTGTGATTTAGAGTCGCCATGACAATGACAATCAGCAACCTTGACTTCAAGTGTAGTGGTCATAATGTTATGGCTGACAAATATGCATAATAGGAATATAAAGTTTGTAATTTCGCATTTTTTGAACACGTCTCCTGAGGTGTGACATATTTTTTTTTTTAAACAACTCAACTAAACTCTGTCTTTATCACATTATTTGTTTGACAAAGCGATCCGACGCTTACTTGGCTTCGCTGGCTGTGAGGTGTCTCAGCAGAACGCTGGTCCCAAAAGTCAAGCCGTCCATATCTTCCGTTGCCGTGGCGAAAACCTTCCCAGCTTTAACCAGAGCGGCACAGCTGGCCTCGGCCTCACAGGGAGCCTGAGATACAGACTTTGTTTAAAGACTTAAATTGACTTAAAGGGAGAAAAAAAACAACACCTGGTTCCATGAACCTGAAAGTCAACCTAAAAAAATGTAATTGTTAATAAATAGGGGTGTAAGGATACACTCAATCAATCAAAACAATGGAATGTAATGATGCACTTAATCCCTTTCAATTTGAATACATAAGGATCTTTTTTCTTTTTTTTTTTTAAATCAAAATACAGGTTTTAGTCTTTATTTAAATTGTCAAGAATTTTTACAATATTTTCTTCTTATAACCTTCTTACTAACTGTGTGAACTTATAAACTACACATTTCTTATTTTACCACCATGCAAAGTTAAACAAAAATATAGACTTTTTTAAAAACATATCAAATAAAAATGTAAGAAAACTTTGATTATGTTCCTGGCTTGGAATTCACATTTTTTTTCTTAAGATATGTATGTGTGTGAACCAAGAGAGTAACGTCTAATCAAGCGCCACTAAATCAGTCTATTGTTTAAGCAGAGTATTGACGCACATACTGTGCTGTATCGATTTTAATCCCCTCTTATATGCATCAATTTTTAGCTGAATTAGGATATATCCTTACATCTCTATTAATAAATATAAAACAGAACAGATATCAAAACACAATAAAAATAAAACAAACATTGACTAATGGTTTTCTTTAGTTAATCAGTTTTTTAAGTCAAAGGAATTACAAAGGTGCAACAATCTGAAATTTTAAAAAATATCTTAAATACAATCAACTTTTTTTTTTTAACTACTTCATCTATTTCTCTTCTGAGAAATAGATTCACTTTTATAGGTTATTTGGAAACTCCAACTATTACCCAAATGAACTACTCAGAAACAGAAATCTGAAAACTTTCTCTTGTTGGTTGAAGTGAAAAACAGACGATCTCACCTCGATGTAAGGAACCCCCATCAGATCCAGAAGCTTCTTACACTCGTCATTGTGGTTTTTGGTGACTTTGACCAGACGTTTGGTGAATTTGTCGATATTTTCTTGCTCCCCTGGAAAACACAAACGGATACAGTTTTAATCGACACAGAGAGATAATCACAGAAGGTTCCAGATACACGAGTCCAACATACAGGGAGGTTTTAATGTGAATAACTGATGTGTTTTACCTTTTTCTTGAGCTTCAACGAGCAGCTTCTCAGCCTCTGCTCTCCTCTCGCCTCTCTTTTCAAGCTGGAGACATAATGAAAACATTGGCTGTTCACTAAAAGCATCTTATGTGAGACTTCTCTCACTTGTACGTACCTCTCCTGATTTTAGTTGTGGCGGCTTCCCGTCAAACACGTAAACGGGTTTGATGCCATGTTCCAACATGCGGATGGTGCGGTAGAACATTCCCATTAGATGGCTGTGGAAAAGTTAGCGAACCAAAGGTGTGATTACTTTATTCTGCTCGTTATTCTATCATTGCAGTCATTTTCAATCGTAAATTGTCAAAAGAACACTTTATTTTTCTAAAACCATGCAATGTATCACAAATAATACCACACAATCCCTTCAAATAACATAGAGATGTGTATTTATTCACAGAATTTGCCAGGCAAGGTCTTGGATGTATGAATACCTGCAACTACTGCTTTACTTTTTAATTATTGTGCCATTGTTGGTGCAGAATTAACATTATTATATAAAAGGTCATCCCATTGTGCCGTTTGTCACGGAGAGAGTACCTGGTCGTTTCTCCATCTTCATTCTGCAAAACATTTCCATCCTGCCGCACAGCGATCAGGAACTGGTAGATGCACATGGAGGCATCGATGGCAATTTTCCTGCCTGAAAACACAGATTTGATTGTTATATTGTAAAAAAAAAAAAACACCATTTTATAGCTTTAACTTTCAGCTTTTTCTTAAAAACGTAATTACTCCAGTGGCAGAAACATTGATCTGATGCACATTTCTATATTTGGTGACATGATTCACTTGTGAATTAACAAATCAGTGGCGCACACACCAAAGTAGTTCTTGATTTCTTGCTCCTTGATGGAACCAGGAGCTTGGTCAGCGATCAGCTTAGCCAGTCCGTTTATTCCCATGGTCGAGACAAATCTGGAAAAAAGTAAAAAAAAAAAAAAAAAAAAGAAGCTAACAAACATCAAATAAAATAAAAAAGTATGTCTAACATTTACAGGCTGCTGTTCATGTCATCCAGCCACCAACCTTTTTCTATCCAAACCCTGCAACTCAACATGATCTTAACTCAGAATTTTTATTTTTGGTACCAAAACCTGATCATAAAATCCCAATGTTAGCCTATCTAGCAATACCGATCTACTTTAATAAAAAATAAATAAAATAAAAAAAACAACAAAAAAACCCACACAACTTCCTTTTAACATTCAGCAAGTTACTGTACAAAAGAATACAAGCAGTTTAATATAACTTAAGTGTCACTATAAATGTATTAACATCTATTCACTTTGCCAGACATGATTAGATTGACTAATAAATGTCACTATTAAATGTGTTTTACCTCGTTTTGAATTAAAGTCTTTGAGCAGACAATTTAAACTGGTTATAAATCCGCTTTCTCTTGTTTAAGTCTATTTTTGTAACAGCTGGGAAGTTATGATTAGATCTCTTCACATCGAATATATTTTAATGCCATGTTATTTGTGATCATTAGCAGCATCCACCGAGCAGCTAATAAATGAGCAAACAAAAGAAAACACGCTGAAATTGTTCACTGTAGTGCAATTAATACACGCCGAACAAAAAATGATCTCGCTATTTGAAGTGTAATGCACGTCTGGAAGTAGTATGTATGAATTTTGTCTTTAAATATCAAAGCTTGAGCATTTCTGAGTGAAGTCTGGTGTGATGCAAAACACAGCTAGCGCTCCAACCGATGTTTAGTTACGGTGTAAAACGTAAACAATATAAACATGAATAATAGCACCTTCCACCTAAAACTGCAGTATGTGTTAAAATTGTGTATATTAGGTTAAATTAATGATGTTAGACTCACATATTTACGCTATGATGCGGCTTTGCTTCCCTGGCGCCAAGACCTGTGCGCCTGTTCCGCGGGAAACCAAACTTAAGGCATTACTTATCAACTATCGAGCAATTCGATCATTAAAATGACTTGAAACTCACGCATCGATTGTGCAGGTTTGGCTGTTTTGGTCTGTCATTAATACGCGGTCCCGAGAATGGCATCTGATTGGCTCGTTAAGATTGAAGGAAATCCGGTTTCAGCGGAAGGACAACAAAGTGGCTTCACTGCGCGTTTTAAACCTTTAAAATGATGATTTAGATGGTGTAAGTAGACGTTTGTGTTTCCAAACGATGTGTCGTTTTGATGCCGAAGCGTCTGTGAGTTAACATTGAGGCTGCGGGTGTGTTTTAAGTCGTGCTGTGGGTGTCTGTATTTATAGGCTGACGTGGAGCGACGCTGCCATTAGGAAGAGTAAGAAAGTGGTTGTGATGGAAGCGCCGATGGTTTCCACCATGAAACCCTCTTACTGACCTCAGACCAGAACCACAGAGGAGTAGGTCCGGATCCTGGACCCGGACTGACTCGGTTTAAGTGGATTTGCTGCTGTTTGAGGCTGGTAAAGCTTCCTGATCTACACACAAGTATTAAAAAACAAACCTGTTTGAGATCAATTGATTTATTTATCATGTATAATATTAATGTCACTCATAATACAATATTTGATCATTAAACGGCTTATTTTTTTTAATAAATGAGTGTGTAGACATGTAAAGTTATATCTAACCCTGTTCTGTTAAATTTCGATAAATATTTGATTTTAAACCTGACATAATAAAGATAATCACATACAAACTCAATACGTTCATTGATAAAATCAGACTCAACGCCTCCATAGTCATAATGTTATGGATTACCACTGTACACAGTTCAATAACTGTGTATTTGAGAGGTAATGTGAGCTGATATTGGTTTTGATCAGCTGTAATAAATTGATAAACGTAGTGTGATTGAATGAGTAATGCTCAACTTTGTTGCTACGACTGATGTTGCTTTAAATTTCAAGTGAGAGTTAGGATCCTCAAGTACTAATGTTTTTTTGTTTTTGCTGTTTTGAGAAGTTATTAGAAATTTAACATTGACTTAAAAAGCTACTAATGTGTAAACCTCTACATGTTGTTTAACAATACAACACTTTGGCCTGGGCAATATATCGAGATTCAAGATGTATCGAGATTTCTGTTTTGGCGATATAGCAAATTATAATATCGCCGATAACAATATATTTTTATTTTATAGCTTATTTTGTATTAAAATACTTGTTTTAGGAGTAGTTAGATGAATTACTGAGTGCATCCTAACCCAGACCTTTACCTAAACAAGCCACACTACAGAACTCACTCACATGTGCTGTCTCTTAGTGGGGAAAAAGCCAAAAATGACACATATTATGCAGCTGGTTGTTAATAAATGTGCCTGTGGCATTTTTCATCAGTCTTTCTGGTTAGACGTTATTTGAATATAAATGATCGAGATTTATATTGTATATCTATATATATATCTACAATATAAAATATTGAGATAAGAGTTTTTGTCCATATTGCCCAGCCCTACTTTAAATATTGTTCATCAATACATATGTCACTACATTCTGCATCATTTGAAAAGCCCTAAAAAGACAAAGATTTTAGAACTTCATTCTACTGGTTAAGTTTATTGTGTTTCTGCTCTGTGCTGCATGTAATGTGTGATGTACACTCTTTAGAAACCAGCGTCACAAGTAGGTAATTTTGCTACAAAAAGCATCACTGATCACTTTTTGAACAGTAGCAGAGCTTATTTAGTCCAACTCCCCATGTAGCCAAATACAACAAGAGCTGTGTGATCAAACTGTTCAGTGCGAAAAATCAGTCTTAAAGCCTTTACTTTTAACCTACTGGATCATTCATTTATCCTGGCTGAGGCCAATTCCCAGTTTGAAACCAGAGTTATGATCTCAAATCTCAGGACAGGCCGTCCTCTGTGACCTGATGATGCGTCTGTTTCTGCAACAGGGAACAGGACACCAGCGGAAGTCTGAGGGAGGACGATGGTGCTGCTCTGCGTCCTCATCCTTGGCTTGTTTTCAGGCTGTGCTCTGGGCTACAAGCCTGGAGACAACGTGACTCTTTATGTCAACAAAGTGGGGCCTTATCATAATCCCCAGGAGACGTATCACTTCTACACGCTGCCTGTGTGCAGGCCTGAGAAGGTGAGTCTGTGTTTTTTACATTTTATAACAGAAAAAATAGTTCTCAATCAATACTGCAGCTCACATTAAATTAATTGTAATTTGTCCTTTCCTTTTAAAGTTTCTTTATTGTTTTTTGTAAATATTGTTTTCACAAAAAAGAGCTTATGTACGATTAGTCATTTTAAATTATTATTGTTTTTTAGTTTTTTCTTGACCTTGTCTGGACATGCTGTCTAAGGTCAACACTACATGTAGTGCAATCTTTTCATGACAGCTATGCATGTTTTATTATTGCAGTTAAATACAATTATTTTATTGCATAATTTTGACCAAAACCAGCCCTCCCTAAAAACAACTTTATTAAAGGGAGGATATAAAAAGAGAGGGCAGTGTTACACCTTAGTAAGGGGGAAAGGAACAGGGGAGAGGGAGTCAGGGTGGGATAATGGATAGGGGGGTATTATTATTGTTTTAATAACCCCCCCCCCCCCAAAAAAAAAAGAATACATCTGAATTTATATAAAAAATCTTAATTTTTTGTTTTTATTACTTTTTAAAGTCATTTTTTAAATTTTATCTAAAAAAAAGATACTCTACTTTTCTTTTTTTTTATGTTTCTTGAATTTTTGGAAGTTAAATAATAGTGAAGTGACACAGTTTTTCACAGTTAAAAAATAGTTTCTCGTCAGATTAAAAGCACTCAAACATGTTGGAAAATTCAACGTTTTCTAATACTTTAATTTAATCTATCAATACAACATAAATCCATCAGTTAGTTAAAGCTTTGACTTCTGTTGAGAGTTGGATGTGTGACTCACTGTGTTGGGATGTGGTGTTTCCACTTCAGCTCGGCTTTAAAAAGTGTGAGGAGTGTTTCTGGTTTTAAAGACTCAGCCCCGCTCTGAGATTTACACACCCTGAGCATAGCCATCTATTGTCTGTACATAATAGATGTGTATGACAGACGCACAGAAATGATTAACAAATAAGACGACTCAAATCTTGAAAATAATGCCTAAAAGAAGAACCAAATCAAAACACAAAAGCACAGATGGATTAGAGTTTACCTGTTACCAGGGCTGCACAATTAGGGCCAAAATTATAATCGGGATTATAACATTGATCAAGAATAATCACAATTACTTATCATGTTACTGAGAAATCTGTATTTTTAGTGCAATACTTAAACAAACTATGTGTACAGTTTTAGTGTAAAATGAAGCTTTGGAACCCAAGAATGTTAACATTATTACAGCAAAGCCCGCGTTTTAGATTTAATTATGAGGTTAATTTATTTGATTAAAATTTGACTAATTGTGCAGCCCTACCTGTTACTTATTGGTCATTTTTTTTTAAAGTTAGTCAATCCCAGAATAACAGTACCATATTTCTAATTTTAGAAACACTAACACTAGATTATTGCACATTAAATCTGATCCCAGGTGTGAAGACATGTTTTTTTTTTCTTTTTTTAAATGTCAATTTTTTCTGTTAATGAACAATGTGGGTTTGTTATGGGTTTTTTTTTTTTTTTTACCCCCTTTGTTTTTCCTTTTTTTTTTTTAAAATATATTCTTTATCTTTCCAGATTTGTTTTCAGTACATTTTGTTTCCTTGTTGGAATGGACTGTCTTTTTATGCTGAAAATAGCGTTTATTCTCAGTTTGATTGACAGCTACAACATCTGTTCGGGACATAATCTTGGAAGACGTACAGTTAGTATGTTCTCTACCCATATTGGGGTATCTAATAATGCTTTTGTTCCTGAGATGAATTTCCTCTGATCTTCTCCCTCAGGTCCACCATAAGTCTCTGACTCTGGGAGAAGTGCTGGATGGAGACCGCATGGCCGAGTCTTTGTATCAAATCCGGTTCAAGGAGAACATGGAGAAGAAAACGCTGTGTCATCTTACGCTGTCAGAGAAACAGGTCATTTAACTTCATTTTTGATTATTTTATTCAGATAGTTGAATATCTTAGTAAATTTATTCGTCAGTTTGATTTATTTATTTAAAATGTTTTTTTATATATAACTTTTGCATTTATTTTATAATTTTTTTATGGTATTCTGTGGTTTTCCATCTGTGTTCATCAGGTGGACGAGCTCCGCGAGGCCATCGAGAGTCTCTACTACTTTGAATTCGTCCTGGATGATATTCCCATCTGGGGCTTTGTGGGATACATTGAGGAGAGTGGCTTCCTTCCTCACAGCCACAAAGTGAGCCCTGACCTGTCTTGTACACTGTTACTTTACAAATGTGGCCTAAAACCTTTGAAATGTCCTTATTAGAAGATCTATGCCTAACAAAACGCATTAATATGGACCATATTCCTTTTATTGCCTTTTAAAAATGGGACTACTTTAAAGTTTAAGAGCCTGTCTTCCACCATCTTGAAATCACGTGATTGATGATGTCACACGGCCCCATTTACCAGTAAACATCCTATTGTTTTCAATTAGAGTGAAGCCTTTGATCGAAAGAGGATAAAAACTGTTGTGACCCAAAAATAATCTGTAACTGCAGGGGACAACAGTTCCAACTCTGTACTTTGGTAGTAGACAATGAAGCAGAGAAGAAGAGCTCTCCTAAGGGATAATTACTCTCTCCCTTAAACAGAAGTCCCTTTGGGTGGAAGTCATTCAACAGTCTGTGATTTTTCGCTAACTTCAGCCACCAGAGCCTGTCAGAGCACTGTTTAAGGGAAAGTAAAGGTCCCTTAGGAGAGCTCTTCTTCGCTGCTTCATTGTCTGCTACAAAACCGCAGAGTTGGAACTGTCGCCCTGTGCATTCAAAGGTTTTGTTTTTGTCACAACTGTTTTTATTCTCTTTTGGTAAACAAAAAAGGGTTACATCGGCATCTTTAACATTTTCTGTTTTTTTTTTTTTAGAGCAACCGAAAGCAGCACAAGTTGTCATTTTGTTTGAAAATGTTGCTAAATGATCTAAAAATCAGGCTGAATGCTTCACTCCAGTAGAAAACAATGGGATGTTTACAGGCAGTGGGGCCATGTGACATCATCAATCACGTGATTTCAAGATGGCGGAACACAGGCTCTAAAACTGTAAAGTAGTCCCATTTTTAAAAAGCAATAAAATTAATATAGTGCATGATAATGTTTTGTTAGGCATAGATATTCTAATGAGTACATTTCAAAGATTTCAGGTCAAACACACGCGCACACATATACACACACACACACTCTTCTCTCCTTGTTACTGCAGGTGGGTTTATGGACACACCTGGATTTCAACATAGAGTACAACGGCGACTCTGTGATCTTCGCCAACGTTTCTGTGAAGGACGTGAAGCCTGTTCCTTTAGAGGAGGGGGCGGGTGCCATGGGCGGAGTCAAGGTGGGCGGAGGTAGTTTGATGGTGACGCACACCTACAGCGTGCGCTGGTTCGAGTCCTCACTGCCTCACGCCCGCAGAGCCGAGCGTCTCCGCGATCACTCCTTCTTTCCCAAAACGCTGGAGATCCACTGGCTTTCTATCATCAACTCACTGGTGCTGGTTGTGCTGCTGCTGGGCTTTGTCATCATTATCCTCATGCGGGTGCTGAAGAATGATTTCGCCAGGTGAGTTTTGGGCGTTTGCACCTCTTTTTTTTTTACAGTTATTACTTCATGCTCCTAATATGCTCAGATTGCAAATTTAAACGTATGAATAAATAAGTAAAAGATCATATGTAAGTGTGTAAGTGAAGATTTCCATCCCTACGATCACCACCTGTTTTAACATTAATATGAACATGTTTCAGGTACAACGTGGAAGAGGACGGCACGTGTGACGACATCGACCAAGGAGACAACGGCTGGAAAATCATACACACCGACGTCTTCAGGTTTCCTCCAATGAAGAGCCTCCTGTGTGCCATCCTGGGAGTCGGAGCGCAATTCCTAACACTCGCCACAGGTGAGCATCGGCTCAACAGTAATATTTAGCTACTAATATTTGTTTCTTTTTTCCATTTATGTGATGGAAAAAATGACCTTTCATCTGAGATTGAAAGTTAGTAAATTTAAAAAATGTTGGATCAAGTGGACTCATTATAAAGCTAATTTCAAATTGTGGTTTTATTTTGTAGTACCCCACAGACTGTATTTATTTATTTACTTATTTATTTTTGTCTTTGTTTTGATGTATGTTGAACTTCGAAAAATCATAAAATAAAAAGTTTAAAAAAAAAAAAAAAATTTGTTTCTGAATTATCTGCACTTGAGTCTAATAAATATATGGTTTATTTTTAATAAAAGGCTAAAATACATTTATTAGTACCACATTGATGAAATTTTGTCATTACAGCAGCAACAAATACCAAGAGAGTTCTTTTTTAATGCTATAATCTACAATTTACATATTAGAATAAATTTATCATTGAAGGAATATGAAGTAATTACATAATATCAGTTAAAGGGCAAAAAAATAAATCAATAATGAAGTTTAAAATAAGAAGTTAAAATTAAAAAATTCCAACAGTTTTAAAGATGAACATTCCTTTATTTAAGGCTAATGCTGAAAGTACTAAACAAGGTTGCTTTATACTGAGAATAGTGAATTATGCCAATGTGAGACATTTCTTTTTACACATAAAAGCTAATGCTAAATATCAGCACAGTTATCTGCTAACATGCACCATAAGTTAGACAGATGGCTACAGCTACAATCATGCTAATGTTGACTGGCTGCTTGGTTTAACCCTCTTTCTCAGCGATCATCCTCATGGCCTTGCTGGGAATGTTCAACGTGCACCGTCATGGCGCCATCAACTCTGCAGCCATCGTTCTCTACGCTCTGACCAGCTGCGTGTCGGGCTTCGTCTCTTGCAGCTTCTACACGCAGATCAACGGGAAGCGCTGGGTGTGGAACATAATCCTCACGTCATCTCTTTTCTCCGGTGAGTTGAGCCGGAATTTGGAAGACGTCTTGATCAGTTAGAAATAAAGATAAATGTTTCTTCCTTTGTCGCCGCAGCTCCTCTGTTCTTCACCTGGAGCGTGGTGAACTCGGTGCACTGGTACAGCGGCTCCACGCAGGCGCTGCCGGCCACCACCGTGTTCCTCCTGCTGGGGGCGTGGCTTCTGGTGGGCTTCCCCCTCACTGTCATCGGAGGCATCGTGGGGAAAAACCGAGCCGGCAGCTTCCAGGCTCCGTGCCGCACTCGCAACATCCCGCGGCAGATCCCCACACAGCCGTGGTACAAACACGCCGTGGTGCACATGGCCATCGGAGGCTTCCTGCCCTTCAGGTGAGCTGGTGTCCAACATGGAAAGGATGCCCTTAGGCATACACGAGGGAAAACACTATCAGGGTTCTAGCCATCGCTGCTGAGCGTAGGGGGCCCCTACGCTGCGATTTTGATCCCCTACAACAGAGATGTCAAACTCATTTTAGTTCAGGGGCCAAATTAAAGGGCCAAATACAGTTTTAACTGAAGTGGGCTGCAGATTTTAGGAGGGAAAAAGAACAATTTTAACATAAATTGTGCCCTAGATCTTCACCTAAAAGTCACTGTCAAAGACTTTCTGTAGAGAAAAAAAACTGCCAGTACTTAATTTTTTAAATAATCTTTTTACTCCTTTTGGGTTTTTTTTACCCTACACTTATTCCCACAAACTTTTACACAAAAATAGCTAATTTATTAGTAATAAACCAGCGCCATTTAATTTGATAAAATATTTAACATCATAATGACTGTGTCCACACCACCACCTATTGGCCAAAGCGTGTATAACAGGCAGAGACTTTTTTTAATTTTGTGAAAATTTTGTAAGAAATTACAAGATTTGTGGAAAAATTGAGAGTTCTTTCCACAATTTGCAATTAAAATTGACTGCATTCATGTGATATAAACAAAGAAAAACTGCAAGCTCCTAAAAATATTGTAGATACTACAGATTTTTTTTTCCTGCGGGCCGAATTGGGCTTTTCTGTTGTTTTTTTCCTTTTTTAATCAGGACAGCTGTAATAATTGTTGCTCACGTGGACACAAAAAGGTCTTCCAGGCATGGATGGGTTGTTTTTTTAATTTGCAAAACCGAGAAACAAATACATCAGCCACACCGTCTATTTAAAACAGGAGATTTGCTCAAATGCTTTCATCTTCACCTGAGGACCCCTAGAACCACTTAGCTACTCTAATGTTGCCTGTGTACATCCTTTGCTTGGTAACTCATTATCACCGTCCAATATACACAGTGAGATTAAGGACGTAACGCTTGGGATCTCCCGACGCTGTGATTTTATTAAAAGGGGATTTGTTTTTTGTTGAGAACCACGTGCGTACAGGATAAGAAGATTAAAAGATCTGTGCCTTTGTTGCCTGCAGTGCCATCTCAGTGGAGCTCTACTACATCTTTGCCACAGTTTGGGGCAGAGAGCACTACACGCTGTACGGCATCCTGCTGTGCGTCTACGCCATCCTGCTCTCAGTCGGCGCCTGCATCTCCGTGGCTCTCACCTACTTCCTCCTGTCCGGCGAGGACTACCGTTGGTGGTGGCGCAGCGTCCTGAGCACGGGATCCACCGGCATCTTCATCTTCGTCTACTCCGTGTTCTACTACCAGAACCGCTCGTCCATGAGCGGGCTGGTGCAGAGCACGGAGTTCTTCGGCTACTCGCTGCTCACGGCGCTGGTGTTCTCCTTCATGCTGGGTAGCGTGTCCTTCTGGGCGTCGCTGGCATTTATTCGCTACATCTACCGCAGCCTCAAGATGGACTAGACTGGGTCAGCCACCGCTTTACACAAACACGTCCATATCACACAAGGACAACCGTCAATCTGCTCGCTTGCTTTCAGTCACACATCAGATCTCCCATTGTGATCAATGGGAGGAAATAGGGGCCTTTGACTTTATTATGAAGAGTTAATATGAAGACTTGACCAACTGTGATTGTGGGAATGAATCAGAATGGTCAGATTATAATGGGTTTAATGGGGAAAAACAAGGATATTTAGGTACAAAGGGATTTAACTTTGGGTGTGGATGGAATGGTGTATGAGTGAATGGATGGAAGGTGTTGGTAGCATCTGTTTCTCCACTGTAGCGTCATTCAGGAGGTATTCATCACATTCATCACACACACACATTGAGGAAGGCAGTGTGTATCCTCATGCTGTGCACTGGCCCTGTTGAGCACCTGAACGCCCCACAGTGGAGAAACATTGGTGATGATGAGTGGTCCTTTTGTATGGTACGTTATGGTCACTATTGATTTGTTTTTGATGTAAATAGTCTTTTCAGTAAAAAAAAAAAAAAAAAAAAGCATTTTAATACAATCCTGCAAACCCATTTGTTTATTTTTTTTCTGCCTCAAGAAAAACTCATCCTTTTTCGTTCATTGCACTCTTAATTTTTTTAAGTTTGGAAACAAAAGCTTCAAAAGTTTTAGCGTTCCTTCTGCTTCTATGATGCAAGTACTTTTTTTTGTATTTTTCTGAATTGACTAGAAGTTTTTATAGGAAATATTTGTTAGTTTTTCTTAATTGATGAGATAAGTTGTTTTTTTACATTAGCATATCATTCATGGAAAAAAAAGTATGGATTAAATACCAAACAAAGTTAATTTCCTTCCTAAAGAATCAATTTAAAAGTCACTGTCAAAGACTTTCTGCCATTACTGAATTTTTTTTAACCTACACTTATTCCCACCAACATCACACAAAAACCGCTAATTTATTATAAGCATCAGCATTTAATTTGATAAAATAAGGTATATTGTGACTGTGCCTATACCACCTGTTGACCAAAGTGTGTATAACTGAGCGACAGCATGAGTTTATTTTTTTTATTTATTTTTTGCTGAATTGAATTAATTTAGTTTTACCATAAATAAGAACACAAATCAAGTCAAATGGCATCCTAAACCAACAGTTAATGTTTGGACATTTTATTTTTTATTTGTCATTCTTAAACTGTTTCAGTACCGAAAATAACTCATACATATATAATATTTAACAGTTTGCCCCTAATATTTGAAGTGTATGTTTAGGTTCAAGTCCCATGCAATGAGTAATGAGTTATTTTGTTGAAGTATGAGGTCACACATGAAAGTAAATAAAAGGAAAAGCTAAACAAACGTTTTTTTTTTTTTTTTTTTTTACTTTTATTTAATGCCCCAACAATCAGCTACTGTGGTTTGAAACTCATTTTTGTGTCTTTCCTTAATATTTAAAGGTTAGAAATCTTATTAGATCAGACACATAATTAAAAAAAAAAAAAAAAAAACTTGTCGAGTATTTCTCTACGTCACTCGTTTGAAAAAAGCTGCACATCTTTAATTGACAGCATTATTTTGCAACCTATTGGCCAAACGATAAAAACGCTCCAAATGTCCACATTATCAGATTAACTAGATTATATAAAAATCCCGTTTTTTTAAAAAAAAAATGCCTGGTTTGCTCCTTGGCCCTTTATTTTGAAAATATTTCAATTGAGGGATACTTCCGTACAGCGCGCGTTACGTTAAAAGAATCACGTAAAGAGAATAAAACCGAGAGAAAAACGACTGAAGAAATGAACATGATTGCAGAGAATCTAAGAACAGAGGTAAATACTTAACATTATCGAAAAACTATTCAATGTGTTTTTTCGTTTGACGTGTAATACGTGTTTTGGTCCTTCCCGCTCAAAATGTAAGTGACCTCTAATACAATGGCCTATTTACACCTATTATGACTAATGGCGTCAACTACCACTAACATTGTGCCCATTGAAAACATGTTAATGACTTACCACACGTTTCAACCAAAAAGAGAGTAAAAAAACATTTATTTACAAAATGCTGTGGCTAAAAAGTGGTACATAAACAGCACATCAATGTAAATACTGCATGTGTTATGTAGTTGAAATGGTGCAAAGCCTAAAAACAAGTGCTTTACAGATTAATGGTAGTTTACAGTGAACTCAGTTGCTGTGTAAAGGGCATCAAAATACATCCAGAAATTACGTAAATACTAGTATCTTACGTCCTGTATGTGTACTTTAAGTTCATTTGTGCTGCTGCTGCTGCTTACTAAATATACAAAAAGCCATCTTGTTTACAATCATTTACATTCTATACAGAGGGGTGGCAGCCATCATGGGCTGAGCACTGGAAATCATGGTCCAGTCGTTCATTGCGTACTGCTGCCAGGCACCCAGATATTGGTAGTAACCATCAGATCCAATAGAACTGGAACTGCACTCTGGTCTTTGGTTGAGGAAATTATCCTGCTGGACAGGATACTGTAGAAAACAAGGGTTTATATCAGTTTGACAACCCTTCAAACACAATTCAATACAACTGTTGCTTATGAAGTCGTGACCAACACGATCAATACTTACATGAGGCATGTGTTGTGGGACTGAGGTTTGAACTGCCAATCGGTTGGAGTAGGAGTCCCAGTTGCTGTCACCGTGATACTTTTTCTCCTTTGCCCTTTGGTTTTGAAACCACGTTTTTACCTGCAAAACAAAATCAAATCGGATGAGTACGCTCAGGGGTGGACTAGCCATGTGGCACTTCGGGCATTGTCTCTGTGGGTCGATCCACTTTGACAAGCGACTTGAAGTAGACATGGTATAACATGTGGCCAAAAGTGGCAAGAAAAGTGACAAAAATGGACCAAAAACAAGTCAAGAGTGGCCAAGAAATGGTTAAATAAAGGAGGAACCAAGTGGTATGTAATGGCAAAGGTAGCTTAAATGGGCAAAATGTGGCAAACAACAGTGAAAAAGGGCAGAAAGGAAACAAGTGGTATTTATTAGACAAAAGTTAGCTGATTTTGATGGAAAGTGGTCAAAAAACTTGCAAGGACAAAAATTTGATAAGTGTCAAAATGAACTTACAAAAATAGGAAAAAGGGGATATTTATTGGCAAAAAGTAGCTCGTCTTGAAAAAAAGTGTCAGAACTTTTTGAGAAGGGGCAAACATTGGCCAAAGGAAGTTGCAAAATGGCCAAAAGAAATAGTTAAAAGGGATTAACAAGTTTCCACCTTTTAAGGGTTTGTGGGTTAATAATAATTAAAAGAGCCACATGTTGAGCATCACTGACTTAACAACTCTTCTTGTTTATTACCTGCTTATAACTCAGTCTGGTTTTTCTTGCGACGGCCTCTATTTCCTGTCTGGAGAGGTAAGTTCTCACTCTGAAGTAACTCTCAAGAATATCAACTTGCTTTATGGAGAATCTGTTCCAGGCCTTCTTTGTGGTGGTGTTTACTGGAGTCTTGCTCTCTGCTTTGGGAGCATCCTTGGTTTCCTCAGCCGGGGCCAACTTCTTGTTGGTTTCAAGGCTTTTTTCGAACACCCATTCAAACAAGTCTTTGGGCAACTTGCCCTCAGGTGTAGAGGTGTTTGCCATTGGAGGGCTCCCTTCTGTGCTGGTGCCATAAGCTGAATCTGAAGTGTAGAAAACATTTGGATTAAATGAGTTAGGCAAAGGAAAGTTGCAGAGTGATAGTGAGAAGATCTAAATAGTTACCATACCTGGCGTCAGGTTACCCGACGAAGTGCTGGCATGAGGTTGATTGAGTCCAAGAGCTCGGCCGTTGAAGGCATGCTGGTCCCAGTGGCGCAAGCTGAAGCCCGGTGCCGAGGTCCAGTCTGTAGCCATTTCCCTGAAGAAGTGAAGAACAGAGTCACAAATCCAGCCACCAGCTTAGCCAAATGTAAATGGGACCCGGTCGTTCTCACCTTTTTATGGAGAATGGGGGCGGGTCTTTGTTACCTGTCGTTCGATTCTATTGGTCCACGTGCAGAAGGCCGCAAAAAAGCCTTGTTACTGCTGCAGGTAGTAGAAAGTCAAAATATTATGTTGGGATATAATAATTTAAAGGAAGTCAAATGGAATAAAATATGTCTTTGTATACAATTCATGTTCAATATGTTCTAATTAGTATTATCATTTTTTTTTTAAAAAGCACTGTTCAGTAATTTTACATTAAAAATTATATATTTCTCCTCTTTTTTAAAAACTGAGTTAAGTAATTTTCACAACAACTCAAATAATGAACCTCAGGCATATATGTATAAAAAGATGTTAAAATGGTCTTTCCATGCCTGAGCTGTGTAAATCAAATCCTGCAGACCAAATCTGACCCGTGAAGGATTTAGTATAGGGCTGGGCGATATGGCCTTTTATAAATACCGCGATATTTTTAGGCCATGTCACGATACACGATATATATCTCGATATTTTGCATTACCCTTGAATTAACACTTTGATGCACAAAATCACACCAGTATGATGATTCTATATGTCTACATTAAAACATTCTTGATCATACTGCATTAATATATGCCAATTTTAAACTTTCATGCAAAAAAGGGGATATCACAACTAAGTCAAAGTTGACATAACTGTATTTATTAAACAGTGAGTGGCTCAAACATAAAATTGTCAACAGAAAGTGCAAAATTGTCACAGAGACATTTCAAAACAACACTAAATTTAAGTGCACCTTTTGTGCATAATGCCACTAAGATAATTAAAAAAAAAAATCAAAAATCAAAAAAAAAAAAAAAAAAAGTCCGCGAGTTTAACGGTATGGTCATTTTCAACACCGCACAGACTACAAGCTGCGATATATCGAGTATATTCGATATATCCCCCAGCCCTAATTTAGTATGACTCTTCAAAATATAATGCATTGAGTTGCATTTGGCCTTTAACTACAATAGTATTTTTTAATTGTAATACATATTTGACAAAACTAGATAAACAAGGGCAATGCTAAGTATATCATGACCAGACATTATCCTCAGATTCCTGTGCCTGGTTTACAATTACAAATTATTAGCTGCCACAAATCATTATTACAATATGGACAATTCCCAATGTTGTAAGAATTTATCAATGATTTAAAAATAGGCAAATTGGACATGTTGGTTTTCATTCGGTTGCAGTCAAACAATAATTATTTACACAAATGATGTTTTAAAATTCTCTGCGACCCTGAAAAAAGGAGCAAGTGGGTCTGAAAATGGATGGATGGTGTTTTAAAATCAAATTATTGATACTCTGAGCACATGAAGCCTTTATGTAACTTTTAAAAGCAGATCTCTCTCCATTATCAGCACGATATTGGAAAAACAAATGTATTCAGTGTGCAACTGGTAAACAACCCAAGCATAGAGGAGTCTCATTGCAGGTTTTACACTTTTTTTCTTTAGGCTGAAGGTGTGAAATACTCCCTTTTGTTCTGGATGGTAATAGAATCATTCAGGCTTGAGCATCATTCCCTCTGGTGCTAATGTGTATCAAGCAGGAAATTTAAGAATTTATCAATTGTTTGGCTTGGAAAACATGGGATTTAAAAAAGGGACCTGGCCTCAAAGTTTAGTCTTAAAATGCAAGATAGTAAAGAATAAGATCAGAATGGGTCCACATTCTCAACTCTTGGTTTCTTCTTCTTTTCTTTTTTTTTAACTATTTTTTGTTGTATGATTTAGGGTTTTTGTTGTAGATTTTTAAAAACATTAAGAACTCAAGATAATCTACTATTTTAATACGTATTTTCTGAATCAAGTTACAGTTTAGGGGAATTTAATGAACACTTTGGATTCATTCTACAAATAATGTGTAATATTTATTTACAATTCCCTATAAAAAGTGAATGTATGATGAAATTGTTAATAACAGTTTTTCTACTGGATCTTCATTACTACAGATTTTACAGAATAAAATACAATTAGAGTAAATAGGAGGTACATTATAAATATTCTCCATCCAAAACTTAGATATATGGTGCCTAGTCAGTCTTTAGGAGTATAGGTACAGTACATAGTGTAAACCCTCAATGTGGAGGAGACATTTCCACCTATAGTTGAAAAATAGGCAGAGTGGGTCACCATCTTGTAATGAAAACATCTTTCTGGAGTCTGTGTTTGGTGAGTGTTTTACCGGTTTTAGCAGGAAAAGAAGTTCACCTAGATTCCTGAGTGTGGTGCACAATAGGGGATTAAGGTACTCAATGCCACTCCATGCATAATTTGATTGGTGTTATTGTTTGACCTAACTGATGGCGACATGATCATCTGTATCAGTGTGAACTCTTTAGATGGGATTCATTTGGGTTTGAAAAGGGTTTTGTGTGAGAAGCTAATGGTTGCTTTATACAACAATGATCAGATACTAATGGCCCAGGAAGCCAAAACACAATGTATTGAAAAGACTTGAGATGGATAAATATCAATAGTATTTACCCGTTTCAGGTTAAAGCAAATAAACAAAGCTGCAGACACAGAAAAAACATGGACAATAACCCAGAAAGCTTTAAAAAGTATGACAATGCTAATGTAGAATTTGTAAGAATTTAAAATGTGTTAATCATTCTGATTTAAAATTTTTACTGCTGATTTTAATGTTCTCATTGCTTTTGAAGCTGTTGGATGTTTTCTGTTGCACTTTTTATACATGTAAAGCACATTGAAATAAATTTGCCTTGCTTTACCTTCAAATGATACATACAGTAGCTGACTTTTTTTAATGATATATCATCTGTTACCTTGATATAATTTAATATTTTTAACTCATAATAACATCAATATTATAGGGGGAAAAAAACAAACTTGAATACAAACAGTACAACAAATTCTTGATTTGAAGGATGGTTGTAGTGATGTGTTTTTCTGCTTATACCCTGTCTGAAAATGTAAAATAACATTTACCACAACTGAAGCTTATTTTGTGGTCAATATTTACCTTAAAATACACAATACTTTATTACACTGGTAACACATACCAGCCAGGAGTTTCAGTAATTTTGCAGCTCATATTTCCAAAAACTTAACATTATATATTTAACTTTTTTATTTTCTATAATAAGCAGCTCGCCGTATAGTAATACGTCCTCCTTTCCAGCAGCTGCCGCTGTCTGTGTCCATGAAGCTAATAATTCTGACATTTACCTATGTCTCTTTAACTCAACTCACATGGAAGCCGTGGTCGGTTCTCACCCGCGTGCTGGCAATTGCTGCGTTCACGGACCGGCCTGCGCTGGGGATCAAGAGCTTGTCTCTTTCGCCGTTATTCTCCCACCCTTTGAAACTTTACTTCGAATGCGCGGACTTTAGTTTTAATCCCAGCCTTTGCTTGTTAGTTAAACTGTGAGAGGTCAGCGTCTTAAACGTCTTTAGTGACAATTAAAGGAGTTTTTGGTTAAAAAGTCGTCATGACGGAGGAGCTTGAGCGGATCCTGTCTCAGCTGACCCAGCCTGACAATGCTGTCATCCAGCAGGTGAAACAGATTAATTAATTTATCTACCAAATATTGGGTTTGAATGCTAAATAGCAGTTTCTTTCCTTTTTTTCCCCCCTTCTTTTTTAATTTTTAACTGGCTCCGTTTACTTAAATACTTATCATTGTGTTCACAGACAAATAATATCAATATGTGTAAGAAAATATGACTAGTCACAGAAATATTCCCTTTATTTGTTCCTTTCGTTGCCAGGACATCGTTTTTCCTTTTCATGGATCACTTTTCATAATGATTACGAAAAAACAACGTTATTTACTACACGAAAGTTCTGGTTTATTTGAATAATTTTTAGGGCTGGGTTTAAAAATAAAATAAAACCGAATAATCAATTTGAATAAATTCTAAAATTGATCACTCAATATTACTTTTCTACTGTGTGTAATGCAGTTTTGTGGCTCAATTTTTAATATAAACATAAATATTCATATTACTGCACAAGTTAGTTACTTTCTACTATTTACTATATTAGATCTCTGATAAAATCTTCCATATTCAACAAAAAAATTATACTGTGATTGAATTGAATCGAATCTGGCCCGTGTGAATCGAATCGATTTGCGAAATCTGAATTGATACACAGCTCTATTATTTTAACGACTGAAAAAATTAACTATGGCTTTGAATATTTAAGTATGAGGATGAAGAAAAGTCTGATTCATGCACCATAGCAACAGCTGCCATCTTTATTTTCAATGAAATAATTCATTTAATTAACTGTACAGCTCTGATGTAATTGATTTACAGGCCACAGCGCAGCTGAAGCAGGTGTTCAAAGATCCAGCCATTATACCGGCCCTGTGCTCTGTCATCAGTGGCTCCCAGGATGCTCAGGTATGTAAAGCTCTTTGTGTGTCTATGATGAAGCGCTATTTAATAGCCAATGCATTATTATTATTATTATTATTATTATTATTATTATTATTATTATTATGTGTCGGTACAGGTGGGGGAGCGTTATGTCCCTGCATCATCCGTCACGGGTGAGGCTGGGATAGGGCTGGGCGATATTGACCAAAACTCATATCTCTCTATTTTTTCTCAAAAGGGTGATACACGATATATATCTCGATATTTTTAACTAGAGCTGGGTGGTATACCGGTTCATACTGAATACCGGTATATATTTTTGTTAAGATATACATTTTTAATATACCGCTGTACCGGTGTATTTGATTACACAACTTTCGGAATGCTACACTGCAGCACGTTTCAGACTGGACCCTTTTCAACGTTGCACTTCTAAATATGAAGGTAAACAGTAGCTCTCTGGTGTTAGTTGTGGTGTAAATCATACATGTAAATGGATCAGAAAGACACAATTGAAAGCTTTGAAGCTGCATGTGAGCATGTGGCCGTGTGCGCATGCCTCTGCTACAGGAGAACAACACTCACAGACACTGAGGCACGGTTAGCTTAGCGTGTCGTCAGTTCGGCAGTAATACACAAAAAGAGGGCAAAGGATCGCAATTTGTATTTCTTGTAATGCGGAACTGCAAAAAAAACCGCTACCTTATACATTATATAAAAAACATCTTAAAGACAAAACATTGAAAACAGAACTACATCCTATGGAAATTACAGCAAATACTACATACCAAAACACTGAAGATAATCTATTCTTCCCTTATTGGGTCACATTTAAATTACTGCTTATAAACTAAGACATAGTAATGTGTTTATACGAGAAAGGGTTAAATCTAACTTTGGAAAACACAGCACTGTCAATAGCTATTAACAGCTAGAATAACCTTGATGCAGAGACAAAACAAGGAACTTCGAAAGACGAAGTTTTCTTTTGAACTGGAGGAACGTAAACAAAGTCGGGGAATGAAATCTGCAGGGAACAAGGACGACACAAACAACGATGGAGAGGAGGAATGAAAAAAGACAACACTGACTACAGATGAGAATAAATCCTACATAAAAAAGGACAAAAAAAAAAATGAAATTGTGTTCAGAACAACCTAAGACTGTTTGACCAGAGAGACAAGCTTTGATGTAAATTTTCTGTGGACAAAACTGGGGGCGGGACTTGGATAAGCAAACTGCTTCTCTCGTCTCCTTTTTCGGCATGTACAAAAAGAATAACAAAACTTCTGTGAATGCAACCATGTCGGAAATAAACTGAATAAATAAATAAATAAATTTATCATAAGAAACCACCACACCACTGAGTATGCAGCATTTAAAGCTAGAAATCAAGATAATGCTAAAGCTAAGCTAGCGCGGCAAAGAGCCATTGGGCTGCTGTTGCAAACTTGTATTACTACTAGTGTGGAATTATTCTACAATATTCACTCATCATGACAGTAAAATAGACCATTGTAAGTCAATCTACTGCAGTAATTCTTCGCTCAACCAGTAGAAAATGCTGTGAACACCTGGTTATGCATGAAAAAAATACAGTGAAACCGTTCGAATTTTGAAAATATACCGTGATATACATTTTTGGTCATAATGCTCAGCCCTATTTTTAACTAGTTTTACCAGAAAGACAATTCTGGGTTAAATTTACTGATACAGGAACACGTATTAGCACACAGCTGCATAATATGTGCCACTTTTAACTGTTTTCTCCTGTAACGGACAGCACGTGCAAGTGAGTCATGTAGTGTGGCTTGTTTAGGCAAAGATCTGAGAAGTAGCAAAAGCGGCGACTCATAAACCAAGTAACTTAAAACAAAATAAGCCATAAAATATATATACTGTATATATTATGAAACTGGATATATTGCCCAGCTTTAGGGTTGGTTTCTACTCATTTTAACCTCTGCATGCTTTTAACTTTGTCTTCTGCACAGATCCGTCAGTCAGCTTCGGTGATGCTGAGGCTGAGAGTGAAAAAACATTGGAAAAAGATCAATCCTTCTGACAGAGAAAGGTTTGTTTTGCACTTCATTATATTACAACAATAAAAGTGAAGTGTTTTGATATTGAATATTATCACAAGCTGTCCATTATTTTTCCTGAATAATGTGAATAAAGTTGCATCCTGTCCTTTTATTCCCACAGCCTAAAAGCAGCTGTGTTGCAGGCCTTCATGCAGGAAACGCAGTAGGTGCAGTTCTGTGAATGACAGAATTAATGTGTCCACTGTGCTAGTGCAGTGATGCACATAACGAATTGTGTGTAAGTGTACTCTGCTTTATGTCTGCTGTTTAGGCACACCGTGCAGCACTCGCTCTCCCAGCTTTGTGCTGTTATGGTTAAACATGAAACGCCCGATCGCTGGCCCGCCCTGCTGCAGCTGCTCAACCAATCCACCAAGAGCGGCAACCCACACGACAGACAGGTACGCTTATCACAGGCCTGCGGCAACACAGCCTCTAAAAACAATGGCCACGATTATATGATGTTGTTTAATTTGAAATTAATTATTCCTATTTAAAGTGTTCTGTTTGCATGGTAAGAGTAATTCCAAATTGAGGTATTCATGGGAAACAGGTTTATTCGGCTTTATTCAACTCTGCTTTTGGTCAAGCGGAATTGAATAAAGCCGAATAAACCTGTTTTGGGGGATGGGAAGGCTTCTGATTGGACAGGGGGCGAACGTGACAAATTCACGTCTATCAGAAAAAAACACTCAACAAACCTTCTCTTTTCGGCGACAACACAAGACCACATAAGAACTGTTTTCACTTTTATTTTGATAGTAGTTTTGAAGCACTAGCTCAACAATGACACATGGTTTCACTTTGGTCCGCTGAGAATAATTAAAATCGGAATAAACCAGCCACTTAATTCGGAGTTTAATGAATTACATTTTCATTCGGAATTAAGTGTTTACAAGTTTAGTTATAAGAGGATTTAACTTTTAATCTGAATGAAAGGGGAATTAAAGCTCTCATGTAAATGTGGCCAGTGTGATTAAGATGTGAATGCAGTATGTGAGCGAGTGTGTGAGTTTGATCCTCTGTTGATTTTACAAGGTCGGCCTCCTGTTGCTGAACAAGGTGGTGGAGTCGAACCCAGAGCCGTTCAAACCTCACTACAAGCAGCTGCTGCAGCTTTTCAGCAACGTTCTGCAGGAGCACGACAACCCAGTGGCTTTGTACTACTGCATCCTCACCATAACAGCCATAACCGTGTACACCGGCACAGAGGAGATGGTTAGATGGTGCCCCATCACTCACCAACACAGTTTACAGTGGAGACTCCTGCTGCTGTTTAAACTGAACTTTTGATCGTTTCTCCACAGCCTCAGATGCGTTCCCTAATCCCAAGTTTGATCGTAGCTCTGAGAAACCTTGTCAAGGCTGATCAGGTACTTATTTTCTTACATGCTGTGATTTACATGCTTAAATCAGATTAATTGATCATGTTCATTCTGTTTAGACCCAAGCCAGCGAAGCCATGGAGGTGTTAAATGAGCTGATGGAGAGCGAGGTGTCCATCATTGTACCACATCTCGCCGACATCAT
Organism: Gouania willdenowi; assembly: GCF_900634775.1. Taxonomy (NCBI): domain Eukaryota; kingdom Metazoa; phylum Chordata; class Actinopteri; order Blenniiformes; family Gobiesocidae; genus Gouania; species Gouania willdenowi. The sequence goes on along the minus strand of NC_041063.1, from coordinate 22,724,553 downwards.
CCGCTTCTGCTTGGAGGTGACGCCCAGACAACTGAATTTTATTTTTTATTTCTGAAGATCAAAGCTGTTTGTTATGAGAATAGAACGTGATGTTAAATTGTCTTCTTTAGGTCGGCAGTGACACCTCATTGAGCGACACTCTGCGCGTCAAAGCCTTTTCCTGCATCGCCTTCCTCATCAAGTTGAAGAGTAAGGTAAACATCAAAACACAGTGATTGGATGTGCAGGATAGCTATGCTACATTTCAGATTTAATCATTTTAGATCAGTGCTTCTCAAAGTGTGTGGCGCGCCCCCTGGTGGGAAATGGCGACATACAGGAGGAAATGCCTTTCTTCATTGACAATAAAGACCATTAACACTAAACAAAACGCCTATGCGCAAAGAAGGTAATAATGAATAGCCTAAAAATGTAGAAGAATTTAGAAGAGCATTAATTTACAAGACTGCATTAGATATGCAACCTGGAACAAAATGTAATGTGGAACTAATGTGCAAAAATAATGATTTACGTTGACATGTGAAGTGGAGTGGGACAATAAACAAACTTTCAGAATCAGAATCAGCTTTATTGACCAGGTACAGTTTAGAACAATACGAGGAATTTGACTTGGTAGCTGCAGTGAAAGAAGACACACCAACACACCGGAGCAGCCATTTGCGGCGCCCACATATTTAGGTGAAAAAGGGATCAACGAGAGGAGGGGTGAGGGGAAAAAAACTGCCAGTTTGAAACTGATTTCCCTTAACAGAGAAAGCAGTCGTCTGCAGAAACTTCCTGGTGATAAGAGTTGAGACAACCTTGGCTTTAACCTTGGCTGGCTGGGGAGCTTGCTTGCTTTTGATATGCAGGTGGTTAGTTTAATTTACGATTTGATTTATCATGAAATATGTTATTTGTACCCTGTTAGTTCACTAAATTTAAAAATTTGTTATTTGTCAGCATTAATTGGGGGGCAATGGGCACAGGTGGGGCTTGAAAGTTCACCTTTGTTCAGTGAGGAATAACCAAAAAAGTTTGAGAAACACTAGATCAATCAGAGTAGGAATGGCTTCCTATTATATATTTTCTCATTTAAAATTAGAAATTTGAATATTAGGATAGTAACAGTTTTTCCAAGTTGAATAATTGTCACCAAACCACGTTTTAGCAGCTTTTGCTTTAGCACTAGCTCATCTTATTGGGAAACAACATGTTTTAAGCACTAAACGGACCCACTTTCCTTTTTGCAGACTGTGCTGAAGCAGAAATTGCTGAACCCCATTCTGCATTCTATTTTCCCCGTGCTCACTGCGGCACCCCCGCCTGGTCAACAGGACCCCGAGGATAAAGAGGATGACGAGGAGGACGGGACAGACAACGACAACCCCAAACACAGCGTGACTCAGGTGGACACACTGCACGTAGTCATGACGACGGTTTAATTGCAGTCAGGTCTTAATCAACTTTTTTCCTTCAGATTATCGACACAATGGCGCTCCACATGCCTCCAGAGAAACTATTCCAACAGCTTGTAGGCTGCTTTGATATTTTATTGCATTTATTAACTGGTATAACGTCTTTAATATGATTTAAAAAGTTCTTGTGTTTATTAGATGCCTTTTACTCAAGAGTGCTTTTCCAGTGATGACTCGTATAAAAAGAAAGGCGGTCTCCTGTGTCTCGCTGTGCTGGCTGAGGGCTGTGCAGACCACATACGCACAAAGTGTGTTTACATCGTTATTTAATTTGATTGATTGATCTGTCTGTGGTTATTCACGTGTGTGTGTTAATGTTTGTAGGATGTTGTCAACGATGCTCCAGACTGTGTGTAGGAATCTGTCTGACAGTGATCAGGTCGTCCGTAGTGCGGCTCTCTTTGCTCTCGGACAGTTCTCTGAACATTTACAGGTGAGAGTAAGCACAGAACTAATTAACCCTTCTATTATCCTCAAATATTACTAACATATTTAATTCTTGTGGTCAATTTGACCCCAGGGATATTTGCTTTCAGAAAATTGTTGTCCAAGTTTTTTGTGTCAGGCACTTTGTTAATTTGTTGAATATACAAATAATCCCTTGATAATAAAACCTTGACCTGTTCTTTAGCACCACTATCTGGCCAAATTAAAACATAATTAATTTATCTTTGAATAGTTTGTGGGTGTGGGGATGTAACGGTCACAGTTGGGTCACACACAGACAAGTTTTACTCAGCTAAAACATCTTGGGATCAAATTGAACTCAGAGGAACACCAATGCATGCAATATGCATTCAGCACATTGAAAAAATATCATCATGATGATTTTATGCTTAATCTATTGTACTTATCAAATTAGGAAAAGTCATGAAATATAAAGAACTATTATTTTTTGAGTAATAAATATTGAATGGGGTTAAATTGACCCCAAGGATAATAGTTCAATGTCCATCTGATAGTGATGATGTCCACGTATGAAGCTTCAGCCCTAAACTGGGCCGTAATGCAGTTGTTTCTCTGGCCAAGGTTTGGTTTTGCTTTGTGCTTTTATTTTGAAAACAGAATGCTGGATTTGCTGCTTCCCTACATAAACTTGGCAAAGCAAATGAAAAAGTTTCCCTGCTCCAGGATGTTCATATCAGAGTTGTTTTCCTGTTTTGTATGAGATTGAATGTGCTGGTATGTGGTAAATCTATTAACTCATTTAATTTCTCCTCCCAGCCTGAGGTCAGTAAATACTGTTCAGAACTGATGCCTTTGCTGCTGGGTTACCTCTCCTCCTTAAGTGACATGAAAGTAGGTCACGTCACCAAAGCCTTCTATGCCTTGGAGAACTTCATGGAGAACCTGGGTGAGTTTGAAGATGTCTGATAGCTGACTACAGTAGATAGTGCTTTGAATTACATTAAAACTTTGAATTAAACGGATGTACACCAGCATTTTCAAATGTCATCACGCATTCATCATTTAAAAGTTGATTTAGACATTTGCTGCTAAAACATTAAGTTACATTTATATTAGTAGGAAAGGAGCGATCTTTGTTCATCTTATTGTTTGATCCTGTAAATGTTGTGTATTTAAACAGGCGAGGACATCGAGCCCTACCTGCCCACTCTGATGGACACCATGTTATCTGCACTCAACAACACAGACAACATGAAGATCAAAGTACTGTCAGTGTCTGCCATTGGGGCCATAGGTGGGATGCTTGCTTTTATGGATTTGATGTATTTTTTTTAAGCAGCTGAATAAATTTCGATGGCTACGTTTACGTGAGAGCTTTAATTCCCCTTTAATTCAGAATAAAAATTAAATCCTCTTTGAAAAGATTGAACCTGACCTAGAAAATGCCTATTTCCAAATGAAAATGAATATTCGAAATTAAACTTAAACTTGAATTAAGTGACTGGTTTATTTTGATTTTCATTCCGATTTGAATAATTCCTTGAGGAAAGGTTTGTTTTGTGTTTTTTCCCGATAGACGTAATATGTCACATTCGTCCCCTGTCCAATCAGAATCTTTCCCAATCCCCAGACCTAAAGTAGAATTTAATAAAGGCTAATAAACGTGTTTCCATATAAATCTCAATTCTGATTTACTATTTCCATGTAAACACAAAGCAGAACATTTGTAACCGTAGCCAATGGTTGGTTTTTCTTTTTTTCCACAGAAGAAAGGCTGTCGATAATCTGAATGATTTGTTTTTTCAGCCAATGCTGCCAAAGATTTGTTGGTTCCTTACTTCCCCCCAGTCATTGAAAGCCTAAAGGGTTTCCTGACAGCCACCACAGAGGAAATGAGAGATCTGCAGACTCAGTCTTTGGGTCAGTGTTCTAACCACAGGATGATTGTTCTAATCCTCAGAGTCAGGATGAGCGTCTCATTTCGAGTGTTTATCTGCCTTCAGATACGCTCTCTGTCCTCGCTCGCACCATTGGCAAAGATGTCTTTGGTCCGCTTGCTGCTGAGTGTGTCCGACTGGGCCTCAACCTCACAGACGCCATCGACGACCCTGACTTAAGACGCTGCACGTTCGTAACTTACATTCTGCTTTTCTTGTCTGATCCAGGGTGTCAAATATCAGATAAAGATATAGTGCAGCAGATTAATTGCATATTTCAAGAAAATCGTTCACTTTGGTATAAAAACATGACATTTGTGAAAACTTCCAAAAATGCTTGGATATGGTCTTTCCTCTGACATGTCGTATGACCAGATCCGAGTATTTTTTTCTTTTTTTATTTCAAGTTTTTTGAGGTGATTGAGTATTTCGTCTCTAGGGGGCACAGTCCTGACTCTACCCGGAGGGGATGCACATATTCGGACTCGGGCAGAGAAGACATTTCCGCTGACACCTCGTTTGGCCCAATCTGAGCATTTTTTTGGTTTTATATTAACCATCGAATAGCAATCTTGAAAAATGGCTGCCATATTGAATTTTTGAGTGTCCAACGCCTTTTTCCAAAATAGTGGCTCGTAGAAAGTATCTGTGTCAAATGTCACGCCTTTATACCAAAGTGAACGATTTTTTTACTAAACAGTGTAGGCCTCATAAATCACAAATCACAGATCATTTGCTAGAGGAAGAAAAAGATGTAAAAGGTTTAAATTGCTGCTTGAAAGTTTATTTTCATTTCCACTGTTAACACTCATTTTATTGACTTTGTTGGAAACGTTTTGTGAATTGCATTGTGGGATGTGGAGTCCTGTAGACGGATGCGTCACTGAAAGTTGCTGCAAAACAATGAAGGATGTTTATTTTGGGGCTTACACGGAAAGATCTGAAACCGTCTGAAATTGAATGCCTCGCTGACTGAGGTGAAATCAGGGGGAATACCGGGAAGAAACTGGAATAAAAATTGTGTCAAACCAATCACTGTCCTCCTCGTCTGGCAAAGAAAAACCAGAAATCCCACAATGCAATGTGCAAAAATCTTCCAAAATTGTCAATAAGAGAGTGCTTACAGTTAAAACAAAAAGAAACTTCAACCATTTAGATCTTTTTTCTTGAGCAAATGATCTTAGGCCCACACAATGTCTTTATATGAAAAAAAATGATTAAAATATTTTTTCTCCAGCAGCTTTAAGGCCAGTGCAGGGAAAAAATGACAGAATTAATTGATTATCATATAAGAGGTCATAATATTTGTTAATAAATGCTTACATTAGTTACTTAGATATGAGTTTAGAATGAAAATCCTTAACGATGAGCAGTAGCTTTGCTGACATTATTAATGAGGCTTTATTAGTCTGCCTTTTTAAGGATAATTTTATGTGGATTAAAAATAGGTTTGGCACCACTGGTTACAACATGGTATTTCTTAGTTATACTAACTCATGTTTTGTTTTGTCATTTTGACTTACTTGACAGATAAAAGCAATAAAACATGGTTGTTTATCAATTTTTTTTATTTAACCATCAAAGGTAAAACGGACTATTTTGTGTTTCTCTAAGGATAGGATGTATTTTTGTTAATAATAATAAAGTGTTAATGTAGATATCTGTCTGTCCTCACTCAGGTACAGCCTGTACTCGTCCGTGTCCACCGTCAGCCCAGACTGCCTGATTCCTCAGCTCCCTGCCATAACCACAGTCATGCTGCTCGCCTTAAAGTCCAACGAGGGTGTCACAGTACGACCAAACACTGAAAATTCTGTCCTTTGGATGAATAATTGTATCCTAAATGTTTGATTCTGTTCTCTCAGGCACATCTGGAGGAGGAGAAGGCTTTTGTTCTGCTGGACGATGAAGATGACGAGACGGAGGAGGAGGAGGAGCTTTTAGATGAAACTTTGGAAGAAGATTCAGAGACCAACATTCATGATGTGGCAGGGTAGCGCACACACACACACACACACACACACACTGTGCTCCAGCTGACCACTGTGTGTTTTTTTTTTTTTTTTTTTTCAGCTTCAGCGTAGAAAACTCATTCATCGATGAGAAAGAGGATGCATGTGTCGCTCTGGGAGAGATTGCCTTCAACACCGGGTATCAGATCAGACTCACATTAACAAGATCTGTGATTCCAGTTTGTTTTATGAATTTTTTATAGATTTAACTTCCTGATTATTTCCTCTCACAGTGCTGCATTCCAGCCCTTTATGGAGTCCAGCTTCCAGCAGGTTTATGAGATGAGGGACGTAAGTAACTCAGAGACATTTGTTTTGTCAGTCATGGCATTATCTTTAGTTTAAAGGTCCCATATCATGCTATTTTTCACTAATCTCCATTTGTTCTAAGAACCCCAAAAACATAGTATTTGAGGTTTATTTTCCCAAACTCACAGGCAGAAACCCAGGGTTTCTTCGATGAAACCTGCCAACATCCGGGTTTAGTTCACGGACAATGTTGCCATGGTAACATACTCAGAGGAGATCACACCTTGCGTTCAGGAATAGGATACTCAGAGTTTTCCTGATTTGAGCCATAACATACTCAGTTTGAACATAACCCACTTTATGGAATACCCCTCTGCTGGGTTCATACCTGACTAACATCTCACTGATGTATTCTGGACCAAACCTAGTCAACACTTATTGTAAAGATGATGGATCTCTTCCCGTTAATTGGTAAGCTAACAGCGACTCCAAGGTCTGTAAATGCGACCGTTCACAGACGAGCTCTAGCGGTTAGGTTATGTTATGATTCAGTGCTGTTTATGCAGACTGTAAATCATAACCAGCTACATCAGAATTTGAATCTCTTCCTGTGTATTGAACCAGTAAATGCGACCGTTCACAGACGAGCCCATGTCTGCTCTTGTGGTTAGGTTATGATTCTGATGTTTACCCTTTGTTAAATTACTTTGTTTGTTTTTTTCCCTTTTTTCTTTGTTATATTTATAAGTTGTTTGTATGATATAAATTGCAAATAAAATAAAAGAGACGAAGAAAATTTTTTGATAAATTATGCATTTTTCAGTCTTGATATAGAAATCTGCTGAATCCAGTCTAGTGTGTGATTAAAGTTGTTTGTGTATCTGAAGTTTTAGCCTGAGAATAGATTTATTTGGCTTTGTAAAATGCTTTTTGTTTTTCCTTCAGTTTCCCCACGAGGACGTCCGCACGGCAGCGTTTGGTGCCATGGGCCAGTTTTGTCGAGCTCAGCACAAAGTCTGGAAGGAGAACCCGACCGAGGCCAACCACCAGGGTAAAGGACAGCGCTGGTGACACAGGAGTCGTGTGTCAGCTCTTGTTAATGTTAATAATGAACAATGAAAATGAATCACATGATGCACATCGATAAACAATATCAGCACCAAACACTTTGCAAGTTTCTTTAATGTTATTTACCATTAAAGATCCTTCACACTGTATAATGTGTTAAGTTATTAGTATTGATGATGAGTCTGTGCTGCAGACTAAAGTTGATCCAGCGTTCTCTCCACTTCCTGTCCCAGCCTTGTTGAAGTTGTTGGACATCGTGCTTCCCTGCTTCCTGGAGACGGTGCGAACAGAGAGCGAGCGGCAGGTCGTGATGGGCGTCTTAGAGTCCATGAACAACGTCATCAAGTCCTGCAAAGAGGAAGCTTTTAAAAGCCCCACACGGCTGAAAGAGATCAGCACCGTGATCCGAGACGTGCTGAAGAAAAAGGTGAGAAGACTCCTCCTCCACTGGCGACGAAGTGTTCTGAGCAAAGGCTGCAACAGTTTTTGACACATTTGTCGAGCATCTCTTGATTGAAGTTTTTCATTGTGCTCAGACTGTGTGTCAGGACGGAGATGATGAAGCTGATGATGATGAACAAGAGGTAATATATATTTAGTGCATTTTTCACACCGGTAACGCGTCAAAATTTGGGTAATTTTGAAACAGAAATTCAGTTTTAGGGTTTACTCATTTCTGCATCACTTTTCATTTACGTTCATCTTTACCTGTTTAGATGACTTCACTGGCAATTAGGGGTGTCCCGATCTGATATCGGTCCAATATTAGCCTGAAAACGAATATCGGATTCAAGTTTCCGGATTCTCTGATTATTTTTATTTTTTTTAACATTTTTTTCCCCCCAATTCATTTTTTTTAAATTTTATTCATTTGTAGAATACTGTAGATATTTTGTTGAAGGGAAATTCATGTAACTAATTGGTTAATAATTAAAAAATCAGTTTTTTTCATACCTACTGTTGTTGTTTTCTGTTTGAGTAACACCACTTGATCAAGCCTTTTCTAACATTCCACACTACAGAATAAGTAATTATTTTTTTATATGAAAACGTTGCATCTGGACATCCCTACTGGCTTCTAAACTTCCTGATATCATACCAAACATGCTAAATAAGGTTATTCATTTTACATTTTATACACTTCAGCACAATATTTTGAATGGGATTTGAACCTATTTGTCGTATAGTTTCATATTTTCTAGACATTCAATCACGTGTAAATGCGTGATATTTTCCCAAAACATTTATGTGAGGCGTTGGTGTGTCATGTTGGGGCCAGATTTTTAATAAAGAGTGGAATTAAACATTGTTAAGAAAAAAACAGAATCCCATTTGTTACGTTTTCTTTCTGCGATCAGGGAAAATCGGAGGCCCTACACTTGTCCTTAGATTTTTGCGTCCCAGTGTTATAAAATAATTTTTTGTATTGCAGTGCATACATACATTTCACATCTGTATTCGTTGCTGTACATCTTGATCATAAAAGACATAACACGATTGAGAATACAGCAAGACCTCAATACTCCTCTTTTTTTTTCAAAACTGGGATGTATTAAATTAAAATAAAAGAATAAAGATAAATGATACATAGTTATACACTTTTCCAGGGAGGCATTCTGATAGATATATATTTTTTTTAATATGATGATTCTTCACGTAGGAAGCTCTCTCTGTGAAATATGTCTGTTTCTTGAGTTTTTCACCTTTCATCGTGGGTCATTGTGTTTCTTTTTTAGGCTGAGTACGACGCGATGCTGCAGGAGTTTGCTGGAGAAGGAATCCCTTTGTTGGCTGCTTCTGTGGGCGCAGACAGCTTTGCTCCGTTCCTCAACGACCTGCTTCCTCTCATCATGAGCAAAGCGGTGAGTGACCTTATTAACTCCAAACATGAGGCTCCTTTAAAACCAACGTCATTTTTTAAGGTAAAGGTCACTTTCCACTTTTCTCCAAAGAAATCCTCGTGCACGGTGGCTGAGCGCTCCTTCTCTCTGGGAACCATAGGAGAGATCCTCCAGGCCTTGACCAACGTGCCAGGGGGCCAAGGGCTGGCGGGTCGCCTCTCCAACCGTCTATTTCCTGTTCTGGTGTCAGGAATAAGAGACGGAGACGCTGAGGTTCGCAACAACAGCGTGTTCGGACTGGGTTGTTTAGCCGAGGCGGCCGGTCCCATTGTGGCCTCGTATCCTTCTCGCCTGCAAACGTCTTTTCATGTGTTACGGAATTCCATTGAAAAATAAATGCATCCTAAAGCTGTTGCTGCTGCTGCTCCTTAGCCTGCCGTGCTCCAGGGATTATCCCACAATGCTCTCCATTTTCTCCAACCTTCTGTCCAAGGAGAATGACCTCCGAGTGATCGACAACGTGTGTGCTGCCCTCTGCAGGATGATCATGGCCAACGTGAACATCGTCCCTCTAGAACAGGTCAGCCATATTAATCATGGAAAATCAATCAAACTTTATTGATGTAGTACATTTCTTACAAATTCAATTATACATCAAAGTGCTTCACAGAAGTTTGCTTATGTGATTGACAAAAGTAAAAAATGATAAAAAGGTTTAGACTAATGTACACAGGAGTAATTTGATAAAACAATTAAAAAGAATATAAAATAAGAGAGAGTCAGAAATAAAAACAAAGCAGAGAAGGGAACAGTTTAAAAAAATAAAACATTAAAATGAACAGGATTTAGACTTTAAAAAATACAATTTGAAGTTTGGAATTTCATGTAAGAATTTAGGTTGTGTCTAGAAACGTCAATGCAAACTGGTTTCTGTGATCATAAAACTCAATGCAATTTCAACTCTGATCAAAGAACACTGAAAACCCTTATTGGACGACGTCTGACTGCCCAAATGAAGTTTATTTACAAATCTTAACTTGCAATGTTTTGTCAAATGCTGTAATTTCCAATAGATATTGTAAAAAATTCTGCAAAGTTCATCACATTTGGCTGCATATATGTGATAAATCTTGATTGCAACATAGACAGAAACCTAAAGGGAGTGTTTGATGTTAAAGAACTCCCTCAGATTAACCAAAACATCTGCAAAAGAATATACTGAAGTGTCCATTGATTAAGTTTCTCAATGGAAATACTTGACTATCAGTAACACATTATAATTCCTCACCCTGAAAAAATGTGTTGACAAAAAGTGTTTAAATTTAAAGCATCAGTTATTACATGACTGTGTAACTGTGATGCGTTCACTGACAGGTCGTCCCAGCACTGGTCGCTCGTCTGCCGCTCAAAGAGGATTTGGAAGAAAACAAGACTGTGTTCAGCTGCCTGGCCATGCTCTACACACACAGTGCTGGTTTGGTGCGTACAATCATACCATACCAGTCATGTGTGAATTTATAGTGTAAACCAGGGCTTCTCAACTTTGAGGTCAGAACCCCATTTGGGGTCACGAGACAATGGATTTGTGTCCATATTTGCTTATTTTTACCCTTTTTTGCAAGTACACCAAACTTGCCATATTTTAACCTATTTTCATCACTTTTTCTTGCCATATTTTTGCTCCTTTTAATGTATTTTTGCTACATTACTCCCATTTCAGGAAGACATTTTTGGCACTTATAAACTCTTTCCACCACTTTTCCCAACTAATGTTGCATATGTTGACCCATTATTGTCATTTTTAACCTCTTTTCACCATAATTCATGCTTATTTTGGCCAATTTAACCATATTCACTTATTGTCACGCCCATTATTTATTTCCAGTGTAAACTAATTATTCCTACTTTTGAAATTGCACAACCCCTCCCCATTTCTGCCATTTTTAAGCCAGTATTAACACTTCAAACCTTTTTTTTTTTTTTAACCACTTTTTCTGTTTGTTTTTTCTATACCAAGCATTAGTAACTCTCTTAACTTCATTCATCATGATTCTTCACCAATTCAAAAATAACTTTTGGCTTTAAAGGAAGGCTGTAACAAAAAAAACTTTTAGCTTTACTTTAGAAAATGTGGCCTTCAAAATGCAGGAAATAGTGTTTCAGAGGGTTAGAGATTTCACCAAGCGATTCCTCTTTGCTGTGAAAAATCTGTGGTGAGAATCCTGTCAACCTTTACCATCAGTTCAACAACGACAAAAGCCCACAATGGAAACCAGTTCACAACAAACACCAGTATACAAACAAGCATTTATTTACAGTGAGGTTAAGGTTAGGTTACAAGAAGGAAGAAGGGACGATTGTTCAGAGAGTAGCTGAACTTCAACACAAGAAAAGAACCTGAAAATAAACCATAATAATGTGATCAGGACGACTGACGACATGTTATTAACAATGAGCTGTTATAGAAACACTTGATATGATCATTTAAAGAATATAAAGGTCATTAAATCTTTCTTTCCTTTCAGGTGGTGAAGCTGATGAAGCAGATAGTTGCTGCTTCGCCTCACGTCATTGGCAACAAGAAAGTCGATGCAGGTGTGTGTGATCATGTGACGTGTAAGAATCCATCGCTCGTCAGCAGTGAGTTTCTCACCTCTCTGTTTTCTCTGCTTCCTCCTCCACAGAAGCTCAGAACATTTTGGTGGCCCTCATTAAAGAATTTGCCCAGAATCACTCGTCAGACTTTCAAAGCTCCGTCACGTTGCTCTCTGCAGAGCAACAGCAGCAACTGAGCAACGCCGTCTCTGCTCTGTAGCCTCAAGAGAGAGAGCGGCAACATTCACATCCCGCACTTTGTCCTCAAATTATTTCACATGACAGTTATTAAATCGTGTTCACACATCATTGTTGTCATTGCCTCTTTAAGAAGTTTCAGTTTTTTTGGTTCCACTTATGTGTATTCAGGAGTTTAAGTTCACGCTGTAAAAAACTAACAAAAACATTCAATAAACACAAACCAGAGTCTTAAGTTGTACGGTGTGAGCATCTGTACAGATGTTAGCAGCTGTTTTTTTTTTATTTTTTTATTTTCCTGCTCACGCACATTAAACACCATTTTGTATTTTTTCATCATGATGTATTTGTTGCTCGACAGATTTCTTGAAGCTCTTGAGTTTCAGAGAAGGACCTGGGAGGCTACTGGGATTTCAACGGCATCGTCATCTGTACTGGCGTTAGCTTGTCCTCTCCTGATGCAACACACACACACACACACACACACACACACACTTTCAACATGAATACATATTCCATGTGTTTTGAGTTTAAATTCCAGCAAAAACAGGAGTCTGTGAATCACTATTAGTTGTAGATATCTCACTCCTTTCAAATTCAATAAAGCTCCACCAAATTATTATGAGAAACTTTCAATGCAAATTAAAAAAAAAAAAAAATCAATGATGATCCTCAATTTATTGAAATAATGATGGAAGTCAACACACTTTCTTCATGTTCTTTATAAATGAATTTTCCCATACTTTATGGAACTAAATGCATATTGTTATGGGATGAAAATCTATAATGTTATTGTAGATGAATGCAAAATAGATCCTAAAGATTTGCACTAGTACTGGGCAATATATATATTCATATTTTGGAGCTATAGAAAATTGTGATATTTTTATATCCTACAGCTTATTTTTGTACTAAAATACTTGTTTTAGGAGTCGCTGCTTTTGCTACTTCTCGGTAATTCATCCAACTGTGTTTTTCACGCTTTTCTGGGTGTGTCCTAAACCAGACCTTCACCTAAACAAGCCACACTACAGAACTCACTCACACGTGCTATCTCATACAGTAAGAGAAAAAGTCTAAAGTGACATTAATTGTGCAGCTGTTTGTGATTAATGTGTATGTGTGGCTTTTTTCATCAGCAAATTTAACAATGGATTGTCCTTCAGGTAAGACTTTGAGTTAAAAACATTGAAATGTGTGTCGTATATCGACATTTTGAGAAAAAATATTGAGGTATGAGTTTTCGTCCATATGGCACTAATGTGTGATTATCAGTTTCATGTGAGAACCCACCTGTGTGCGTTTGTTTCCAGGGCTGGATGTCGACTCCGGTTCTGCAGAATGATCGATCAGTGTGAGCCTCGGTGCTGTAAAGAACCTCCTGCAGCTGTTTGTCTCCAGGCCGCTGAGCTTTGACTCTCACCTGAACAGAAAGAGAGAGAGAGAGAAACCAACAATGATGTCACTGAGTTCATACTCCACATCACATGGTGCAGGACTTTGTACCTCCAGGATGGTGATCTCTTTTTCCTTCAGCTTTCCTACTCTGTTCTTCACCTGTTTCTTCGTATTGTCCACCCACACCACCCTCTCCTTTACGTCTGACCTGAACACACACACACACACCTGTGTAACTAGGGATACAACAATATGGACTTACATTGTAAACCAGTTTCTGTCCAAAAATAAACTAAAACTTCTGCTTGGATTTTGAATTTTAAAATATTTCCAAGACACATTTTCACAGAAATATTCAAATAAAAAGGAAAAATCTATTACAATCCATTAAAAAAACAAAACTAAAGCCTTTGACCAAGGTTTTTGAATTGTTTAAATTTCAAACAAATTCCTGTGTAGTAGTAAATAAGGTGGCTTTATTTTGAAAATATTTCTGCACTTCTCTTACATACTGTACACTTCAACAGATTAAAGCAGTGTTTTTTCAAATTGGGGTACATGATGGCACTACAGGGTATACTTGAGATTAGTAAATAAAAGCATTTAAGATATGGGGTTTTATAATGCTCTTTTTTAGTTTAAAAATTACAATCATATTTCTGAGGGAAATTATTTTGATTAGAACATGAACTGAAAATACAAAGGTCAGTCTTGGTCCTACACCAGGTGGAAGTTGACTGGAAATTAGAAAAACTATATTAGAAATGCATCTATTCATAAGGCACTAATTACCGTTTCTTTCCACTTATTTGGAAAATGAGATTCTTTAAAATGTGTGTTATCACTCAGTCATTCCATCATTATTCCCTATGATTATTTTTTCAGTTTTCTGAGAAAATTGATTCACAAATTTGGGAAAGGAGGTACTTTTACATTTAAAGAACCACTAGATTAGAATAAATAGAATATTATACAAAATGAACAAACCAACAACAACAACAAAAAAAGTCATTAAGTTTGATTTGAAATGCATGTATTTAATTGTACAGATGATAAATCTCTTCTCACTCACTCTTCAATGCCCAGGTCAGACAGCGTTGTGTCTAAAAATGGGAACGGTTGATGAGCAGGATCTGGTTTCACCTCCAATGGAAGCTTCACCTCCATCGGGACGTCCCACTCCAGCTCCACACGGATCAGCTTTCCTCCTGGAGCCTCCTCCTGCACCTTCTTCTCCTCGTCTGCAGCCAGTTTGCCTCTGTGAGTCCCTCTGTTGATTCTCAAAGCTGGGATCGTGTCTCTCTGAGAGCACGAGTGTGTGTGGGGCTCAGGTCCATCAGGGCAGATATAAGCAGCTACTGTGAATGTGAGTGATGTGTCGCTCATGTGTGAATTTCATTAAAGTGTCAGAGGGATGATGGAAGGATGTTGGTGTGAATGTGCATGGGCTGTTGTGTAAAAGCTGCACGTGGATCAGTCATCAGTCATAACATTGGGAACTGGAAGGTCCTGGAGGTCTGCAATCCTGCACGTTTTAGATGTTTCTGCTGCAACACGACTGTATCTGACATTTGACCCTCATTTTGTGCTGCCCCCAAAAGTAAACACACAAAATGACGAAAAAATACCCAATATTTACAACAAATACTCAGAGGATGACCACAAAAATACAGAAAATAACTGAAAAAGTATAGAAAGCATCAAAAATACACAAAAATGACAGAAAAGCATACAAAAGGACAACAAAAGTACACATAATGACTCTAAAAACACATATAACAACAGAAATACAAAAATTGACTCCCAAAACTACACACAACACAACTAAATACAAATAACAAAGAAATACAAAATGGCAAAATACACAAAATGACTCCAAAAACACATCAGATGATTACAGAAATAACAATAAAATATACAAAACAACCACAAATATACACAGCCTTTATTTATTCTCAAAAGAGCATTAAAGCTGCAGGACATAATAATTTATTTTCAGTTAAAGTGTAGGCTACATATACTGTAAATCAATAAATCCACGATCATTTGTTCGAAAAAAAAAAAAGATGTAAAAGGTTGAAATTGACGCTCAAAAGTTTGTTTTAATCTCCACTGTAAAGACTATTTTCTTTACATTCTCAGAATAGATTCACGCATTGCATTGTGGGATGTGGAGTCCTGTAGTCAGATGCATAGAAGTGTTTTCCCTTCATTCTCACAGTGACTGTGTTCAAAATCACAACCACAATCACAAGTCACTCTGGCTGAGTTTTTGTGGGCAAGCATAATAAATCTCAGTGATTTAGTGAACGGTGAACAATCCTGTTGAATTGTTGCTAATGAAGTGGAGATGAGACACCAGATACAGATTTACTGTACATCTATAATAACATGATCTAACTCCTCTCTTGTCTTTGGCGAGCATGCTGAGGTATTTTCACGACTGACTGCCACATTTTAACACCCAGGGCCGGCCACAGCCTGGAGGTACAAACATAGAGGAGGTGATGGAACAACTTAGAAATGTTTATAAGCTTCATATTTCCACCATTAGTTCAAAAAACATGCCTGTTAAAAAAAATCAAAGCCTGTAAATGTGTGTCTTTGATCTATGATGGACTGTGGTGTGTCCTTATGGTGAGGTGATTGTAAAGTTTGCATGCTAAAATGATCTGCAACTTTTTGCATCAAACCACATTTAAAAAATGTATATGAATTTTTTTTTTTGGACCAGATTTACAGCAATATTTTTGAAATTTGTTCAACATTTATATTTAATATTTAACATTTACATTCACATTTAGATTTAACATTTGTATTCAAATGTGACATTTAGATTTAACATTTTTATATTAATGTAACATTTAAAACTTTAAGTTAGATTTAATATATATTTAAATTTAATATTTACATTTACTATTTATATTGAAATGTAACATTTAGATTTATTATTTAACATTTAAATTTAACATTTTGATTTAACATTTCTATACAAATTTAAAAATTAGATTTTATATTTAACATTTAGATTTAATATACAACCTTTAAATGTAATATTTAACAGTTAGATTTAACATTGACATTCTATCTTTACGAGAAATGTAAATATCACAAACATTGCTGTAAATTTGGAGAAAAGTAACATAAAACAATTAGTTTATTATTTTCAAAAGTAGTTTGTTGCGCAACTTTACAATTGGCGCCCCATATGTCCTGCCTTTAACTCAGTGGTTCTCAATTCGTGGGTCGACACCCAAAAAAAGTGGGTTGCAGACTCACTGTTAGTAAGTCACATTATTTATTGATGCCAAATTAGAATTACTTTAATAATTCCAGAGGGAAATTAATAGTTCAAGTTTTAAACACAAAATTTTATCAAAATGATGAGAGAAAATGACAAAAATATAAATTTTTCTTATTGTCATGGACTGATAATGTTTACTAAAACCAGAGAAGTCACTGTGGCGTTAATAACTGTACCAGGATCAGCAGGTATCTAATAAAAATACTTGTTTTATTCTCTAGTGCTGATAGACATCATTAGTATCTTCTGAATAAAGCAGTTGTTTGTGCTCCAGCTCTTCACGTGCGAGTGTTGGCAGCCTGAACTCATCACAAGAAATATAATTCCAGCGCGCTGACGTTAGAGACTCAACATGGTGTCACAATGTTGTCAGAGGTGCTCAGTGCATGCAAACACTATTTAATAAGTCTGGAGTCAAACTAATACACACCCATTAGAAAGTATGACTTTGTGTTTGTAGATAATCCACTGTAAGTTGCACCAACAATTTGGAAGTAGCGTCCCCTGGAATCAGGAGGTTAAAGTGAGGATTTGGTTGACTCATGTCTGTTTTTTTATGTGGTGAGGTTGTAAACGTCCTACTGGTTAGAATATAAGAAACAATGGTAGTACGTCAGTATGACATTTCAATAGATACCTTCCAAAAAATTAACTTAGGTCTGATTGGATTTTGTCCTCTGTGAAAAATATAGTTCAGTTTTTTTATTAGTTAATGGAGATATTAATACACTTAGTCAACACTGCTGCTCTAAGAGCTTTGTCGGATATCTGCTCCTCTTAAAGGGACATTTTGTATCACGTTTCCAGTCACAAGTGGCTAAAATGAATGATTCACAGGTGAAAAATAAAATGAGATTCACACAGAAATTATCAGAGGAAACTTTTTACTGCCAAACATGTCAAATTTGATGTATAAACCGTTTAAAACATGTATAAAACCATTTCAAATCTTTAAAAAACAATACATAGGATTTAAAACTGTGAAACAATTTCATTTAGTCGAAACTTTGTCAACATTATAAACTGTTTTAACCACGTGAACTTGTTCATTTAAGTAAAATAACATCAGAATATAAAACCATCTGCACAGATTAACAGTCAGCAGGAACTGATGTGCTTGTGCTCAGTGTGACACAGTGACTGCAGGGTGGACGGTGATGCTGGAATACGGCTCAGCCTGAGAGACAGTGGCCTGTCCTGCAGACAGAAGCTCTGTGGACGAAGAGAAACAATCATAATCTTAGACTGGTGTGAGGCAGTGGGACATAATAATAATAAAAGTAGTAATAGTGTGTGTGTGAGTGATGTTTTTCCTCACCCAGCAGTTCAGAAAGCATGTGAGCTGCAGTGAGGCGGTCGGACATCGGAGGCAGCAGAGCATCAAAGGTGACTTTCTCCACGCTCTGCAGGACGGAGCCGATCCTGTACAGGAATATGATCTTTATTATTAACTGTGATTATAAAGTACAGACAACGGAAACTGGCAGCATTTAAATGCACAAAAAGACCCCAAAAACACACAAAACAACAAAATTACAGAAAAAAATACACAAAATGACAACAAAAATAACTGAGAAAAGATATAAATATACAGAAATACATACAAAAAGACATCAGAATTACACAAAACATATCCAAGAACAGAAAATAACAAAAATACACACTCTAAAAAATATAAAAATAAAGACATTCACACGAAATTACACAAAAATACCAAACAACAAAATTACAGAAAAAAAATACACAAAATGACAACAAAAATAAAAAAGAATTACTCAGAAAAAATAAGAATGTACAGAAAAATGTACAAAAGGACATCAGAAACACACAAAACGTATCCAAAAACAGAAAATAACAAAAATACACACTCTAAAAAAAATATAACGACAAATACACATTTACACAAAAAACTCCAAAAACATACAAAACGACAATATAACTACACAAAATTTGAGAAAAATATACAAAATGATACAAAAACTCATAAACCCTTCGTTCTTACATGTATTAATGCTCAGATTGGTCATTATTCTAAATGTTGACAGGAATGTTACAGGTACGTGGCTCTCGGCTCAGGCAATCATTTTTTTCTTTACATGATTTTAAAATTGCTTTAAATATAAAAACAGTGAAAGTGAGGCCTGCAAATGTATCCACTAGCTCCATTTTGTGCAACAATGTGTCACTTAATTATTTATTTATTCAGTTTATTTCCGACATGGTTGCATTCACAGAAGTTTTGTTATTCTTTTTTTTTTTTTGTACATGCCGAAAAAGGAGACGAGAGAAGCAGTTTGCTTATCTAAGTCCCGTCCCCTGTTTTGAACACAGAAAATTAGTAAACGCAGTTCACCTGTGTGCAATCTAACCTCATTATTACAGCTGTTATGTGAAGGCGTCACGTAAAGCTGGAGAAGAAGTTAAGGACAAAGACATCATTGCTCAGAGGAGCAGCTGAGAGGCTGCAGAGATCCACAGATCAGGTAGGAGAGAGTGTCTCATTTTGGCTGCCTCGGTGTGATGGTGCACAAGTTTTTTTGTGCTGTTTTAAACTGTACCTGGCGAATAACATCCTTTCTAATTCAGAATATGGGTGATATCTCCATCAGATGTATTATTATTATTTTTACATGTAGCCATGAGAGCTTAGAGGAAGTATTGCTAACCTCTGCCCTGGGACTAATGTAGTTGTTCCACTTTGTGTGGATGGTTTCCATTGTAAAAGGAATGAAACTCCAGTCTGAGTCTCCACTGTGGAAATAATTTGGAGTCTTCTAAAAAAAAAAAAACACTGTTTCCTGGAAGGATTTAAGCAACAAAACAGAAACAGGAAGCATTTGATGGACAAGCAAAGAGAATATTAAAGCAACACGTCTGAAGCCTGAAAACAGGGAAAGAGCTCAAAGTGTCCAGAGTCACTGCAGTGAGCTTCATGTTTTATATCACAGCAAATGGATTCAACATACAGCAGTGAAGGAGAATAACTCTGTACTGTGTGAGCATGTGTGTGTGTGACCAAGACGTACCTGACGACACTCTCTAAGTAGGTGTGAGCCTCGGGCATCACAATGTTCTCCTCTGCTATGGGCTCCATCATTGGGCGGGTGTCCTCCTGCAGAGACCTACACACACACACACACACACAGTGAAGGGTCTTCTATACAGCCAGTTCTCCGTCCCTCTAACTCACTGAGTCCTACCATCTGGTGACAGGAGTGACCACGTCGTTCAATGATCTGTCGTCCTTGGACAACTCCAAATCTGATACAGCTACACACACACAAACACACACACACACACAGAGTAAATATTTAAACAATGAGTTTGTAGTTCCTCTGAAATTTAGTGAGACTGGAAGTAATTTTTTTTCTTACACGAGGCCTCAGCAGGTGGAAATCCTCCCTCACTGGAAAACTGAGAAAAACAAGAGCAGAATAAATGATTAATCTAACATGGGACGACAACAAAAATCAGTGGTTCTGCTTTTAAATTCTTGTAGGGTGACCATATTTTGATTTCCAAAACAGAGGATTCTTGGGCCAACCTCGATGAACTCAACGTTTCCTTGATTCTACCTTGTAACGGCAAAACACAATATAATAAGTTGTAATCCATAATGTTTAAAAATGCATTTATCTATTTATAACAGACTTTAAAACAATCTGAAATCAGTGGTAACTTAAGTCAATCACCTTTATTCTGCATTATAACAATCTGTCCTTGAAAAATCTCATATAAACCTTCTTAAAATCTTTCAATCATTGAAACGATGAGAAACATCTCCTCCTGGAAAATGAAACTAACAGAACAGTAGATAATCATTAAAAATACACTTCAATAAATAACCTTTTCATTCACGGTTTCATTTGGTCTTTTTTAATCTCTCTTTGACTTTGGTTCTCTCTCTTTTTCTCTTGTGTGACGATTTCGTCATAACAAAGCAGCATCTTTTGATTCCGTCATGTGTGAGTAAAGTTACTGTAATTACCCCAAATGGGCTTTAAAGAGCAACTCATTAGCTTTTAGAAACCGGTGGAATTTGTCAGATAGAGCAAAGTTATTGTCTCTTCATTCATTTGTAAAATATTCCCAGACAAGACGTGAAAAGAGGACATGATCGGGTAAAATCCGATGTATGGTCACCCTAAGTTTGTGTGAAAAGTCAGGGTCATTGTAGAGTTCAAATCCTGAGACAATCATGTGATCGACTCTAAGTAAACCCCAAAGTGAGTGAGGAACATGTGACTTTGTTTGCTGCCGACCTCCTTCATGCCTGAGCGCGTCCTCTTCCTCATCTCTGCTCTTAGTATCTCTCTGTCCTGCTCAGACTCCATCCTCGATCCTTCCTCCTCTTCCTCTGTCGCTCCGTGCTGAGGCAGCGTCGTCTTCTGTTTCCATAGCGACATGAGGTCATCATGAAGGAGGGCTGCAATAGGAAGAAAGTGGGACATTAAAGCTCTGAACTGAGACAATTCTATCTAAAATCCTACAAAAACAAGCTTTCGGTAAATCCAAGAGTGTTTGTTAATGTGTTGCTTACATCCACAGGGGGCGCTGAAGAGCTGACCTGGAGCCACACGCTTAGTGAGAAAGTGGATGTCCAACAGTAACGCAGACTAAGGAGAGAGAGAGAGAGAGAGAATTTCTGCACAGTGATTAAAATCAATGACTCCTGTAGACTTAGGAGGAACAAACCAAGGCCTATTTCTGTTGAAATATATTTTCATTGATCAAAGAGCAGTGGAGGAGTGAACCAGTCTCACACTCTAAATCAGACATAGGCAATTGGCGGCCCGGGGGCTACAAATGCGGCCTTCTGTCTAATTTTGTGCGGCCCCCAAAGTCAATGTACAAAATGACAGAAAATTACAAAATACAGTAAAAGACAAGAGAAAAACACAAAAATGAGCAAAAGGACAACAGTAAAACACAAAATTAGTCAGAAAAATATACAAAATTACACAAAAAGACAAGAAATACTTGAAAAATGACCCACAGTACTAACAAACAATCAAAACAACAACAGGAATACACAAAAATGCCTCCAAAAAATGCAAAATGGCAGCACAAATACACAATATGACTAAAAAAACACAAAATGCCTCATGGGTAAGATAACAACAATCAAACATACACAGAATTACTATAAAACATTTTTTGTTCTTTCCTGTATTAATGCTCAGATCGCTCATTATTCTAAATGCTGACATGAATGTTGATCATGTGACCCTTCGATCAAACAAACACTGGCCCCGCTGTGATAAAAGTTGCCTACATCTGCTATAAATATTGGAAATGCATTTAAAAATACTGAACTCTATCCTGAATTGTTTCTTGTGTTGACAGATCAACAGGACACTGCATGGGTTCAGATTTAAAGTGTAAATATGATTTTGGGACCTAAAAAAGGGAAGAAAAAACATCTTTCCCTAAATTTAGCTTAAAGTTACTGCATAGTGCTATGCAAACAGGAAACTCTTCATAATATTGGCTTTGGAGAGATTATAGATTAACCTCATTGGATAAAATCAGTGTTTGGAATGTAAATCTGTCTTTTGCTTTGACTCAAACTGTTAATCTGCCCTTACATCATACGTTTGTCTTTCTTGGTCACACATTTGCCATGATGTTTGAAAATATGTCAATTTCTGAATGTTTTTGAGCAGTAACGTGTCCTTAAACTTGTCTACCAGTTCCAAAATCTCAGCCAATGGGTTTCCGATCTGTTCCTTCATGACTTGTTCTGATATCTGGATCTCGGGGTCTGCAAAGACCAGCTGACGCCTGCGTCCTCCACCGGGCTTCCTCAGAGGACGGACAATCACCTGAAGGCGGAGAAAGGTAGATGTGTTGTTAATGATACTGTATCTGTGAGCTGACGTCACACCTGCTCAGACTGGAAAGTATGATGTGGACACACCCACTCAAGCTTTCCATGATCTGTTTGTCTGAACCAAACCAACTGGTCGTATGTCAAAGAATTCCTGTTGTCACATGACAATGTGTGACTAAACTAATGTCAGCTTAACATCTGTTGGACTAACACTGCACGCAATGTGGGCTCAGAAAATTTGTGATGATTCAATAGGCACACTGTAGATTTTGAGTTTAATTTTTGAATAATGGCTAATTTAGTGAGGGGGGTATGCTTCCAATATCTCAGGAACTACGTCACATAGGAAACTAATGAACAACAAATGATTTTAAGACAGAAGCAGCTACAATGACCTCATTTTCGATATCCACGAGTGGTGAAATAACCCAAAGTTGGGGCCCATAAAAAATAATTGACTAGTCGCATCAAGAAAAATTGCTTTATATCCTAAGAAAGTGTCATCAAAATACTATAGATTAAAACAGATCAGATTATTTTCTTACATTCCCACATGCAGTTATAGGTCAATGAAAACAGAAAAAAAAGTATTTTTTTCACATTTCAAGAGACTGTCACCCAAGATCCAATGCATATATCTAACTAATCATTAGTGATGTGAACAGTCTCTGTACATAACTCAAAGCTGATCAAATGACAGGGAGCTGAGTAATATGTAAAGTTCTTTACTGAAGCCCTAAACATGTTCCAGCCCCAAACACAGACAAATGTTTTTCCAACTTATTTGAGGATCTGGCATGTCCACCAGATAGGATGTATAGCAGATCTTTTTGTATATCCTGAGAGAGTATTAGTAAACCAAACTTCAGTTTTCTACATGGTGTAGTTCCTGAGATATTGGAAGCTGAAAATGGAAGAAAAACAAGGACACACTAAAATCGACACACACACACACTACTAATTTCAGAATTTTTGGAGACCAAAGTGAGTGGGATGTCCTGAAAATTTGTCGCAATGACATGGAACGACCCAAAGATGTTTGACGAAATGTGAGCTAATGAATGCTAATCAGTTACAGCCACATGAAAACTAGTAAATATCGATATACACACACTTTATTCATCAAAGAAATGAACAAAGTTATTTTTTTCATGAACAAATTGTGTTTGCGTCTCACGCCGTCACTGGATTTGTCCAACATGCTGCCGTCCTCAGTCCCAGAAGGAGGCGTCGGCATAGCAACGCGCTGGGGCGTCGTCTCCAGGTCAGCGATGGTTGCCATGGGAACCTCCGTAGGCTGGCCCGTCCCCTCATCCAGAAGCCAAACCTTGTCCTGCTCCGTCCCGTAGGTGGTCTCCTTCAGCCTGGAGGCACACAAACAAAGATGAGATGGACAGAAACAGGTCGACACGAGCAATGATTTAATCACTTTCTGATGACTCACTGGTCAACAAAGGACATCGGTCCCTCAGCCTCCACGGTTCTCTCTCCTGCCTGATGATCTCCGCCCTCCTCTGTTGGTCACGGATGGACAGGAATGAGTGGATGTCATGAAAATGTAAAGAAACCAAACAGTTTGCATTCTGGACGGTAAAGCCTCTTTTCTAATCCTGCTGAAGTCCTCTCATGTGCAGCACTGCATACAAAGTAATCAGGAACTTCATGAAGAATTCAGTGCAGCCTGGATTTCTTCAACCTCTTCCTGGTCAGGCCAATATGTGATTTTTCAACCTTTATATTCCTGAATTGTGACGTAAGTTGCTCTACACCAGGGATGTCAAACTCCCTTTAGTTCAGGGGCCAAATACAGACCAGTTTGAGCTTAAGTGGGCCACAGATTCTTTGTGGGAAAAAGAGCAACGTCAACATTAATGTGCCCTGGTTTGCACTTTCTCATATAAATAAAAAAGTATGAGTATATTGGTCCCTGCATGATCTACACTTTAATTTCCCTGATTTTGCAAATTTGGGGAAATTTTGTGAAATAATTCGATGAAAATTTGCCAGATTTTGGAAAAAATGTAGTTCTTTGAACATTTAAGAATGACTGCCATCATGTGATATAAGAAGTGGAAAACTGAATTTTACAAATATTGTGGAGTTTAATTGAATTTTTTTGAGGCGATAAGATACCTACAACTGAATTCGTTGATAATTTACAAAATGTTTCATGTTTTTTCTATCAATTTTTACTTTCTCAAGCGGCCAGGAATTTGATGCTATAAATGGTGGGATTTGGCCCCCTTGCCTTGAGTTGGATACATGTTCTCTACACATTTTCTCCATGTTTGTAATTGGTCTGACGCTGCACTCTCCACCCATTTCACTACACGTCGCCAGGCTGAAATCACCTGGGTTATGTGAACTTGTTGATATCTCGTTTCGTAGTACAGCGGCACTCTGACAGAGAATGTTTGGGGAACTGAAGCCCTCTAACGGAGAGATATCCCAGATATACTTATCCAGCTTCGTAGTACAGGCCCCTAGAGTTTACATTTAGCATTTCTTAAGATTCGTTGGATAAAACTCTGAAAAACACACACCTCCCCGAAACTGATCAGGCTGATCCAAAAGCAAGTCGATCTCTCTGGCTGTGGCTTCAGGAAAGTCATCACCTTCAAAATACTGACAGACAAACAGAGGGAGGAGAAAAAAACTTGTAAAACAAAAAGCTGACTACAAATGTGAGGAGGCTGAGCGAGAGCAGACACTGCTGTAAACAAGGAGGCTGATTTAATTAGGGGAGATCTTATCGGGTCATAATGGACTTCATCAGCTGACAAGGCTTGGGGGGGGGGGGGGGGGGGGGAGCTACTGTGAGTGACAGAATGAGAGGCCTAATGTTGTGTGAAGGGCTTTCTTTCTGGGTACAGACACACTGCAGTGAAACGAAGCTGCTCTGTGAACACAATGATTTTAGCAGAATAACATGAAACCTTTACACTCATCGAGAGCTTATTTCTGATCTCCAAAACACTGAAAGAGGTGGGATCATAATGTCTACATCAGGGGTGTCAAACTCATTTTAGTTCAGGGACCAGCTTGATCTCAAGTGGGCCACAGATGTTGTGAGGGAAAAGTAATAATTTCAACAATATTGTGCCCTAGTTAGCACTTGTACGTACACATAAAATACTAAATATGTGAGAAACGGACAATATTCAAGCGATAAGTGACAGATATCAGTCCCAACAGGAGCTTCACTTAACATTTCCTAGATTTTGTGACCAATTTCTATTTAGTGAAGGGAAGTATTCAATTCAATTCAACTTTATTTGTATAGCGCAATTTACAACAGTCATCTCAATGCGCTTATCAAAATATTATGTCAAATTGAAGGATTTTGTAAGAATGTTGAGTTTTTTTCTCTCGCCAGTTTAACATTAAAAAATTACTGCAGTCATGCGATATAAGCACCGGGAAAACTGTGAGCACCTGCAAATATTGTTGACTTTCATTTACACAAGGATTCATGTTTTCAGTGTCATTTTTACTTTCTCCTACGGGCCAAATTGTATGCTCCAAAGGGCTGGATTTGGCCCCCAGGCCATGAGTTTGTCACATGTGGTCTACATGAACAAACAAGTGCAACAAGATTTAGATGCACTGTATATTGTGGTGTCATTTTTTAACAGTGGATTATGTAAAAAAACATCTTCATATTTGAACATTGACATGGAAAAAAATATTCTAAATATGTTTTTGTATTTATTATATTGTTTCTAGTGTGAATGCTTATGGAATTGAATGAAAGCATACTGCAGCATGTGTGGAATTCCTTGTAATTAATAATTCATCTTATAAACGTAATAAATCCTTGATCCGTGACAAAGCTGGAGAGATGTTAACTGGTGCCATTGCTCTCTGATTCACCAGGATTCCTGCTGCGTCTACAAGTGATGACCGGCAATTTTTTCTCCCTGCTTTTGGAATCTGACAGAGCGTTTACCTCAGCAGCAGCGATGACAGAGTGCTCCCTCTCTCTCAGGGTGATCCCAGCTGGAGGTGACCTGAAGCCTGGTGCAGCACAGCAGGAGGTGAGAGGAGCAAAAAATACACACACACAACAGGCAATGCTGAGTTCAACAGATCTTTTTTCTTTTTTTTTTTTGAGTTCAACAGATCTGGATTAAAGAAAATTAAACAGAATGGCACTAAATCTTGGATTTCATGTAATTGTATTTTATCTTTGGGAGTAAAGGTCCTTTAACACCGAATGTGACTGAAGTGACTAAAGCAACTAGATTACATTAAAATCAATGTAAATGACGCCACCTCAAGTGACGTAATTTGAGCGACTAGGTCAAGCGTGACCTCATCACAAAGTTGAAAAAGGTAAACTTTTTAAGCGACAACTCTCCCGTCCTTCAAAGATTAAGGATTAAATCGGGGCTTTCGCCTTTATTGGTCATATGTTATTACATATATGAAATTTGTCCTCTGCATTTAACCCATGCCTGGGGAGCAGTTAGGGGTTAAGGGATTTGCTCAACATCCCACAGCAACATCCACTATCTGTACAGCTGCAGCCCCTCCCGCTTCAGTGCAGATGGCTGCAGCGGAGGGTGTACAACTTCCTCAGTTTATCAGGGCAAAATTAAAGAGGTTAACTTCTTGAAAACCACAGTAACTACTGACCATGACACATTCTGAGTGAACTCATCCTTTAATATCTCCGTAAGTTGATCATTTAAGCTGGAAAAGTGGAGCAAGAAGGAAAAGAAGTGATCAACCCTCTCTCTCTACCCTGTCACTGGCTCAACACACACACACACTGTTCCCTGGTCACCACGTCACTGGAGCGATGAAGTGACCAAAAAGCACCACTATGTGCAAACGACTCATCAGATGCGATTTAAGTGACTGCAGCGCTGCTACAGTCGCGTTCGGTGTGAACGCACCTTAACAGTGTGAAACAACTAGTAATATGTCAGAAAAAAAAGTATTTCTTAACTTTGGAAGAAATGTACTGAAAATGTTGGTTTTAAATTTTCAAAAAAAACAAAACAAAAATTACATATTTCATACACACATTTTCAGACACTTTATTCTGATTTTGATCTGCGTCTATTTATATGTAGGGGTGTGCATTGCCATGAATCTGAGAATACGATTAGCGATTTGCATGTCACAATACTAAACAATATGGTACATATCACGACATCAATAATTAAAAATTTCACCTTAACAAATACAAAATGGTATGAAATACAATTTATGTATTTATTTTTTAAACTTGCGCAAACAAGTAAATGGTAACTTTAAAGTGTGCCCACCGTGCATACTTAAAAAATGTCCCCTTATAGACAGTATACATCTGGGTATTTCTGGCATACTCAATCTTTTCATACTATCTAATGTGAACACACTACATACTCATTTTGACGTCTGAATTGCCATACTAACACTACCCATAATAAGTCAAACACAACCACAGTGATTGAATTTGATAAAAGCTAATTAAAAGTATTCAGGTAAGATCTTTGTGAGTTTACTCCTCAGAGACCGCTGCTGTTTTATTCTCACCCATGGCATCAAGGGTGGAGTCTCCACTGGGCACCAGGGAGTTCTCTTCAGACAAAAACAATACCTATCAAGACAAGATCAAAACATGAGGTAACAGATAAACCATGAAATATACCGTAGTTTTTCATTGAAATATGAACCATAACAGGGTTCCTACAGCTTTCGTCAAATTCAATTCAAAACTTTTTATTGCCATTTGAAATCGAATTTAAGACCAACTTCACAGTAAACATAATTGGGGAAAAAAAAATGCCACATCAATAACATAGGGTTTGGGGAATTTTCTTTCTAATGTCTAGTGCAGACGTGCACTTGGCGACCCCCGTGTAAACACACAAAAATACAGTAAAATACACACAAAAAAAAAGACTAAAATAATGGAAATCACTCCAAAACCTCAAGATGACTACAAAAATTACCAGAAATCTATAAAACAACAAAATTTTAAAACTACCAATTTTAGTTAAATTTATATTTCCCCATGTTGTTTATACATTAAAAAAAACCCCAAATGTTACCATTTCTTTTGAAATGTTGAGACTAATTACAATCATAAAATCCTACTTGTTATGTGTTACAATTTAAGACTTCTGAAACATTGATTTAAGACATTTGAATGACAATTAAGGCCTTATTTTTAAATTCATGAATTTAATGCCTTTAAAGACTTTTTAAGGATCCGTGGGAACCGTGTATAAGAGGAAGAAAATGCAAGCTGGTTTCTATATTATTGGCTGTATGTAATGTGTGTGAAACTGCACAGGTGAATGACACGACTTCATAAAAAAACAAAACAGACGTTGAA
The DNA here is from genome assembly GCF_900634775.1 of Gouania willdenowi. Classification (NCBI taxonomy): domain Eukaryota; kingdom Metazoa; phylum Chordata; class Actinopteri; order Blenniiformes; family Gobiesocidae; genus Gouania; species Gouania willdenowi. Next base: position 22,695,922 of record NC_041063.1, on the reverse strand, counting down.
CTAAACACACAACTTGTTTCACAGCGTGATAAAAAACATTGATCATTTCACTATGTCGGAGAGAAATCTGTACAAAGTGATTAGAAATGGATTAGAAACAGGACAAAGTTCAGCCATGCGCGAGTGAGAGTGATTTACTGTGTCTGACATAAGCGTTAATATAGATGTTTAATGACTCACTCTTACTCAAGCAATTATAATGAAATGAATGGAGACATATTGAATCATTTAGAGGGACACAGCACTGATTTATGTTCCTCAGTCTTATTCCATACGTACTGTATGTCCCTCACATACCTGTGGTATATTGTAAGGACTGGGCAGCTGGTCTGACACCATGAGGCCAAAAAACGGGTCCTGAGCTCCTTCAGTCCCCTCCATCATGTGCAGTTGTTGAGGAGCATCCAAAGCCAACCTGTTGGATGAAAAACAGAGCACGTGTGAGACACAGCGACGAATGCAAAAGCTCAGTAGCACTTCTCATTTTATAGGCTCATTAAAAAGTCATTGGAATAAGATTAACATGCAGAGCGTGAAGAGATATATTGCATCTGCTCACACGAAAGCACGTAAACCACACGTGTCAAACTCAAGGCCCGGGGGCCAAATCCGGCCCTTTACAGCATCCAATTCGGCCCGCAGGAGAAAGTAAAAATGACAGAGAAATCATATATTATTGTGTAAATTACCCAAATAATCCAGTTGTAATTATCTCAAACTCACCAACTCTACAATATTTTTTGTAGCTTGCCTTTTTCCTTTGTTTATATCACATGAATGCAGTCATTTTTAAATTGCAAATTGTGGAAAGAACTCTCAATTTTTCCACAAATCTCACAAGTTGTCACAAACTATTCCACAAAATTCCTCTAAATTACACACATTGTTAACAAAATCAATATTTTTTTAAGTGAATTGAACTGGTTTTGAAAACTAGGGCACAATAATGTTAAAGTTGTTCTTTTTCTTTTCACCACCTAAAATCTACAGCCCACTTGAGGTCAAACCAGTCCATATTTGGCCCCTGAACTAAAATTAGTTTTAGCAAAAACCGCCAAAAAAGTCAGAGAAACCATTAATCCTTGTGTAAATGACCAATGAATCCAGTTATAAATATTTCAGCTAGATATCTGCAAATTAATACACAAATTCAATGAAACTCCACAATATTAGCAGGGCTCAACATTTCCCACCATCCTAACCCTTATCAGTTATCACATGACAGCAGTCATTTCTTATCTCAAATTGTTAAAATAATTCTCAATTTTTCCCAAATCCTGCAATTTTCTTTAAATTATTCCACTAAATTTGACCAAATTGCATAAAAATGGGTCACAAAATCAAATATTTCAAAGAAAATTGCTTTAATATTATCAGTGCCATATATATTTTATCATTTATTTCTACATGGAAGTTCAAACTAGAGCACAATAATGATTAAACTACTAATTTGTGGCCCACTTAAGATATACTACTCCATATTTGGCCCCTGAACTAAAATTACTCCTGATGTAAACCATCAAATATTTACGTTACCAAACCCTTTGCATGTACTTATTTGGCTCAGATTGTCCAAATCTCACTTTTAAAAGTCTTTATTCCACAAAAGTATTGTGTTTGGACCTCTTTAAACACAAACGGCTCCATCAGTTGGTCCTAACATCTGAAATGCTGATACAAACGTTGCTAGTGTGAGCACAGACTGACCTGTCAGATTCTGCCATGTCGATGGGGACGTATTTTTTATAGCGCAGCAGTCGTGCAATCGCTTGTTGAACCTCCTCTGGAAAACAGAACAGAGAATAAAAGTTAATGCATAACACAGACACTCGCCATCCCATGATGTGGTAGCCTAATTTGGTCTGTCACATGTTTAGTGTTTTATTTGTCCTTTTCATATACGTATCATTTTAAAAAAAATAAAATAAACATCTCCTTTTATAAACACACGTGACATTTTTTAATATTAAAAATGGTAACAAGAGCACTGAATTTTTAAAATATCGCCAATGATGATAGATTTTTAAAAATTGACCCAGAATCACCTTATTGATCCGGATTCCTTTACAAATATAGAGTAGCCTGGATGAGTGCACAAAATGACAAGATGCCCCAGCTCAGATGTTTTTATAAGTTTTAAAAGTATCATTCTAATCAGCAATTTTTGTCTTATCATTATATCAAACACTGGTGTAAGGTCTATCTTTAGCTAGAAATTCGTCAAAATAAGTGAAGTACTTTTGATGTAGTCCTGCTAACAAGAAAAACAAACAAATAAATAAACGCCCTGAAAAGATTACTTCCAACCAAAGCGTTAACTGTCAACCACTCCTTCCATTGTCCTACCCTAACTCCCTCTCCCCTGGTCCTTTCCCCCTCACCACAGTCTCTTTTTTTTATCTTCCCTCTAATAAAGTTTTTCGTACCCTTCCTTTGGGAGGGCTGCTGATGGTCACAATTAAGCAGAAAATAATAAAACATGCAAAAAAGATTGTTGTTTGTGTTGTTCGACAGCACTGTGCAAAGAAGGTGAAAAATAAAAAATAAAATAAATATATTAACCTCCTTGTTGGGGGTGATTAGGTGTAAAATGGGTTCAATTTATGTATTCTGTAGCAATTATTCAGAAAATGATTTCAGCTAATGCCATCAAGGTAATACAGCATTTTCTATAACAAGTCTAGTCTATTATGATGAATCCCATGCACTGCTTTATAAGGTTATAGGAAGAGTCAAAGTAATAGCCATAAATACCATAGACTTTCATTTTCGTGAAGGAAAGCAGAGATGCGTGATTTTCTTCATTTTTACATTTAGATATTTGAGTTGAAAATATATGGTGGTTTTGTAATAACCTCTATGATCTGAACAAGCCGTTGGTAGAATTTCCAGCAGGAAAGATACTTATGTTCTTGGCGTAGCTGGGCTGCGTAAGTCATCAGGGCAGTACGCTAAATGGGCGGGGCATGTTACCAGGGCTCCTCCTGCTGGACCCTACTGCACAGACTCTGGCTCCAAATGACGTCAGATTTTCAAGATGTTAGCGTCCCTAAGCGCCGTATTTTGGCTTCAAGAACGTAGGGTGGGAACAGCTACAGTGCACACCCACTGATTGAAAAGTTGCGCTGACCATAGCAAATATTACTAAATAATACAATGATACTCACATTAAAAAAAAAAATAAATACAAAAATGTTTTGATATAATACTAGTTACTTTATTACCATTATTTGTTTTATTCAATGTTAATGCCCTTTTTTGGGGGGGGATTTGCTGGAACCATTTTTTACACTATTGCATTTATAATCCTCTACTGCTGAGGAATGAAGTATGAAATAAATACAGTGTTACATGAAGACAGTGACCTAAAAGATCAAACAGGAAACGTGTCATTTATATTGAGTTTGCTGTTTCCCTTAGAAACAAAAACATTTTTAAAATCCTCACTAGACCTCAGAGGACACTTGTATTCCTCTGTCTGTCATGCTTATAGAAATCATTTCTAATATCATAGCCGCACAGATTTCAACGTGACAGCCTTGTGAGCGGCTGTTGTCCTCTACTGATGGATTAAACTCAATTCCACTGCAGTGGACGATGAGCTCAGGGCTGCTTCCCTGGTGTCTCCTGTCACTGATCATCCTGCATTGTGTTTCACTAGTTTAATCAACCATGACACTGGTATGATTGTCAATCTGTTGGATGCATCATCGGCACTGAAGTTTATGATCGGATGAATCCGACTAGCGTGCTGCGTTTGACGTATTGCTTTTATCGCTGCCTTATTGGCTTTTAAATCAAACTTATTCAGCTGTGCTGTTTGAAACATATGTGAACTGGCGGAGCTTTTTTAGACGATAGCGCGATTTTAAGTGAGAATCGCCGAATAAAAAGTTTTTGTCAACAGGAGTTGATATTAGAATAATAGCACTTCTTCACAGCAAAAGCTGTGTGTGAAACTTTGGTTTCATTTTATGCAAATCTGGGAAATATTCTGCAAATAAACTGCACTTAATAATCAAAGCACACAAGCATAAATAATGCAAATGACTCATTTTTACATGGTAATAGTAAGTCTGCCAATCTGACTCATTGACAGAAATAGTAATAACCAAAATGTGGTCAAAAATTTGTTGCAGTTTGAATAATAAAGATAATAAAAATCACAGTTTTTTTGTAAAACAAAAAATGGTTAAATTTCCCCATAAATTGGCGCAAAACTTTTTTTTTTTTAACCAAACCTTAAAAGAAATGCATTTTTAAATATATCCCCTTCAAAATAAAATCTTATGTTTTTTGTTTTTTATTCTTGTCAAGGAAAATAGTCTCAAACCACAGAAAATGTGTCTGTAACCAACTTTTGGGTCCTCTGGTCCATTCCCACTTATCCTGATCAGATGATGGAGCCTGTACACCTGAGAGATAGCTCAGCAGTCCATTACATGCTTTTGCTTTGCATCTTGTTTAAAAAGTGTCATTTTCCCACATAACAAGAATCTCTCACCGAGCAGGAAGCCGCACTGCCTGTGGTAGACCACCACCACCCCATACTGCAGCTGGGACGACAGATAGAGAGAGAAACGGGGCCTGGGCAGGTTCGGCTGAGGTGGAGGAACCTGAGCCGTCACATAGTCCACGATCTCCCAGCTGAAAAAAATAAATAAAAAACATCACGAACCAAGACAGAAATATGAAACTGGGTTTTTTTTCCACCATGTATGTGTGATTGTACTGCAATGTCTTCTTAGAAAATTGATTCGGTGATATTTCACCATGTGATTATCATATCCATCCAAAAATGTCCAAAGTGATTATTTATGGAAAAAAAAAAAAAACATTAAATTTGCGCTAACATTAGCATAGCACGTAAATGCCCGGTCACTGGGTGGTGAACCACATCAGACCTTGTAAAACTATCTCAATGCATTTCAGAAGGAAGTTGATTTATTTTCATAAAACATACTGGACACTTTGATAGATGTATGCAGTTACATTTTTTTTTTTTTAAGAATTTTTTGAAAAAAAAAAATGTAATTTGACAGTATGATAAACATACCACTTGTTTTGATATTTGTACTTGAATTACAGTTAGTTACCATTTACATGTTTTCACATGAAAGAAATTGTATTTCATATAATTTTGTACTTGTAAAGATGAATTACATTGCAATTATTGATAATGCAATGTATATCGTATTGTATAGTATCGGGATATATCACATTGTGACATGGAAATCGCAAATCATCTCGTATCGTCAGATTCATGGCAATGCACACCCCTAAATAGTGCACAACATTTCATGTTATCAGGGGTGGATAAATGTTGAAAACGTTTTTTTAATATCAAAAACCTAAAAAATAAAAGTACTTTGACAAACCTTTATCATTAATTCACCTGTGGGATGTATTGGAGAAACACAATTATCTCTGCATCACATCACATTTTGCAGCACTTACTTCAAACACGTCCTGCTAATGTCTCGTCATCAGATACCACAGCACACCTCTGAATATGTAGCCAATGATATGCATTAACAATTGTTTATTTCTGTTTTGGCTGGAAAAAGACCCGTCATGATATTAAGCAGGCGAATGGGCTCTAAAGTCTGATATGAGCTTTTGTTAATTGTTTAATTACAAGATTTGCAACTTATACATCTTTTTAGTTACAGTGTGGCTTTTATTTGAATTATTAACATTTTACTGTGAACCTGTGCTCCATTTTTGACCCATCGCAGCATCTAAGTTGAAAATGACTGGGAAAACAAGAATTATGAAGTAAATCCTGTGTGCATTACTGTTTGGATTTTAAGGTGATTATTTTTTTTTGATAAAGTAGTAATTTACATCGATTAATGTCAACGCAGGCATGATTGTGGTATAATTCTCATTATTTCCTTTAAAAATTATGTTTTTCAACCTTGGGGTCACCTGAAATGTCTAGCAATTGATAAAAAAAAAAAAAAAGTAATGACTGAATAAAAATATAGTTGCATTTTTTAATTGTTATTCTTTTTCAAATTCAAACACAACACACAATCTTAAACGACCATATTCTCTATTTTCACTTCCTCAAATATAAATGTAGTTGAAATAAAATGCAGTATAAATAAAAGACAAAAAAAAAATAAATACATAAAGAAATAAAATACAGCCTAAAAATATTAAATTAAAATGGGGTCACGATCCAAAACAGGTTGAGAACCACTGCTTTAGCAACTGCTACCAAACTATTAAATCAAATATTATGATGCAGCACAAAGACATAAACTGTAAATAATAAACAAATATAATATGAACATATAATTACCATGTTCTCTTGACATTGACTCTGAGCAGCTCTCTGCGACTGACTCTGATCCCTTTAGTAGCTGCTAACCTGAAAACCAAAACACACATACACAAGTTATAAAACAAAGAACCACATTTACCAACAAATCTATCTGTTTATCAACAGTTTGTAAACATAGACTAGTTAATAAACTAGTTTTTGTTTATTTGTGACGAGCTAATGCTCATGCTAATGCTACTATTTTAAAGGCGGAGTTTAAAACTCACCAGACTGTAGAGAAACATCCAGAATGACGCTGGAGGACATTTGGGTAGTAAAACATCGTCACTAGTGTTGATAAACAGAGTGGAGAAATATGACAAACAGCAGAATGTACAAACACAATTAATTAGTTTGAAATGGATTCTGAACATCTGTATTCTATTGGTCAATTTTCTCGCGCTAAAACGGTACTGGCCAATCAGGGCCCAGAGATCAACATTTTGAAAATCAACCTCGTCGGCTAATAAAAAAATATTTTTAATACTTTAATAATTATTTCTAAATAATAAACTATACATAATAGCGTTTACTTTGTAGCAAGCAGTTATTAAACAATAGTTACAAAAATATAAATAAAAAGGTGTAGAATAATATGAATGTCCTCATTGATTATTGGTGTTGCTTTAATATGTACATATTTAGTTTAATAAATTATGTTGTCATGATTGTTTCATAGATTTCTCTCTATCTAATATGTTAATTTAATAGTGCAAACAGTCCTTCTATAGTCTGATTGTTGAATAAATGGACAAGTAATGACTAATTAAACTGTACTAAAACAAACTTAACAAAATATTTATATCTCTTATCTCTATACTTTATTCTTTTTCATTTCTAATGTTTAACCTATGAAAATGTATTTTGTATCAATGTTATACATGCGTTATATGAGTTATAGCAAATATATGGAAGCCTTTTCCCACCAGTAAACAACAACAACAACAAGAAACTAGGAAAGGTAATAATAATAATAATAATAATAATAATAATAATAATAATAAATCAAATCTAAGTCGTTAAGTCTAAATGCTTTCTCATAACTATGAGATACTAAGACTTAGTATATTACTCAGTTTAGAAAGAATCGCATTTAGAAAGTGTCTCATGACTTAATTATGACTTAGTTTTTCACAAAGATTTTTTTCAGTATTATTTTACTCATCCTAGGTTTTTTTTTTTTGGGGGGGGGGGGGTTCAATACAAATAAATACCTTACATAAATACCGTACATTACATTAAAAAAAAAACTAATATATACTAATAGAAAATAGTTAGGATCGATTTTTTTTTTCATTTATAATTGAGATTAAAAAAATAAAAAATAAAAATAAAAAGGCGTTTTGCCTGGTATTAACGGTGTAATTGGTTTACTAAACTTCTCGTATTTAGTTTCTATTTTTACTCTGCTGAGTAGGGGGGAGTGTGACGTCACTGCCCTTACGGTAGGTGGTGAATGATAAGCCCCGCCCCCCTGAGGCTGGGTTTGATTGAACGTGTCAGACGGAGTGAGTTCACACTACGGCAGCAGCTCAGAGAGGAAACACAGCCCAGCCTTCTTTTCTCTTCCTTTAAAATGGCGTATCACAGCCCGTACAGAGGCGCCCCGCACATTAACGCGCCTCCGGACCAAGGCTTTCTGTGGAACATCTTCCAGAGGTGAGTGTTCGGCTCGGTTTGTCCGTCCTGTCACTGCGGAGGGCGGCGGTGACTCGACACGTCCGTTTGACAGATTTAAGAGCCAGAGGTCTCCTCCCTGTTAGGAAACAGCTCAGCAGAGCCACACGAGGGCTTCACTGGCCTGTAATAGTGTTGGTACTAAGTCTGGGGTTCCCAACCTGTGGTACGAGGCCCTTTTGGAGGACACTGCAGGGTGCCTTTAAGGGATACGTCACCCCAGCTTGTTAAATGACAGAGAAACCTCCTTTAAAGTAGGGCTGGGCGATATGGACCAAAAGTCATATCTTGATTTATTTATTTATTTTTCATCTCAAAATGGCGATATACAATATAAATCTTGATAATTTTAATTCAAATATAGTCTTACCAGAAAGACAATTCAGGAATACATTTGCCACATTGGCACATTTATTATTGTCCGTGGCTATTGATACGGATAATATTGATACAGCCCCTCATTGGCCAGTTTAAGCGATGTGATAGGTGTACCACGTCTTAAAGAAGGAAAAGAAGTGATCAACCCTCTCTCTACCCTGTCACCGGCTCAAAACACACAAACACACTCACATATTGTTTCCTGGTGATCGCGTCACTGGAGCGATGAAGTGATGGAGTGACCAAAAAGCACCACTATGCGCAAGCGACTCATCACGGGTGATTTAAGTGACTGCAGCGCTACAGTCGTGTTCGGTGTGATCGCACCTTAAAATGTTTTTTTTTTCGTATATTTATTTTTAACCCTTTCCCTAACCCTAATACAGGAAATACCTTAAAATGTGTATTTCTTTTAGTATATGTATTTTTAAAGGTAGAATTTTCCATGTTAAATATGTTCAAATGAAAAAAATATATTTGACAAAAGTGGGATTCAAACCCACGATAGCGGTAGAAAGAATTCTTGGGTCATGCGCCTTAGACCAGTCAGTCATTCTGGCACGGTGAAAACATACAGGCACATTACGCTTAAAAAAAAGTCCGGAAAACGTACCCACAGTCCCAGGAGCTATTGATACGTTTCCGTATCAATAGACAGTTACTTTATTATTGACAAATAGCTGAACAAAATGTGCCACTTTTTGCTTTTTCTACTGTAAAGGACAGCACATGTGAGTGAGTTCTGTAGGGGAATGTTTGGGTTAGGACGCACTCAGTAATCCATCTAACTGTGCTTTTTAATGCTGTTCTGAGACGTAGTGAAAGCAGCTACTCCTAAATATATATATATATATATATATATATATATATAGGCAATATTGTAATCTCTGAAATGTCAGAATGAATTGTGGTTCTGTGAGTTTTATGGATCAAATAACCACATGTTGATAATCTACTTGGTCACTTTCTCTCGCTTAAAATGCTTTCAGAACTTTACCGCTATCATAGTATTGATTGTGTAATTTCGCTAAAAAATCTGCCTCTTTATTGCTAGAAATTGATGTGTTGGAAACTATTGTAGATGTACTGCCTTGAGCAAATAGTCAACGCAAGAGAAAAAACCTAAAGTGCTGAAGCTGGAGAAGGAGTAAGAGATGCTGCACCACAAGCTAACAAGTAGGAATTTAAGAGGAACTCAGTGCAGAAGTTGACAAAACTTGCTGCAAAGAGGAAGAAACTTTCATACTAGAAGTAAGAATTATAAACTGTGTTTCGTGCCAATATTAATAGCTTAAAGCTAGAAAACATTTATTGAACTGAAAAGTAAAGAGTACGAGATCCAGTGCAAAGCTTTGAAGAAAACAGTGGCGAAGCATAATTTTTAATATAGTATGTTCACGTTTTATTGAATATTCTTCACTTATTTTTATCCATTAACCATCCAAGTTTTATTATATATTAAGACATTTGTAAGTCAGAATAAGGATGTATCTGCTGGTTATTGGAGAAGGTAACCGAATTCAAAGTCACCTTCAGAGATAACATGATAAACTCTGACCTGGATGACGTTGGCGTCCGGTTTGATGACTGTTGTGTACCTTTGGTCTTGCCCAACCCTTGCCTAACAGGGCAGTGTAATTACATGGAAAATCTCCATTATATTATCTCGTAACAGTTTGTCATGTCACTTTTTCCAGCCGTGAATGTTGATCATTTTCAGGCCAGACTCAGTGAAAGTGTGTCACCAGCTAAGAGGGTCAAAGTAGTAAGAATAGAGAGCTGATGACTTGCACGGGTTCTTGGTAAATGTAGGCTATAGAGTTATGTAATACTGCAGAGGATATCTTGAAAAAAAACCCCACACATTTTGTATACATTTTATGTAGAGCTGCTCAATGAATCTAAATTCGATTACGATTGCGATTATTACACCCAAGGATTACAAAAATAACAATAGTAAAAAAAAAATAAAAAATTAAGAAAACATATGTTTTATTTGCTAAATAAAACCAAACTACTATGTTGGATATCTATAAATAATAAACCTTGGCACACATAGGTTATTAATACTAACTTTGAGTTGTATAACCCACGCACATGCAAGCTCCTCCCCTCCGCCCTGCCCCTCTCAAAGCCAAAGCTAGCCTGCAGGCTAACATGAGAAAAGGTGTTGCTCGTGGTCTTGAAACATGGCAGGAGAAACGCAGCAAAAACACTTGGTAAACAAGCAAGACAAGTGAAATTCTCTTCTATGGGAACACTTTGGGTTTGATGATGAAGACCTAGAGCAAGGACACATCACATGCAAGAAGTGTTTTATTATGTGCAAAAGTGAACATACTTGATTTTAGTGTTTGAGTGATTTTATTTATGTTTAAAGAATATATTTTATGTTTTTTTGTACAGAAAATAAATAACTTTTTGGTTCACAAATAATAATAATAATAATTGAATAATCGTGATTTCAATTTTGATTAAAATAGTCGTGATTATTAGTTTTTCTGTAATCGAGCAGCCCTAATTTTATGTTAATCTGTTTAAGAAACAAACAAACGAAAAGCTTCAGAAATGAATATGAAACACCCCACATAACACAAAATGCCCCCAAAATACACATAGTGACAAGAAAAATCTACAAAACTCCTCAAAACACATGAAACAGCAGCAAAAATATAATATTTTTTATTTTTATTTCCAGTGTTAATGCATGGATCAATAATTTTTCCTAATGCTGGCACGAAATTTAATCTTGTGTCCCTCGGATCAGACAATCATATTTTTGGGCGACCACTGTTATAAGACAAATAGACAAAACTACAACAAATTACGCAAAATGATGAGAGAAAATAAACACAAAATCTTTTTGAAAAGTCTTCAACAGTTTCTTAAAAGTATCCACACAGTTGAGCTTCCAGAGAGACTGGTGCAGGTTATTCCAGAGTCTGGGAGCCACAGCCTGGAACGCCAGGTCTCCTCTGGTTTTAAATTAAATTTTTGGGATCTTTAGGAGACCCTGGCCTGAAACTTGACTGGAAACCAGTGCAGAGTAGAAAGAATCGGGGTAATGTGGCATGTTCTGGGAGTACCGGTCAAAAGTCTGGCAGCAGCATTTTGTACGATCTGGAGAAATAATTTTCATAACAAATGCCTCACTAGAGATATTTCTCAGGTGGTAAAACCGGTTTTTAGTCAGTTGATGACAGTGTACCTACAAAGGCATTGATTGATCAACCACAATCCCAAGGTTTCTGAGGCTGGTTTTCACAGATGAGCCCAGATCACCAAGGGAGTTTTTAATCAAGAGTAGGGGGTGGGAACCTCTGGGTACCTCACGATACGATACATGATACAAAGCTCACGATTACGATTATCTCACGATATGACGATACTGCGATTATTGATTTATTGATCAGAAGTCAATCTGCGATAATCTATGACATAACAAGAAAAAAAAAAAGATGAAGTGAAAAAATACAATTTTTATTTTATATCTCTGAAAGACAATAAATTGAAAAAGTGTCTTATGAACAGTGACACTATTTTAGTGCAACATTTCTGTAAATAAGTGTCAACATACCAATGTAAACAAATAAGCATCTCCAATAGTGTATTCTGTAAACAAAAAATAAGGTCTTTTTCACCAGTGACACCGTTATAGTGCAATATTCCAGTAAACAATATATTGGTTCCTTCAACAAACAGTGACAAAGTTTCTGTGAAGACGTACCTGTACATTTTAGTGAAAAAGCAGAAAAGGTTTTGAAAGAAAAAAAAATCTAGATATCGTCACACATTTACATTAGTCAATCCAATTTTTGTAGCCCTCACTGTGATGGAAGTTGCCCATGTCTATTCTCACTTTGTAAATGTTGATTTATAGTGACAATAATAATAGTAATAATGATCTCGTAACACTTTGTCATGTCACTTTTTCCAGGTCACGCCTCCAGCCGTGAATGTTGATCATTTTCAGGCCAGACTCAGTGAAAGTGTGTCACCAACTAAGAGGGTGAAAGTAGTAAGAATAGAGAGCTGATGGCATGCACGGGCCCATGGTAATTGTGATATAGAGTTATGTAATACTGCAGAGGATCCCCCCACCCCCCTTCATAAAGCATTGGGAGGCTTGAAACACCCCCTTACTAAATTATTTATGTGTTGTGTCAAACCTCACGCACGTTTTTGCGCCTGTGCATTTATTTTAAATCTGTGGTTTTCATGACGTGGTGCATTACACAAGAGTTTAGATGAAGCTGATGGAAGCGGTGTGACTGACTGTATGACATCGCTCACATGAGGCTCATCTGTTTCCTCCCGCTGAATAAATATCTGGCAGAGTCGTGCTGGAATTCCCTCGGTCATGTGATCAGGAGTCAACTGAGCGTAGCTGATGGGAGGGTTTGCAGTCTCTGTATCACACACAGACACACGCACACACACACGTAAACCACTCCTACCAGTTCATGACTCACCGGCCCTTTGTTACATCCGCTCTTTCATGTTAAATCTTTATTTGCTCGTCACACGGTGTCACACAGTCTGAGTTTACTTCCGTGCTGAGATTATAACCCTAACATAATCCAATAAACAAATAAAACACGTGACCGTTCACTTTGAAAACAAAAATAAACAATAACGAGTTAATTTTTTTTTTAGCAAAAATTGATTTTTCGGCAGTGCACATGTGCGTGCGTGCATGCTCATATATGCGTATATACAATTTCAGTATGATGTGAACTCAGTACATGACACCGGTCTGAGTGTTTGTGCCGTGGGAGATAAAAAAAAAAAAATCATCCTAAATTGTGGTTGTGTGTTGGTTGTTGAACTTTAACCTGTAAGAGAAGAACACATGTACCTTAATAACGCAGCACAGCATGACTGAGGAGGATCACGCTGACCTGCTTTACGGCAGATGTTGGTATGTAGGACCAGGCCCTCCTGCACTCTAACTTTTTCCTTTGGTATCAACAGTGCTGCTCTGTTGCTATGCAAGGACAACACACACTCACATACATACTTACCATACTTACATACTTACCATACTACTTACGGCTTTATCAAAGTTGTTGCATTCATTTAAAACTACTTTTTACAATTATGAGTAAACACATCATTAGGTTAAACCTGTCCAACCTAAATAATTAAATGTTTGTTCATTGCTTGTGGTGACAGAAAATCAAAGGCCCGAGGTTAGATTTAAATCTAAGACTTTGGGGGAAAAGATGTTTCGTTGTAATGGGTTAGCGTAGGCTTTTTTGTTGTAATAATATTATATACTAAAATTGTATTTAACTAAATGTATTATATACTAAACACATTTTTTATTTATTCTATTGTATTTTGCCATTACAAGGTAGTATCAAGAAAAGTACTTTGAGTATGACGGTAGACCCAAGTATCCTCTTTTTTTGGAAATCAAAATATGGTCACCCTAAGCTAGAATAGTTGGAAATCTTCTGTAGGAAACTATCCCGTCCTGTAGCTCAAATATCAAGGTTTTTCTTTTTCCTTCTGAAAGAGTTGCTCTAACGACTAATGTGGAAAGTCGGGAATCAGTTAAACTTTATCCTACAAGCCATATTCCAGTTGCACTGCTCAATAGGAAAAGGTGAAACCGAACAGGGGAAAATGTGAGTGTAATGATTGACTTAGTCACGATGCTACTTTATTGTTTGGCAGTTTCCACAATGACCCAGCATTTAAAAACACCAAGATGGAAAAGCCAGATGTTTACTGCCTCTCCTAGAGGCAAGTGGGAGTGGCATTGATGTGCTGCTGTGTTATTTTTGGACAGGTTAGGTAATGTACCTTTAAGGCAGAGAGAGTGATGAAATAAGATCTAATGAGCAAAGTAAGTAACCAAGGTTTCTACTGCAGCACACACACTTTCTTTGAGGCGGTCCATCAGTGTTTGGCTAAGGCCGTGTGCCCGCCCTCTCCTTACACACACTCTGACAAAGCTCTCATTTATAGAGACTCTCTATGGGTTTGTTTGCCCCGCTGCAGAGGTTTGTTTTTCTTTATTTATGAAGAGGGAGGTCAAAGATGTAGAAACCCATACGTCAACGATTGCAGCTCAGATAGAGTGATACATTTTGTTTATAGATTTCTCTTGCATCACTTCTTTACTGTTATCTCACTAAAATACCATATTGAGATAAAGCTCCTTTACCACCTTTACAAAACAAAGTCTCGCAATAATGAAAAATAAAAAAAACTATCAAAATATTTGTATACATTTTCTGTTCATTTGTTTTAGAATCAAACTAAGAGCTTCCGAAACTAAAATGGTTTTAGGAAGGAATATCAAACACAAAACATTACACAAAATTTCCCAAAAAGTGACAAGAAAAATCAATATTACTCAAAACACACAAAGCATCAACAAAATCTTTTGTCTTTACCTGTATTAATGCACAGATCGGTCATTTTTCTTAATGCTGACCTGAAATTTGATAATGTGTCCCTCGGATCAGACGACCACATTTTGGGGACCCTGCTATCGTAAGAAAAATAGACAAAAGAACAACAAAATAAACTCCAAAAACTCCTAAAACAACAAAAATACACAATTTGTCCAAAATACACAAAAGAAACTCAAATGAACAACAAAATTGGACAAAATCCCTTGTTTGTTCCTTTATTAATGCTCAAATTGGTGATTTATCAGAGGGCCTAATTATTTAAAATTGATATCAGCATTTAGAATTGACAATCACATTTTTTTGGCCCTCACTGTGAAAAAAGTTGGCCATCTTTGATCTACTCCTACATTGTAAATGTTGATTCTTAATAATAATTTAAAAAAACACAGCCCTCTATTAACTTGGGATTGTTATAGCATAGAAATTGTGGTGTTTGAAAAAATCTTACAGTGTAAAAGACGTGGTTACACACAAGATGTATTTTTACAGTCTGATTACGGTAGTCAATTTTAAGTGTGTGAAGAAACAGGAAGTTGGCAGGTTTTGGTTTCAAAATAAGACTCTGGAGTGAAAGACAACAATGCAGAAATAGTTTGCAGTCCCATTTTAGGGAATAAACATAAAGTTTGCTTAGAAACAAAAACTATAATTAACAGTCTTAAAGTAGTGTTTACATACATTTATCTACTGCAGCATAAGTCTCATACAGCGAGGGCAGATGTGGAGCTCAGACAATGTGGTAATGCGTCACAGCTGGAAGCAGAAACCCAACCCCTCATAGGCACCACTGGGCGTGGGCGGGCTCTGTGTGTGTGCTACTTCTTGGGGACTTCACCGGCTCTTTCCATGCTCCTCCTCTCTTCCTTTCCTTTGCTATTGTCCTGTTTGTCTAACGAGCTCTGCGTCAACAGGTTGGGTCATGCAGGTTGCTAAGGAACAACTGAGTCACTGCTTGTTTGACTCAGTGCGAAACTCTGTCCCGTTATGTGTGTCACAGGCCATCTTGTCAATGTTTTTCTGTTTCTGCATTGCATAGATTTAAGGAAGAACTTGTGATTTTGAGAAAAGGAAGTTGGTTCTATAATCCCACAGTTAGACTTTTCTCACAACTTTTTCCTTTTTCACACTCTATTTCATTTTTTTTTTTTTTAGCTTCTATTCAACCACACTGAAATTAATGGTTATACTTGAGTAATCTCATCCTCTTATTTTTATTCACTGCTATCAATGTAATACTTTTATTTTATCCTATTTATCAAGTAAAATAATTATTTTTGGGACTCTTCTACTTTTTCTTATGATTCTTTTTTAAGTTAAAACCACCCAGCTATTTTAATGCAACAGCTGGAGTGCATCTTTCCCAGCATGCTTTGCAGTGGTGCGCTTTTAAACTAGAATAAGAAAAAAAGGGTTATTGCTTCAAGATTTTGTTATTTAAGATATAATCCGAGTTTCTGTTGACATTTTTTCCAAATTCCGTTTTAGGGTAAAACCATTTACCTTTTTCTTTTGTTTCACTAGCTTTCCCTTATTTAATCAATTAATGACATAATTGTGGTCCCATTGTTGGCCAAAAATGCTCAAGTTAATAGGGCTTGATTAAGTTATGTATTGTAAATGTATGTATTTATTGATGCTTCAAAGGTTGTAACAGTCTGGAAAATGCGCAGTGTTCACTGAAAACGTAGTAACATAAAGTATGTACTGTATATATGGTATGCATGTTAACATGAACAATAGTGCACTAATTGTTACCTCAATTTAATTGAGTAGATTCTATTGGTTGTTTTCTAATCGTGTACGACAGCTACTAACAAAGTCACACCAGCAAAAGTGCAGCAAAATATCTCCTGTTTTTATTATGAACCGCATTAACGTCTCATAACATAACATTCTCTGGTTTTCATGTTGTTTATTTTAAAACTTAATTGAACAATAATTAGAACGTTGTTTCTTATTCTTTCATACATTTTTAATAGTATAAAAATGGAAAAGTTTGCAAATCTTTTTCTCATTCGAAGACATTTTCCACTGTCATGTTCAATTATTATTAAGCCTAAAATCCAGCCCTTTTATTTATTTTACTGCCAAGGGACTTCGGCTGTAAATTAGCTGTAAGCCAACTCTGAAAAAAAAAATGCTTAAAATAGCAAAATTTATGTTTGAAAATCTTAATACTGTTGAATTGTCCAAGCAAGGTGTGCGTATCCTGAAATAAATGCCCCTTCTTTAATATTATTCCCTCATTGTTTGTATTTAATGCCATGTTTAGCTGTTTTTCGGCAGCGTTTAGCTTAGAGTTGAGTTGCACTCTTACTCTCTTGTTATGCACTGTCTGAGATTTTTGCAAGCTCCCACTTTGCTGGTTGCATGAAAAGCCTGTGATGTGGCATTTAGTTTCACTTTCACTGTGTCACACACACACACACACACACACACACACACACACACACACACACACACACACACACACACACACACACACACACACACACATCGTACTAGCTGCCTCGTGGCCCTCCATCTTAAGCCCCATTCATTCTTTGTGGACTGTTGACACTCTATCACGCTCTGCTGGTGATCACGTTTCCCTAGATGCCTGCTGCTATTGTCTGATGGAGTGTGTGTGTGTGTAAAGTGATGAATGCAGGCTCGTATTAATCTGTGTTTCCCTTCCCAAGGGTCGACAAGGACCGAAGTGGAGTGATATCTGACTCAGAGCTACAACAGGCCTTATCAAACGGTAGGTGTTGGACTCCCTGATCTAATCTTAATTTTGTTTATTTTTTGCATTACTGTATTTTTTTTTCTTCCTCTACTTCTTTTTTTATATCTTGTGTCTCTAACCGCATCACCGTTTTCACCCACTGTTAGATTTAAGTGACAGTCAAGCCGAACAGAAAATCGATTGAAATTTTATATTTATCCTGCACAGGCTGGTGAAATCGAGGACATTTTGTGTTATTTTTGTCACCAGATGACAGGGAAGCAGGTTAGGAGTTTATCAGAGCTGCATTAAGACAAAGAGGATGTACTGCAAGCGTAACCAGAATGAAACCTGTGCAGATTGATTACTGAAGATTTTTGATATACTGTAGTGGGAAATGGTGAGGTGCTACATGTTAATGTACATTCTAACATCATATAAAAAGTAAACAGTTGTTTTATTTAAATGCTGTGTGGTGATGTTTTCTTAACTTTTGAACAAAAAGTCAGTTGCAAACATTAAATCTGATGAACAAATCTAACAGAATCAGAATCTGGTTACTAAGCAGAATGTAGCTGTTAAGTTGTTTAGTTTTTATTATTTATCAATCTGCTGATACAGTAAATCCATCAACCTTACAGGCAGCCATCAGGCCACACAGGGGCTGTTCTGCTAATGCATGTGTATATTTTTGCTTATTTTTACCCTTTTTCTGCAACTACACCAAACTTGCCATACTTTTACCTGTTTTCATCACTTTTTCTTGCCATGTTTTTGCTCCTTTTCATGCATTTTTGCTACATTAATCCCATTTCTGCCACTTGTTCATCAAATTCCAAAGCCTATTCTGCACATTTTTTCCACTTTCAAGACATTTTCAACACTTATAAACCCTTTTAAACATTTTTCATGCTCATTATTTGTCGGTTTAAACTTATTTTTCCTACTGTGGTTTTTAAAATATCATTTCACCACCTTTTCCAACATTTTTGGTCACTTTATTTCTTATTAAAACCAGGATTCACATCTTTAAGATGACTATATACTTGGGTGCAAAAATGATAAACTTCTTGGATAACAGTGGATATTATTCAGATAAATAAATAAATGTGTTTATCACAGATTCATAGAACAATGGACCATCATTTGCTGACTTTATGGATGGGCCCCAAAAAGCTCCCCCTTTATTCCCGCTTATAGATGGCTCATTAAATGTTCAGAGTTACTTTTAATAAAAATTGGGATTGTTTTGTGTGTTTGCTTACATGCTGATGCCACTGGCGGTGATTGATGTGACGTGTGTGTACATTTGTCATCCTGGAGGCAGCTTGAAATGAGAAACAGTGATGGATAAAACTTTCAGGTCATCATCTTTACATCTTGATTTGACTGAGAGGAGCTGATATTTTCTAAACCATTTATTTTCTGTTCAAAATGAAGAAAGACTTTCTCTTGACCTTGCGACAGAAAGGCTTTAGAAACCATGGGGTGTATAATGTTCAGAAACCGTCCCACAGGTTGATGTTTGGATGCTCATTAAAAGACAATCTCTTCCTGAGCTCAGCATTCTTTCAACTTCAGCATTTCAAAGACTTTCCAACAGATTAGTCTCCCATTTTACTCTGGACATCAAAAAAAACTCGATAAGAACCAAGCAGTGAGAGAAGCTGTTATCAAGCGTTGCAGTGGCTGTGGCTCTGCATACTGATCAGTGTGTGGACACACAAACTCATTTTCCTGCAGTGTGATCCTGGTTCAATCACAATTATTGGATTTTTTTTTTTTTGCCAAAGCTCAATGGGAGCTGTGTTTGTGTGTCCTGGGCTTTGGATGAGTTTTTTTTTTTTATTATTTGTGAAGCGAACATATGCTCCTCTCCCAGTGTGTCATCAAGCCTTTGTGTTAAGAACTGAAGCCAGTGGAGACGATGAGCAGCGTGCTCACATCTTTACGACCCTGACCCTGCACGTGCTACTACCCATGCTCTGACAATGTAATTCATCTTTTTCCATCATACTTTTTCACTGCTTGGCACTAAAGGTCCTAAATCTCTGATTCCACATCGTATCGTTCCTCTGCCTGATGGTCTTAAAACCTCAGTTTAACTAGTGCTTTTTCCATGCGTAATGATTCAAGTCTTAAGCTGAGTTCGAATTGGCACACTCCGTACTTTACACTGCAAACTCAAGTATATACCATATATACTATTAGTATGATTAGGATGTTGAGAGTTCTACTGAAGTATACTTCCAAATTTTCCAGGATGCATTTTTAACCTACAATGACAAAAACCAGAAGCACACTGAGACTAAATATCTCCGTTGATTCTCCACCTTTGAAAGATGCTTTTATTTTGGACAGGGGATGTTTGATTTTTAGCTTGAAAAGGGTCCCAGGACAATTTTACATTCCGCTCGCAATGCATCATGGGGCGGTTGAGTATAATTAGTGTGCCCACCAGTCATTCATAGGAAATGTCCTTATATAGTATACATCCGGGTATTTCTCACGTACTCAATCATACTATCTAATGTGCACGCACTACATACACATTTTGACGTCATTGTACGGAATGTGCCATTTTGAACACAGCCCATGTTTCTTTTCTCTCTTCCTCTTGCAACCTTAGTTGTTCCTGTCTGTCCATTTTTGACTGCTCCAAAACTGTTGGAAAAACCAAACAACCAATCAAAATGAGAACACACCCAGAAAAAGATCTGTTGGTATTTTAAAAGTTTAATTCTGTCAGAAAAGCTGCATATACCAGTCAAGCCTGTACACTGTGATGACGTGCCCTAACTTAGCAGGATAAGACCACCTGCAGCAAAGAAAAAGAAGATGCTTCACCAAATTTGATTTGGCCTTTGAATTTTCAAAATAGCCTAAATCTCACTATAGTTCGTTGTGCTGGAGTAAAAAGTTTCCACCCTAAATGACTCCACCTTGTTTGGACATTTTGTTCTCTCTGTGTTCTGGGCTTTTTTTCTGGGTGTAGCTACTTGAGCTGTAAATCTGAATGTGAAAAGTTGTGCTCACATTTGTTGCTTGTGTACGATTGTGTAGCTTCCCAGTGAGCTCCGTCACGGAAGATGTATATATTTATATATATCCACGGGTACACAGTGCGGTCGGAGCGCTCTGTTTTTCCAGCAGCCTCCCCCCCTTCACCTCACCCCTCCACTGGCAGTTGGGTTAACCAGTGAGTAAGCCCAGTGTACGGCTGGGACAGAGAGTGTATTGTCCCAGTTTTCACACAGCCATCTTAGCAGAACCAGGCGCTCTCATTGCAGACACCCCAAGTCCGTCTGGTTTACGGTGATGACCTCACAGCTGCCGGTGCGAAACGTGTTTGTGGCCGCAAAGGTCACATAGACAATATGTGCATGTGACGGACACTCACAGCCACACACAGTCTCGCCTTTTTTCAGCTTTTCACTTAACACTCATGCTGACAGCCCAGAGGAACCTACAGACTGTTCCACTATGTTCAAACTGTGTGGTAGTGTTAATAATATCAGCTTCAACAAGCACGCTGGAAAAGAGACACACAGCAAAGCTTGTTAAAAGATGTAGTGTAAACCACAGTAGGAATGGTGTCTGTGCATCTCTAATTAATCAGGCCGATCAGCATGTAGAAAACCAATTTAGTGGTAGGACTCGATTAAAAAAATTAATCTAATTAATTAGAGACTTTGTATCAATTAATCTAAATTAATGGCCTAATAATATTTGACCCAAGAAGCAATTTTTTTCCAATTCAAAAGGATTTTGGTACATGAGTGAATCAATTAAAACATTAAATGAGCTTAAACAACAAAATAGTGTTTATTATTTTTATCACTGAGTGCTATAATGTGCAATTAGGGGCGGGCGATATGGAAAAACATTTATATCATAATTTTTTCCGTTGTAAAATCACGATCACAATTTTTTCATTCAGATCATTTAGACTATTTTAAAGTTATTTACTAATAAAACAAACCAAATCACCTACTTAAAATCATCGCCCTCCACCAATCAAACAAACCTCCGATGAAGAAAAGTGTAATGTAAGGGTGTCAGATTTGATATTTATGTAGGGTATTGGTCCGATTTTAGGAAAAAATAGAATAAACAACAAATATCGTATTATATCTGCCTTTATCTAAACTCTCTGATATGATACATATTGTTTTGTATGGATTTACTGAAGTTATTTTCCTACTTAATGGTAATTTATTCATTCAATTGTAAAATACTCATATATTTAAGGATAAAATGTCTGTAACCCATTGGTTTATAATAAATTGGTCAGGTTTTTTCATAACTACTGTTGCTTACTATTTTCTGTTTGAGTAACATCACTAGATATAGCTATTTCTAACATTCCACCCTACAGAATAGGTCATAAACGTTTGTATGATTAGTAATTAGATTGATATTGTTACTGTCGCATCTGATGTGAAACCTATACACTTTGCACATAAATTGCAATTAGTGGTGTTAATGTTCTGATCATATGGTTTTTTTTCCTGTTAATCTTAAATCTTTTATCTATTGTTTACTCGTTTTAATTCCCCACAACTCTCACTGCATACCTGCTGGCTGAGACGTGCAGAAACATCCGGAAAACAGAGAATCCTTTGATGTTGTGTGAGGATCCTTGGGAGGGATTTAACAGCATCTCAAAGCACCAATATTCTGCTCAGCCATTATTGTTCACAACTCCACTCTTTTTTTTTTTATCTTGCACCTTTCTGTTAGATTTTTTTGACTCTTTCTCCTCCTCCTCCTCCTCTCTTCTTTTGTCTCTGAGCTGTTGCCGCTGAGTCGGCAACGATTCAAACACCCTGATGAATGTGTGGTGTCCTGGGTATTTAAGGTTGTTCGAGGGCGGCTGTTAAAAAAACCCCATCAGTTTCTTCCTGACCATTTAACCGACAAAGAAAACTGAAGTTTATCCTCTAAATCAGTGGTTCTCAACCTTTTCAGCCCCCACGACCTCCAAAATAAAGGAACCAGAGACCAGGGACCCCCACTGTACCTGAAGGTGGTTGAACACAGACATGGACTTTGAAAAACAGTCATGTGGAGACAGGACCATCTATAAGGGGGAATAAAGGAGAGATTTTTGGGGTCCATCCATAAAGTCAGCAAAATGATGGTCCATTGTTCTATGAATCTGTGATAATTACATTTATTTATTCATCTGAATAATATCCACTGTTATCCAGGAAGTTTATTATTATTTGCTCTCTAGTATATAGTCATCTTAAAGATTTAAATTATTGTTGTAATCAGAAAAATGTGTTAAAAATGGTGAAAATGTGGTGAAATGGGATTTTAGAAATCACAGAAATTTATAAAATCTTGAATATTATAGTGGCCAAAAATGGACTGAGAAAGTGGTAAATATTGGAACAATTAGTAAAAACTGGCAAATAATGGTCATGACAAATGGTGAATGTGGTAAATGGGCAAAAATAAGCATGAAATAAGGTGAAAATAGGTTAAAAGTGACAATAATGGGTCACCATATGCAACATTAGGTGAGAAAAGTGGTGGAAAGGGTTTATACAAGTGCCAAAAATGTGCAGAAAGGCCATTAAAATTTGATGAAGTGGCAGAAAAGAGAGTAATGTAGCAAAATTGCATTAAAGGGAGAAAAAATATGGCAAGAAAAAGTGATTAAAATAGGTTTAAATATGGAAAGTTTGTTGTAGTTGCAAAAAAAGGGTAAAAATATGGGCTCAAATTTTTAAAAAAATTCTCAGTTTTTTGAAGGCATCTGGCGACCCCCTCCCAGTTTTTTGTGGGGTCCTGACCTCAAGGTTGAGAACCCCTGCTCTAGATAATTTTAATGCATTGGATTTTATATAAGGCATTATTCTTTCAGTCCACACTTAGTGGTGGTGAGCTACTAGTGTAGCCACAACTGCCCTGGGGCAGACTGATGGAAGCAAGGCTGGCATAGTCCACCAACGCTCACTCACTACATTCATACTAGTGAAGTGCCTTGCCCAAGGACACAATGACACCTGGAATTCTCAGTGGTCTCCCATCCAACTACTAACCAGACCCAGATCTGCTTAGCTTTCGAGATCTAATAAGATCGGACAATGACAGGCTGGTATGGCTATTAAATCTTATCACAATATACAATGCAACATATTGAACACATGGCAGCAGGGTGCATTATGGGAAGAAGGGCGGTCTACATCAAATCAAATGTAATTTTGTACATTTGTTTCTTCTCCACAGGCACATGGACTCCTTTCAACCCTGTGACGGTGCGCTCCATCATATGTGAGTAACTCTGCTGACACCGACATACTCGACCTTCTATTCACTCAGGCTGTTTGTTTCCTAATCACAACAACATGATGATTTCATTAAGCTGTAAACGGTCTGAACGCACACACGTAGGCTTGTGTTTGGCCAACAGCTGCTGTTGATTCCACAGAAAGGCCACATTCCTCCTCCTCCTTCTATAAATAAATATACATCAGAACCTTAGCATGGAAAATAGGGATATTAAAAACAACACAAATATTTAATGAGAAGAATGCATCTCATGTTGTTTGAGAAATTACCCACTCGGATACCAAAATAAGTTGGATTGAATCGTTACTATTTTATATCAATACATCTATCTAGTGGATCAGAAGGTAATTATTTTGCATGAACAACCCAATAATCCTAAAAACATACATAACAGTCCATGGTTGTGTTCAAAATGGCACACTCCATACTATACACGACAAACTGAATGAGTATATACTGTTTACTAAACTTTATACTGTTTGTATGAACAGGATGATGACCGTTCCCACAGAAGTATACTTACAAGTTTCCCAAGATGCATTTGGAACTTACAATGACAAAAACCTAAAGCACACTACTCATACTAAGTCTGACATCAAAATGAGTATGTAGTGTGTTCACATTAGTTAGTATGCAAAGATTGAGTACGTGAGAAATACCCGGATGTATACTATATGGGAACATTTTTTAAGTATGCACGGTGAGCACACTAGTCATACTCAACCACCCCATGATGCATTGTGAGCGGAATGTAAAATCGTCCTGGGACTAAAAATCAAACATAACCTTTTGAAAATAAAACTTGTCTTCCATTAACAATTTTGGAAATAAGGCTTTTAGATGATTTTACATTCCGCTCGCAATGCATCATGGGTCAGTTGAGTATGACTAGTGTGCCCACCGTGCACACTTAAAAAAATGACCCAATATAGTATACAGCTGGTAGTACGTTAGTTTGACATGCCAAACACATACATGGCCAAAGGCTTTAGTTATTAACCAATAACTTGTTAATGTTTTCACACTGACGCCCCTTCACGGGACAGGAGTGTAATTCTAGGGGGTTCATGTATTCTTTACTTCAGCTAGAAGCAGATTGAAAGTCATCCCTAATGCTAACCATTCGCATTAAAATTACCGGTTACTTACTTAGGGATTCAAGTGTTTGTAACACTATTCTAGTGCAGTGTAATAACAATAGATCATCCATAGGAAGAATCATAGAAAACAATTCATTAATTCAATAAGAGACAAACAGTGCAACTTATGGGGTAAATCCCTTCAAATGAAAGTCCTTCACGTCCCACTGCACCATGTCCCACATCATGGAGTAAACCCTGTGGTGATGTTGCCTTTGTTGGAAGTAATTGGATTTGAACTGTGTGTAGATGTGGAGTGGATACTGATGCACGGATCAAGCCGTTAGCTTTCTGTGAGCGTGTCGTCCCTTGAGGAAGGAGTTGATCAAGTGTGAGCGTTTTCTGTGAAATCATCTGCTGTCCGACAGCCCGATGAAAGGCTGCACCATGCTGCAGTGATCCCCCCCCCCATCCCTGGGGATTCTTCAAGTCTGACATTGGACAGAGTGAATAACACTTCTCGTACTTCTTCTTCTCTTCTTTC
This sequence comes from Gouania willdenowi, assembly GCF_900634775.1. Taxonomy (NCBI): domain Eukaryota; kingdom Metazoa; phylum Chordata; class Actinopteri; order Blenniiformes; family Gobiesocidae; genus Gouania; species Gouania willdenowi. The sequence goes on along the minus strand of NC_041063.1, from coordinate 22,670,475 downwards.
CCTTCCTGTGCAGCCATGTTTGACAGGGAAAATAAAGGCGGGGTGAACTTTAACGAGTTCGCCGGCGTGTGGAAGTACATCACCGACTGGCAGAACATCTTCAGGACGTACGACAGAGACAACTCGGGGTTCATCGATAAGAACGAGCTGAAACAGGCGCTGACTGGATTCGGTGAGCAAAGTATGCTTGTGTTTTTACATTGATTCTGTGGTGGAGGTGAAGGGAAGTGTGGCTGCTCTCCTACTTTCTCTGCATCTGCAGGTCAGGTCTTCTTCTTCTGACTCAACTTACACCAAGCACAGTTTGTTGCCATTAGTCTAATAAATACATCTTAACAATTAAGTTATTCTGCATGTTTATTTTAATTTTAATTTTTAACTTTTCTAACTTATCCTATTGTCTTGTCTATTTGTTATTTTATTGGCTTTATGGATTGCTTGACTTTGACTTTTTATGTATTTTATTATTTGAGTCCAGTCTGCTTATCTAGTACTTCTTGTAGGTATTGTGAGTTGTTTTTTTTGTTCCTGTCTATTGTTTGTCTGCTAATGCAAATTATCTGTTAGCATTAAACTAAACTAAAAGATGTGGGGTTAATCTTTATTACCGCCTGTGTTTATTGCACATTGTCTACCTCAGGGGTTCTCAACCTTGGGGGTCGCGAGACACTGGGAGGGGGTCGCCAGATGCCTTCAAGAAACTAAGAATATATTTTTGGAGCCCATTTTTGCTTATTTTTTTACAATGTTTCTGCAACTACACCAAACTTGCCATATTTTAACCTATTTTCATCACTTTTTCTTGCCATATTTTTCTCTTTTTAATGCATTTTTGGCACTTATAAACCCTTCCACCACTTTTCCACTTAAAGTTACATATGCATATGGTTTTTTTTTTTTAACCAATTTAACAACATTCACGATTTGTCATGCCCATTGTTTGCCAATTTAAACTAATTATTCAAATATTGACACTTTTAACCTTTTTTACCACTTCTGTCTGTTTTTGGCCACTCTAATTAGCAACTTTTAATCAATTTCTGTTTTTAAAACCCCATTTCACTGGCTTTTTCCACCATTTTTTTGTCACTTTTAACCCATTTTATTTCTGATTAAAACAAGGATTTACATCTTTAAGATGACTGTATACTAGGACTGAAATAATAATAAACTTCCTGGATACCAGTGGATATTATTCAGATAAATAAATAAATGTGGTGACACACTTCTATTAGTACAAATAAAGTCACCTCAACATTAACTTTGCATTTTAATCATTATTATGTGCCCCCCCATTGTGTGTGCGTGTGTGCGTGCGTGCGCGCGCGTTACACTACACATTTCCGACCATTTGTCTCTTTATTGACACTAATATTGAATCAATCTGTGCTGCTGTGTAGGATACCGTCTGTCAGACCAGTTCTACATGACTCTGATAGAGAAGTTTGACCGTCAGAGGAAGGGACAAGTGGCCTTTGACGACTTCATTCAGTGCTGCATTGTTTTACAGGTCAGGAAATGAAAACTGTACAGTCCAGACTTGCTCATTTTTCCATTAAAGCTTTGATTTCATCAGTCGATGTTGATCCCCAGCTTTTATCTTGATCAGTTTTGACCTTATTGATAAGTTCTCAAAGTAAAGCAAAGTCTTATAGAGTCATTATTGACCATAAATGTTGTTAAAACCCCAGTAAAGTATAGATTGTATCCTTTATTGTGATAGGACATTGGTATACATTTAGATTTCCAAATTCTCCTTTTGGAAAAAATTACAAACAAAAGTTGGAACTTTTAGAAAAAAATGTTGAAAATGTTGGAATATTTTAAATAAATACAATACTTTGGGTCAAGCCGACATTTTGCTGCCATCTACTGGTCAGTTCTGAGCTAAACAGGAAATGCTGTAACAGTTTTCTTTTTTTTTTTTTTGTGCATTTCCTACTAGTCACCCACTGTCTGGTTTTTCTTATGGTTATTTCTACATGTTTCCTTCCTTTCTGCAGAGGCTCACTGATGTTTTCAGACGGTATGACACAGACCAGGACGGCTGGATCCAAGTCTCATATGAACAGTATCTTTCAATGGTCTTCAATATAGTATAATGCACACTGATGGCCATAGAAGAGCACAACTGGACACATCTGTGCCAAAGCTAGAGGCACCTTCCTGACGTCTGCCATGGTGGACACTACAAGATTTTACAAAAGAGTTGGGATGTGTCACATAAACACATTAAAATGAATAGCAGAAGAAGAAGAAACTAACTTTTTTTTTTTATTTGATTGTTATATCCTTCAGATGAAGATATATTAGTTGGATGCACAACTAATATTTGTTTTTGTTTAACAAAAAAAAAAAAGAGAAAAGATCTTGTCGTGTTCAATTTGTTGAACAATCTAAACATCGTCTGTGTTCGGGAGGAAGATTCTGAACTCATCTCGTCTTTTTGTCTGTTCTCGTCTAACATTTTTAATGTCTTAACTTTATTCTTACAGTCCAAAAAAAAGAAAAAAAAGGTTTCTATCTCTATTGAGATTACAATAATGCATTGTAAATAGGATTTAGATGCATATGCATGCTTTTCAGGGAAATTTGTCCCCCACGTTAAAGCATGCTTTCCCTTTCTCTAGACTTTTTTTTTTTTTTTTTGTTGCTCCAAGCCATGTTTACAAAAACTGTGAAAGCAGGCGCCGCTCGCCGCTTCGAGGTTCACTGACATGCCAGCTTACATGCCATATTTGTACAAACTTATTTTTACCGGAAAATGTTCAAAGAATTAAAAAAAGATTATATATAATTTTTGGTCAAAGGTAAGCTTAATACCTCTAGTATGAATTATTTTTTTGTGCATGATGCCTTAAAAAGTGTAAAAAAAAATGTCATAAATGCGACAACTTTTAATAAAAAAATAAAATAAAATTGTGTCTGGTTTACTCTTTAATACACTATTGATATGATTTTGTGCGGCCCTTAAAGTATATGCACAGCATGACTTGGAAAAACATACAAATTGACTGAAAATGACAAAAATTACTCTTGAAAATCCAACTGACAACAAAATTATACAAGCATGAAAGAAAAATACGAAACACATCCAAAAATACACAAAAGTGACTCCACACGCTCAAAAGACAGCAGAAAAACACTAAAAGGACAGAAAAATACACAAAACGACATAGAAATGTGCAAAATGACAGGACATTAAGTACTGTGAAACCACAAAAAATTATTCCACACATCCAAAAGACAACGGAAATGCGCACAAAAAATACTCCAGAAGGACAGCAAAAATAACACCCACCCCACCCGCAAAAAAAGCCCCAGCAGAAATACACAAATGACTTCAAATACACACAAAAGGACATTAAATACACAAAAAGAGAAAAATATAAACAAAATGACAACCTTTTGTTCTTTCCTCTACTAATGCTCAGATTAGTCATTATTCTGAATTGCGACACCACTGTTGATAATGTGGCCTTTTGAAAAGTCAATCACATTTTTGTGGCCCTTGCTGTGATAAAAGTTGTCCATCTCTGCTATGTAGTTATGAAAGTAAACAATAATTCGCCTTTTAAAAATATATTTGAAGGATAATTAACATTGTCCATCGAATGTGTCTTTTAGTGTAATTTATTCATAAGTATGGCTGGTGGTTCCCTGAAATCGTCTAATCTGGCAACATTGGTTGCAGGAAATCTTGAGCAACATATATACTGTATGTATAAGAAATGTTTTTATTATGAATATCTATGTAGAGTAAAGCTCACGCCTGCCCCCTGGTGTCCGTTTGTAATTTCTACCCCTGCAATGCGCCAAGAACCATCTCAGAGCCCGAGAGGCGGGGTTTTGTTTCCGCCGGGACGTTTAGCGATGTTGCACAGTCGTGTTGGCGGAAGTGTGAGAAATCCAACTTCCGCAGAAAAGTTCATTTATTTCTGCTTCGGTGGAGTTTGTTTTTGGTTCGTTTTCATAGAAAATACACACGCCACACTGCTTTTCCTTTTACGTGTGTAATTGTAGTTTTTATTTACAATAATGTTATTAACACGCTGTATGACCTTAATGTCAATTTTAAAGGCTTCCTGTCGGAAACAAACGTTTGGAAAGGTGCTTTTACCAAATAGGTTCTGCAGCTCTGCACAGAAAGGTAAGCAGCACTCAGGTCACACATGCAGTAACACCTCCATGAGGGTAGGGGGCAGCAGAGGCCGCACACAAGACCAGAATGTTAATTTTTGGATTTTCATTTAAACATTCTTATTTATTCTGGATATTTACAAATGATACATGGATTAATATGAATATTGATATTTAAAAGTTACCAAACAAAAAAAACTAAAATATTAAATAATAATGTAATTAAATGTTAATATTAAAATTATTCACAACACAATACACAACAATGACAGAGGTCACTCACTTAAATGTTACATTTCCAATAATTTATTTGGGGAAATCGTATAACAGTAGGTTAAAATTGAAAAAAAAAAAATCTATATATATATATAGAAATAATAAATAACTTAAATAAAAAAATACTTACAGAAGTTACTTATCAGCTCTTCATCTCAAACGTGCTACCGTAGTAATAAATATGCAAGAATTCAGCATTACTTTCCTAAAGAATGGCTTAATTTCACATTTTGTCTTAAATGGTCCTAAATATTATGTGTACAATCTATTGTGTGAAAGGGTCCTCTGCTAAATAAATGAATCTCTTTCATAACGAAGTGAAAGTTTTTATTTTGGAGTATTTCAGTGATTTGCTTCTTTTAGTGGTTTAATTCTGACATTGTTTATTTATAAAATGGACTGTAGTTATTAATGATATGATACATACGTAAATATGTCAGATTTTATCTACAGACTGATTTCCATCTGGTTGCAGGTCAGACGGTGGTGTCTGAACGAAGGGGGTCTGTGTTTACTGTTGCCATAAACCGACCCCAGCAGCGTAATGCAGTGAACCAGGAGACGGCCTTGTGTCTGCTGGAGGAGCTGAAGGCCTTCGACAGTGACCCCCAGTTAAATGTGGCCGTCCTGTATGGGAAAGGTTAGGAGACGGAACAATCTGCAGTAATTATATGATTTTACATGTCTTCGTATTGTAGCGTACTTGTTGAAAAATACAGACACAAGTGCTTGTCGTAGTTCACCAAAGACTCGGGGCCTGATTTACTCACAACATAAAACACAACTTGATACCATGCAAACACATGTTGCAGTTGATTTACCAACTGAGTAAACTGATATTTTTGGACTCCTTTTGTGTAGACCTTTTGTCTATTTTTAGTCTTTTTTTATTTATTGTCAGAGTCTTTAGTGTGTTTTTGGAGTTGTTTTGGGGTTTCTTGTTTTCGGAGTCTCACTGTATGTCTTTGGACTTGTTTTATGTGTTTTTGAAGTTTCCATGTGTGCTTTTGGAGTCATGTTTGTTTTTGAAGTCTCGTTGGTTGTTTTTTGTTTCTTATGCTGTTGTTTTTAGATATTGTGGGGGTGTTTATGGACTTGTTTTATGTGTTTTTTGGGTCTCAGTCTTCAACTTTTTCATTTCCGATATGATACGGATCGTGCAGCCTTGCGTATCGGCCGATACCGATATTGATCCGATACAATATCAGCATGAATCATACATACTTTTATTTATATTATTTTTATTTATTTTTTTTAATAAAAAAATAATAATTACTTATTTTGTAGTGTGGAATGTTAGAAAGGGCTTGTCAAGTGATGTTACTCAAACAGAGAACATTAGTCAGCAACAATAGGTATGAGAAAAAAGTGACCCATTTGTTATTAACCAATTGGTTACATATATTTTAACCTTTAACATAATATCTACAGTATTCTACAATTGAATAAAAAATAAAAATAAATGAATTGCAAAAGAATAAATAAATAAATAATCGGAAATTTGAATTCGATATCCGATATTTGTTTTCAGACTGATATCGGACCGATATCCAATAACAATATCGGATCAGGACACCCCTACTGTGTCTTTGGATTCTTACTCTGTGTTTTTGACATTTTTTGGGGTGTTCATGGACTTGTTTTGTGTGTTTTTGAGTCATGTGTGTATTTGGAGTTCTTTTGTGTACTATTATGCAAGTTGTTTTGTGAATTCACGTCTATATTTTGTGTGGTTTTGGAGTCAGTTTGTACAGAGTGTTGTTTTCTTTCACATTCTGTCTAAATTTCATTTTCTTATTAAAAAACACCCCATATTCTACATTAGGTGATAAAAAGTTCACTAAAACAAAACAAACACTTTAGCGAGACAGTGGAAAAAGTGAAAAAACCTCACCATTAATACTTTTTTTCTTTCTGAAGGACTCTTTAATTTTTAATATTAGACAGAGAGGGGCAGGAACTGTAACGTAAGCAAGTTTCCATTTGTTGTGACTGGACAGATTCTCCAGTTTTTAGCCTTTTTTGGGCTTCTTTCACTCTTTTGATCTGCCTGAAGGGAGCACAGAGTGAAAAAACACACACACGTACACCTGTGAGGTGGCCTGCACTGTGTCAGCCACCCAGATCCAAAGAACTGCTGCAGCTCCTAATGCCTCTAAAAACAATCAGCACACACACACACACACACACACACACACACACACACACACTGAGTGAACTCTATCCCTCAGTGGAAATAATGTCTTCAGCCATGATCAACCAACCTGTGGGATTGTTCATCTGTGTTTTTATACTGAAGAGTTTGAAGCTTCTCCAGATGATGGCTGATCATTCCTCTGGTTCCTCACCGTGTGTGTGTGCATACATGTGTGTGTGTCAGAGAGAAATTAGCAGTACAGTTACTGTGGGCTTTCTACGCCTAAATGGCTAATCTGCCATTCCCACAATGTGTTTAATGTGATTTAAATCCTCCCACAGCTGGTGTTGCAGTGTTGTGACTAAACCTTTGAGCTTCATCAGGTTGAAGAGTCAAATGGACAACTTTTATCTCAATGGGGGCCACAAAAATGTGATTGATCTCAGGGTCACGTAATGAGAATTCACATGAGCATTTTAAATTGAATCAAAAGTCAGTATTTTGATTCTAACCAATCCAAACAGTATTATTTACTTTTTTTGTATGTTTTTGTTGTTGTTTTGTATGTTCTTGTTAAAAATCATGTTATTTACAGTTATTTACAGTTATTATGTGCCCCCCCCATTGTGTGTGTGTGTGTGTGTGTGTGTGTGTGTGTGTGTGTGTGTGTGTGTGTGTGTGTGTGTGTGTGTGTGTGTGTGTGTGTGTGTGTGTGTGTGTGTGTGTGTGTGTGTGTGTGTGTGTGTGTGTGTGTGTGTGTGTGTGCGCGGTATCATGTAGGTTTTTTGAAAAAAATCTAATTTTCTGCACTTTAGTTGTTATTTGTGTGTGTTTTTCATGTTTTCTGTGTGTTTTACTTTACTACTGTCTTTTTGTATTTTTCTTTATTTCTCTTTTTCGTGACGTTTTGTGTTTTTTAGTGTCATTTTGTGCGGTATTGATTTTGTTTGTTTTTTGCTATCATTCAGTGTATTTTTCGCTCGTTTTGTGCATTTTTGTTGTTGTTTGTTTTCATTTGTGTTTTTTTTTGTATTTTTGTTGCCATTTGTGTGTTTTGGTGTCATTTTGTGTGATTTTGTTGTTGTCTGTGTTTTACTGTCTGTGTTTTCCTGTCTTTTTTGTACGTGTCTTTCCTTTTATGTATTTTTGTTGAATTTTGATGTCATTTCCTGTGTTTTCAATGTTTGTTTTTGGTATCATTTAGTATATTTTTCTCTCATTTTGTGCATTGTTTTTGTCGTTTGTGTGTTTTCCTGTCATTTTTAGTGTGTTGGGAGACATTTTGTGCATTCACATTGTGGGGCCGAGGCTGCCTGTGTCCCCTGGACCACCAGTTGCCTATGTCTGGGTTAAGGAATGAGAAGACACCCTGGGAGGTTCTCTGTGTTTCTGCTAACATGAGGAATCCATTTCTTCCAAATTAACACCAACACGATCGCTCTCCTCGTTCTGGATTTCCAGCCTCTGTGGGAATAATTGCTCTCAGCAGGATTTTGGATATTTGGAATGCTTGGGATTCACATTTCTGTGGGTGTTTCAGGTCTAATTGTCAGCGCAGCTGTATCAATGAACTCCTGAGGATCAGAGCAGGAATGAACAGTTTTTAGGTGTTAGAACGTCATTAATCTTGGAATTGAGGTTGAATAAAAACTCAATCTTACTAAATATGAGCATTAATTAACCCTCCAAATCTCCTCCATGTCTCTTTATAAGGTCATTGAATCATGTGATGTCCCACAGCCTCTCAGCTGTCAACAAATGCCCCAAAACAAAACTCCAAATCAATTTATTTGTGCTTTTGTTGCTAGTTTTTAAGCAACTTTTTTAAGTAGGTTTGTGATGACATAAAGTGAAAGAAGGAAGTTGCAGCAGGCCAACAGTTGGATTCAAAATAAAAGCGCAAAGCACAACCATGAATTTAAAATGATGGTTTTTTACTTTTTGGCTGCATGAATGATAAAAGAGGAACTCTAGCCTCTAACTAATTTTATACGGCTTCCAAAATAAATGCAAAAAATGACACAAAAGAACAACAAAAATACACAAAAGAACAACAAAAATACACAAAAGAACAACAAAATTACACAAAAGAACAACAACAATACACAATTACAATGAAATACACTCCAAAAATATAAAAATGATAATAAAACACTCCAAAAAAACCAAACATAAATTACTTAAAACATGACAAAATACAGAAAATGGCTCAAACACACAAGAAGACAACAAAAGTATCAGAAGAACACACACGACGACTACAGAAATACAAAATAGACTCCCAAAACCACAACCAAAACATACACAATGAATTCAAAAACATACTAAATGACAGAAAAATAGACAATATGACAACAAAAACAGAGTGTGTGTGTGTGCGTGTGCGTGTGTGTCGACCAGCTTGAAACGAGCTGCTTTCCAGAGTGCAGATGTTTGTTTGGTTTTTTTTCACTCCCTAATCATTCCTTACTTCATATTTCCTGCTGCGTTAGTTTGTAATTTTGTGGTCTCTTCCAGGAGGGAATTTCTGTGCTGGTTATGATCTGAAGACACTGGCCAATCAAACTTCTCCCCCTAAATTGGAGCAAGATGTCACAAAAGGTCCTGGTCCAATGGTGAGCCATGCATAGGTTGTGTGTGTGTGTGTGTGCGTGTGTGTGTGAGCTTAAGTGCGAGGTGAGACTGTTTCTGATTATGTTATGATGTGTGTCCATTTCAAGTCTAAACCTATTATTAAACCCGGTCTGGTGGGAAATCTATATATCATTAATATAACATTTTTTTTTTTTCAACCTTAGGATCGTGACTACATGTGGAGTCACCTCGAAAAAAAAATGGGTCGCCTGAAATGTCTAATAATAATAATAATTAGGTGTGTCCTGATCCGATATTGATATCGGATATCGGTCCGATATCAGCCAGAAAACAAATATCGGATTTTATCGGACTGCATCTAAAATCTCCGATATAAGCGTTCTGATAAGTTTTAGTTGTTTTTGTTCCCACCATATGCTGACAGTAAAAAATAACTGAAGTGAACATGAATTGTTGACTATTGTTCTTTGTTTGAGTAACGTCACTTGATCAAGCCTTTTTAAATATTCCACACTACAAAATAATTAATAAAAGTATGTATGATTCGCGATGATATCGTATCAGTATTGGCCAATACTCAAGGCTGCAATATTGGTATCATATCGGAAGTGAAAAAGTTGTATCGGGACATCCCATTTAATAATATAATAAAATAAAAATTAGTCATTAAAATTAGATTTTTACATTTATTTATTTATTTTGTACAATTAAAACGCAATACATAATATCACAGAAACAGGTATACAGTGCAGGAAGAGGAAGAAAGCTCATAGAGCTTAAATAATTGTTGTTTTTTTCTTCAAATTAAAACACCACACACAATTTCAAACAATTGCATTTCTATACTTTCACTTTCTCAATATAAATCTAATTCAAGTTAAATGTAGTATAAAAATAATCTGAGCTGGCACATATTGTCACTTTGTGCACTAATACTGGCCTACTCTGTATTTGTAACACATTGTAACCAAGATTTTTTTTTTTAACAGAAAACTAATTTTGAATTAAAAAAAAAGTCAGAAATGAGTGATATAAAAATGAGGTCAAACAATGAAAAGGTAGGGAACCACTGTTTTATGTTAAATATTGCATTTGATCCCTCGAGGGATGCTTAGAGAGAACATGTCATCTTCCACCTTGTGGCAAAGTGGATCCAGTTTTCTACATTGGGTTAAAAGAACTAAATGTTTCCAAAGTGTGCTCCAAGTTGTTGTGTACATTTTCAGTGGTTGTGTTTCTTCACTTGACAGACTGAGAATTATAAGACAAACGCTGCCCTGTGAAGCCTCCATGGAGCCTGTTTGGATTGTGTGTGTTTGGACGCTTGGATGGAGGAGACCTCCTGTGCAGAAAATCATAGCTTTGTGTTACACAGAGCCTTGTTGGAGCTGCGCTCGGCTCGTCCGTCTGCTTTTTGTTTGACAGTTCAGAGATGAATTAGGATGTGAATCCCTCTTCAGGAGATAAACCAAATCAACAACGAGTGCTAGGATACACACAGAGGCTACACGCACAGTTGGAAATAGGGCTGGGCGATATGCACCAAAACTCATATCTAGATATTTTTTGTAAAAACGTTGATAAACAACATAAATCTTGATATTTTTAACTTAATAAAGTCCTACCAGAAAAACAATTCTGGGTTAAATTCGCTGATGTAAATGCCACACAGGCACATTTATTAACAAACATCTGCACAATGTTTGACAATTTTTGCTTTTACTCCTCTATTGGACAGCACATGTGAGTGAGTTCTGTAGGGTGGCTGGTTTAGGGGAAGGTGTGAGTTAGGACTCACTCACCAATCTCTGAAAACAAGTATTTTATTTCAAAATAAGCTATAAAATGAAAATATAGAATAGAATAGAATGCTTTTATGGTCATTATACACAAAGTACAACGAAATTAAGAGACAACTCTCGTGGTGCAAGATACAAAATAAAAAGAAAAAAGAAAGATAGATAAGTGTATTTACATGGAGAGCCACTAAGATAATATATCGTTATAGGCGACATTGTAATTTTCTATATCGCCAAATCAGAAATCTCGATATATCTTGAATCTAGATATATTGCCCAGGCCTAGTTGGAAAAATTATTTGCTAGTGATGCACTGATATGGATTATTAACAACCAGTCACTTAGATAATAATTTACAATTTCTCTGTCTGAAAACAGATAAAAAACTCTCTCTGTGGGTCTATTTTAATCTGTAAAGAATAACATGCAGTTTACTAACTTATTTTCATTGTTTTTGCACATTTCCTATTTAAACAGCTGTTTACTGTGAAGATTAAAAAAAGCAAAAAAATGGAAAAATGTCTCTTCCACATATGTTTTAGGCTTTTATTGGCAGTCTGCAGTGGCCATTTCATATTCCTTTCAAACTATTATTATTATTTTTTAATGGTGTAAAAATAATCTTTACATATTGTATAAATGTGACCAGCAGTGGTTAAAAAGAGTTTTGATCATTTCAAATTTTCCATTATTTGCTTGTAAGTCATAGAACAATGACATTCTGACTATTTTCTGCTAAAGTTTATGTTGTGGCATTGTTGACGTAGAGTTCTCCCTCCAGGGTCCGTCACGTCTGCAGCTGTCCAAGCCGCTGATTGCTGCAGTGAGTGGTTTCGCTGTGGCTGGAGGCCTGGAACTGGCTCTGATGGCCGACATGAGAGTGGTGGAGGAGAACGCCGTCATGGGAGTGTTCTACCGCAGGTTTGGTACGTCTGTGGATGGTTACAGAACCATAACAATATATGTTTTATTGTCACACACAGACATGAACATTGAACAGTCATCTGGAGACAGGGCCATCTATAAGGGGGAATAAAGGAGAGATTTTTGGGGCCCATCCATAAAGCCAGCAGAATGATGGTCCATTGTTCTATAAATCTGTGATAACCACATTTACTTATATATCTGAATAATATCCACTGTTATCCAGGAAGTTTGTTATGATTTGCGCTCTAGTAGATAGTCATTTTAAAGATGTAAATCCTTGTTTTAATCAGAAATAAAATACGGTATCTTAAAATTGACTAAAAATCTAGGGAAAACTGGTGAAATGGGATTTTAAAACCACAGAAATTGGTTAAAAGTTGCAAATTCGAGTGGCCCAAAACAAACTGAAAGTGGTAGAAATGGGGGAGGAGGGTTGGAAAAATGTAATTTAAAAAGTGGGAACAATTAGTTTAAACTGGCAAATAATGGACATGACAAAATTGTGAATGTGGTTAAATTGGTAAAAATGAAATATGGTAAAAATAGGTTAAGAGTGACAAGAATGGGCCAATTTATACGACATTAGGTAGAAAAGTGGTGGAAAGGGTTTATAAGTGTCGAAAATGTCTTGAAAGTGGAAAAAAGGCATTAAAAGGAGCAGAAAAAGGGTAAAAATTCTTAGTTTCTATCTCGTGTCTATACAACAATACTTTTTCTCCTAAGTTCATCCAATGGCCAGTATACATTTTTAGGATTACTGTATGTATATCCCTGCTTCCCTTTCCTCCACCTATGAATCTGTTTTCCTCGGCACACGTCTCCAATCCGCCTTCTGCTGCCGGAAAGTCGTCGTCCTTTGTATTTTTCGGCTTTGTTACTACGTCCTCTGTTATCATTACACTTGCTTGCGTCCAAGGATGGCGTCTCAGCTAGATAACACCAGTGACCGTGACCTTTAAGCACCACGGCCGCAGAGCACTGGCCAGTCTTGATAAGTAGAAGAGGAAGCAGCCGACTGCCAGGTTTCCACTGCAGGGCCCACATATTATTAATGTCCCCATGTTTCCTCTCAAACAGGCTGCTTGATAGCCTACTTACAGCAGCTAATCTTCACACAAAGAACGTAGCTGTTGTGGATTTGGAGGTCTGAAAATACAACCACAGTGTTGGAAAATACAGATGTTGTGCTTTGATTTCTTTATAGGGGATGTTTGTGTTTACATCACATTTTTGTCAGTAGAGCAGCTAATTAGCTTGAAAGCTAGGTAGCAACTTCAGCACATGCTTTCTACCGTCACATCTGCTGATCGTAGCCAATATTTAACTGTTTTTTTTATTAAAAACAAGCATGCGGACGAACATTTTTCACATCTAAAAGCAAATTTCCAGTGAAAGCATAAAAAAAATGATTCTCAGTCACTGTGTGTGTTTTGCTAATATGCAACGAAACCATCATTCACAAGACAACTATTCCTTTACATTCCTGTCGTTATTAATCAGTAGTGCCAGCGCAGCAGTGCAACATTAATGCCCAGTTAAAATGATTACCGGCTAACCTGAACACGCAGAGATGCTCAAAACGATGCTGAACCACTGGATTGCGACGCAAATCACAGTGACGGCTCTCATTCATGAAATAAATTAATATAAGATACAATAATACTTTTTAATAATAATAATTTTACATACGCTGGGGAAATTGGTGAAATATTTACCCTAAAAGTTTTGTTATTTTTCTCAATCATTCAGTGATTGTTTTTTTTGTGTTTTTTTGTTTTTAGATGTGTTTAATCTGTTTCATTGGTTCACAAATACTTTTATTCATTTATTCACTATTTATTTATGTATGTCAAGATAACAGAGAATATGTGTTAAATATTAATAAAACTACACATTTCTGAGTCTTTGTTCAAAAAACTCTGGTGTGGTAATTAATAAATCATATGCATTTCTATAGATAGTACTTAATTTAATAATATGTTAAGGTTTAATTTATTCAGACACACTTTTTCAGGAATTTTTGATGTAAATTTCCTGAAAAAAGTTGTCTGAATAAACAAAACTTTAGCATATTTCAAAAAAGAAGACAAACTGAACGTGCTGGAATTAGTTAATTTAATAAATACATGCCTAATTCTGCTCCTTAGTTTTTCTCCAATGGCGGGAGATAGAGAAGTAAACCAGAAAATGTTATTTTAAAAACATATTCTATACACCGTCGTTCATAAACTTATGAGTATAAGTTTAACACAGTAGATGCATGCAAGCGTAATTAAGCACAGATTTTTTTTTCCATGTGTCAAAACACTAATTTAAGGGTCTTACTAATGAATTATGATAACTTAAAAGACTACATATTCAGGATATAATTTGAGCTCCACCCTTCTCATGTTGGTCTCACAGCTAATCTGACGCCTGCGGTCAGAAAACCCTCATCAACTCACAGCTATGTTTGGAAGGAGGAAATGAGCTTTTTTTCTTGGCCTGGAATTAATAAATCCCACGTTTTGCTCCCTGTAATTAATTCTTGTGATTTACTCACTTTCTGAAGGCTTGTTTGTCAACACGTTGCAGTTGTTTCCTGCCGCCTGCCTTTGCTTTTAATGGTTAATTCATTTACTATTTTCTTTGAGCTATTGCCTCATTCAGGCCTGTGGATGATATGGTTTAAATGTGGGGATTTTTTAAAGGACTGTAATGAATTTTAATGAGGTGATATTTATTAGTTCATTTAAAGATGAGGCTTGGCCAACCAAACTTCCCCTACGTACCATTAAACGTTGCGATGTTCTGTGGGATGCAGAGTTTATTTAAAGGTCCTGTGTTTCTTGACGACTGTTTCCCTTTAATGTTTGAATCCTGTAACCGCTCTTTGCTCGGGTGCAGATGGCAGCGGCAGCCCGAGGGAATCCCTGTTGGCTTTGGAGTTTTATAAAACGCTGTGCGGCTCTGATGTGGGCCAATAGCAACCGCAACGATCTGACAGCTCTCTAGCACGTGATTGGCCGTCAAAACTTGCGGCTTCCTGTCTGGGGGCCCCTCTGCCCCACAACGGAGGAAATGAAAAGGAGGAGGTGGTTGCGTCACAGGAATCTGCTCTGAATGAAAAGCCACGAGCTTACTAAAAATTTTTTTTGTTATTTTGGTTTCGTCAGCTGAAGAAACTCATGCTTTCTTTGTGAAAAAAACTCCCAAAATTAGACAAGGTGGTTGTGATTTTAAATTCCCTCTAAGGCAGCACTCAGTCCTTCCACGATACCTCGATCTGGATGATTGAAAAAGAAGAAGCCACATGTTAGTTTGGAGCCAAGATGCAGTCCAGAAGCCAAACTGGAATCAGCCAATTCAAACACCTGCTCATTGAATCGCAGTGACTTAGTGCTGCGGTTGCATCATCTTACCTCAGAAAACAACATTCCTTTGAACAGCCGGGCTCTCTCATGAACGATGAGAGCAGTGCTGCTTCCAAGATGAGAATATAGGCAGAAAATTAGCAGAGCTAGTGTTAGCGTGAGTGTGAATATTTACAAAAGGAAGCAGGAGAGAGATTGGATGTCCCTGCAAATGAGACAGAGGGGATGTTTTAGTGATTCCTAGGGGGAAAATTTCAGCATGCCAACGGCATATCCAAGACGACATTGTTTTGCCACTACCAACCCATTAAGGAGATTAAATGGAGTGGACCTTCCTTCCTAAGGACCAGTTACTTATTTCCTGTGGCTGCTTAACAAAGACTTATGATGAACATTATAGAATAATTAAGCAAAGGACGTAATGTTAAACCGTCCTTTGATATTAAACCCATGAGGTTTACTTACCATTTGAGATTGGCATGGGAGCTGTGTCTCAGATATGGGAGGATGTAGATTTGGGACGCATCATCAATAGTGTTCCTTTAAATCAGGAGGTGTTTCAGCCTTTTTACCACTAGACACCCTCATCAAAGGTGGCCAACTACAGGGTAATCAAACCCGAGCTTGCGTCCCATAATTGCTTCCCACTCTCTCCTATCTGCAGCTTTGGGCCACCTCACACTCGGTCTGTGCCCTTTGTTCTTTTTTCTCCCTATAATGTGTCTGCTCTTTGATCTATTGAAGTTCAGTGCCGGTCGGATTTGGGTCTTTCAATGTAAACCCCAAACTAAACATCCGCCATTGTTTAGCCATAAGTTTCAGTGAAAACACCAGAAATGTGTGGAGAAATCACTTTGGCTGAATTTCTGGGTGCAAACACAAGAATTCACAGTAAGAATGCAGTAATAACACTTTTGCGCATCCGTCTATGGGACTCCACATCCCGCAATGCAATGCGCGAAACTCTTCCGACAATAAGAGCACAGTATTTTGAGTATTTTCCCCCAGCGATTGATATTTGATTTTTTTTTATTGTCTTTATTTGATAAAGAAAATTATCGTCTCCAGTAGCTTTAAGTAAAAGTACAGATACATGTGAAAAAATGTTGAGTACTGACTAATACAAATGAACTTAAGTACAAAATGTAAAAATAAACAATATATGTGTTCATAACTAACTAAAAAGTAATAATACACAGAAACAAAAAACATGTGAGCATCTAATTTCACTGCCAGCTAATTTCTAGAGCAGCCTGAGAGACGCTCTGGCTGTAATAAAAACACTAATTAGGATGATTTGATTTAAATGTGAAAATGGGAGCCACTTCCTGTGTGAATGAGCTACAAATATCCAACAACATTTGAACAACTCTTTCAAAAACAGTCCAATTAGTGTTCAAATAAAATATCGTTTTTATCATGTTTTAGTTGTTAAACTGATAATTATGTCATGCTGTTGTCATGGTGATGAAGCAGCAGAAGTTTTGCCCTGGGTAACTAATCATAGGGACTAGGATTAAGCTGCTCTGCTATTGTGACGATTAAATCCCTGTTTGCAGTCTTGGTGGTCTCGTAAAAAGTCACTCTGCAATCTAAATAGACCTGCTATTAAAAAGCTAATCGTGTGCCGCCCATCGATGACCCAACCCAAACTGACCGGTTTGCTTTGATTCTTAACTCGTGACTAAAGATCTGCTTCCGTCCATGTGTCCTTTCAGCTCGGAATCATCCGGAAGTCGTTAATCCACATCAAACCTAATCACATTACCCTCATGGGAAGCCATTGTAGTGGATTGTGCTTTGATGTGGTGAGCATGCCAGCAGAACCAGTAGCCAGCCAACCAGTAAACCTGAGTGTGCCATGTTTCACACTCTTCTTAAGTTATTCATGCTGCTGAACGCACCATCATTTCACCTTCTTTGGGATTTTCTACCAATATAATGACACTTCTTTTGATGGGTTTTTATGTTTGTGGATTGAATTACATCCAAAATATGGTGTGAACAACACTTTGCAGTCTTTTTATAGCTTAAAACAATCAGTAATCTGTGTCATCTGATATAATATATTTGTGAAATTTACATTTGGAGTGTTGAAAATCATGGAATTTAAAGGTTTGCTTAACATGGGGTTGAATGTCTTTCTACTCCGTTACTTTGTTGTGGTAACGGAGTGGAGTGGACAACATGAAAGTTGGTCACAGCCACCGCACACTGAGATACAACTCCATGGTTGTAACACCTAATGTCCTCCATTGCCTTTTTAAAAATTGACATCAAAAAGTTATTCTTGGATTTCCATGGATACAGTTGATGATAGGAAATAGAAAACTGATGAAAAGTTGTGGAAATTGTCAATCAAACCTGCGTTACAAGAAACTAGCGGAACTAGAAAGCTAGGATTTTATTAAGCAATGCACACTTGATATTTTCAGTGTGTTAAAAAGTATCTGGCCTGGACATATTTTTTCCCAAATGTGCCCCTAATTAGAATTTCGCCCAAATATATGTCAATCAAACTTTTTTTCATGCTCATGGAAGCTGCCTGTCCCAGACTCACACGCTAACACTGTTAGCCAGTGCTACTTTTGTAATGCTGTAGCACTGTGTATGTTGGTTTGGTTTGTCATTGCCCATCAGGACTAACTGTGTGGCGTTAGCTTATGCTTTGGCTTCCGCTAGTAAGGCCGTTCTAGTGCGACCACCAGTTTGCTAACCACTGATTTAGATGAATGCTCTGTGTTTTCGACCCACTGCCAGGTTGACCCATCGTTTGTCCACCAGTCTCTTTTGTTTTTTTGATCTGATTATTGTTTGTCTGTAACTAGTCATTAGAACATCTTATTTTTAGTCATTGTGGCCCTTACTTCCTTCAAGTCTTAGGCTGTGACCTGTAACAATTCTTACTGATTGTGTTTGTCAGGATCACTTCCAAATGTTTCCTTTTGTCTGACTCTCGTAAGCAACACATATTTTTGGAGTTTCTTCAAGGGGCCGCTCGCCAAAAGCCCTCGACTCGCTCTCCTTCATGTGGGACAAAGCGCAGGTCTGTCAAAGAGGACACATCAGAGACGGGAATATCAGAGAGCGAGGAGGATGAGGGGGAGTGGGAGGTGGTAGATCCTTCCGGAAGCAGATAGCGGTGGTGCCAACAGCAGATTGAAGGTTGAACCATCTTATCTGCTTCTCTTTGAGTGAAGCGTTGTCTTCCTCTGCCTCTTTTCATTGTGGTTGCTGGTTCCAGACCCTCTCATTGTCTTCCTGTGTCGACGCCGTTCCTGCAATCAAAGCTGATAGTGCTGGACAGGACACACACGTTGGACTTTAGTGCTGGTAGTAATCACATTTCTCCATGGCTAATGTAGTGAACAAATGAATACTTTATTTTGCTTTAAAAAAAATGAATTGACCATTATTGCTTCTGTTTTTTTTTTTTTTTTAATTTTTCACTGTACAGTTGTGCCAAACAAATATATTTTTCCTTGAATTAAGCATGAATATATGAAGAAAATGTGCATTACAAACACAGATGATTTTAAATGTGTACTTTTCTGTGCTTTAAACATCATAAAAGTGCTATGTGGGCTTCATGCACAGTGTTTTTTTTTTTATTGATTCCCTCCATCATTAGTTAGAGGGTGATTTGCTCCTTTCTTACTGCAGGGTGAGCCCAAACACCTTGCTCCAATTTGATGACACGTTTCCACTTTGACGACTAATTTGACACGGCATTGAGCTGGAGAAGCCCCGCCTCCAGGAAGCTCTCTGCCGTGATTGGTTTCTACAGTCTATGTATGTACCGGTGAACGCCCCGCCCCCACGCTCTGTCTCGTGTTTATAAAGCAACATGAGCTCGGCTACGGAGTAGGTGGGAGGAGGGCGGGCCGTCCTCTGGCCCTAAATCACCGTGCGGGGAGAGGAAGTCAGTGTCCCGTCTATAGACACACCCACTCATGAATATGCATAAGTAGGCCACAAATCAGCTTGTTTGTGTAGAGTTGCTCAGAAAGTTACTTTTCAGAGGCTAAAACTCTGGAAAACAGGCGAGTTTGGGAAAATAAACCTCAAATACTATGTTTTGGGGTTCTTAGAACAAATGAGATGGGTGAAAAAAAAGCATGACATGGGACTTTTAACTGTGTGACAAGTTTGGTTCTGTAAAGTAGGACAAAATTTTTTTAAGAATTGGAAAAATTAAGGCATGTTTGATTCAGTTTTAGATTAAAATAGAAGTGAAATGATTAATTCATTTGAAGGATTTAAACAGTAGTTGATTGATATTCAATTGTGAACAAACTTGTGCAAATGCTGACTATATATACTGTATATATGGTCGTGTATGTTTTTTCCCTGCTACAGAGGCTGTGTTCGAAATGTCGCACTCCGTAATATGCACTACAAACTAAATTAGTGTATACTGTCTATATATATTCTATAAGTATAGTTAGGATGATTTGTATGGTGACCGTTCCCACTGAAGTATACTTCCAAGTTTCCCAAGATGCATTTAGAACCTACAACGACAGACTCAGTATGAGTAGTACGTTAGTATGACATTTGGAACACAGCCCATGTCGGCTTTATCTTGGTCTTTATCCTGTTTTCTATGGAGGGTTCTATATTCCCATCACCTGATCTCCTGTATGAACGTGGTTCAAATTTATACATCTGAATGTCCTTTTCAAGTAATTATCTGCAGATCAAAGTGGTGCAAAACTCCACTAAGATAAATCCTAACTGAAAACACTTTCAGGTGATCAGTTCTGATAAATAAAAAGACTCCTCACATGTTCCACTCCTGTAGATCTAAGTTAGTACTTTTCAATTTCTGAAATTGTTTTTATTGTTTCTGAGCCGTCCAGTCTGTAATTTACATTTCTGGAGAATCCTGTAATGTGGGATTATTTAAAATTTGAGTGAAATGTTGCACTTGCAGACAGAAATCACACCCTCCTCCTTCTCCTCCTGCCTAATCACAATCTTCTGTCTGAACCTGAAGCCGGCCCCTGGATTGGTCACACATGTATTAACACTGGTATTCCATGTATTCCAGCTGAATTTATTTGAACGACGCAGAAAGAGAGGCGAGCCCACCGTAGTATGAATAGGATCACGTTATGAATGAGAAGGGGAGGTATGGGAGAGAAAGAAATGTTGATTTGGGGTTATGAAAACATGTTGGACACATGTGCTCTCAATAAGAGGCGGTCAAACAGAATCAGCGACTTGGAGGAGGTACGGAGTCGGGATTGTGGCGAGGAGCTGGGGAGAAGGGAACGGTAGGAAGCGTGCCAGTTGCAGCTGGTGCTGTTTGGAAATTAGGAGAGATGCCAGAAGCTTCTTTCCCTCTCTCTGTCCCCCGTGGACGGAAATAATGCGAATGTGTCCTGTGAGATTGAGAAATGCAATGGTTGAAATTCACCTAGAGGGCAACGTTTGGGTCGAGCAGTAAAATTGTTTCAATACCTAGCAGGAAAAAGATGTCAACAGCTTCAGTAGCTCACACTCACACATTAGTTTAGATTTAATATGCACAAGGTTTTTTTTTTTTTAAATTTTTTCTCAGAATTCCCAACAGACTTTGCCCCTTTTTTTGCCTCTTCTTGGTTTACCTAGTGCCTGATATTTAACAAAAACCAACAAAATGACTGCCAAAGTTTTGAAAATGACAACAGAAATGCACAAAATTACTTACATCACACAAAACGGCAAAACTATACAGAATGACTTCAAAAACACACAAGACGAACACACAAAAAATAAAGACAATCACACTAAAAATTGGAACAAAAATAGACAAATGTTCTCAAAGAAGACTAAAAAAAGAAAAACGCACAAAAAGACGACAAGTACACAAAACAGAATGACCACCAAGACCAAAACCACAACAATAATACACAAAATGCCAACAAAAACCAACAAAATGACTGCAAAAGTGTAGAAAATTACAATGAAATACATAAAATGAAGACAAAAGTCCACAAAACAAACATAATGACCCCTAAAAAAGAAACCACAACAAAAATACACAAAGTGATTCCCAAAAAACATATACAAAATAACAACAAACACCAACTATTTTGTTGTTTCTTGTATTAAATACTCAGATTGCACTATTCCCCACTCTTATCTGTTGTCCTAATGTAAAAGGCTGATCTATATGTATCTTATGTTTGGTGATTATAACATAGTTGCCTTCCTGTTATTCTCACTTAAAGTCTGATGGTTTTCAAGGCGTTCCCCTGATAGATGGTGGCACGGTGCGATTACCACGTCTCATTGGTCTATCCAGAGCCCTCGACTTGATTCTGACTGGACGACCAATCGGAGCACAGGAGGCGTTGGCTTATGGACTGGCCAATCGAATCGTTCCTGACGGTCAAGGTATCCATCCATCCATGCATCCATCTATACTTCCATGCAGCCATCTATCCATCCATCTATCATCCATCCATGCATCCATCTATCCATCACCCATCCATCTATCTATCCTTCCACGCAAGCATCTATCCATTCATCCATCTATTCATCCATGCATCATCTGTTCATCCATTATTCATCCATCCATCCATCCTTCTACGCATGCATCTATTCATTCATCCATCCATCCATCCATCTATCCATCCATGCATCATCTGTTCATCCAGTATCCATCCACCCATCCATCTATCCATTCATCTATCCTTTCACGCATGCAACCATCCATCCATCCATCCATCCATTTTCTTTGTGGTTAAAACTATTTTTTCAAATTACTGGTTTTGTGATTTATTGACACAGATGTTTTTCTGACATGAAAAAGAAAGTCCGGTTTCCAAATGAAGACATGATTTGAATAAATGGTCGTGCAGTGTAATGAGCCAGGCCGTGCAGGTGTTCTGGTTTTTCGTAGCGTGCATTGTATTAAAGGGCAATTGATTTGAATGAAGTTTACCATTGAGTTTGTTTTATTTGGCTTCATCAGCGATATCTACCTCTCCCCTTAACCCTAGACACATACGCTGGATTAATCAATACATAATCAATTGTGTTTTATTAATGCACAAACTCATCTGAACCTCTAACTCCCCTAAAAAGCCTCTTCGCGTGCTGGTTCTCCCTTTTTCCACTGATGTGAGAAGAAGATTAGCTATAATTTTTCAAGGAAACTTGATCAGCAGCCCACAGCACAGACAAACAGTGGAAGAGGAAATCAGAAATTGCTGTGTTAGGGAAGTTGTGTCTCATGTACTGATCTGTTGGAACAGAGGAACAAAACAGATCTTCAAACCCTGCGTGAGTTTCTCAGTTATTTGGTTTTTCCAACATAAGTTTAAAGAGTTACATTGACTCTGAGTTGGATAGAGCAGATAAAGACCAGCACGGCATTGATAAAGCATGTAACGCAGTGATACTTTAGTTATTGTGTGTGTCCATGCATGTGCAAGTGCATGAATAAGCACAAATGCTCCTTCCTGTTTCATGTTGCAGCTCTGCAGGTTGCTCTGGAGCTAGCGGAGCAGATCAGCTCTTTCCCTCAACAGTGTCTGCGTGCCGATCGATCCTCAGCCATCTACAGCTGCTATGATGCTCAGTCCTTCACACAGGTACAGCTGAATGTTCCACAGGTTTCTATTACCCATAATTCAAGAAAGTGTCTATTTGTACGGTTTCCCTACAGACAACCCCCAGTGCTACTGGTATGGTTACCGAAGTACAAGCACTGTACGTAGTGTTTTAGGATTAGGTTTAGGGTTAGGGTTAGGTTTTAACCCAATATTGCAACAATTTTTACGGTTAGGGTTAGGTTTAGGGTAAGGTTTAGTCTAATCATGTCACGTAAACTGGCCAATGACTGACCTATCACGTGACCTAAACTGGCCAAATAGGGGCGCTCTGTACGGACAGAATGTTGGTATATTGATACGGCAATCGTACAGATAGCCACTACCATAATTCAACTTGCAAGGATATTTTTAAATGAGTATATTTTAGTTTAGAGGTGTTTAATCTAAGTCTTTAGAAGATTATGGGTTAAAACTGACTCTCATATTACATTGATTACATCATTTCTTCCCACTTTGCATAATTTTTATGGTTTTTCTTTAAAGATGCTTGAGACGATAATTTTTTATCAAATACATTCATAGTATTGGCCTCATTGATCAATAAATCAAGGATCATTAGCTTGGGAAAAAAAGATTTAAAAGGTTGAAATTGCAACTGGAAAGTTTGTTTTGATCTCCACTGTAAACACTCTTATTGGCATTGGTGGAAAAGTTTGGCACATTGCATCATGGGATGTGGAGTCCCGTAGACAACTAGTTCGCAACCGTTTCAGTCCGTGACTCCAAAAATGTAATTTAAAAAGTGGAAATAATTAGTTTTAACTGGCACTGCTACCCCTCGGGGAAAATGGGTAAAATGCAGAGAAGAATTTCACTATGGTGATGAATAAAAGTTTCATTATTATTATTATCAAACAATGAGCATGACAGAATGTGGTTGAATTGCCAAAAACTGAGTGTGAAATATCATGAAAAAAGGTTAAAAGTGACAATAATGGGTCAACATATGTGACATTAGGTGGGAAAAGTGGTGGAAAGGGTTTATAAGTAGAAAATACAGTATGTGCAGGAAAGGCACTGAAATTTGGTGGAGAAGTGGCAGAAATTGCAGTGATGTAGCAAAAATGCATTAATAGGAGAAAAATCTGTCAAGAAAATGTGATGTAAATAGGTTAAAATATGGCAAGTTTGGTGAAGTTGCAGAAAAAGGGTAAAAATAAGCAAAAATAGGTGACCCCCTCCCTGTGTCTGTCGACCCCAAATGGGGTCTTGACCTCAACGTTGAGAACCCCTGTCTTTGACGGATGCATAGAAGCGGTTTTATTTATACTGTGATTTCTTGTTTTTGCCCTCGAAATCACTGCTAAAGTGACTTCTGGTGTTTTCACGGACCAAAAGTACAGGCAAAACAGTGGCAGATGTTTTTTTATTTTGAAACTTACACGGAAAAAAACAAATCTAGCCAAAATTGAATGTTTTGCAGAGAGAGGTGATATCACTTGGAATACCAGGAACAAACTAGAACAAAAATAGAGTCAAGCCAATCACTGTTCTCCTCATGTGGTGAATAAACAAAATAAATCACAGTAAGAATAAAGTGAAAACACTTCTATCTATCAGTATATGGGACTCCACATCCCACAATGCAATGCACAAAATCTTACCAACAATGTCAATGAATAGAGTATTTACAGTGGAAATGAAAAAAAACGTTCGAGCAGCAATTTTAACTTTTTAAATCTTTGCTTTTAAGCAAATGATCTTTGATTTATTGATCTCTGAGGCCTACACTATGTCTTTAACTGATGATCACTCATATATGATTCCAACTTGAATGTTTTGACAAAGTTCAAGTGAGTTTCAACTGTTTTGCACATTAATAAACTTAAATCTGTAATTGCTACTTTTGTACATTACTTATAGAGCTTTTTCTGCGTGGACGAGGCTTTTGCCATTTATGCACTGTTGCATTTGGGACCAAAAGTGTTATTTTCAATGTTCATTGCCATCACTATAGTTCAGTATCAGTCGTACAGCTCTGTTCCGTGTTCAGGCGATGCAGTATGAAGTGGACCACGGAGCACCTGTCATCGAGGCGGAGGCCGTAGCCGGTGCAGTCCGATTCAGCATGGGAGAGGGAAAAGGAGGAACGTTCTCTAAGGATTAAACAGGCAGAGGACTAATGATCTGTGATCACACACAAACACATACACTAATTATGAAATAGTTTTTGATCTTGAGTTCATTGAAGAAATATCAGTGTTCCTTAAATGTACTTTCATTCAACATGTGTTAAAGTATTTCCATATTTCTTCATGTTATCAATTCTTTTGTTGTATAAAGTAAACAGTTCATAAAAAGATAAAGCTTTGCACATGGTGAATAATTATCAGGTTGGTCCAAATCTGTTATATTGTGTCAAGGTTTTAAAGAGGAAGCAGTCACAGGTAAAATAATTAGTTTTCAGAGAATTTTATTACTTAAGAAAATGTAACTCTTAGTGCCTGATTTCTTTAAGGTTTGCGTGTATAAAAACGTGCGCTTTAAACTTTACACATGTTGCAGTTGCACCACGCAACAAGGAACTCATCAAATGTGCAAAATACCACCAGCAATGTACTAAGTATGTTTACCTCTAATGAATATGGAATCTGGGCGAATAGATGAATGTAGCACACGCAATGTGATTTACTGTTTTCTGCTAAACAACATCCAGAAACTAACATTAAATGCATGAGAAGAAACAAGCTCTGTAATTAGTATATTTAGGGACTTTATTACCTTCACCAAGGAGGTAATACTGTATACTTGCTGGCATTTATTTTTTAGGATTAGGTCAAAAGTGATTAATTTTATTTATTTATTTATTGTTTACCAAAGATACACTATAGGCCATGGAAGATTCAATTCCATCCAAGATTCCATCACATCATTGACAGAATTTCAAAAATTCATATTCATAATTAACTGATCTTTATGAAGTTTGAGCCACTTATGTTGAGTTGTTTCCTCAATTATGCCACCAAGTTTCATCCAAATCGGATCTGGATTGCGCATTTCATTGCGATTTTTCCCAAAAAATGAGGGTGCTCATACATTTGAACCTACTGTATAGACCCATGCCATATGACCTCACAGGTCACGC
Source organism: Gouania willdenowi (assembly GCF_900634775.1). Lineage (NCBI taxonomy): Eukaryota > Metazoa > Chordata > Actinopteri > Blenniiformes > Gobiesocidae > Gouania > Gouania willdenowi. The sequence continues at coordinate 22,644,556 of NC_041063.1, read as the reverse complement.
AGAGAGCCCACAGTGATGGTAAACTTTTGCGCTGTGTTTAAATGTTCTAACACGGCTGAGACTGGAGTACACAAGTCTTTCTTCAGGAAATCAACTAAATTAACTAAATTGTTTTATTTGCATTGATCCAAGTGTGCAGATCTATTTTTCACACATTTATGTCATCAATAAAATAGCTCAGATTCTGAAAAACAAGCATTGCACACTCATGTTACAGATTAATTATGAAAAATTTGCCTACTTACACCACATGGAGTCCAATATGAATAAAAGCAGCTACTTCACAAATCCAGCCACAAACAATCTGGTAATTGTAAACTTCCAGTCCCTTGAAACTTTTCATGTGGTCCATTGTGTCTGAGCTAGATGTAAAGACGAGGTAGTTCACAATGTCAGGATAAGTCACTCCCGGGAAATAAGAGACATCTTCATTCCATTAAGTTGTCAACAGGAACGTTGTAGGGGTCATTCCAGCCAATCGGACCCAGTTTTTCCTTGTACCGACTTTTCTCAGCTTCTGGTAGAGTGTCAACATAATCCATGACCTCCGACATATTGAGGCCAAATGGAGACGACCTTCGACAATTGTTTAGCACCTGGGCTGCTTTCAATAAGTCAAAAAATAACTATGGTAATCAAGTAAACACACCCACGCAGGTGCATCCCTATAGGGCCGTCATCTTCCAACATGGCGCTGGGTCAATGTGCCGTTACGTCAGTCGTAAGGGTCAATTGTTATTAATATGGATATAAATTTCTTCCAAGCCTTTAAAGTGTGAATGATCAAGGCACCATAATCAGGATCAATGATTCAATCTGACAAAGAGGAGATTTGGCGCTCATGTTGAAACTGATTAAACAACAATGTCGCACTAGAACTCAAAAGTTCACATTTGAAGGTGGTCCTTGTGGTTACATAGAAACTATAATCTAGAACAATATGTTAGAAAACATCAACACTACTTCTAAAGCATGTCAGACAATAGAACCACTCAATGAATCAAAAACAGAATGAATGGATTTGGGAGATCAACAATGACAAACACAGTGCACGTGTGTAACTACTGCAGAACATTCTGCACTTATCTGTGCCTGACGTATGGTAAGCATCTCTCAGCTTGGCCGAACGAGCGTTTCCCTGTAATTCTGTGTGTGTTGATGAGACCGTGTGTGCTTTCTTCAGCAGGAAACACGCCTGATGTACTCCCTGTTTCACCAACGACTCGCTCACCTTTTTAAACCACAAAGAACTCATTGGAAGAACTGGAACTGAAGTAATAGGTGTGTGTGTGTGTGTGTGTGCGTGTGTGTGTGTGAGAGAGATACAGACAAACAGACAAAGACCTCATTAGGTCTAGGAGGTGTCCTGTCTAGACAGTGTGATGACAGGACACAGAACTTCTATTTATTGTTGCCTCCTCCCTCTTATTTCAATACACACACACACACATATGCACACATGCCACCTGCTCTGCCTCAAGGGGTGCACACACACTTGCGTACAACTGTAAAAATGCACTTTTCAAGTGCTTTTTAATTCCCTGTCAGCTTTTGTACAGAGGGGTTGTTGTGGCACGGCGAGAAAAGGTTGCGTGGCTTTTGAGTGACACAAAAGATGAATGTTTCTAGAAGTGTTTTCAAACGTGCCGTTTTGTTTCCCTGCGATGACTCATGTGGGTCGGCAAAAATGAGCCGTTTCCTTCCATAGTTTTATTCCGAACGCGACTATTTCCCCCGTTTCTGTGCTCAGGGTTACAGTCAATAAAGCATCAGGAAAGAAGCGGTTGGTCTCATGTAAACTTACAGTTTAACCACTGAATGTGTGTGTTTTAAATCAGGAGTGAGCTACTAATTCAGTAAAAGGAGCCGCGGTTTGCACTGTCACCTCACAACGAGAAGGTTTCCCATGTTTACTTTGAAGTAATGGCTGCACTGCTCCTCAGCCCTGGTGGGAATGGGAAGATTTTTCAGTGTTTTATTATTATGAAGAATTGAAGAATATGTTCAATTATTTGTAGGGGAACGTACGATTTGGAAAGGTCATAGTTTAAAGCGTTTGCCTCAATTCCCCTCATTTTTGACCACGGGCTAGGCGATATGGACCAAAACTCATTTATCAATAGTGTTTCTTAAAATGTTGACCAGAAGTCAGACCAGAAAGACAATTCTGGGTTAAATTTGCTGATGTAAAATGCTACACACGCACATTTATTGGTGACTGTTCTTTCACAACATTCAACAATGCAGCAACAAGTTGTGCTTTTGGTGGTTTTAAAGCCCTGTTTTGCGCCGTCGCTGGCTCTATTGATCACCCACAATGCCGTGCACTCTACGTCATCGCAGATACTTCCTGTGTTTGTTCCGCTCCGGAGCGGTTATGTTCACGACTCTCCTAATCGCTCTAGGGTTTGATTGGAAAGGCTCTGAGACCCACAAAAACAATCGCTCTAGAATTCACTTGTTTGATTCGCTCTCAACTTTGTTTGCGTGTTCACATCGCCCAAACAAGGCAGACTACCCCAGCAAACAAATCATTTAGCATTTTAATCTCTCTCGGACCTATTGGTGTGAATGCACCCTTAAATAAGATGCGGTGCTGTTGTTCAGGACACAATGTAAGCGCTGAGATGTTTTAGTTCTGCAAAGATTAGCAAGGTTGGTAACAGGCGTCATAGCGCCAGCTACTGGAGCGGAGGAGGTATTATCAGCATTGTATTGATAGCTTGTTTGAAGTTTATCTTCGTTCACTTTAAAGCATCATTACAGGAGGCTTTAGGAGTCAGACCTGGCTCGTAGAATGCTAGTTATCAATCACTGGTCTAAATGTTTTTGGATTGTTGGAGGAGTTCATGGGAAAATCTCTCCACAGGCCTTTAAGCTAGGAGGTTGCAATGCTAACTTCTGCTCTGCCCAAAAGCACTTTCAACATCCATCCATCCATTTTCATACCCGCTTATTCCCGTTTAACAGGGTCACGGGGGTCTGCCGGTGCCAATCTCCGGCTCTCATAGGGCGCTGGGCGGGGGTACACCCTGGACAGGGCGCCAGTCCATCACAGGGCAACACAGACAACCATTCACTCTCTCATTCACTCCTATGGGCAATTTAGAGACTCCAATCAACCTTACAGTCATGTTTTTGGATTGTGGGAGGAAGCCGGAGTACCCGGAGAAAACCCACGCTGCACGGGGAGAACATGCAAACTCCACACAGAAAGGACCCAAGTGTCCACCCCAGGGCTTGAACCCAGGACCTTCTTGCTGTGAGGCGGACGTGCTAACCACTAAGCAACCGTGCGCCCCAGATTTCAACACTATTTTAAAAATTGTAGAAATCATTTGAACTAAACTGTTGAACAAATAAAGTTTTGGCATGTGCCTTTATGGTGTTACTTGTAAAATGTTGAATACAATAATTTCAGGCTTTATTGACTTGAGTTAAATGGACTGAAAAAAATGCTTTCATTAATATATTTATAATCCTGGTAAAGAACTAGATATATGATGTGATATAAAAGTAGAAACTTATTGAGAAGTAGCGTTTAAAAAGAGGACAACTTGAGAATTTGTGTGGAGATATTACGGCTGTTGTTGTGGTATTTAGTCTGGACTGTGTGTGTGTGTGTGTGGGCTGGTGTGTGTGTGTGTGTGTGTGTGTGTGTGTGTGTGTGTGTGTGTGTGTGTGTGTGTGTGTGTGTGTGTGTGTGTGTGTGTGTGTGTGTGTGTGTGTGTGTGTGTGTGTGTGTGTGTGTGGTGTGTGTGTGTGTGTGTGTGTGCGTGCGTGTGCGTGTGTGTGGTATGCAGAGCTTTGATGCTGCATCTCACTCCTCACTGACTGATAAGATAAGCTGTGGCTGCAGCAGTAGCCGGCAGTGAGTTAAAGATACGGACACCTTAGGGTCCTTATCATGTGGACCATCAGTGTCTGGCTGTCTGATGGGACCCTGAAGACACAACACAGGTTTGGGTTGAAGGCAATGATGGAAGGAAAAAGATTTTAAAGAATGTATTTCCTGTTTGCATGTAGTGTAGATATGAAGCACTTCAAAACAGCCTTTCTCAAAAGATAAAAAGATAGTCCAAAGACAACTGGTCAGTAGTAAATATACTTACTCTGTTGGTATGGTAATTTATCAGATATTTACATTTTTAGATTTGCTCAAAATTGCTTGTAAAATGTGTTTTCCATATGATGTTAAAGAGATTTTAAAACGTTTATAGCTAAATAACAATTTTTTTTTTTTTTTTTTAATTTGGAGTCCATTCAGAATCAGGTGGTCCATGTTCTCTGGTCCTAAAAAGTATTGAAAAGTAATAGTATTTAAATAATTTGGACAATAATTGAATGTATCATGGGTATTTTGACTTCCTGCAATGCAAGATCAGATCTTTGGTAAAGTGGACATGAAGATCCTTCATGTGCATGAAATGAGGAGAAAATGGACAATAATGGGTCAACATATGCAACATTAGGTTGGAAAAGTGTTGGAAAGGGTTTAGAAGTGCTGACAATATCTTAAAAGTAGAAAAGAATTGCAGAAAAGACAAAAAGTGGCAGAAATGGGATTAATGTAGGAAAAATGCATTAAAATCAATACTTTTTAGGACCAGAGAACACGGACCACCTGATTCTGAATGGCCTCCAAATTGAAACACCTGCTATTGATAAAAATAAAATGAAAACAAAATTAAAGAAAACCAACAACAATCTATAACTTATTACAAACCCAGTGCAGTAACTAACACTAATCCTGTGTCAGCACGTTATCACTGTTTTATATATGTGTTTTTATACTCTTATTGTGTATTTTTATGCTTTTATTTTTAAAGCCTAACAGTCAAGTCTTGAGTGGAAATAGGAATGACAATAAACTAAATCTTTCTATCAAAAAGTAACCAAAAAAAAGTGATAAAAATAGGTTAAAATGTGGCAAATTTGGTGTATTTGCAGAAAAAGGGGAGAAATAAAAAAAAATTGGCTGAAAATGTTCTTGGTTTCTTAAAGGTCTCTGGTGACCCTGTCGCAGTGTCTTGCGACCCCATTTTTTGCCCCGACCCCAAGGTTGAGAACTCAATTATACACTGATGAATTTTTATGATGGTTCATTAATGATGTGCGGAAAACAACAATGTGAAATGTCGATGTTGCCTTCAAATGCCAACATCTCAATTTGTTTGGTCATAATGTTACACCCACTGTGCATTAAATATGTTCATTTCTCACTACTGTCTGTAACCATCTATCTGAAGTGTTTCCTGGATTCCATCACAGCCAAAGTTCTCATCGTTCCGTCTGCTCTCACATCCGCGCTTTGACTCGCCTTTTTCTCTGCTCTCCAAGCTGCTGTTTCTCACTCCATCGTCAGGGGTCGTGCCTCAACTGGACATCCTGCACGAGAACAAACTCGGAGAAACTTTAGGTGAAGATCCCCGCGACTCGCAAGATTCAACAAGTCCCCAGAGCGCGCAGAAGAAGATCAGAGGCGTAATTACGCAGTGAGTGAATGGGTTAAATACCAGTTTAAAAAAAAAAAAAAAGACTTCTTTGATTATAAGACGCACAAAGACTCGTAAAATCACCCAATCTCACAAATAACTACAATTAAAACTTAATGGCATTTATGCTGCGCCAAACGCTACTTAGTCATCTCATAGCTCCACTTATCATATCCAATTTAAACAAAACGTTGGTGAGAGGCTCAACTGAAGTCGTGCCAAACGAAACAATGAAGCGTCACGGCACATCTAATACGAAGAAGATTGATGATGATGATGGAAATCTGATGTTAGACTTGTCCTTGTGCCCTGCAGAGCTCCACCTCTGGCTCCGTGCGCGCAGAGAGGGCGGTTTTTCATGAACACACACACACACACAGTTACGCACGCATATCATGGACTGCAACCTGCTGATTCCTGTCACACACTCACGTGCTGCTGGCAGGAGGAAGAGATAACCCAGGACTTTTTGTTTTTTTGAGCATTTTGGGGAGACATGGAGTGATGGGCTTAATTAGGGTCGTTAGTCGTTTGGTGCGCGATTTTGGAATAAACGGAGTCTTTTGAAGTAAAATAATAAAGTTTCTCCTTCATCCTAAAGCAGAGCCCTGACATCTATGCTGGACATTCGTGCGCGTTTTGCTTCATTTAAAGGATAATTTCAATGGCTTGAGCGGAGAAGAATTGCTTTAATTTGCTACTGACAGCAGTGAGTGCGCACGGACGGACGGACTTATACGCACATTTCCAGTCGTTGGATTCAGCACCGGACACTGTCGGGACTGTGTGAAGCAGCACCAGGTCGAACACCATGACCAGCTGCTGGTTTGCCTTGATCGGATTGTGGTGGAGCGCACATTACTGCGCGCTCACGGACGGGAACAACGACGCGCACCCGAGTTTCATCCACCGGCGGCTGCGCACGCATGAAAAGCGAGAGATGCAGAAGGAGATCCTGTCCATCCTGGGACTGCCGCACAGACCCAGACCGCATCTGTCACACGGAAAGTTCAACTCCGCTCCGCTGTTTATGCTGGACCTGTACAAAACTATATCCGGAGAGGAGAAGAGCCAGACGGACCACGGTGCAGCACTGGATCGGTATCAAACCACACAGAGTCCTGCTCTGGCAACATATCCAGAAACAGCATTCCTCAATGACGCAGATATGGTGATGAGCTTCGTTAATTTGGGTGAGTTGTGCGTAAAACGGTGCGTAAAAGTTCTGTTTTTGGTGTAAAACCAAAAACAAATCTGCAACTTAATCATTAACGATGTTTCAAATGAATGACCAAACTGTTAAAATACAATTAACATGTACATCTCAATCTAAACCACCCTCTTCAACCATGTCACATGGTTTAAAGACCGTATACTGGGTTTTTTATGGTTTAGTTCAGGGGTTCCTAACTTTTTTTTGGATCGTGACCCCTTTTTGATATAAAAAATTTCCAAAAACTTTTTTCTTCTAGAGTCAGTTTTTCATCATAGATTTATATTTTAAAAATGAAAGTATAGAATACAGTTGTTTAAGACTGTGTGTTGTTTTAATTTGAAAAAGAATAATGATTTTACAAATTCAGTTAAAAATTAATCATTAATGATTTTCTTTATCAAATTCCAGGCGACCTTACATGGGGTCACGACCCTAATGTTGAAAAACACAGATTTAGTTCTAATTTTTATTGTCCAATTCATTATTTTACGTTGTTATAAGTCGAATCTAATTCAGTGCCCATCATCACATGAACCACTAGAGCTGGTATTTGTCCTGGATTTTAAAGGTTCATTCTTGCCTTCTGCATGTGCGTACATCTCCAAGTCTTGTTTGACTCCCCCCCCCAGTACATTTGTCTAATTGGGTCTTGGTGATGATAAGAGGAACACTGTGATCTTCCTTCCACTAGCAGCCCCTCTGTGTTTACTGATATACTTTAAACACAGATAAACAGTGAGGAGGACAAGAAGGTTTACATCCAGATAGATTATTGTCAAGCTTCCTGGGGAATTAGAGCAGTGGGATTCTCCATGTGATGAATGGATGTCATTGTAAAACACCAGCCACTGTAAATATGTTCTACTCCTCACCTTTTAACACCATTTTACAGTCACTGCGGATAAAGGTCAGAGTCAAAATTCCCTCCTGGTCCCATTGAGTAATGATGTTGCAACCTGAAGTGATGAAAAGCAGACACGCACACAGACAGAAGGCTGCCGCTTTGCTCTCAGATATCCAAGCCCTGCCGTCGGCTCCTGTGGGGGAGCTGGATGCTGTTTGTGTGTCTGTGGTTTGGTGTGAGTCCTGCTGCTGCACATCTGGCCTTATGCTTTGATTAATCACGTCCTGTGCATCCTTCGACGGTTCCTTCAGATTTTTTGTGGTGATCGGGGGATTAAGTTGCTGTACACAGAGTCCTCACCGCCCTGGAGGAGGAGGAATGGCTTCCTCTTTGAATGTGATTGTAATTAAAGTTGGGACAGGCCAAGGCTCTCCATCTGCTTTGCAAATAAAGTCTTGCACGACTACTGTTGGTAAACCTTTGACTGGTGATGGACTGGTGGTCTGTAGATGGTGCGCTCAATGAAGATCACACACCCCGAACAAGATAACAGGTGTAAAAAGGAGGATGGATGAAAACTTCCATGTCATCAGATTGTATTTTTGTTTAGGAGAAGAAAAAAAAACGCTTCTGGGTGGTCCTTCTTGTTTCATAACTAGCCCCAAAAAATCTGGATCTCATGTGTGGCCAGAAAGAAAGAAACTACAAATTACAATCAAGATGAACGAGAGGAAGAAACACGAGCAAACAATGTGTCTGAAAAATATGAAGAAAGATCAACAGATGCTTGAAAATCCTGGGTTGGTGATTTGATCAATTCTGTGAAACAGGATCGACAATGACATGGTACAATTACAGTACTCAGGGTATAATTTAAAACTGGATTCAACTGTTTACGTTTGATACCAAGCACTGAAATTACTGACAAGGTGCTGCTATGGGTTGCATAGCTCCCTGGCCGATATGGATTGATGGGTGCCCAGAAAATAAATCAATGAATGGAAGAATAATTTTAATTTATTGTGGCACAACTTCCAGCTGGATAAAAAGTAAAAATCACAATTGAAATAAACAACTTTTGTAGTACTGGTGAAGTTAAATCACTTGTGTCAAACTCATTTTAGTCCAGCCTGACAGAACTGTCAAATTGGCCACGCCCAGAAATAACTCATAAGGACACATCAAAGCCATCAACAGACGCCTCTGAGGAAGACTGACAGTTGGCAGTTTGATCAGAAGATCAAAGTAAATTTCCTGGAAAAATTTGTCTGTATAAATGAAACCGTAACATAATATTTTGAAAAAGAAGACAAAATAAATTTGCTGGAATTATTATTATTATGTGCCCTAGTTTGCATTTTCACGTATTAATGATATGTAAATATGTAAGACACTGACAATATCCAAGCATTAAGTGACAGTTTTTTCCTTGATTTTGTGACCAACTTTTATTTAATTTTGGTAAATGTTATGGTATAATTTAAGGAAAATTGCAGGATATGAGATTGAAAAATGACTTCCTTCAAGCCCTTCAAATATTATTTGAATATATAAGGGCTGATGTATTTACAACTGAATTAGTTGGAAATTTATGGAATAATTAATGTTTTCTCTGCCAATTTTGCTTTTTTCTGATGTGGGCTGGATTAGATGCCCCCAAAGGGCCGGATTTGGCCCCTGGGCCTTAAGTTTGACACATGTGATTTAAAGGGACGTGAACTTCAAGAAACATCATGTTGGTGGACTGACCCATGACAGATAAAGCAAAGATGGTGATTAAAGTTCATCTATGCAGCAGGCAGCTGCACATGCTGGGATTCACATAGATTGAAGACCAAACAACACGTTTGCTTTCATCACCAGTTCAGAATGAGCCTTTGGAGGAAAGTGAGTTGTGGAACGCTTGCACGTCGACACATTTTCCAGCTCTTTTTTTTCACCTTCATTCCTAGAATAACTCGCTCATCACTGTTTTTTTCCCTTGTGGATGTCCCGCTTTCCACTGAGGTCTGCAGTGACACTGGGTGACTCATGCAGTGCAAACTGCCTGCAGCTTCCAGCATGTTCCAGTGCACAGCGGTCAAAGTAATGATGGTCACCATCACTATTTGAGCTGCATGTTTAGGCTTGTTCACGCTAGAAGAGTTTATGTGGTGAATCAATTTGGCTGCTCGGCATGTAGGAAACATTTAAAGGAAAGAATAAGACACAAGATTATATAGAGGTCAGATATTTTTTATTAAGTATTATTAATGGTGAGACTTGATTAAAACATGAATCTAATAATAATTAGAGACTGTAATTAATTTATCTCAATTAATCTAAATTAATTGCATAACAATATTTGACATGAAAAGCAACATTTTTACAATTTAAATGGATTTTGGTACATGACTGAATCAATGAAAACAATAAATAAGCTTAAACAACAAAATAGTATTTATTATTTTCATCACTAAGTGCTAACATAATGTGTAATTATGAATAAAGAACATTATAATTGCATTGTTCACAAAGCACAAACGTTCATGCAAAAAAAAGCAATTAACTGCTTTATTTTGCTGTAATTAATTAATCGCAATTACTGCATTAAAGTCCCAGCCCTAATTTTTTTATTTTTTTTTTTAATTGAATTTAAAAAAAATCTTGAACATATATTTTATATTGGATACAATTATATTACACCTGATTATATAATGATGTATAATATTAAATAATTTCTAAGTCTGAATTAAAACAAAACATTTTAAATGATTTTAGTCTAATAGAATTTTCAAAATATAATATTATGCTGCTCAGTGTGTGACTGCATGCAAAATTAATCAAATCAATGTAATTGGGATCACCTGAGGTTTGCTCTCATTCTTACTTCTTTAGAAACACGTACAGTATATTTAGATTATGGGATTTTCTTTCCCTCATTTTTCTGATGGTTTTAGTAAATCTTACCTCAAGTTTACATTTTGGACTAAAGGCGACATTAGTCCAAAGGCTCCATTAGAAGAAGAGAAGAGGTCAACGCTCATACAGTTGATGTGTATGAACTATACAGTAAGAACTAGCTGGGCTTGTTTCTGTGTCTGTTTGGTTTGCTTCTGTGGACATTGTTACTTATAGATGACAGAAAGGTCACATATTTTAACTCTCAGATTAGGATTAATATTATAAAACATCTGTAAATGATTCCCTACCACTGTTATACTGAGTGGTGTGTTTGGGTGACTATGGCTCAGGTGGTCAAGGGCTCGTCCTCTGATTTAGAGGTTGGTTGGGGGTTTGATTCCAAGGTTGTACCGGTCCATATCTCAAAATGTTGTCGGGGCAGTTCTATCATCATTGGTGTGTGTGTGTGTGTGTGTGTGTGTGTGTGTGAATGTAGCCGGTATTGTGAAAAGTTGTTTTTTTATATACTTAGGCTGTGTTCTAAATGGCATACTCCAAACTATGCTCTACAATCTCAATGACTCTATACTGCCTACTATGTACTATAAGTATGGTTAGGAGGATTAATATGATGACCGTTCCAACTTAAGTATACTTCAAAGTTTCCCATGATGCATTTCAAACCTACGACAAAAACCTGAAGCACACTGAGATGAAATATCTCCGTTGATTCTCCACCTTTGAAAGTTCTGAAAACATTTTAAGCGAGAATGTGACCAAGTAGAATTTCAACATGTGCTCGTTTTATCCATAAAATTAACTGAAAACGCATTTCATGCCAAAGCCATTGTGCTACTTACAAAACTTCTGGTTAACTTCAAAACAAGAGCCCTATTTACAAAAGTGCTGAAAAACTAATGGAAGACAAGAAGAGATGCTTTTATTTTGAAAAGGTAATGTTTAATTTTTAGTTTGAAGCCAGTCCCAGGACAATTTTACATTACGTTCGCAATGCATTATGGGACAGTTGAGTATGATGAGTGTGCCCCACTGTGCATACTTCAGAAATGTCCCGATATAGTATACATTCGGGTATTTCCTGCGTATTTGATCTTTCCATACTATCTAATGTGAACGCACTACATACTCATTTTTTTTTATTTTTTTTTGTCGTTTTGTATATTTTTTAGTCACTTTTGTGTATTTTCTCTGCTATTAGTCATTTTGTGGATTTTGTTGTTTTCTTGTACGTTTTTGGAGTAATTTTGTACACAATTACACAGAGGCCTTAGCTCTTGCCCTTTGAGTTACTTGAACAGCTGTAATATATAATACGGGAATAACTAAAACCTGAATGTGTGTTTTTTAAGAGGATTTTGACTTTTTCCCCCAATGGTTGAAGATATTAATCTGTATCTTGGCAATTCTGGTCACATCATCTCCAAAACTGCAGCTTTTGTTGGAGGGTTATAACTTGAAATTTGGTCCAAAGGAGGAAAAGTTGTGTGAAACTGTCAGAATGCAGCATGCTGGGGGTGAGATGTGGAATAATTGGGAAGTATGTGGATGGATGCCCTGATGGAGATCCCTCCTCTTTAGAAGGATGAAGTCTTTACCTCTTACCAGAAGAAGATAGATTTTCTGCTGATCTTCTGAGATTGTTTTGAAAAGTCTGACTTCATCTTGAGTTTCCTTTGGTTGGATTTACACTTGGCTTGATTCCAGGGTGTGATAATGAATTAGCTGGTCTTTTTCTGAGAGATCAGACCTTTTTCTTGGCTTTGGTGCACTCGTCTGTCATCGCTCTTACCCTCATTCTCTCCCTCCCTCTGTCTCTCCTCCATGGCTATAGCTGAGCTGTCACTAGTCCTCCTGCTTAAGTCAACATCCACGCTTTCCACCAACCTACCTCTCACACTTTAAAGGCAAACAAGCTTTAAGATGAGGGTTTTTCTGTAGATTAGCTGCGTCCAGACAACCGTGGGCTTATTCAGAATTCACGTAGCCTTATTTTAACGCCTGTTTTGCTTGTCTTATGATGCTTGGCTGCGTTCTCACCGCCTAAGCCCAGGTAAGCCACTTCCTTTTGCAGAAAAACGTGTCCCAAAGCCTCAGCATGATCAAATAATTAGCTGGCTTCCATCAAAGAGTCGATTGTTTGAAGCAGAACGTAGCTTTGAAAGAATTTCACTAAATCGTCTTGAATCATTTCTTGCAAAGCCTTCTGAGACCCCAACAAGGACCACCCGTCACTTCACCTCAGCCCTGGGAATACTGTAAACAAAACCAGCAAGAAGGAATTCTAGATATGCTCCAGTGGAAGAAATGATATTTTCTGAAGCGTAAACTTGGCAGATAAATAGCCACTTTGGTGAGAACGCTACAAACTACAGATTTTTGCCATCATTTTGTGTATTTAGAATATCAAATGTTACATAAATTCACTTGAACTTTCAATGATCATAAACATAAACAGTTGCTAAAGAACATTTCTGTCAAATGGACAGGAATGGTTTGTTTGATATTGAGTAAGAGAAAATTACACTCAAGGAGGAACAAAATATTCAAAATGTATAAAAGCTGTTCTTGATTGTCAGTCAGATGGATATCAGTTAAATCTGCTGGAGATCATTTTTTTTTTTTTTTTTATCAGATAAAGACATAGTGTAGGCCTTATAGATTAATTCAAAGTTTTGTGCATTGCATTCTGGAGTGTTGAGTCCTGTAGATGAATATATACAAGTCATTTTGCTTCATTCTCACCAAAGTGACTTCCCAACACATTTCCTGGTGATTTCACCGACTAAAAGTTCCAACAAAACAATGGTGGATGTTTATTTTTGGGCTTGCACAATAAAACTCAAAACTGGCCGAAATGAAATCTCTCGTGGAGTGAGGTGATATCACAAGGAATATTGGGAACAAACTAGAACAAAAATGGCGTGACGTGAATCACTTTCCTCTTTGTCTGGTAAAGAAACACAAGAAATTGGAGTAAGAATGAAGTAAAATCACTTTTATGCATCCGTGTAGGAGACTCCACATCCCACAATAAAATGCACAAAACTTTTCCAACATGTCAACAGACTGATTATTATCAGATGGAGCTCAAAACAGTGCAACCTTCCACATTTGTTTGTAAGTAAGTGATCTTCGAGTTCTTGATCTATGAGGCCTCACTTTGTCTTTATCTGTAGAATGGCTTTAAATTAGATTCATAGGTCTTGGACTGAAAGGAGGGAAATCATTTATTTCTTCCAACGATGGAAGCTGAAAATGGGTATAAAACAAACCAATCAAAAAGCCAGCTTTTCTTTTACTTTTCCCTTTAAAGGGATCCTCCACTGTTTTTACAAATGTGGCCTAAAACCTTATTAAATGATCTATGCTTAACAAAACGCGTTATCATGCACCATATTCTTTTAATACCTTTTAAAAATTGGGCCTATACTTTACCCTTTTAAAATCTGTATTCCGCCATCTTGAAATCATGTGATTAAAGACGTCAACACAGCCCCATTTGCCTGTAAACATCCCATTGTTTTCAATTGGAGTAAAGCATTCATCCTGCTTTTTAGATTATTTAGCAACTTTTTTGGTTTAAATGTCAATTTGTGCTGCTTTTGATTGCTCTAAACGATCAGGAAGAGTAACATGTGGATGTAACTCAGAATTTCTGCAAACCCTGACTGCAATGATAATATCTCACCTTCTCACATCATAACTCTGCAATTGGATAACACCCCAGCCCCCATTAGAGTGAAGAGGAGAGATTACACCCCCCCCCACCATGTTTTCTCTAACATCAGTTCTGCTGTTTGCATCGAGCATTCCTGGTCGGAGGATGAAGGAGTGTGACGAGATAAGGAGGTGAAGTGCAACTCTCTCCCTGCTGGTTACGATCCGTCTAACATAGTGATAACCTTTCTAGAAACATCTGATCAGGACCCGCGGCTCCCATTTATCACCAGCCGTGAGGAATTTCCTCTGTTTGCTTCTCTTCTCACTCAGTTTTACTCTAGAACTCCATAATGCAGTCAATCACTGGATTCTACAGTGAAGATACTGCACTCAGTGGGTCAAATGAAGAGCAGAAAAGAAGAGTTTAGCTGTTTTTATGGGAATATTTACAAAATGTTTGTCTTTTTTTTTTTTTTTTTTTTTTTTTACTGTCGTGTTTAAAATGTACTTGACACGAACATTTGGACATCAGGTGAGACTTTAACCTTGACTGAAGCAGGAGAGTTTTGCCTACAAAGATAAGTAGACGATAATCCTACCTGATGAAGGGCAAGAAGAAGCTTGATTAAAGATCTTATATGTGTAGATCAGAGACGGGCAACTGGCGGCCTGGGGGTCACATGTGGCCCTAGATCTAATATTGTGTGGTCCCCAAAGTAAATGCACAGTATAAATCTAGAAACTTGGAAAAATGCACAAAAATGACAGAAAATTTCACAAAATGACAACAAATGTGCACAAAATGTCTTTAACACACATACACAACAAAAATACACAAAATGACAAAAAACATGAAAAAAAATTATGCTAGAGTTATACATAATTACTATAATAATGTACAAAGTGACTCTAATAACACACAAAATTACAAAACAAGAATAAGCATATACTAAAATGAAAGGAAAAAAATCCTAAACTACTACAAAAACACATACAACTCTTTGTTTTTTCTTCAAATTGGTCATTATTCTGAATGCTGACATGAATGTTGATAATGCGACCCTCAGATCAGAAAATCATATTTTTGTGGCCCCTGCTGTGATAACATTTGCCCGTGTCTGCTGGAGATGTTAAAGTACTGTATGTGCTCTCACCACCAGCACATCTGAGAGGAAGTTTGTGTGTTTTTACTCCGGCGTAGCCCTCTCTTGCTAAAAGGGCTGTAAAAGTGTCATCCTCAGTCTCGCCTCCAACTCTATGTGAGGGGATCGTTAACCAGGAATTAGCCTCTGTGGTCGTTTAAGGCTGTGCTAATATCACCTCTACACAGACTTCTTTCTAAACATGTTCCAAAAGAACGATGGGAAACTCTAAATTCTCCAGGGTGAAGGTAATAGTTCAGTAACAGTTCAATATATACAGGAATATATGTGTTTTCTATCAATAGCTTCATATCTATATGTGATGGCGTTTGGTTTAATGATGGATTATAGAAAATCAAGGCCAGGTCTGACTTTAGGCTCCCCAGTGTTGAAAAAGTTCAGTTGCTCCATTTAAAACTCAATGCACAATGGATTAAAAGGTTATTTTATGAATAGAACCAAGAAACTATCATCTCAAACTCCATCTATTTCCAGCTGCTGGGGACTTTTTTGATTGTTTTATTAGATAAAGACAAAGTGTAGGCCTCATGGATCAATAGATTAGATATAATTTGCTAGAAAAAACATATGGAAAAGGTTGACATTGGCAATGAAAAAAAATTATCATCTCCAGCACCTTTGAAGGGATCCTCTACTGTTTTTACAAATGTGTCCTAAAACCTTTGAAATGTCCTTATTAGAAGATCTATGACTAACAAAATGCATTTTTTTGCACCATATTTGTTTCATTAACTTTTAAAAATGGGACTACTTTATCGTTTTAAAACCTGTGTTCTGTAATCTTGAAATCACGTGATTAAAGACGTCAACACAGCCCCGTTTGGCTGTAATAAAATATCCGCATGTTTTCTATTGGAGTGAAGAATTCTGCTTTTTAGATCATTTAGCAGATTTTTTTTTGTCAAAACAAATGCCAATTTTTGCTGCTTTTGGTTCCTCTAAATAATCAGGAAAAGTTGAATATGTCGATGTAAACCTCTTTGGTCAGTAACGAAAGACAATAAAAACAGTTGTGAACCCAAAAAATAATTTATGACCGCAGAGGCGACAGTTCCAACTCTACGGTTTGGTAGTAGACAACGAAGCAGAGAAGAGGAGCTCTCCTAAGGGGCCTCAACTGTCCCTTAAACAGTGTGCGGCTGATGCTCTGGTGGCTGAAGTTAGCGAGTAAATCACAGACTGTTGAAGGACTCCACACCTAAAATAATATTGTTAGTCATAGATCTAATAAGGGCATTTCAAAGATTTTAGGCCACATTTGTAAAAATAGTGGAGGATTGCTTTAAGGTCTTAGCATGCACCTTGCTAATGTTATTGAAGTCACAAAGGATGCGTGGTGTTTCACAGATGCTATGCAAAGCTAGTATTTTGGTATCTTCTCCAAATCTGTCAAGCACCGTTGTTCTTATAATACATTTTTGCACATTTGCATCTTACTCCATTGTGTTTCTTTTCAAAAACAAACGTAGGAAGTGATGATATCAGTGTTAATCATTGAAAAAGAACATATTTATAATCCTCTGGAATATTCCCTGCACAAGTTTGGTTTGAACAAGTTGATCAGTTTCAGATCAAAGTGTTGGTTTCTGCTCTTTCAGGACATGTCGCACTGCTTTAGTAAACACAATGTTTGGAATTTCACTGGTGAAAAAGGTTGTGAACCTGTGAACTCAGCCTCATTTTTTGACTCCATCCATTATCATTACGACTGCGCGGAATAGGACAGGAATGGTGAAAACCTCGAACATTCCTGCGAACATCGCATTCCGACGCAAAGCTTGTTGAGATCATCTCTGATCAATAAAAAAGGGAAGAGTGAGAGAAAGGAAAGAAAAGGTGGAATGGAGGCTGATTTAAAGCTCGGGGTGACCTTGGAGGAGCAGAGGAAGGATGGGAGTGGGTTTGTCTTTTGTTTTTACTTTATTTATTCATGCATGGATACAATTGCTATGTGTTAGAACATTTTTCAACATCAGGTTATGAGGTTGACATCCACTCTGAATGCATTTACAACCACTAACCATCATATTTTATGTATCTTTTGTCATATTTATTACATTAAAGTTTGTTCAAAACATAGGAAAACAAATGAATATTATGTTTCCATCCTACATACTCATAGTAAACTGCTTACTTTGTTAGAATGGTATGTTTGTTAGTCAGCCTGGGCTCAATTGCGAGGACATTTCTGTGTGGAGTTTGCATGTTCTCCCATGTCCTTGTGCTGGATTGACTGAGAGCCGCCACATAGGAGATACTACCTTACATTCAGCTAAGATTACTCAAACATCTCTGATTTTGATAAGCAAGTACAGAAGATGAATAGATAAATTGCGCCCCCATGACTGACCTTTAAAATGTCTTTCATGATTCATGTTTTTCTCCCCCTCTTGGATATAATTTCTACACGGTGTGGCTCTGTTGTCAGTGCGAGCCTGCACCTGTACTCAAATAAGTTGTAAATAATGCAACATTTTCTTTAGACGTGATAGACAAAAAAATGTGGCCCACATCAGTGACGGCTATATTTATGTAGCCATGATAAGTGTGTGAGGGTGGAGCCTTCCTTTGAGGTCGGGTCAAGGGTCCGAGAATGAATGTGGCCACTAAATCACACAAATCTACACCTGTACGCGAGTGCAAAAAACATGTGTCTCACTTTCTGATGTTCAGAGTGTATTTCAAAGTACTTGTTGGACATCTGAGACCCTCCCTAACTTATTGTACAAGGAGTCTGTCTCTATTTTACTGCTTACCTCGGCCCCTCACATGTTCCCAGGCTGGCCGACTCTTCCAAAGAGGACATGCCTGAAACAACAACTCTGGGCCCGTGTGAGCGCAAACGCTGCTGACCCTCCTGAGCAAGTGGCCTCCCTATCTGCCGACAAATTTACGAGGCTGGTGCTGACCCACGGTCTGACTTTCCAAACATGATACTGACAGGAAAACACAGAAACATGAGGGAAGATGGGAAAAGGAGGTCCAAGGAGGAAGAAAAGAAAGACATTAACATGCACAGATGATGATCATCCTTTCACGCAGTCAGTGGCAGTCCTACTTTATATGTATATATAACATGTTTGTCCATTTGTAAAGACGTAGCTCAGTGGGCTTTGCCTATAAGAGTTAGTATGTTGATATTGGTTTGGAGTAGAATAAGAACAAAAATGGTGGAAAAGGTGGTGAAATGGGATTTTATTGTTCAAAAAATATTCCTAGTTTCTTGAAGACATCGGCGACCCCCTCCTTGCGTCTTGCGACCCCAAATGGGGTCCTGACCCCAAGGTTGAGAACACCTGATCTAATGTATAAGAAAATGCTGCACTCATCCATGCATTGTGCAGTTCTGAAATACAGGCATGTCCTCGAACAACACTGTCTAGCATTTTTTTACATTTGGTTCCCCATTAATCAAGTCCCACCAAATCTCACAACATTGATTGAGAGATATCATAGCACAAGATTCTATGCAAGATTATGTGAGATAATTAACTGTTTAAACCTTGTCAGTGTTATTTCACATTTTGTAAAAAGTCAGCTCCAAACGGGTGAGTTGGATTTTTCCGCTACTTGACGTCACCTAGCGGAAACCCCTCCTCCTGGCAATCCTGGCTCCTCCTACTCTATAAGAATGTGAGCTCCTCCCTCTCAAACTAACTCACAGGTAAAACTAACACAGCGGTTTAATATAGAATAAACATTATACTTTATTGTCACCTCTCAATAATCTATGTATCTATAAAAGCAAGAAATCTCTCTGTGTGTGTGCGTGCGTGCGTGCATGCGTGTGTGTGTTATTTTCAAATTCAGGTAAAATGTACCTGTTACATTTTATGAATGAACAAGAGGAAATATTTAAAAAAAATAAACAAACTCAGGTGACTTGAAGTTTCAATGTAATTTTTGCTTAAAATGTGTACATTCTTTAAAATAATAAGAAAAAAATAATAATTTGAACTAACAGACTAAATGAAATGATCCTGTCAGGGAACCTGGCCTGCAGGTATAACGAAATACTGTAGTTCTTCAATTTGTCTTGGATTTTTTGGCAGCGATGGAGGTGTTTGCATGTTTGTTTACACCGAAGTCACGTTTTACCACGTGAGGATTGGAATCTTGAGCGTGAAGAACTGGATACTTGGCAGAAGAATCAGATAGTGTGTGGTGTTCTCGATAGTGCTCACCACACACTATAAAATTAGAAGAGGGAGAACCTGTGAGATCTGTCTTTTGTTATCATCAAGTGTGGGGTTTCTAAACCTGTGAAGATTTAGAAAAGCCTGTAATGTGTGACAGCCTTAGTTGAATTTAAAACACTTTGATGAACTGTGCTCTCCTGGGTCAAAGTAAGGTCATCCTGACCCAGGATATTAGCCAGCTCCTGCACTGCAAGCTGCAAAAATCTTCAATATTCTCACAGATTAACTGCTTCAACAGCCCCATAAACTGACTTTAATGTACTCACTTTTATCCAAATTGTTTAAATTCCATCTTATAAAATGGCTCCAAAAAGAAGCATTTTTGCACCAATATTTTGATCATAAACACTGTATTATTATGAATTTCATTATTTCCTACTGACTTTTCTTGTTCGCCCTCCTGCAATTTGAACATAAAGCTATGTGGTTACCATTGCTGTTTTTGGGCCTGAGCCTGAGTGTAAATCAAGTTGTAGATCTCACACCTCAGTCAGTCCAGGGGGATATTGAAGGTAACCATGACTGATTTGTTAAATAGATCATATTTTCACTGTAGAAGCTGCTGAAATGTGGTTGCTGTGAAGTTTCCATCGGGAATTGCATATAAGTTTGACGTTACAGAAAGAGACACAGAGCGTTAAATGAGAAGAATGGAGGTTGTAATGCAAAGAAGGGAAGCCAATAGGAGAAAGAGGATAACAGCTCTGCATCGGATCCATTTTTTTTTACAATGAAGAATTCAAAGCCACCAATATTTGGAGTTCTCCCTTGGAAACAGCTGTGTTTCACCTTTTCAAAGATACTTTTTTCTCATTTATCCCACCCCTCAGGAGAGATCCGTCTCCCTGCTCTGACAACAGCTTCCTCTAAATCTGGGACCTGCCCCGAGTATCGCATGGACGTGCACACCTGCTGCCTCACAGCAGATCGCTATACCAGGACTGCCCACTGCGGCGTCCGTTAATGATACTAGTCTGTGCAGTATGTAAGCCTTTATTACGAGTCTTCCAGCAAAGGGGGGAAGAGGATCCCTGACAACCACCAATAATACTGACCTGATTAGAAAAATGCTTCTTAATGAAATACCAAATGAAATATTAACTGATATTAGCCAGTGTTCCAAAGTACCTGAGGAAATCATCATCACCGGTTAGGAAAGAGCACTGACTGAATGAGACATCTGTAGAATATAATGAAGAGCTGGGATTGTAATATTAACTGTTATACTGTCAATCAAACATCATGCTAAAGTTAGGCCTTTGCTACAATCATGAGGAAGTGATTTTGCGTTGCAGGAGAACTGCACTGATGGACTTTTTTTGTTAAAGCTGTTTGAGACGATACTTTTTTATCATATGAAAATGTAGGATGTGTTTGAAATCCCTACTATGCACTCACTCAATGAGTATATACTGTCTACTATATATTATAAGTATGGTTAAGATGATTAGGACAATGAGCGTTCCCACTGAAGTATACTTCCAAGTTTTCCAAGATGAATTTCGAACCTACGACAAAAACCTGAAGCACACCGAGGCTAAATATCTCTGTTGATTCTTCACCTTTAAAAGTTCTGAAAACATTTTAAGTGAGAAAGTGTCAGAGTAGAATATCAACATGTGCTCATTTGATCCATGAAACTTTTTCAGTGATTTTCAGAGACCCTCCATTGTGCTACTTACAAAACTTCCGGTTAACTTCAAAACAAGAGTCCTATTTACAAAAGTGTCAAAAAACTAATGGAAGACAAGAAGAGATGCTTTTATTCTGAAAAATGGACGTTTGACTTTTAGCTTAAAGCCGGTCCCAGGACGATTGTACATTCTTCTTGCAATGCATCATGGGGCGGTTGAGTATGACTAGTGTGCCTATCGTGTATACATCCCGGTATTTCTCACATACTCAATCTTTTCATACTATCTACCGTGAATGCACTACATACTCATTTTGACATCAGACTTAGTGTGAGTAGTACATTAGTATGTGAATTCGAACACAGCTACAGTGTAGGCCTGTGTATGAAAAGGTTTACGCATTGCATTGTGGGATGTGGAGTCCCATAAATGGATGCATAAAAGACATTTTTCTAGGGGATGCACCAATCTTCTGGCCGATCACTGAATTTTTTAAAAGCCTGACCGGCCGATAGCGATTTTGGCCAATAACGATTTTTTTTCACAACTGACATCATACACCTTGAATTTTCCAATCTTAATTTATTGTAAAACCTTTAAAAATACCTGTGAAACAATACAAACGTGGTTTTAACTGCACATGAGGCAGTTATCTCAAATATAAATTAAAAGTTTAGAACATTTCTGTCCAAAATACTGAATTAAATCACTTCCTTTAGTCTTTCATTTTTCACATTTTAAAAACAAACTAAACTTGTCCAATAGGTTTCACTGCAGACCTGTTTGGAGCTTTTTGACTAAAATAAACTGCATTGCAGTATTTTGATTTTACAAATCACAGGCTTTGGAGTAGGTGATAAAATAATAATCTACAGGACAAACTAACAAAATATATTAAACTACCAATGAAGTGTCCTGAGTTTTAAGTTTCCTTATAGAGCAAAAATAAAAATGTCCAAATGCAGCAACTTTGTGGATAATTAAATGTAAAAATATTATTCTAAAAATAACTTATAAATTAGTGGAAGGTTTTTATTCATATCCAAAGCCATGAACTCAGCAGAGCCCTGGCTCTGTTTACTGCGAGCTGTAGCTTTAGCATTAGCTTGATTACTAGCTTCAAATGCTGCATACTGAGTGGTGTGGTGGTTACTTAAAGCGTTCTGTTTGGAGCTTCACCAAGGCTTAGTCCCGAGTTACAGGAATTACAAATTGCGATCCTTTGCTCTCTTTTTTTTGTGTAAAACTGCCAAACTGCCGATATGCTAAGCTAACCGTGCTGTTGTTATCCTGTGTAGCAGAGGCATGTGCACGCACACACATGCATACATGGTGGGCGACTCTGTGTGTTGTCTCACAGCAAAACAGGACAGTGGCTGACTTTATGTCGGACTTTAAGACCTTTGTGGAGGTAGAAAAGATCGGCGTAAAAGATCGGTTTCATATGCAAGGATCGGCCGATCGTTGAGCCCTCAAAATCAGGAAATACCGCAACGATCGATCAGTGCATCCTTTTCACCGGTGTTTATCTGTCCATCCATCTGTTAATGTGGATGTTTGTTAGCAGGATATTTCCAAAACTTCTAAATGGATTTAGATTAAGATTCGTGAGCTGATAGTCAATGTCAAAAGGAAGGAGTTTAACTTTGGAGATGATCCGGAAGATATTTCAAAAAGTTCCAAATGGATTTAAATGAAGTTTGGTGAGCTGATGTGAACTTGGTGGTCTGATTGCTCTGGTTCTTACTGTGAGTTATCACATGCAGGGCAAGCTAATGTATTTGTAGATGAATAACAGCTTTCACTTCCCTTGGTTTTAAATGCAGAATATTTGATAACCAAAGGGTTGGTGGTTCAAATCCCCCTTCATTCAGGGCATTGCCTCACAGTGTGTGAATGGATGATTGAATTAACTTTGTGTTGCTTGGAGATGTTGCGGTGCAATGTGTCGGCCATGCTTCCGTCAGAATGGCGGTGAATGAATATTTGTTTCTGTTTCTGCTCAGACAATTGTAATCATAACTGTTTGAATTATTTTGGCATTTCTGTCTGCTCCTCTGAGTAAAAGTGATTCAAAAACCCAAATTACAAAAGAAGAACATGCAATGTCAGTCTAAAGGCCAAAGTCACTGGGTCCACATCTTAATCCCAGACTAATAGCACTGGGAGAGATGGAATAAAATCTCCTATTGACACACAGGTATGACATATCCAGCTGCTGCGAGGCCAACTGGAGACTCAACAGAGATGTGAGTCTGAGGCTGCTACCTCTCAGCTGTCATTGCACCGATGGAAAATACTGATAGTGAACCGTCCTACTGCCATACTTCGGATATTTATCTGTTAGCAAAGCCCAGCAGACGAGCAATTACAGCAAATTACCCTGCAAGCAAGCCTCAGACACACACACACACACACACACACACACACACACACAGAAACCCACATGAATTTCTCGCTGTCTGAAAGCCTCCAAACAACAAGACATAGCTCAATATCTAGATCTTACTTTATTATCTGCTCAGTGGTGATGGAGTGATGCAAATAAAACTCAAACACTGTTACATCTGTGGATGCTTGTGCACACATGTCATGGTTTTTTTTCTGGGACTGAATAAAAAGATGATTCAAAGGTGTATAAAGTACCTGGAGAAAAAATAAACTAAGTAAAAGTACAAATACCATATCTGAAAATGACTTTGGTAAAAGTTAAAAGTCAACCATAAGAAGATCACTTGAGTAAAAGTCTTAAAACGGCTCACACTAAATGTTCTTAAGTATTAAATGTATTGAGTGATAAAATTAATCAAGTATCAATAGTAGAAGTGCAAGTAAAATGATAGTTGACAGGTATGGTCTGATGAGTCATGTCAAAAATAATTATTAAAAAAAACGTAGCGCACCGGACCGGCCCACTTTGGGTCGAAGGCCCATCAGGCATTGCCCGGTATGCCAGATGGCCAGTCCATGCCTGGCCTGTAGTAATGACCTCGCACATCAACTACAGCCCTGTTCACTGTAGCTCACTGGGCCCAGCGTGTGGGCTTTGATGCAGGGTCAGAGAAGAAGATCAGAGCGAAACATGCACGTAGACTCTAAGACCTGAGTCGATGACTCCCAGCGGACCTCCAGCTTGTTGAACCGTACCTTGACTCTTGGAACTTTACAACCACCTTTATTACAAAGCCCAGAAGGCAGGAACTGGCTCTGTGAAATCCAAAGATGGTGGCACACAGTAGTAGATATTTGGAGACTGTCCTCTCAGCAAAAATTCCCAGAGATACCTTTAATTAGTTGGGAATTAGGAAGACTTAATTATAAATTGAAGACGTAACACCTCTGGTTAGACATCATCCATTGGCATTGAACAAGCAGAGAGATCGTGGGCTGTAAGGGCTTAAACACAAAAATTCTTCCACAAAATTCTTTAAAAATGTTGACACTGATTGAGTTTGAAATGATTTCCCCTCATTTCATTTACCTCGTCTCATTCTTTACTCATGAAAAAAATGTAGAAAACAGCCCTGGCGTGACAAAGTGTCTGAGGTATTTTTTGAAAGAGAGTAACAAAATTTTAAAAGGATGAAACTTGAAATTACTCAGAAAAAATATTTCATTTATTTATACATAAACAAGCGCACTCAGAGAGCGCAAACCTCTGCCATAACCAACCTGACATATCTCAAGTTTCATAAAGATTGATTGATCATAAACTGAGATGAGAATGTTTGAAGATTTGCAAGTTTTTTTAAACTGATCCAGAATCACTATATTGATCTGGATCCCCTCCAAAATGTAATGAAATCTTCCATGGCGTAAGGTCAATAACAAATAAATAAATGCAGCAAAAATATTGAATAAAATTCAAGGATTTGTTAACACTAGAAGCACATCAGTTGATTAATGCATCAAAATGTAAAATTATGTTGAGATTATGGTGAAGAAGACCACTATAGTGTCTGTTGTGTGTTCAGAGCTGACAAACAGAGGCAAAATAAGGTCGTACAGTCTTTCTACTGAAAAAGGATGAAGAAGAAAAACCCTGTTTATGTTGGCAGGATGAAGAGAAATCTCTAGATCTGTCATCAGACGTGTACTTCTTTAGAATTATACTGACAGATCTAATAAAAACAACATGAAAAGTGTATTATCTGGGTCACAGATGCTCTTTAGTCTACCCACAGCCACGGATACGCCTCCAATACATCACATTAGCAGTAGTTTTCAACGATTTAGCACAATTTACACATTAAAAAGCTTTGTGCTGTGCTTGTTTTGGGGACTGATGCTAGTGTAAGACTGTTGATGTTGGCTCAAGGAGTGTTTTCATGAGAAAAAGTAGTTGTTTGTTGTTTTTCTCTGTGGTTTGAGGACATTTAGCAGCAAGGATGCTGGTGAACACCACAGACAAGTCTGCCGTCGTCACAACCCACAAGTCCACCTCTGCTTTTTCCACTTCGTTTTATTTTTTTTCTAATTTACCTGCACCTCACTCGTCTTTCTTCCCTTCGCTGTCTCCGTACCACCACCTTTGGTGCTTGTGTCCTCCTGCTTTTTTCTCACAGCATCCTGATCTCTCCTTTGCCATCTTTAAAATCACTTTAAGTCAACTCTTCCCTGCACTGCTCTAAATCTAAATCCTTTTTCCTTTTCGGGTGTTCCTGTCTGCAAGCTTAATGTCATGCTGGATCAGCGCAGAGGTTGCACTCCCACTGTGTGTAGTGTGAAGACTTCCCATTGATTTTAGAAGTAAACCCTTAGTGAATTATAATGGAATTTAAATCTTAGAAGTTTGAGAAACAGCTGGAAAGTAATTCAGCCTCTAAAATCTTCAGGATACTCTGCTAAAGCTTAAAATGCTGAAATGTATTTGCTAAATAATTGATCGATAATCTAGGTGATTTACCCTTTTTTATGGCACTTGTTGATTTATGCAACATTTTGACTTCATGCTGAATTAGTTAGAAAAGTAGTAAAGGCTAGATGACAACATGCACTGCAAGGTGTCAAAATTGCATTTCTCTAGCATTGAAATGATGTAGTGTTAATGTAAATACAAATATTAATATTACTACTTATTTGCACATTGTAAAATTCCCAGATAATAACATCAATAGCACAAATAAGTAGGCTATAATAGGCCTATTAGCAAAAGTAGCTATTTATTAGCGATTGCTAGCAAAAAAAATCTAAACATGACGGTACAAACAGGCTAATTATATAACATACAAATAAGTATGATTTCACTTCTTTGTACACTGTTTTGTAATGTGTTTTCATTGTGATTTAATGCCCTTTTCTTTTTTGCTATGTTTCGACGTACTGCAGATGCAAATTAGCATTGTTGCTAATATGATTTCACATACTGTATGTCTATTGCTGTCTTAATAGATGTTCATTGAATGCACTGTTCCTATATATTAATTGAATAAATAGGTAACTGTGATCTAGCGGTGACCACCGTTTTTTTTCCTCTATAGATAAATCAGAAACACAAAATATTAACATGCAAGCTAATTTAGCATTTTAGCTCTCATGCTAACGATACTTGATAGCAATAAATATATAGTAGGAAAGAGGAGCAAAAGAAAATGTTTTAGCACGAGAAGCAAAGCTTTTCTTAGTTATATTTCAAGCTAATTGTTGCCTGGTTGTGACTAAGGAATGTAAAAGTTATAGTTGTTGGTCCACAATCACTGGTTTAGGGGTCGTAAAGACATTCATTGCACCATGGCCTCACTTAATGCCTGTGTGCGTGTGTGACACTGTTGTAAAACCATCTCATAACCCAGTAATGTCTTACTTTAGCTTTGTGAAATGTCTGAAAAAAAGCATGAAGAGGCAAACTGGAGACATCGTTCAATGGGTTTTTCTGTGTAAACTGGAAATGAGAATCATATTTGTCTGACCCGTTTGCTACTTAAACCCCACAATTACATAATCTGTGAATGTCTTCGGACTGGTTGTGAACGCTGACCTTTCTGGGTGTGGGTTTAAGGTGGGATTATAGCACCTGATTGTACGATGGGTTCTCACATAAACACTGCTTTCAACTCTGTTGTGATTTTTGGGAACAAAATGTGTCATCGGTCCATTTTGGGTGGGTCTCCACATCATAAACTTACCAGAGAGATTTAACAAGCCTGGCTGTGGGAGTAAATAAAATGTTCTTACATAAGCTCTGGGTGTGAAAGAAACTGAAATGTACGTTTGGATCTAGTTGAAGTGAAAAAAGTCCATCTGTAAATGTAAATGTAGTTACACTTTCATTGATTCTCCTTTTTACTTGGTTTTATGATAGAAAAAAAAGTTTTTTTTATCAGCTTTATCTACTCATTATCTTGATGTCATGTCATGTGTACCCCCTCTTCATGTCTTAAGTCCCCTCTCCATAATTTCATATGCCTTTTCATTTGTGGAACAGTGGGTTCTTCTAAACCCCAACTGTGCCTCGAACATTGGTTCCCTAAGAATTAATCTACAAAATCAAAACAATGAGAGGAATTTAAAGTCAAATTTATAAAATAAAAAAACCCCCCAAAAAACCAATGCAACTTTTATGTGATTACTTCAATAGTAAGTAAATATAAATGAACTATAGGAACATTTCCCAATTATTTTTAAATTAATTGTTAAATCTTTACGAGTACCCCCTCCAATGTGCTCCTGTACTCCTAGGGGTACACATACCCCTGTTTGGGAACCACTGGTCTCGGTTAAAAGTGGGACTATTTCCACCTGATTTAAACATACAAAATAAAGGCTTAACTGTAATATTATTGGCTTTCAATACATTCATTAAAATATGATGTCAGAAATGGCTTCACCCAGTTATTTTAATCAGATGAAGTCTTCGGTTTCAGTAACAGCTCTGTGGGTCGACTCAGCCTGAAGTTAATTTATGGCTATGCTTTAATAAACAAGGTTGAAGTGTATTGAGGACAAACTCAGCCATGTACTTTTAAATCGAAGCTTTAGTTCAGAAATGAAGACGCGATGCTGAAAATAGACGTTAGTCTGCATCCAGCTCTGGACACAGTCTGTGGTGACGAAACCACAGGCTTCCGAACGGCTCTACTGTGTGTGTGTGTGTGTGTGTGTGTGTATAAAAATGTGTGTATGTAAAACTTTGGATGCCAGCTTTTGCTTTTTTTTCCCCTGATAAAGCACATGTCTGAGGTTTAGCGTTTACTCCTGATGTTTCCGTGGGTATTTCTGTACAACGATCTTCTAATTGCAGACAACATGGCCCTCTTCATTCATTTCCCCTTTCTTACTGTTGTGTGTCTGTCGACTCTTTTCTGTGGGAGGGAAACCTCCCGCTGTGACAGGAACCATTTCCCCGTGGAGCGCATTATCATTATGGTGCATATTGAGCTCAGAAGATATAGGAGGGAGAGGCTTTTATCATTTACAGCTGTCAGAAGTGGTTGTTGAAGGACTAAAGTTTGCTGCTGTTGCCGTTGCTGCAATAACAGACAGAAGTGTCTAGATTTATTTTAGGAAATCAGGCTGTGTGGCACTATAGCTTTGTTTTATCTGCTGCTTTGTGTCTGGACGAGAATGGACAGCTCTTCCAGAAAGTGTTTGGTCAGTGGTCAGTGACCTAAAAAACCAAAATACATACACATTATTCCTAATGGCATTCTGATAATGTCTTCTTATATACATGGATACACAAAAGTATTACCTGACATGCTGTTTGAGGATAAAATAAGTGGTTGGCACGTCCCCCTAATAGCAAGAAGGTCCTGGGTTCAAGCCCTGAGGTGGACACTTGCGTCTTTTCTGTGTGGAGTTTGCATGTTCTCCCTGTGCTTGCGTGGGCTTTCTCCGGCTTCGTCCCACTATCCAATAACAAGACTGTGAGTCCATGTACTCAATTTGGGTTTACTAGTGCACAAGTAGATTTTACTAGTGTCACTAGTATTGAAAATAAGCATTATATTCCCATTACCGGGCAGGGAAAAGCAAAGTCTGCCATTGGCTTTTGAAACTATTACAACCAATCAGGGAGCTGGATTTGTTTATAATCCCTCCTACTTCATTTGCATTATTTCTACTAGCAATACTAGTGAATCTTTGGCTTACGTATGCTAAAAACAATCTACTAGTACCACCAGTGAGATTTTGAGTGTACTAGAAGTACTAGTAAACAAAAATGTTGTTCTACGAGTAAAGGTTTTTGGGTTCTACTGGTAAGCAAAATTGTCTTCGAGACTATTCTCTGTTACTACTAATACTGATAAATCTCAACGTTTTTAATTCAAATAAAGTCTGACCCGGAAGACACTTTGGGTTATATTTGCTGTTGAAAAACGCCACGCAGGCACATTTGCTACTTTAGGCTTTTTTTTCAATAGGGGACAACATGTCTGAGTGAGTTCTGTATTGTGGCTTTTTCTATGGGAAGGTCTGGGTTAGGACGCACTCAGTGATCATTTAAATGTGCTTTTCATGTTGTTCTGAGAAGTAACAAAAGCAGTGACTCCTAAAACGAGTATTTTAATACAAAATAAGCTGTAAAAAAATATATGTATCGATATTTTCTATATCGCCAAAGTAGAAAACTCAACATATCATAAATTGCGATATATTGTCCAGCACTACAAGTAGCATATTTTAAGTCAACCTAATGACCTAATGCAAATTAAGTAGGAGGGATTATAACTTAATCCAGCACCATGATTGGTTGTAATATTTTTTAAAGGCAATGGCAAGCCTGAATTGGTGTCTCCCCACCACCTTATTCACATATACGGTTTACTAGTAGCACTTGTGACAGTCTTTGCATCACTAATAAAGTGTACTCGCGCATTAGTAAACCAAAATTGAGTACATGTTGTGAGAATGTGAGTACTAATAGAGCTGATTTGTGGTCGATATTACATTTATGCTCTAACGTTTTTCTATAACTACCTGTGATTGGTGTTTCTGCGTTGTTTCTTGTTTCTCTGGCAGTCATCTTTGGATTGTGTGTGTGTGTGTGTGTGTTTCTGGCCCACAGTCGAGTACGACCGGGAGCTTTCCCCACAGCGGCGTCACCACAAAGAGTTTAAGTTCAACCTCTCCCAGATCCCCGAGGGCGAGGCCATCACCGCAGCCGAGTTTCGTCTCTACAAGGAGTGTGTGAGCCGTGCTTTCCGCAACGACACCTTCCTCCTCAAAGTGTATCAGGTGGTCAAAGCACACCCCGACAGGTGAAACATGAGCGCACACTCACTCACTATTGGTTTGGACCATTTTCAAAGTGTTTCTGTTTGGGATTTATCTTTATCTCTCCATCGTCGTCCTGTTTATAAATGCAAGATCAAGCGAAACCCCGTCTTACAGAAATAGTGCAACTTCAAAAGTCCTCCCTTCCCCCGTTACTTAAGCTCAGCTAATGCACGCTAAACATTTACATTGCGTCTGCAGGGGTAGATAAACATTGGGTGAGATTTCTGAATGATATTTATGTTTTATCAAGCCCGCCCATGGACGGGCAACACTAACATCAAGAGAAAACCTCCTGAGCACAAAGAGTTGAGGATTTATTCATGAGAAAAGAAACTTCCATTTTAAATAGCCATGGTTGTAGCGTGTAGTAAAATATTATTATTAATATTACAGGGAAACATTGACTATGAATAAAACAAAATGACCACAAACATTGGCATTCTCCATTGTCTCCATTTTTTATCTGGCAGAGTTTGTGTATACAGGCTCTTTATTTGTTGCATTTGCTTCAATATTTAGTTTGTTCTCTCCACTCTGGAGGATTACTTTTATTTTTGAAGATATTTGGGTATTAAAAGAAAATACGTGCATGAGGTGGTCTGTGAAGGTAGGCGAGGGTTTAGAACGCGCTACGGTGGCCCCAAGCTTCCGCACCGAGTCTAATCATAGCAGTTTTTCTAAACAAAATACCTGAAACACTCATTTCTTCTTTCTTTGTGGCCTAGCACAAAATTGTCCACAAACTGGTATCAGTCCGATGCACAATAGTTGGGGACCATGACTATATGGACAATAGGGGGAAAAAAGTAAACTAGAGAATGAAGCTTGATACAGTGAACTACATTATACTGGGAAACATTGGATTCTTCCATCTTTAATGATATCAGTTTGACCCATTCCTGTAACCAAAACCTATCTTTACATCTAATGTGTCCATGTAGAGAAAGTAAAAATGACTGAGAAAACACAAATCAATGTGTGAATGACCAACTAATTCAGTTGTAGATATCTCAGTTCCTCCAAATACACAAATTCAAACAAAACTCCTCAATATTTGCGGAGCTCAGAGTTTTCCCGTGCTTATATCACATGATTGCAGTCATTTTTAATCTTAAATTGTTGAAAGAACTCAAAATAATTCAAAAAATCTTGCAGTTTTACTAAAACTAATTCAGAAAATGTTCCCAAATTGAAGATAAATTGGTCATGAAATCAAGTACGTTTAAGTGAAGACCCTGCAGGGTATCTCACTACATACTTCACACATCATTTAAACATAAAAGTGCAAACTATAGAGACAAGAATGTTAAAACTACTCGATTTCCAGGCCTATAATCTGCAATGCGGCCCACTTGAGATTGAAATGTCCGTACTGAACTAAAACTAGTAGGACACCCCTGCTTTAGACCATCTGCACCCTTTTATGGGATCGGATTATCAGGAAATCAGGAAATATATTGTTTAACTTCTGTTGGTGTTGAAAAAAAGAGTTAATATCACAATAGTTTATGTTTTTATGGGTCTTTTTGCAGTTTAGATGTTCTACATAATCAGTTAGAGACAAAAGGAGAACATTAGTCCCCGTCTGCTGCAGGAACCATCAGAGAACCTTTACCTGCTAAGCAAGAACATGTTTTGCCGTTGTTCCTAATTTCCAGCTAAACTGACATTTTGGAATCCACCAATCAGCAGGGTAACCCATTACTTTCCCACGCCCCTCCCTCACAGTGACCCAGAGGAGTAATGACAGAGTGCTTAATTGGCTCGACACCCTTTGTGCTTTTCATTGGATTGGAGCGGTTTCTCTAACAGCAGGCGAGGAATGTGCAACGTTTGCAATGCCAAAAATGTGGCAGGCCAGAACATTATGGTGAGAGAAGGCAGACTGCTGTGTTGCTGTCCACTAACACATCTGTCAACTCTGTGTAGCAACTATCCAGATCATGGCTCTCAGGAAAATTACATTTTATTTTGAAAGAAATCACAGAATCCAGTCATTGTCACACATTTCAGACCATCTCAGGAGTATTGAACAGGAAGTCAGGTAAAAATGAATCAATATTTAAAATTTCTTTGGTCCTAATAAAACAGCTGATCAGCCTCTGTCTTCCACACATGGACATGCAACTTGCTTAACAATCAACAACCACTGACACGGCTTGTGAATAGGATTTATTGTCATAAAAACCACTACTTTGACACTTGACCTCATTAATCCAGTTAATTTAAGCAGTGAGTTCATAAGAAGAGGTTTTTACAGGAGCATTCACCCTGCAGCCTGGTCTCTGATGGACCCCCCGCCGTGCACCATCACAGAAACATGGATGCTCTGGATCCAGCAGTTAAAAAAAAAGGTGCATAAAAAGCTGAATAATGACCAATAAAGAGGGACTGCACTAGGCATGACTGGAGGGGCATTTTCCGAACACCTGAATGATTGCAGAGCTTTGATGTCGGCTCACACAGGAGAGCTGATGTGTTATTACCACTGTAATGAGACAGCGGAGAACTCGCTCTCCCCTTTGATGCTTCCTTTGTTTAGAATACTTGTTTTTTTATTACTTTTTATGCTAAAATTCCTCTGTCCACACACATAGGATTGTAAACGACATTAACATACATGAAGCCTGATACGTTTAAAGCCTTCCTCTCCCCGTCCCTCAGAGAGGTAGACGTTCAGGTCAGGTCTGCTGCGGAGGAGACGACGGTGCATCCCGGGCGTTTTGCTCTAAGTGCTCCGATCCATCTTGCTGTCATTCTGTTATGATACCGTTACCCTGATACAAACCAAGCTGTGCCTCTGGTTTCTTAAAGAGGAAGATTTGGATTCCCACAGGTTCCCTGAACTCCTAATGAGTTGCTTCCTTCCCTTGTTTTTTTTAATTTTTTTTAATGAGAGTTAATGCAGTGCCAATAAATATATTAGCACTATCTGTGCATGAAGCAGGCGAGCACAATATTCTCATTAAAATTCTTGTTTTTATCCATTTCCCGTGTCGTCTTAGAGAAGCAGATCTGTTCCTCCTGGAGTCTCGCAGGTTGTGGGCATCTGAGGAGGGATGGTTGGAGTTTGATATCACAGCAACCAGCAACCTTTGGGTGATGAGTCCAGTTCACAACTTAGGCCTGCAGATCAGTGTGGAAACGAGCAGCGGTGAGTGATTCAGGACCAGAAATAAAGTCGCTTATTCTACGGCTTATGAACTACTTGATTGAAATTGCAGATTTATTTTTTTTAGTAACCGAAAATATCAATATATTTTGATATAGTTATATAGTAGTTAAAGTAAACTATGACAGAGTTTTTTTTGTCAACAAAATTCACATTAGTACACACAAAGATTTTCTTCCTTTAAAGTGATTTGTTACACACAGACAGTTGAAGACACACAAACCCTGAGGATAGAAGTCCTTTTGGGTGGGAGTCCTTCAACAGTTTGTGATTTACTCGCTAACTTTAGCCACCAGAGCATCAGCTGCGCATTGTTTAAGGGAGAGTAAAGGTCCCTTAGGAGATCTCTTCTTCTCTGCTTCGTTGTCTACTACCAAACCGCAGAGTTGGAACTGTCGACTCCTGCGGTCATAGATTATTTTTTGGGTCACAACAGTTTTTATCCTCTTTTGATATTGACCATAGAGGGTTACTTTGTCAACTTTAACTTTTCCTGATTATTTAGAGCAACCAAAAGCTGCACAAATTGGCATTTTGACTGAAAAAGCTGCTAATGATCTAAAAAGCAGGCTGAGTGCTTCACTTCCATTGAAAATAATGGGTTGTTTACTGGCAAATTAGGCCGTGTGACATCATCAATCATGTGATTTCAAGATGGCGGAACACAGGCTCTAAAACAGTAAAGTAGTCCTATCAAAATTAATATGGTGCAATATAATGTGTTTTGTTAGGGATAGCTCTTCTAATAAGGACAATTCAAAAGTTTTTAGGCCACATTTGTAAAAATAAACCCTTTAACACACCTCAGGCCACAGGATAATCTGATAGGATAATCTTTTCCATCCTTTGTGTAGATGGTGAAAAATTGGGACAAAAACCGCCAAAATACATCTTTATATTACCTCGCTTTAGCTCAAAGCAGCTTAGTGTTAACCAAAGATTGGTGTAATTTGATCGCGTTTAGATGAATCAGTGTTTTAAATCTCTCACTTCATTTTCTCCAAGCAGGCCTGAGCATCAGCTCCAAAGAGGCGGGGCTTATAGGCCGTGACGGCGCCCTGGAGAAGCAGCCTTTCATGGTGGCCTTCTTTAAAGTCAGCGAAGTGCACATCCGCAGCTCCCGCTCCACGGGAGGAAAGCGCCGGCAGCAGAACCGTAACCGGTCCAGCCATCCTCAGGAGGGGTCCCGAGGGGCGGGCCCAGCAGGTCAGTCCGATCAAACCCATGAACCGTTCCTCAGCCAATCACATCACACATCGTGTCTGTGAAACTGTGTGTGACACAACCTCGCTTCAGCCCATTACCAGTTCTAACCTGCTGAGATGTTTGGATGAGCCTCTGTTTAGCACAGCTGATGAGTTTCACACAACCTCAGCTGGATTTCACTATTCAGTCTCCAGTAGGTGGGAGTTGTAGTTTTTTACTGTAGCACACGACAACTACATTTTATACAGATTTTAAACAAACAACTGAGCGCAACAAGACATTCTTTTTTTTAGTTGTTTATTTACAAATCAAGACATTACGTTCTCACATGAAAACTGATTTAAAGAATGAATTAAGCACGTTATAGCTCACTTTTGACAACATGTCGCATTGTGTGTGTACAGCGCCGTGACATTGTTTTGCGTTCAAGGTTTATTGGCATTTCTGACCTTTCTATAGGTCTGTGTTTTCCAAGCTTTTCATAGTCCCCCTCTCCTGCACACTTAAAAAACATAATAATGTAATATTATATATAATTTAGTCATACAGTAAAATTTGTCCCTGAAATTTTCCAATCCTGTTCAGGACAATAATATGATTAAAAAAAAAGTATAATAATCTGTAAGCACACAAGAAGACAACTTATTTAGAATTATCACTTGATTTACATAACTAGCCTACTAGCATTTTTTGTGATAAAAAAAAAATCTCTCTTTTTCATCACCGTGAAACTGTGAAATACAACTCACTACAACTCTAATGAGAAGCATGAAGTTGAGAGGATGCACAGAACTGTAATTAGGGGTGTCCCGATCCGATATCAATATCGGATATCGGTCCGATATTAACCTGTAAACGAATATTGGACATCTGATTCAAATTTCTGGTTTCTCCGATATTTTTTTGTTTCTTTTCCCCATTTCATTTTTTTAATTTATTTTTATCAGTTGTAGAATACTGTAGATATTATGTTGAAGGTTAAAATGAATGTAACCATTGGTTAATAAAAAATGGGTCAGTTTTTCTCATACCTACTGTTGCTGACTATTGTTCTCTCTAACATCACTTGATCAAGCTTTTTCTAACATTCGACACGACAAAATAATTAATTAAAAATATGTATGATTAATGCTGATATCAGATCAATATCGGTATCGGCCGATGCGCAAGGCTGCAATATTAGTATCGTATTAGAAATGAAAAAGTTGTATCAGGACATCCCTAACTGTAATGTTTGGCTGAATTTGAGAGAGTCTGAGTTTTAAGTCTTTCTTCACGCAAATGACAATTTGCGTACCCCACTTTGGGAACATAGGCTATACTGTTGGTCATGGAAGGCCTGGAGTTGAATCTTCCTGCTGTGGCTCCTCATTGTGCATAAAGGAGCTGCTGTGGCTTCCAGGCTGTATTTAAAGCAGTGGATAAAGTGTTTTTCAGAGCTATATAGAGGGTTTGTGATTTAT
The DNA here is from genome assembly GCF_900634775.1 of Gouania willdenowi. Classification (NCBI taxonomy): domain Eukaryota; kingdom Metazoa; phylum Chordata; class Actinopteri; order Blenniiformes; family Gobiesocidae; genus Gouania; species Gouania willdenowi. Next base: position 22,608,381 of record NC_041063.1, on the reverse strand, counting down.
GTCAAGGATTTGGGTTGCACCTCTGCACACAGGCAGGGTTACACAGCTGGTGGGAGGATTTGGCAACAAGTTCAAGCTCAAAGAACCCAAAAAACAAAGAATTCAGATGGTTGGGGAGTGAATCCGAGTGCAAAATAAACCCAAAAAAGGGCCACAGGACGTTTTTTGTTCCCCCCGAGTCATTACTTGGCACGGTGTGTTCTGCTGAATATGCAGTGAGTCTGGATGCAGAATCCATCCTGACAGGTGACCTCAGCCCATGAGCCTCCTCATCAGTCCACGTCGCTGCTCTTCCTCCGCAGCAGCGATGATGTAACAAGCAGGTATACGC